>NC_140937.1:142584835-143184835 GCF_014529385.1 Adiantum capillus-veneris | reverse complement strand
CAGTGTATCGTTCTTTTTAATTTCTTTTTCGAGTATCGTTCTCAGCATGAAGTATGGAACCACGTCGTACCCGTCCTTGTCGCAAAATTTTGTTGTGGGACCATTCGGGATTGCACAAACATCTAGGGTTGCTAGAATGTGTGTCCATTCTAATGGTTCAAGCGTGTCCTCTGGAAAGGGTTCTCCTATATAAGTTTCGTCTTCGATAGCCCTTTCTAAAACATATTCTTCTCGCCTCAAACTTCCACATTTCGAGGCTCCACACATCCATAACTCCTTGGGCTTACCTAACCAGGCCGGAAATTCGGATCCCGCCAAAGTAGCTGAATCAAACTCCTCTACCGGTGTTCGGTTCACATCTTTGTAGCTATGGTCTTTCAGGTTCACACGTGTAGTGGTTTCCATATTTCTCAGGTATATGTGATTGTAGCCCCAATCCTGGACCATTTTCAATTGTCTCATGAATGGTCTTCCCAGTATGATATCATAGTTATTCTCCTTGCCAAAATCGACAATAGCAAAAGTATGTTCGTATTCAATGCCGCAAGAAGTCACTACGACAATGGACGCTATTGTGTAAAGATAGAGGAGAGACCTAGTGAGTTCAAGGACTTAGTGCTTGTGAGCTATAGTGGAGATAGATATCTAGATGACGAGGGTACCATGTACTTGGTAGTCCTAAACCCTAACATTGTGGACAAGTGGGGATTGATGGGCACCAAAGCCAAAGTAGATGAAGAACTTGAGGAGAAAGCACCAATAATGAACTTCCCTGATGCGAGGTTAAGAAGAGAGAATGAAACTACAAGGATCAACACTGATAACATCTATGTGGGGCTATACAAATATAATAATGGGGAGCAAGATCTCTATTATAGATGTGAAGAACCCTACACCGGAGAGTTGACAGACCAAAAAAGACTTTATTTCTTTACCTACACAGAGGGATCGGAAGTGAAAATTGCCGCTTACGACAAGTATGGGAGGCAATACTCAACAATGGGCAAGAAAGAATTAGAAGGATATACATACTTTGGGGGACCACTACATCAGTATTATGTTACTTCTAGCTCACAAAGACCAGCACCAACAAATGGAGTGAAAAACCCAATGACGACAGGAGGACAAAGAACTCAGGCTGCTGACTCTTTCAGTCAACCTCAGTACTCGAAGCCCGGACCAATGGGATCATTACATTCCAGAGAGTCAATGGATACGAATCGAGGTAGTGCAGTTCCAATCCCCACATATACCACTCCAGGTCCAAGGTTCGAAGCGGGACCATCACATTTACCTCCTAGTAGTAGATTCAGGGCAGGGGAACCGACAAGGGTAACCCATGAAGTCCATGATGCTAGAGAAAGCTTTAGCCGGGACACAGGAGCAATGAGATTGGTAGCAGACCATAGACGTATGAGACCATCTCAAGTAGCCAAGTGTATGCCAAAGAAGTATGGTGGTTCAGGAGATCCGTATGCACATGTGTCACTCTTTAAGCAAGTCTTAAGAGCTGAGCAGATAACAGATTTCCATACACAATACGAGGGATTTGGTCTTACTCTAGAAGGTATGGCATTGACATGGTTTCAACCACTGAACATAGGGGGATTCCATGACATTGACCATTTGCTAAGAGAGTTTGCTGAGGAATTCTCAAAACGAGGGATTAAGCACAATACGGTCTCACAAATATATGCTTGTAAACAGAGAGAACACGAAAAAGTGAAGGAAGCGTCACTTCGCTTCAAACAATACATTGAGAGATGTCCAGTACGTGAACGACCACAAGACGACAGAATATCTGTTCTCTTTATTGAGGGACTGAGAAACGACACTCTCAAGAAGGACTTGCACTTGAAAGCTTGTACAAGTTTCGAGCAAGTAACGAGAGAGGCATTGTACTTAGTGGATAACTGTACGGTTTATGGAGAGGTGTCAGCGGATACAGATTTTGCATCCAGTAGCTCCTCCTCCGTAGCGAGCAAGACTACCACTAAAAAGAATGTTCAAACAACAACCATGCCAAATGTAGAGCAAATGATAGAAGATGCTCTAAAAAGGATGGCACCATACCAAAAACCATTGCCAAAACCACTGAAATGGTGTGCTATTGAACAAAAATGGACAAACCATCCAACAGAGGAGTGCTATTACAACAAAGGGTATGTAAGGGAGCGTCAATATGCACCTCCTGCTCAATTAGCACCACCTCAAGTACATCCAGTACCTCGATACCCAACGGGAAATGTACCAGGACCTATGGGGATAGAAAGGCCACAACCAGTATTGGGACAACAACCACCTTTACCAGGAGCAAGACCAGTGGGCATTAGATATGCACCAACCTTAGAGAATCAGGAAGAACAAGCCTTAGTGCCTGTTCAAGCCTATTATGAAGAATCTGGTGCACACATGTCTCCAACTGTGTGTTACCCACCAGAAGAACCCAAACAACCAGAACCATGGGGCATGATTGGAATGTTGGAATACCAACAGTTATAAGTGCTTCTGATGAAGAGAGATACAATTTGGACGCAAGAACATTGATGTTCATAGCTCATGGAGGGTTAACAGGACAAAGACCATCCTATCCACAAAGGACGAATCAAATGGGACCAAGACCAGCACTAGGACCCTGTTACAAGTGTGGAGGTGACCATCTGATGAATGTTTGTCCACATACGGAAATCATTAGAATTAACGCTTATTGCACTGAGTGTGGGGTTACTCACTTCATTGAGGATTGTTCAAAGAATCCAAACAAAGTGCAAAAGACGACATTGAATATGCTAGAAACTATTCCTACCAGCAATGGGTCTGAAAATGAAACTCTGATACCAACGCAAGTTGTTACTAGAGCTCAAGCTAAGAAAACCACTAGAGAACCTGAGAATGGAAAGTTAGCGACTGAAGTGGTTAGTCAAGGACCGCGGAGTCACAGAAACACATGGAAAGCTAGAAAAGCACGCATGAAGTTGAGAAAAGAACGTGAAGACGCTATTCTAGCTGAGGAACTAAAGCAAACTAAAGATAGATTAGAAAAACTTGAGAGTCAAAACGGGAAACGAGAGATGAGCCCGGAAAGAACGAAACAAAAGAGTATCAAAGAAACAACGAGCTTAAGCTCAGGGGGATCAGTGCTAGTCGACAAAGTACACGAACCATTGGACACACTGATGAGAGCTTACGAAGCTAGGTTAAAGAACAACCAAACACAAGAACAGAGATGGATGACATACCCAAACGCGGAATTGGAAAGGCAGAGACTTGAAATGTGCCAGAGAATGATCGAGACTGCACAAGCCTTATTAGAACCACCAAAAGAAACAATGAATTGTGGAACGGAAAACCCAATTCAACAAGAGATTATCGTTTCACGGGTAGCTGAAAAGACTCCCAGTGCACAAAAGCCTGAAAATACACACAAGGATGACCGCATAGTATTGAACACAACCGATCAGGAGATAGAGAGTTTTCATCCAGTCATACAGAGGTCTTACGGAAGAGATGAGGATTACAATGAATTTTGGAAACAAGTGAGAGAGGCAAACTTTGCAAACGAGCTAAGTTGCCAAGCTAATCAGACAAATTGGGAAAAGGACATCAGGAATCCTCCCATAGTGGAATTTGAGGCAGGATCTCAAGTGGACTTGGATCTGCAATCTTACTGGGGAGATGGGGGCTCTGTTAGAACAATGGAGAGCAAACCTCACTCACTGAATACCTTACCTTCATACTTAGGAGAGTATGAAGAAAAATCCAAGACTAGAGCACTTCCCTCACGAAGAATCTCATCAGAAAAAGTCATGGACTCGCAAGGATTGATAGAGATCTTGTCAACACCAGTGACATGCACTATCACTCTAGCTGAGCTTTTGAGGCTAAGACCACATATGTGGACCACTGTAGGAAGTCCCCTTTTATAGGTGAAGGGAACCCACAAGGGTTTACACAAGAAGAGAGGAGCCAGTGTGAACAGGAATTGGAAAAGTTGGAAATGAGCTGTCCCTGCATGATGTGGGCAGACTGGGGTCCAGTATTTTGATCATATCTCCTCAACCGTAGCTCCAAATAAAAAAGTAAAAATATGGGCAGAAACTTCAGCTCATTAGCTACGATTTTCATTTTGAAATCATTTTCCAATTCGGATTGGAACCTTCTGTAAAAAATTCATCAAAATAGGGTCCATTTCTGGCAGCAAAAGTCTTCCGGTGGTCCCTTAGCCTAGACTTTCATTTGATTCCAAAGGACACCTCATGCCATATGAAAGCATGACATTGCTCCTTGACAAAGTTTTGTAATCATGCTTGCAATAATGCATTAAAATAAGTGTATCTTTGAAATCATGCCACCTAGTGTCCCACTAGGATTTGATTCCCTCCTAATAGCTATTTAAAAAGAAATATAAGAAAAATATGAAAAATACATAGAATATATATAGATTGGAAATTACTCTAGATATAGGATCTAGATAGGGTGTGAGATAATAATGAGATGGTAGAAAGAAAGAATCAATGCTTTTTGCCCCAAGTTAAAGAGATGGAGCTATTGACACTTTTCCCATAGTATTTTTTGATGGTAAAGTAAGAATACATTACCCTTGAGATAAATAATAAGATGAGATAGAAAGCTTATTTTTATACTTACATATGCATATGTACATTATAGGAAATATAATTGTATATCTAAAAAGTTACAAGATAACTCTTGTAGCATGTGTTCCTACTATGTACATGTCACAGCACGACAACGCGTATGATGTCTAAAGTTGCAGATTTCCAGTTTTTTGGCACAGAATCCTTCCTAAAGCTTTCTCTAGTGCTCAACAACTCCCAGATACATAGAAAATTTCTCTGACTTTTGTTTATTGCAAGTTTCACTACTAACTCGACGGTTTAGTGATCTAACATGCAATCAACCATATCAAGCAAATACTCCAATGATTACTAGCTCTAGATCACGATCAAATGAAGTCCTACCTAAGCTATTCCTAATCATAAAATGGGTTTGGTAATTGTGATTTTTAAGAGATCCACTGCCACTCACGGACTAGCAAATTCTTCTTCTATCAACAACTACTCAACACCAACAAAACAACAAACAATTCTAAGCTAAACTAAAAATATTGTCAACACGGAAGACCCAGGAATACCCCACTTCCTAGTATCTCTCGAGATCTTCGGAGTCCACCACTCCTAGATCTTTTCTAACTAAAGTATACAAAGTAGTTTATACGACTCACCTCGTAGGATTAGTCTAAGGTCACCTACTTAGGGCTCTCGTCCCCGGCAGTGGCGCCAAATGTTATGGCAGTTACGCCGCTAGCGGAAGCTAAATAGCGAGAACTCAACCAACAACAGAATTTGTCAGACGAGGACGGAGCTTGACCCGCAGGCGCATGGAAACAACTAGGTGGGTGTCAAATCACCTACTCGACCTTCTAACGACAATCACTACTAAGGAAATCAAATCTAAGTTCTAAAATACGCAAGTGACTGAAATCCTTACTACGAAAGAATGCTATACGAAACAGGATCTAGAATCATTGATTCGATCTCAAACTCAAGGGGAAGTCTATACACTAGGTAAGAACAACACCCTAAAGACTTGAACTGCAAAATCAACCTATAACCACTCCGTGCGGCAAACGCGTATGAAGACAGGCCGAAAAATACAAGTGATCGAAACTTGACCCCGATGGTACCAATGTGTAGCTCTACTCGTTGTGGTTCTATAGATATGCTGCACACTCCATTCCGACACACGAGTTGGAAGAAAACTCACACCGAAGCTCGTAGGAACTTACCACACATAGAGGCCGATAGCGCGCACTCTTGGTATCTATGCGTAGCTCTCGCCGTTGCTAACACAATGGCGGTGTCGCTTCTCCAATGGCGGCTCTGTAGCTCGCGTAGCAAGTAGATAAGACTCTCTCACTCTCACTCTCTCTCAGACACAGTCACGGCGCTCAAAAAACTCACTTTGATTAATAATCTGAATCCCCATTAGGTTACAAAAACTTTGGCTTATATACCTCAGCCTTGGAGGTGAGAACATCTCTAACTAATTACATCAGCAAATGAAATTACTTCGGGATTACAAGCTGGAAACTCAATTGAGTCCCGTTACTTAATGAATGGCTCAAATCAAAATTAATGTCGGAAAGACATTTATTACAATCAATGGTTACAAAATGATGAGTGTGAGCAAAAATGTGGGTGTGATCCTCTGCTGGCTCAACAAAACCCGAAGTGTATAAACAGGGCCCATTACATTGTAATCGGGTTGGCAATTGTTATCATTTGGGTTAGCGCCTTGGCTATACTTGTACTTGAGAATCATTGGCAGTATGGTCGACTGTACTCTCTCCTTGTAAATCATATTCATTGTAATCTTGATCTGTAATTCCAATCATGGCATATATTCCAGTTATACTTACTCCTCGTCCAGTCTTTTGAATCTGAATATGAACCTTATTTCTAGTACATAATTCTGATTCTTATTTCAGTATCCAAATTCCAGTCTAGTTGCTGATTCCTGTCCAATCTATTGTCTGAAATCTTCCTACACTAGTAGCTGAAATCTTCTAACACTGGAATTAGCTGTCTCAAGAGATCAGCTCCAATTCCATTTTGGCGATCATGGTGGCTCGAGCTGAAGCTTGTTGACTGAAAGACTCTTCTCCCAGTTAATAGTTTTCAGCAATGGCACCAAAATCTAGTCGTGGCCGGAAATCCACCATTCGTGTTGACCCCATTCCTGAGGAGTTAGGAAGAGAGTCTGACCCCAAGCAAGAGAAGATGATTGACACTGAGGCTCAGGAGGAGCATAGTCAGGCTGATGAGGTGCATGACTCACAACACTCCAATCATTCTCGACGTCGACGGGTAGAATGGGAAGCACGGAAGGCCAAGAGTTCCAAGAGTTCTCGGTCCCGGCAGAGAGATGAGGATACCAAGGGAAGTAAAGGTGGTCGCCATACTTCTAGCAGACAAACCAAAGAAGACACTGACACTGAGACTGAGACAAAGATTGATTGGGATGCTGACACTGACAATTGCAAGAAGACTCCCAAGCGTCATTTTGAATCCAAGAAGAGAAGTGGCAGGATCAGTAGTAATCGGAATGATTACACAGCTTCCCTGAAGATTTCTTTTCCAATATTCAAGGGAGGGAAGAAGGATATCCAGACGTTCACATACAGGCTTTCGAGCAGTATGTTGAACTGAAAAATATTGATGAAGATGATTGGGGGGAATATTTTCCACAAACCTTGAAGGAAGCAACGAGGAAATGGTATTACCATTACCTTGCCTGCCAGCTCAGATCATACAACAAGTTGCTTAAAGCCTTCATGTTGGAATATTCCGATAATAGAGGGGACGAAGATATTCTCTGTGAATTAGATAAGATCAAACAGAGAAATTTATCAGTCCGCAGTTATGTGGAAAAGATCAAGGAGCTAACCAGGCAATTACAGGAACCGCCATCTGAGAAGAGGTCGAGGGCATGGTTCCTAAATGGGTTCAGAAGAAAAAAGCTTAGGGAACAAGAGGTACCAGCCTCTACCAAGAAATTCAATGATCTGGTCCAAAGGGCATTAAAGCTGGAACAGCAGGCCAAGAAGGAAAAGAGCCACAAGAAGTGAAGGACCAGTAGCAGTAGCTCTGCTACTGAAAGTTCTGATTCCAGTGAGATGTCCAGTAGCTCCGAGAGCAGCTCTACTGAACGAGCAAAGGAGAGATCCAAGAAGGGATCCTGGACCAAGAAAATTGAAGAAATGGCTAGACAGATTGTCGAAATTAGCCACACAAGATAGTCAGTTCGGAAGATGGAGACTTGGTGTTCAAAATGCAAATCCAAGGACCATATCTCCACGGAATGTCCACAATGTACCTACTGTAAGGCTTTTGGTCATCTATGGAACAATTGTGGCATCAAAATCCACCACTTTAAGAAAGGCAAAGATCTGTCAGTGGTTGCTTACACTGAACCAGTGAAGGTAGAACCAATCAAAGTAGCTCAAGAGGAGAGACCAGGTACCAGTGGTACTGGTCAGGGACGTGGCCGATTCCAACCAGGTATGGGCAGAGGCAGAGGACGAGGCAACTTTCAGAACAGGAGCATGAATTGCTATACTTGTGGGAAGTATGGCCATTTTGCAGCCCAATGCCCAGATGCACCTGCAACGACTACTACTGAGGCTAAGGCACCAGAGCCGAGCCAGTCCCAGTCAGGTTAGTTACTAAAAGCAAGGGTGTAGTCATTGAAGAAATCCCAGACACTTCAGAAGCACCAGTCAATCCTAACAACAGCAAGTGGGCTCAACAAATAGAAGTTTGGAAGGCCAAAGGTAAAGAAACGGAGGTAGATGAGTGGCAAGAGCAGAGGGAACTAGCGGCTAAAATCATGGAGGATTTAGCCAAGAAGCTGCCAGAGCAGCCAGAAAGTTCTGAAGCTAGAGTCATTCAGCGGATACCAGCCCAATCGACTGATAAAGATCAGTCAGTACCGACCATAACTGAGACCATGTTGGCTGTGGTACATGGAATAGCTGATGAACGGGGAGTGGATGGAAAGAGTGGAAGCACTGCAAAAGAGGAATGGCAGTGTGAAGATACCAGTTCTTCAAGCTCTGACAATCAGTCTGACCACAAGAGAGAAGAAATTCATGTGAAAATTTGTGATAGAATTCAGAAGCTGACTGTAGAGCTGGAGGATATCAGAAAAACCTTGCCTGAGGTGGCCAACTTTATTAGACAGCGTAGGAAAACTGAGGCAGAGGCCAGAACAGTGGACCTGACGGCCATCTGAGATGATGAATTTCCACTTATTCAGGTGGACTACAAGGTTAGGAAGCAGTGGGAACCTCTCTCAAGTGTTATCCTGGATGGAGGAGCAGGAGTCAACATAATGGGAGCCCATCTTCAGCAAAGAATGGGTATCACTAATATGAAACCAGCACCATTCAAAGTACAAATGGCATATCATAGAGTCGTACAGACAAAGGGTATGATTGAAAATATGCAGATAAGAGTTGGGAGGGAGAAATTCAAAACCAGTTTCCTAGTCCTGGATGTGCAAGGGGCATATGGGATGCTACTAGGGCGCCCATGGTTGAGAACAACACATGTTGTTCATAACTATGCAAACCAAAATTAACCATAGAAGGGGCCAATGGCAGAATCCAAATCCAGACAAACAATACTAGGAGCTGGAGGAAGGAACTGAGGCCGAAGGAGTTATGTCAGAAGTACAGGTCCAAGAAGATCGAGTGAATGCTAGCGGCCATGAACATATTCCCTTTGGCAGAGATTGACTTGAATGCAGTCTTGTTGAATAAAGACTAGGATGACAAAAGGAAGAGACAATTCCCTTATCAGTTTACTGAAGTCAATACAGGGGAAAGAACAATTCAGCTAACTGGAAGGATGGTGGAACCAGCTGATACTGGTATAGTAGAGGAACCAGTATGTTCTGAAGAGTACCCAGTGGATCAGAATACTGATTCAAAAATGAATGGACCATCCTGGAATTACGCTGAAGAATCAACCAAACGAAAAGAAGGTGGGCCAAACTGGTTGCTTCCAGATGACCAAGAAGTGGAAGAGTGGAACCTAGGATTGGAGATAATCCTAGGATGATCAAGGTCAACAAGCACCTCAACCCAGCAATAAAGGAAAAGGCACGGAAAATGTTCCAGAACTATAATGATGTGTTTGCCTGGGAACATACAGATCTGAAGGGAGTAGATCTTGAAGTATGTCAGCACCGAATACTGCTGAAACCAGATGCCAGGCCAGTACGATTGTAAAGATACCGGATGAACCCCAACTATGCAAAGAAGGTCAAGGAGGAGATTGATAATCTTCTCAAGGCTGGGTTCATCACAGAAGTGGCAAGCAGTGATTGGCTATTTCCCATAGTCGTCATTCCCAAGAAGAATGGAAAAGTGAGAGTTTGACTATAGGAAACTAAACGCCCAAACTATTAAGGATCCATTTCCCTTGCCTTTTACTGACATGTTGCTTGATGAGATTGCAGGATATGAAATGTATAGCTTCATGGATGGTTATAGCGGCTATAACTAGTTTTTACAGATCGCTCCTGAAGATAGAGCCAAGACCACTTTCATCACTGATCTGTATCTGGTGATGCCTTTTGGCCTGTGCAATGCACCAGCTACCTTTCAGCGATGTATGATGGAGATGTTTAATGAATTCCTTCATCGGTTCCTCGCCATTTTCATGGATGACTTTACTGTCTATTCAGATGAGGAACATCACCTCCTATTCCTAGAAATGGTTTTCAAACGCTGTCAAGAGAAGCGGATTTGTTTGAATCCATTCAAATCTGTTTTTCTAGTCTGGAAGGGACAGCTACTGGGACACGTGGTTTCCCGAAATGGAATAGAGATGGCGAATGACAAATTCAGTGTGTTCAGCAAGCTAAAGCACCCAGAACTGCTTCAGAGTTGAGCTCTTTCTTGGGTTAAGTGAATTTCTATAGAAGATTTGTACATAGTTTGCTTCTCAAGCAGTACCACTATATGAGCTTACAAAGAAGACCAGTAAGTTCAACTGGACTGCTGAATGCGAGGAGAGCTTCCAGAATCTTAAAAAAGCCATTACTAGTGAGGCGGTCTGGGGCGGGCAACAAGAGAGGCGACCTCTAAACACCCCTCAAGGCTCCCGTGCTGCTCAATTGGGGCTGGGGCAACCACAAGCACAACGCAACAACAAAACCCACAGCCAAACCCAAACAAGATAGGGGCACCACCTAGTTAGAGAACGAACTAGGACGCAAAAGAGGAGAGTCCCTTAGCAATACAAGCCAGAAGGAATGGTACACTATCACTAATTTCAATGCTACAAATACACACACCAAACAAAGAGAGAGATTTTTGTGCAAGAATTCAACTTCAATTCTAATGATTGACGTGGATGTATGAACAACTTGGAGGAGAGTCAAGAGACACAACTAAGTTTGATGATGTTGCAATCTACACATTATCTTAGGGTTATGGGAGCCCTCTCACCATACAACCCTCTTATAATGTTTTCCCAAGCAACAAAAACAAACACAAGAGCTCTTGAGTCACATACAAGCAAAACTACCAAAGAACCTCAAAATGAAAACGCGTCACCTTAAACCAAATGAGATGAAGTTGCCAAGCGTGAATTGGAGAGACTCAAGAGAGTTTTGACCCGCGATTTGCACTCAACTTATTGATTAAATTGATACACAAGAGTAGGTACAACTTTGATTGGAAGTTATGAATCACTCACTCCCTTGCAATGTTACAACTAGCTCAAAGAAGCTTTCCTATACACCACATGTAATGGTGCATAGAGAGCTCACTCTCACTCCCTAAAACTAAGATGGTGAATGGCACGCTCAAAGTAGTGAGAAATAGCGTAGGGATCCTTCCATTTACAAAGGGAGAAGGGCTCTATTTATAGGTGAGGAGAGCCCTAATTAGGATTATACCTAATCAACATTTTCATAGAAAATCATGTTTATGAATTTTTTTATATGATCTTATGAGAGTGGGGCTCTCTTGTCTCTTGAGTCACATGGATGTGGGCTCAAGAGGAAAGAATTATTGAGGTGAAATAGAGAAGATTCTAGAGAGGTGAGTGATTTTTTGTGTGAGGTTGCCTACTCCACGGTGGAGTAGAGTGGGTGCAATTTACAAAAAAAGGGTTAGCAGTTAGTGTTAGTAGTTTGAAGTTAGTAGGATGGGGTAAAATTACATGGCATATGCACTCAAGGTGCATTATATGATTTATACAATGATAAAAAGTAAGAGAAGAATGAGAATATACACAATTTGGTGGAAACCACAAGATGTAAATGAAATTTTCCACCTTCTCCTCCAGTGAATGAAGCGGTTGTAGAACTTTGTCGGTGCAGTTCTTGTGACCACGGGGAAGTTGAATTCTCCATGATCAAACTCCTCCTTTTGCAGGGCTTGAGATTGTTTATTTGCTGATTTTTCTGTTTTATGAAAGGATGAAGAGGTTATGGTAATAGGAATTTGATTCTAGAGAGAGAAATTGAGCTATATGTGTGTAGAGATGATAATCTTTTGAGCTATGGAGTAAGGAGAGATGGAAATGGTGAAGAAGATGAAGTAAGCCATGAAAGTTGCAGGTTTGAGTGAGGGATGGAGAGGAATGAGTGTATGTGTGTGGAAGTGGGAAAGGAGGTGAGAGAAGACTATGGGTTACTTTGTGAGAAAAGTGGGCAGACTGGGGTCCACTCAAAAAATCATAGCTCACCGGTGGTTGCTCCAAAAATCACCAAAATTTTTGAGGTGATTATTCAGCTTTTGTTCCACGTTTTCTCCTTTTGACCACCGCTCCAAATTCGGAGTGGAGATGGTTGCCAAAAATCTCACCAAAGAGCCTGTTTTTTATGCCTGCAAAAGTCTTTTAGTGGCCCCCTCCTTTGTTGAATTTGTACAATGCATCCAAGAGTGAGCCCCTCCTTTGTCATATCATAATTCAAAGCATCCAAGTTGCCCTTTACACATGCATGGAGGAGGATTATTGGTGAATAAAGAAATATATACATGGTGGGACTAGTGTATGGACTATTCATGGATTTTAGCTCAATGAGCACATGGTGTTAGAATAATGAGTAAAAATAATAATAAAAAAATTTAGGAATTATGGATATGGAAAGATATTGGAATCGTATGATATGGTCCCTCTTTGTATTATTTTGGGTGAAAGAGGAAAAGATATGCAAGTAAATAATATAATAAACGTGACTAAGAGAGTAGAAATCAATTTTTGTTTTCACAAGAGTGAGGGTGAAAATGTGGGGGTGATTTGTATAAAAGAAAAATATGAGGTTAGAGTATGTACACATTGGCAAAAAATATACTTATGGTGTAAGAGGATGAAAGGAGGCATACACAGGTTTAATAAAACACACACCTAAGTATAAATATTTAAATAAAATACAAAAATAATTATAAAAACCCTTAAATTTAGGCCATATATACAATGCAATATTTACACACAAATGGGCCATAATATATTATATTTTTTTGATTTTATTTATTTATTTTTGGCTCAACTAGCCCAGTGACCAGCTAGCTGAGGGTTTTAAGAAGATATGGGAAAAGCCCCTAACTCACACACACCTATGTACAATGAAAAGGTAAGAATAGCCACAGTGTTTAGGTGATTTCGGTAGGGTGAGGTAACTCACTATGGAAATTACAGAGAGCCGAAAAACGGCTATCATTAGCCCCCCCCTTAGATAATGGTACATTCATGTACCATTTATCCGACCATACAACATGTAGATTGTGTAACGTCTGTCTTTGTCTGCTCTCATCTTTGAAGAACCTTTGTTGTATGATTAAAAAACCTTGTGTGATATGAAAGGTTTTCAGAGCCAATAGAAGGATGTAATGAAGTGGTTGAGTAAACTTCCTCCATTGCGAAAGTTTCCATAAGCACCCCCCAGGATCAAAGATCTTGAAATATCTTTCCCAAAGAGAGATGTATGGTATGGAATCACTTACTGATTTCCGTTGAGGAAATTTGTAGATTTTATTGTTGTCCATCATTGCATCTATCACTATAAATGTGATATAAAAGATTGGTTGCTCTTCCTCCTGTGTAAAGTTGATGTATCTGCTACGATCTTCAAGAGCTTGTATGAGCAAATTCATGAATTGTAGCTCATAAAATTCATTCAACCTGGGAAGGCTCATCAAGTCAAAAATTATATGACCTTCATGATTTAGGAAAGCTTGATCCATGCTTCCAACTGCTATTGGAAGGTATTGCAAATAGTTTACCACATAAGTAGATAATAGACGAAGGTTTCTATTGCTTCCAACACATTGGAAGAGAATAGATTTTTGTACTGATTGATGAAATATCCACATGTAGCAATCAACAAGTTTTTCATCTATGATGAAGACCAGAAGCATCACAATGTGCGACCTCCATAAACCAAAGAACATTGTGCCAAAGAATGTGCGACCTCCATCACAATGTGCCAAAGAATGGGTCGACCAACAGGTGCAGATGTGACTCCTTTGATGCCAGTACAACCACTGGGAGTGTTCATGAAATGGGGACTAGATTTTATGGGACCTTTTAAGAAGGTTACCCCTGGGAAGAACAAGTACATAGTAATGGCTACTTGTTATGTAACCAAGTGGGTTGAAGCTAAGGCTCTTCCTGACAACACAGCCAAGTCAACTGCAAGGTTTCTATTTTGAGAATATTGTCTGCCGATATGGATGTCCAGTAGAAATTGTGACCGATCAAGGAACATATTTTATCAATGACACTATGGAAATCCTATTGGATATGCTTTCAGTCAAGCATCGGAAATCTACTCCTTACTATCCCAGATGCAATGGGCAGGCTGAAAGTAGCAACAAGACAATAAAGACTATTCTCACTAAGTTGGTGCAAAAGAAACCGGACCAGTGGGATCTGAAGCTTCAGACTCCTCTATGGGCTTATAGGACAACTTATAAGGTAACTACTGGAATGACACCATTCAGAATGGTGTATGGCACTGAAGGTGTGGTTCCTATGGAGTGTGTGATCCCAAGTCTAAGAATGGCTGTGAAGTATGGCTTAGACTTCAACCATAATCTTAAAAAACGGCTAGATGAACTGATGCAATTAGATGAACTCAGGCAACGGGCTATGTTGGAACAAGAATTTGTTCAACAACGAAGGAAGCACTGGCATGATCGCCGAATTAAAATTTGGGAATTTTAGAAAGGAGATTTGGTGAATTCCACCCGCTTCATTGTGAGCATTGTTTCAGCCCGTTGTGTAGCTCTTAGTGCTTCATTTCATTGATTCTTGATGATCATTATCTCAGATTCAGCCTTAGCTAGCTTCTTGTTTAACAACTCATTAACCCTTTCTGAATGAGCTTCCAGTACCCTGTGTTGTATGTTCTGCTCTTCTTGGGATTTCTGGAGATTTTCAATATGATCTTCCACCTCCTTCAAGTCAGCTTTAAGCTTTTTCACTTCATCTTCTGATCCAGCAGCCTCCATCAGTTGTCCCATACGACTGACAATGGTATTCCAAGAAGACCATATCAGGACTGAACATCTGTCTTTAACTGTGGTTGGATCAGAATCAGTAGGCTCATATATTGTCATTGGAGCCATGTAGGGTAAAGTTGCATAATCAGCTTTGCATAGCAGAAGATGCCCTTTCAATTGATGAGTCTGTATTTGTTGCAACTTGTCCTGTTTTACCAGTTGCAGAATGTGTTCAGTATTTGGAGTAGGAACTCCACCTGGCAGAGTCGAAGAAGCTAGACTTTGTCCATGTGGCTCTTGCCTTTGTCCACTGACTGGTCTGCTATCTTCTCAAAAGTGGCTGGCTTGGCCTGATCTTTTCCAGAACCAGTAGCAACTGCACTTTGTGTTACTAAGTGGCTAGGCACAGTCTTCTGATCAGATTGCTTCTCTGTCTGGCTCACTACAGCTTTCTCAGTATTCACTGTCTCGACTTGACTTTCTATCTGCCTCAAAAACTCACTGCTCTTTGTCAGTGTAGTCTTTGGCTTCTTTGAACTGCCAGCCTGCTCTACAGTTGCTTTTATTTTCAGGTCTGTTGAAGTAGTCTGATTGTCCGTTGCTTCGTCGTCTGAGGACAGCTCAATGTTCTTAGGCTCAGAAATTGGTTTCTCACTCCAAGCCTTCTTTACCTGCTCATGAACATCTACAGCAGTGGCCCAATACAGGAATTGCCAAACATACCAAGCTTTAAAAACATTTTGAGATTTTAGCTTGGCAGTTTGCTAGAGTACATTGTGCGAGAGAATTTGACAAAGGTTAATAGGAACCTTTGGATCCAATATCTTGGCCAATAGCATAGCAAAAAGTTTTTTGGATACATACGTTGGGTTGTTTTTAAGGCTTACTGCTTCGGCTACAAACCTGTAAGCAGTGGAAGCTTCCAGTCCTGCTACTGGAACTCCTTGACCACTTGCCTTGCGCTTACGTTTAGCCGCTTCATCCTCCTTCAGAGCTATACTTATCTGTTGTGGAGTTGCCATAGATGGTTTGGGCTCGTTGGGAATTCTGAATGCAAAAGCTATGGTCTCTGATGTCACCGACACCTTTCTACCATTTACCATGGCACTGCCATCTTTAGCGTCGAAAGAGTCAAGAACTTGCTTGATGATGTTGGCGTCAAAAGCAATTCTTGTAGCTTGCAACACAACTCGGAGATCCCATAGTTGTAGTAGAGTCATTGCTTGGTCAATGAATACATAACGCTAGATTTTATTGTACGGTATGATGGGAAGGCTTGCCTTTGCAGCAGCAACTATGGCCTGGGTTTCCTCAAGAGACTCCTACATCTTCTCTGAGCGTTTCCTTCTACCCATACACTGTGAAGACGATGACGATGAAACAGGCGAAGGAGAAGAAGACTTACTTGTCGTGTCAAAGCCATACCCTAGTGTCGCTGGCAAGGCTAGCTGATAGTTAACTGTCTCTTCAGAGGTCCAGGTTTGCAGTTGTAGCGAAGAAACCTCAGAGCTTGGCGATGGCGAATGGTTAATAGGAGGAAAGCGTCGTGCAGGGGATTTGTGCTCTCCTTACTGTTATACGTGTTCGCGCCATAAAAGCTCCACCACTCACCGTTCCTAGACTTGTATGCGTTGTTGCTTGTGTGGCAGATATGCATTGGACAAGATTGCGACCCATCCTTGAAATAATTACTACTGGCGTGCCATCTGACCATTGGACGCTTAAAAATTGAAAAGTGTGCCTCCACTGATACTGGACTAATTTCTAGTCTGGCTCGACCATACTCGTACTGATTCTAAGGTAAGCCTGATCTGGTTCTTCTGGTACTGGTTCTGAAATTGGAACTGGTTGCACATGAAAAAGTCCAAAAATGTCTGATTCTGGTATCTCTTGATCAGCAAGTTCCTGTTGGACGGATACGCCGCGACGGACGTTAGCACAGCGAGAACTCACCTAACATGTAATGTCAGCTAAGGACGAAGCTCGACTCGCAGGCGCGTGGAAGCAAGCATAAGGTGTCAACCTACACTCAACCGACTCCTAACTAATTCCTACAGAGGTCTCTACCAATTGTCTAAGTCACAGCCTTCAAGAGTGCATAAGAGGAAACTTCCTACAACGCTTTCTAGAGCCGAACACCCATCAAACAATCTCGAAACACCATAGAACTTGAAGGAGACCCTACTAATACCTATAGGTCGCTCTCCCCAAGGTCTATGAACCAAAATCCCAACCCAAAACACCCGGTGCAGAAACACATAGGATGTCTGGCCGAAATCTGCATGTCTTTGTTTCCAAAATCTAAAGTGCCGAATGTGTAGTTCTACTCAATGTGAACGCGTGGATATGCTGCAATGCAAAATCGGACAACGTATGCTCACCCAAACACCCGATGAAGCTCGTAGAAGGAGCTCGCAAAACCGGACCGTACGCACGCAATGTAGGTATCGGCGTGTAGCTCTCGTCGGGGGCAACACGCTGCACTTCTCCGCACTCGATTCCGACCACCGGAGCACACGTAGCGTCAAGATGAAGCTCACACACTCTCTCTCTCTCTCGTACACAGTACGCTCACTCACAGACTTCCCCGGGGGATTCACTTTTTATATAAAACGGGACGCCACCTGCGAGCGGACAACTTTGATAAAACCTCTATATACGACTCATACTAGGGAATATGACCCCCCTTTCTACGCTTATATGACAATCAATAGAGAAAATTATCATACCCCTATCTTACATATAAAATTTAGGTCTCACATTATCTAACTGAGTAAAACTAGTCCAGAGCATGTAGCATAGTGACTAGCAACGTACTGAGGAACCACTTATGTTGATAACTAGATGTACCCTCGATGTATCTTAATTTGACTTTCAAAGTATGTACCCACTTAGCTTGCACTCTAGCTACTCGTCCAATTCAACCCCATCTAAATTACTCAAAAAACACGGTCATAAAGTTCTGCTAGGTTCTTTGTAAATTTTCATCTATACAAACTCTTTATAGCTTTTATCCCTCAAGAAATGAACTATAAACACAAAACAAGAAATTGATAAAATCATTCTTAGTTCTTGCATGGATCTTTGTAGCTATTGACTCAAAAGTTCAAGGGAAGACTCTTTTGGGAAGCCATGATTTTGAAACACAAAAACTTCCTCTCTTTTTTCCCTTTTCTCACTTCTCCCCCCCCCCCCCAAACCATTAAATATGATACCCCCTCCCTTATTTTTAGCCTTGAGAGATAAATTATTGGGGGCTTGCCCCTAACTTATACGCTTATGTGACTTGTAAAAAAAACCCCTCCCTTGCACTTACGTGGTGCGATAAGTTTTCCATGGTGAATCCCCCGGGCAGACTTCAAAACTTGTTTTTTAAAATGACAAAAGGTTTTTTCATTAAGGTCAAAAAGTGGTATATATACCTTACAATTTCTCAAACCCTAAAGTTCCAAAATCAACCATCTACTCAATCTAACTATCAAAACTGGGATACAATCTGGAAACTTCTGTAAGTACCAATAATTACAAAGTGAAAAATCAGGTTTTCCTCAATGAATGAATAATTACAAAAATAATAATCCTCCGAATAGTTAGATGCCGTGGGGTGTGTCCAACTTCTAACACTCCCCCCCTCCTTGCTCATGTCGTCCCCGACATGGCCTTGATCTTCTGCTTCATCGTATCGTTTCTCTCATCTTTAGCAGTGATTCGTATCTGGCATGCAGGTTCAACATTGTTGGGCCAAAAATGTCAGTATTTACGGTGAAGAAGCTTGTGTAGAATGCTTCTTCAAAAGCCTGGAGGTGATAGGATGGTAGAAACATTATCCTTTGATACAACGCATGTATCACCTCCTTGGAAGACTGACCTGACAGATCATAAGCACATCTGTATGTATCTTGGAAGAAAAAGTTGCTGTCAGTCACCTGGCCTGGCTTGAAGGTCTCGAACACTGCTAAGATGGTTCTGCAGATTTTCCTCATCATAATGCATGTAAGGTCAGGTGAGCTAGTGAACAACTTTATGGCGCCCGTTAGGGTTTTCACCATGTATTGGACACTTATTCTCTCACCTGCCTTTAAGCCCGGCAGCTTGGGGTAGTTCAGCCAAGTGGGTTGGCTTCTTTGCAAAATTTCCTGCGCTTTCCACGTCCTAATCCTTGGTAGAGGACAGAAGTTGAGGTTGTCTCTGATATTTTTAGGTGCCTCTACCAAGTGGATTAGGTATTGTGGGTACTTTGTAAGCCAGGCCTTCCTCCACTTTGGCTGAGAATCCACAATGAGCTTGACCCCTTCTGGTTTTGAGGTATCTGCATTGTAAAGAGGTACAATTGGCCCTTCTCTGATCCGCTTGTTTATGGTAGCTACCTCATATTTCAGCAATGGATATGGGAGAGAGGGTTGAAGCCACTCGCGCCTAAGGTTGCTGGCGTTGATCTTCTGAATAGTCATAGACTTGAAGACCCTCTGCTCCCACTCCAAGGCTTCCTTTGTGATTTCTCTAAGCTCTACCTCTATTGCTTTACGCAATTTCTCTTCCTCTTCTTGTGTGAGATCGTGTGGCTCTTGAGAGGATCCTTCTAGGATTTCCTCTTGCATAGGCGTGTCCACCGGATCTGCCACATTTTCTAGGTCAATGCCCTCATTGGCGGCTGGCCCTGTGTTCTCTGGCTCTCCTGCTTGCTGGCCTTTCAACTCCTCAATTTGCCTGAGGAGTTTTTGCTTTTCCGTTTCAGCTTCTTCACTCATATTCACGAGAAGGTCATTACGTTCGGCGTTTATACTTTCCGCCTCCTCGAGCTTTCTCTTCATGCTTTCTACTTCTTCTTGCAGGGCTTTTTGGCCTTCTTCCATTCTCGTTTGCATGACTATAGATCCTTCTGCCATCATCAATCTCTGCTTTTTTTCTAGAGTCAGCTCTTTTTGAAGTTCTTGCATTTGCTCCTCATAGAGTTGACTCTCAATCATGATTTCAATCGAGCTAGTAGCTCTGACTCTAGCAGGTGATGCTCGCAACCTTTGGATGGTTTGATCTTTGACTTTTAGTTGGTCCTTGAGCTCAAGGACCTCATCCTGGCTTGCTTCTTGATCTATCTCTGCTCTTTCCTTGGCGTTCCTCATGGCTTCCACTTCTTTAGATTCTTCTGCCAGCTGTAGTGTCATATTATCTCTTTCCTTCTCGGCATCTAGCAATGACTTGCTGAGCTGCTGACACTCTTCTTCCACTGCTCGCATTCTTTTTGCGGCTTCTTGATTGGCTTCCTCTGTTGCCTGGCAGCTTTGTAGTGCCCTTGCTAAGCTGGCCTGTAGCTCAGCTTATCTCTCCTTTTGCCTTTGGCTTTGTGCTTGCAGAGAATCTACTTCCATTTTGATATTTTCTTCAATGGCCTTGAGAGCTGTCATCTCTTTCTTTGAAGCCATGGATTGCGCTCTCAATCCTGTTAGCTTTGTCATCACCACGTCCGAGTCATTGGAGGGCGGGTGCAGGTCCACTGTATCTGTAGCAATTTCCTTCAGTTCTACTAGCCTGATGCCTTGCATCTTTGCTTTAGGCCCTGTCCTCGCCAAGACGAATGCGACTGTGGCGGCTTCTTCCTTCGTATATCCTGCAGCTAGCAGGTCCAGAAATGCATAGTAAGAATAATCTAATTCTTTTTGCTCACTTTGATGCTGAGCCTCTTCTTTTGGCTCCGGCTCTCGTCTCTGCTCTTGCTCTTCTGTTTTCCATTCTTCTGCTTTGTCTTCAGCCTCCTTATCTTCTATTGGGGGGCTGCTAGGAGGTGGTGAGGGCGGTGGTGATGGCTGTGGGCTGGGTTTAGGGCTGGCTGGTAGAAATGCAGGTTTGCCCTTTAAGTCCCTATCTGCTTTTGTTTTTCTTTCTCTTTCCTGGCTCTCTTGCTCATCCAGCAGTTTCTGCCGTATTTGTTGTACTTCTTCCTCTGTGAAAGGGACATGTTGAATGTTCTCTGATGCACCATCAAGAATCTCAAAATTCTTGATATAGTCTTCAAATCGGTCCCTTTGCACTCTTCTGGACGATCCTGACATAGACTCTAGAGAAGGCTTCCAGAGTTCACTTAAATCGCCTTTGAGGGCTCTCTCTGCTCGGAAGCTCTCCATCAGCCTCTCTAGTCTTGCCGCTTTCTGTGACCTTGTTTCTTTGGCCGGCACTTGAGCAAACTCCTTCTTCCCTTTCTTCTGCTCGGGCTGCTCCTCTTGAACTGGCTCTAGCCGTCTTTTCAATCTTGTTGCCACATTTGGTGCTCTTTGCGGCTCGTCTTCCTTGTCTTCTTTTAACCTCAGTCAATCATTCTGAGACGGGGGGTCAGGCCACCTTCCTTTTGTGTGTAGTGCTCCATAAATCACCTTGGTGATCAGTTCTCCTGGCACTATATAGGTTGGCTTCTTGTTGCCCATCTTTACTAGGCTATCATGTATATATGCCGCATATTTGATTATCTTTGGGGTGCCTTTCGACATTGCCCACGTGAATGTCGTGGCAATTGCACCTGGCGGCATCCTGTACTTCTGTGGCCTCTTCGTGCACATGTGGAAGTACTGGTTGTATAACTGGCTCATGATTGCCACTATTGGGTTGGCAATATCTTCAAAGGTGTAATTCCCCTTCTTCTCTTTGTACACCTTGACCTCATCCCTTCTTTTTGTTACACTATCCCCTTCGTTGGAGAGGTCTAGTGCATCTGCTACAACCCGCTCAGTGATTATTATCTGTGTTTCTGGTCTGCCTTGTAAATCTGTTACTTTGGCCACTCCATCCTCCTTGATGCTTGTCACAAACTCCCAGACTCTCTTGATGTCCACTCCTGCCAGTATTGCTTCAAAGTAGTTGTGGAGATCAATCTTCTCCAAGTATCCGGCCATCTTGCTTCGTACAAACTCATTGAGTTCTCTCGGCAGCATAGGTAGCTCAATAACATTGCCTTCAGTGTCTTTCAACACTCCTTGGTAGATCTTTAGGTCGTTGGACTCTAACAGATCCTCTTGTATCCATGTGCTGGTGGGCTTTAGTGTTTCTTCTGGAATGACCAAGGGTTCCACTTCTTCCAGGTAATCCTTGATGGTCATTCTCTTCTTCTTTGCCGGTGACTTCGAGGCTGCCATAGATCCTGTTGCACTCAGTAGTCCGAAGTTAGCGTTTTTTCCATATTAGCTATGAAACTGAGTTTTACTTATCCAAACGACTTGAAAATTGAAAATGAAGCTTAAAAGGAACTTGTGAAGCTGTGCATGTGCTCACAGTGCAAATCTGGCCAAAAATTTTCATCTAGACATCCTACGCGTAGGATGTCTTTTTCATCAGAATTGGTTCATATTTGACATGCTGGTAGTGTATGGCTCATGGAACATGGCTATATGCTTGGATTTGAATTTGGATATCAAAAAGTGGATTTTTGGGTTGATTCAGGCTTTAGGTCACAATTTGGGTAGAATGTCCATCATAGGTAGCAATTGATGTCCAAATGGGTTGAAAATTGGTATATGGGCCTATTGCACCATGGTATTAGCTCCCATGATGTCACTCTTTGCACAGAAGGCTAAATTTATGTTGGAGACATCCTACGCGTAGGATGTCTTTTTCATCAAAATGACATGAAACTTGTTCTGTGGGTTTTCCTTGGCTTATGAAACATGGCTATATGCTTGGATTTGAATTTGGACAAGATTTGATGCTTGTAAGGGCCTGTGTGGTGTTTTTGGGCTCAAAAAGTGTATCTTGAAGATGTTGGGGGTCAAAAATGATTAGAATGGCCTCAAACTTGATATATGGGCTCCTGATGATGAGGTGATTGGATTTGGAATGATAAAACATCCCCTACATGTCAAAAAAGTCAAATAGACATCCTACGCGTAGGATGTCCATTTCATCATTTTTTCCTTCTGACCACACAGATTGGTTGTTGAATGTGTTGTGCAAGTTTCATTGGATTTGGACAAGATTTGGTAGGTCTATGGCCCATTATTGCCTCTATGCCCTAACTTTGCGTTTTTTCATGCATATGAGGTCAATTTTGGTCCAAATGTGATGAGACTTGGTGGATAGCTTGTAAATGTCATTCAGAAAATGTGCATGATGAAAAATGTTGGAGTTTGTGCCCAAAAGTGTCCTTGAGACATCCTACGCGTAGGATGTCTCCTGGTGATTTTTTCATTGCTGGTGCTCCCAGTGCTTGCCCTTGGCCCCCCTAAGTCCCTTTTGAGCCTAATTTCAACAAAAAAGTCGAATGGATAGAGAATAACTCCCTATGTGAACTTCAGAGCCTTCGAGCCGTTTTCTGACTTTTGGAGTGCTTTTTGGCGATGAAATTTCTTGATGTTGGTCTCCATAGCTTCCCGATCCCTTGGGGATCCTTGGCGTATGGTTTTTGTCAACTTTAGCTTCACCGGAGCTCCATTTGGCAATTTGTCCCTCTAGAAGCACCCGTGGTTGCGTTTACATACCTTTGATAATTTGTGGTGGCCTACCACCATAGAACTTGGTTGTTGATGGTCTAGGAAGGCCGCTCGTGAAGTTTGGTGGCAAACGGACTTGCGGTTTGGCCGCAAGTGCAATTTGACGCTTTGTGTGTCTAATGCCGTTTCTGAAGTTTAGTGCCGCTTCGGGTCACTTTTTGGTCATGCGGGTCATATAGACTTGTCGAGCATGTCGAGATGCTCCTACCCATGAATTTTGGTAGCATTTGGTCGCCGTTTCGCCGATTTCCCATTTGGTGGCCTCTTGCGGGTTTATGGGAATTAGGGTTTTTCTCGATGGTTTCCTCTTGCCTTTGGACATCCAGGACTGGTCTCCTAGACTAGGGTAAGCTGCCAACGAAGTCTTGTTGCTTTCAGGTTAGCCATTCAGCCGCCGTCTCTACTTGTAGGTCTCCACCGCCCGCTTTGTGTGTGACCCCTACGCTAGTTTTCGCGACATAATGACAAACATGCGCAAAAAGCTCAAGGTGGTGAGCCTACCTCTCATGTCTGGAGCTTGTCAGGTAGTCATGCGCGTCGTAGAAGCTACTGGAAGGTCGGTCCGCTCTAGGTGACAGAAACTCTCTCCACAAAGTCAATAGTGAGAATGAGCTAAAAATGGGGTGAAAATTTCTTATAATGGAGGTCCCCGAACCACTTTTCATGAAATTTGACATGTACTCCTATCTTCTTGCGAGATGCGGTGTAGGCTCAAAAATTTCTTGATTTAGACTCCATTTGCTATGTTTACCAGAAATTTGGCATTTCGGTCAAAACCCGGCCAAAACACGCTTTCCGCTCCAGTCTCATAATTGCACCCCCACTATACCATAGGTTGTCCTATAGTCACTGATCATCCCCATATTTTTTGTTTTTCATTACAACTGTTTTTCACCTGCTTTTTGTATTTTTGAAGTTTTTCAGCCGAAAATTAGCAAAATTAAAAGGAAAATAACAAATCAAACCCCAAAAATCCCCAAAAATCATAATAAATCACAAACATCACTACAAAACATTATATACACTCGCATGCAATTTTTATGGCCGAATTTCTCCGTTTTACCAATATTTTGCCCAAAAAATGACTATTTCTACTTATATACACACGCCTAGGGGCTTGATTTGGCGTTTGGCCCCATATACCTGTGGATACATGCTGTATAAGGGCATCTATACTTGGGTTACTCCAAAAAAATTCACAATCAAACAACAACCCTTAAAATAGTCAAAAATCATGCCCTTTTTTGTTGTTTCTGTTATTGGTTCCGCATTTGAGAATGCCTCCCCCCTCCTAGTCGGAGTCCTCCCGGACGACAAGGTATCGCCTCGGAGTATGTGCCGTGCATAGGTTGAAAAAGTTGTGCTAATGCCTGGCCTAGTAATGTGGCCCTACTTTATGCATACTCGGTCAATGCATGGAAAAAGTAATGATGTGCAAGAGAAGGGAATAAGCAAGATGCTTATTGGCATTCGCCGTCGAGGTTTCCTGTTTTCTTTGCAAGTAACAGCTGTAACTCTAGTGCTCTCTGTTTAATTGTCTTTTTTGCAAAAGGCACTTGCTTTGCCGACACTGTTGATAGAGCCGTAGCTGTGTCTAAGGAGAGAATTGGCTGGGCCGTTATGGTTATGGGCCGTATTGCCTTTGCTTTCCATTGGTATTTTGTTGCTGCCGGTTTTTGTAGATGGTTTGGCACTTCATTGTTTTCCACTGGTTTTTTGTTGATTGGCATCCACATAAGTCGGTTTTCCTTTTTGAAATGCAGTTGTCCGCCTTCCGTTGTTGCTTGTACTGAAGGGAGTTCCTTTTGCTTTTGTTTTGGTATCCAAATGTGAGTGATATTTGGGTTATGGCTAAGCATTTTCTTTGGGATCCATATCTATTTTATGCCCTTGGTTTTTGGTTGAACCATCTGCTTCGTTGGAATTCTTTCGTTGCATTGTTGTTTGTCTGCCATGTCATTTCTATCCTTCCGCATCCATACTTGTTTTCCTTGTTTTGGTAGCCTAGATCTTTGCATTGTGGCCGGTGACTTCATATGTCTGTAAGTAGCATGGTTAGGTTTTACCTGATTGTTGGTCTCGGATATCAGGTTGTTCTTTGATGGCATTTGTGCTTTTGGCTTTGTTTCCAGTGATTGCATGTCTTGCAGTTGATCATTCTGGTATTGCTGAGCAAAGGCTGTCACCTGTTGTTCATGTGCATGCTGAATTTTGGTTGCTTTTGCTTTCCAATCTATCTGCACATTGTACTCTTTTTGCCAAGGTTGCCCCAACATCATTGGGTGTTGTGTGCTTTCATCTGCCACCACATAGAATTTGTGTGGGTAAATATATTGATGTATCTGTACAAGGTTGCCCCAACATCATTGGGTGTTGTGTGCTTTCATTTGCCACCACATAGAATTTGTGTGGGTAAATATATTGATGTATCTGTACATGCAATATAGTCCATCCCAATGTTTTCAATGGGTGTGATGTGCTACTTTCCAGCACTTGAGGAGTAGGATGAAGTTGACCTGTGACTTTGAGCTGTTGGTATAATCCGTAAGAGATCAAATTTGCTTGAGCCCCAGAATCAAGCAAGGCTGTTGATTCAACTTGATTGCTGCCGACTTTGACCGCAATTATTGGCTCCATTGTTTCTTCATCCAACTTCGTCAGTCGAATGGCATTGATTCGCAATGGTGATCCATTTTGTTGTTGTTGTCGCAGAAGTCTTCTTTTTGCAATGCGTTCTTGTGCTTCTGCTTGAGCTTCCTCTCGTACTCTCTCTTTTTCCTTCATTCTTTGTTTTCCTCGATGAATTTGTTGGAGCATCTCCTGTGTGAGTGGTAGATGATATCTCTTCAGTCTACATCCACTAATCCAGTTTGACATTTCTTCACCTGCTAATGTAGCAAGTTTGACAGCTCCACTTTGTGATAGATCACTAATCACAAATGGTCCCATCCCTCGCTTTTTAAGTTTCTTGGCATGTTGCTTCAAGGTATAAACAAGTACACAATCACTTGTTTTGAACTCTTTAGTGCGCACATGTTTGTCAAAAAATTCTTTTTGTCTTCTCTTTTTAGCATAGATTGAAGCGACAGCTCGTAAGCGGAGTTCATCTAGCTTTTCAAGATCATCAATTCTTGAAGAGAGCTGATGCCCTGTCCATTCTAAGCTTTTTGCTACTCATAGAGTTGGAATTAAAAACTCTATGTGTAGTATAGCATTTAGGCCAAACACCATGTTGTATGGTGTTGTTCCGATTGATGTTTTGTAAGCCACCCTGTATGCCCACAGTGTTGAGTGTAGCTGTTGATCGCAATCCGTTCTTGATTCTGACACTATTTTAGTGAGAACCGTGCATAGTGTTTTATTTGTGGCCTCAGCTTGTCCATTGGCCTGTGGATGGTATGGTGCAGATTTCCTATGTATGACCATGAATTCCTCTACCAGGTATTCAATCACTTCATTGAGAAAATGTGTTCCACGATCATTGACAATTTCTATTGGTAACCCGTAACGTACAAAAACATTCTCATACAAAAACTGTGTAGTGGTGCGTGCATCAGCTTTTTGTGTTGCCTTGGCTTCGACCCATTTTGTGAGATAGTCTGTAGCCACAATGATATATCGGGTATGGGTGCGATATGCAGGGGGTGATATAGGTCCCACAAAATCAATGCCCCATTTTGCAAATGCTCTTGCTCCCATCATTGGCCGTAATGGCATCTCATCTCTTTTTATTGGCACCTTGGTGGGTTGACATGCGTCACAACGCTTTACAAACTCTTCAGCATCCATGTGCAATGTAGGCTACCAAATTCCTACGGTTAAGGCAATTTTTGCCGTCTTATCGCCCGAAAAATGGCCTCCACTTATTCCACTATGTGCATGTTCTAGAATCAGCAGGTATTCGCTTTCACTTGCACAGATTCTAAGTTGTTTGTCCTTTCCCCGCTTATAGAGTTGGTTCCCAATTAACTGAAAGTCACGAGCTTCCATCTCTATAGCTTTTTTTCGTGCTCTTGTGATGTTCTCAGGGAACGTCCTGGTGGTTAAGAAGTCAATGATATATTGACTCCATGCAGGTGCTATATTTATCTGAAACAAAGTTGCGTGATCCACTGGTCTTTTGGCACTACATATAGTACAATTGGTAACATAAGAATGTGTGTCCGCATACATAGTTGGCCAATAAACCCCTAACTGTTTCAGTCTCTGGTGTGTTTTCACTATTGAACAATGAAATGCACAACCCTGGACATGTGCCTCTTCAAGGTAGCACTCGAATTCTTCCGGATTTATACATAATCGTAGGATTAGGTTCGATCCAAGATGATACAGCCGTCCTGCTATCAACTGGAAGTTTTTTGTTTGTCGAATTGTTTGCTGTTTGGATATGCATTCCCTATTATCAAACCTACTTCCAAAGGAAAGAATGCTAACAATTTCTTGAGACCATTTGGGTACCATTTCAATATTGAAAAGATACGCATCTGGTATGTCATCATCTACTCCTTCAGGAGCTTCCCCGTTGTGTATCCTTGAAAGATGATCCGCTCGTAGATGGGTTTTACCCTTTTTGACCACCACTGTGAAGTCAAATTCTAGCAATATAATAAACCAAAGTACGATCCTCCCTGTGTCGCAAGGTTTATTTACTAGAAACAAAAGAGCTTGATGATCTGTGAAGAACACAAATCTATTTGCGAGCAAATAATGCCTAAATTTCTTTACAGCAGAAATCATTCCTAACCCTTCCCGCTCGGTGGTTGTGTAGTTCTTTTCTGCACTGTTTAACTGTCGGCTCGCATAGCAAACCGGAAAATCCATTGTTCTCTCTCCAGGTTGAGCCAGAATACTTCAAATGGCATATGCTGAAGCATCAATGTGCACATGGAATATCTTTTTTCAATATGGTGCTTTTAGTACAGGTGCTGATATAAGGTTATCCTTCAGCTTTTGGAACGAAGTTTCACACTCCTCGGTCCACTCGAAATTGACTAGCAAACGATATAGAGGTTGTGCAATAACCGCATACATGTATATGAATCTTCGATAATATCCGCAGTGTCCCATGAAGGATTGCACTTGTTTCGCATTAGTAGGCCTGGGTAGGTCTACAATGTCTTTGACTTTGTCTAGGTCCGTGGTTATGCCATTTCTTGAGACAATGTGTCCTAAGATGCGGCCTTGCTTAACCATGAATACACACTTTTTCGGGTTAAGACATATTCGATACGTCCTGCATTTTTCAAAGACCTTTTGCAAATGGTCGATATGCTTCTCTCGTAGAAGAGAGTGTACACAAAGATCATCCATGTAAATTTCTAAGAATATTCTTGGGTATTCCTTGAATGCGTGCATCATTAACCTTTGGAAAGTGGCTGGTGCATTAGTTAAGCCAAATGGCATAACTCGGTACACATAAATCCCCCATTCTGTGGCAAACGCGGTTTTGTGTTGATCCCCCCTTGCTATTGCCAGTTGGTTGTATCCTGAAAACCCATCCAGAAAGGAATAAGCCCGTTTCCCGGCCACTCACTCAAGTACATGTTCTGTGATTGGTAAGGGATAATTATCCCTTATGGTGGCTACATTTACCTTTTTGAGGTTTACACACACTCGCAGTTTTCCATTCTTTTTGGGAACTACCACAATGGGTGACACCCAATCTGTATGTTCAATCTCATAGATGAATTCAGCTTCCATCAGTTTATCAATCTCTTCTTTGATTCGTTTAGCAAATGTGTCATTATATGTATAAGGATGTTGTTTGCTAGGTTTTGCATCCGATTTCAAAGGAATTGTATGTTGGCATATCGATGGATCAACTCCTTTGAGGTCTTTATAGGACCAAGCAAATACATCTTTATACTTCTTGAGAAGTTGTGTTAGTTGTTCTTCCTCTTCAGACTCTAAATCGTTAGCTATGTAGACCGGCTGAGGCTTTTCACCTGGTTCTGCGAGGTCTATCTTTTTTGCATTTTCAGGCCCATCGTAAGATTCTTGGTTGGTTCTTTCCTTGACTGGTGGTGTCATAATGATTTTTTTGTCCTGGATAGTAAATTTCCGATAGTGTGATGGTACATTCATGTTCCCCTTTTCTAACTCTCCTTTACCATCACTATCTTCTTCAGTAGTCCATATCTCTCGCAAAGACCGTTTCAGTTCTTGGTATTTATGTTTACGCTCCAGTTTGGTCCACTCTTGGTCTTTTGTTGTTTCTTTTTTTTATTTTTGAGATTTTGTTTCGGTGTTAGCTTTTCATACCTGTTTTATTTCCTCTCACGTTCTTTCTTTTTGATCTTTTGAGAATCCTCCTGATATTTGATTTTTAACACATTTTTCTGCTTTTACAAGCATCAAATAGTGAGTTTTACCTTTTATCTTGGGCATCAGGTTCTCTCTCGCTTTGTTTCCTGCTCGTTTCCTCCTATAGCGTCCCTGGCGTCTAGGGTGTTGATTAGCAATATCATAAAACTTGATATCCTCGGTTTCATTTCCACGCTCGCTTGAGGTGTCTGACACTCATTATCTACTTCATCATTTCTTCCAAATGTTCAGAGGAGTTGTAAAACTCTTCTTGTTCCGGTGGTTCTACTGTTTCTTTTTCTCTTTTTTTGCTGGTATAACGCTTACCATGTAATAGGGTAATACATCATAGCCATCCTTATCGCAAAATTTTATTGTTGGACTGTCGGTAATGGTACAAACATCCAATGTTGCTAGTATGTGTTCCCATTCGAGAGGTTCCAAGGCATCTTCTGGGAAAGGCTCTGGCATATACTCTTTGTCCTCAATTGCTCTTTCTAAGACGCGTTCCTCTCTTCTTAAGCTTCCACAATGTGAAGCTCTGCACATCCATAGCTCTTTTGGTTGTCCTAACCATGCTGGAAGTTCTGATCTTGCTACTGTAGTTGAATCAAACTCTTCCACAGGTGTTTGGTTCACATCTTTGTAACTATGGTCTTTCAGGTGTATTTTAGTTGTTGTCTCGCCATGTCTGAGGTATATGTGGTCATAACCCCAATTTTGGACCATCTTCAATTGTCGCATGAATGGTCATCCCAAGATGATCTCATAATTGTTCTTTTTGTCGAAATTGACTATTGCAAATGTATGCTCATACTCGATTCCGCACGAAGTGACAATCACTTTTTCTAAGAGTCCTAGAGGCTTCTCCATGAACCCATATGCCAATTGCAGTTTCATTCTGGTAGCCCTCAAAGCTGGTTTTCCCCAATTTTTCCAGATTTCCTTCGTGGCGATAGCAACTCCCGCTCCACTGTCAAGAATCACTTTGGAAACTACTCCTTGGAATTCTATTGGTAGCGTGGTGTTTCCATCTTGTCCCTCGCAATATTCTCCAACCTTGTTCAATGGTACTGGCTTACTGTTTAGTTGAGGCCTGTCCAACTCTCTAATCCCTTCCTGAAGCTTCAAAGTGGGGTCTTTCACTCCAAATTTTTCTAGGCATTTACCTACTGTGGTCCACATGTTAGGTCGTAACCTTAGGAGTTCTGCTAATGTGATTGTGCATGCCACCGGAGTAAACAAAAACTCAATCAATCCTTGCGAATCCATCACCTTGTTAGAAGAAAGTCTTTGAGATGGGATTGCTCTCACTTTCGACTTAGCTTCGTACTCTCCTAGGTAAGAGGGTAAAGTTCTCAGCGAGTCTGGTTGTCTGTGCCCCGAACTAATTGATCCTTGGTCTCCCCCTTGTGAATGTATCTCAAAGTTCAATTGTGATCCCGCCTCAAATTCTTCAATAGGAGGTAAGATCACATTCTTTTCTTTTCTCGTGCTATTCATGTGGTTACTCATCCTATTAGCCTCGTTGGCCTCACGGATTTGCTTCCACAGATCGTCTAGACCGTTACAGTCCTTACCCATTTCTGCCAATATTTTCAGTTGGAACCCGTCACTTGTCACATCTGTGGTATTTGGCACTATGATAGGCTCTCCTCTGGACTCATAGGAATTAGTTAGTCTTTCCTTCATTTCTACCCGTTTCTCTAAAGTTTGTTGGATAGGGGTTGGAGTCGGTGCCTCATGCCAATTTGCAGGTTTACCCAGCGGGTCTTCCATTAATGATTGAGCTGTTTAGATCATCTTTTTACACATATCTAACCTCTGTTTTTCTATTTCTACATATGGATAAATCATCCACCTTTGCTCTTGGGTTTGGTTTTTTTAAAGTCTAGCTCCATAAGCTTTTAGAAGTGCATCCAACTGCTTATTTACCTTGTCGGCCAGTATAGATCCTCCTGATCCTGCACTTTTGGGCTCTGCTATTTCCTTGGGTGCTATGGTTGCTATGGTGTGTGAGCTTAAGCTAGCTAGATCCTCTAACCGCTCCAATCTATCCTTTGTATGTTTCAATTCCTCGGATAGAGCTGTTTGCTCTCGTTCATTCCTGGCTTTCCTACGTGCCTTTCTAGCTTTCCAAGTGCTTCTCTGATTTCTCGTTTCTGAACTTTGGGCGTCGGTTTTTGATTCTTCAACTATGGGTTCGTTCGTCCTTCTTTGAGCTTGGGCTCGTGTGACCGCCTGGATAGGTATGATTGTTTCATTTTCCGATACTCCACTGAAAGGTACTATTTCTAGCATGTTCAAGGTGGTTTTTGCTCCTTTGCTCGGGTTTTTAGGGCAATCGGGAATCAAATGAGTAATTCCACATTCTGGGCAATACGCATTGACTCTAATGATTTCATCATGAGGACAGCCTCTCAGCCAATGGTCTCCACCACACTTGTAGCAGGGTCCCTTGGGTTGTTGAGGTGCTCCTTGAGCTCCTCTTTGTTGGTAAGCATGTCTCTGTCCGCCCATGCCTCCATTGGCTATGAACATCAGTGCTCGTTCATCTAAGCTATATCTTCCTTCTCCTGCTGCCTGTGCAGCAAATGGTGGTCCTGTATTTCCTATCATACTCCATGGTTCTGGTGTTGAGGGTTCTTCCAGTGGATAATAGACAGGGTTTGGCGCATATCCATTGGGATCTTCATAATATGCATGCATAGGCACCAAAGCCTTATCCTCTGATTCAGTTATTGTTGGTGTGTATCTTATACCAATTGGTCGTAATCCTGGTAGGGGTGGTTGTTGCCCCAACAGCGGTTGTGGTCTTTCTACACCTACAGGTCCTGGTAGGTTGCCTGCTTGATATCTAGGCATCGATGGAACTTGAGGGGAAGCTACCGGAGTTTGGGGAGCGTAAGGTCTTTCTCTCACATATCCCTTTTTATAATAACATTCCTCGGTCCCATGGTTTGTCCATTTTTGTTCAATAGCACACCACTTGGGCTGTTTAGCCTGGGGTTTGGCGTACAAGTTGATCTTTTTTAGCACTTCATCTACAAAGCTGCTCCTGGTTTACAGCTACTTCTCCTTTTGGTGATGTCTTAGAAGACTTGCTTCCACTTTGTTGTGAAGACGAATCGTCATCAAGGTCCTTGAACTCCCCCTCTTTGTAGACCGCACAATTGTCCACTAGGTAAAGAGCTTCCTTGGTCAACTCATTCAACATAGTGCTCCTCTTCATATTTAAGTCTTTTTGGAGATCTGCATTCCTTAGTCCTTGGATGAATATCAACATAAGTCTGGACTGAGTTGGCAGTTCTTCAACAGGACAGAACTTAACATATCTTTTTAGTCTTAGGGCTGCCTTTCGTACAGATTCTCCATCCTTCTGTTTGAATTTATGGATCTGTGAGACGGTATTATTAGCTATTTCCCTTTGTGAGAATTCCTCGATAAACTCGTCAAACACTTCCTCCATAGACTCAAAGTCTCTACGCTCTACAGAGTCAAACCAAGTGGCAGCATCATCCTCTAGGGCTAGACCAAACCCTGCAAATTGGGTAGGAAAGTCTAACACCTCTTCGGCTCTAATTACACGCACAAAGGCTGCTACATGATCTCTTGGGTCTCTGCTTCTTGTGTATTTCTTGTTTACCCATTTTTGCACTTGAGAAGGTCTAATTCTTCGATGGTCTACAAACCTCATCATTGGATCTCCCTGTCCTAATCGATATACCTCCTCAGGCCTTCTGTAATAGGCTGGTTCCTCTCCCAACGGTGCTCATAAGCCATAATTTCTAACGGTTCTCGCTGGAGGTGGTTCTTCTCTTCGAACTCGTTCTATGGGTGGTCCTCCAAGCTTTGTTGACCCTTGAGTCTTTTGCTTACTCTCTCCTTGATACCTTGAATAGAGTGGTGGTTCTTGCAAATCCCTTAGCCCTCGTGCGGCTTGATAACCATCTCGGTTTTGGTCTTGTTCCAATGTTGCACTCTGTCGAAGCCATGCCTGCAATGATGGCTGGTTTGCTGGTTGGTCTTGGTTGTTGAATGCTTGCGGTCGGGTGGAATGTGAGGTAACGTCATACTCATTTGAAAAAGGATTCGTTGACTTGCTTGGGGTGTAGGTGGCTCTTGTCACTTCCTCAGGGGCATATGCTGATGCTCCTGGACCTGTTGCCCTTTCTATCTCCTCTGGAAGAATACGTTGGTATAACAAAAACTATACCCTTCCCCGTAGCAGTTTCATAAGAGAATAAGTAAAGAACCTTGTCTTTGCTTAATTCGTTTACGTATGGTTCTTTGCTGCGAAAGTAAGAGACTATACCCTCACTCTCATGTTTGTAGATTCCCACGTTCTCGTTATAAGTTGGAACCCTGGTTGTTTTCTTATCATACATAAAAATAGCTCTGGTTCGATCAATGTTTGGTGGCGGTTCTTGAGTTTCTGAAACCATTTTCCCTTTCGCCACGTTATCTCCATATCTGTTGTAATCTTCAGGGTTGCTAACTATTACATAGTGGTTCCCCTTTTTGTCTCGAAATCTATCTCCATCATCATATACTCAGATTATCTCCAATCTTTGAGCTGGTCTCTCTTCGATACAAATGCACTTGCGTCCTCGATAGTCAAAATAGACTAGGGCTCCCCTCGAGTTTGTTCCCTCTAAGAAGATCACAGTGAGCTTGGAATCATTCAAAGGATTTTGGGAGGTGCTTCCTCCTCGCATAGGTCCATCATAGGTGAAACCTCCTAGCTGTTGACTACCCATCATGAAGAAAGATTTGTCTGACGAAGTGTCAGTATCACTACCTTCCTCAATAATCGGTGCTAGCGGATCTAGCCTTGCGTGAGTTACACTCTCTTCGGTGGACACTAAGCTACCTTGGTCACCTGCCACCTTCTGATCTCTAACAATGTATCTTCCTGATCTTAAATTCATCAAACTTATCAATGCAATTTATCACAAATCCAACCACTCACCTGGCAAAGTGTCAGTTTCTGCAAAACTTCTTGCTTTGTTGCTGAATATACCTGTACACAAGCATTTTAATTTCGGCAATCGAGTCAAAGCATTTATCTGCTAAAGGTTATCTTAGTAATGATTGGTATAACTGGAGAGTTAATCTCAACCACTACTGTATTTTATACACTGCTGATGTTCTAGATTAGGTCTGCTAATCTGAAACTGTACTACCCTCAGATGTTGGTCAATTTTACGCGAAAAAAGTCTGAATTCAGTCTTTGATTCGTCAAATGGGCAAACAAGGTCCAAATTCACTTCTGAAAGAAGTTCTGGAACCCTTAAGCCAAATAGAATCTCACTGTCTATGCCAGGTCAAATTTTCTTTGCAGTATGTCTCAATAGACATCCTACGCGTAGGATGTCTCTCGCTGTGTTTTGCCTGGACTTTTGCACTGTGGTTTCCCCTTGTTGTGCTGAGCTTACAGCTGCTTTTACTTTTTGGTTTGGACACCTATTAACTGGTCGATGACTAAGAAATCTGTTCTGACAGCCTTTTGCTGATATTGATCAGTCTAATCAACTCCAATTTGGACCAAAATTGACTAGGAGGCTTGCCTTAGCTATACAACACCTGGCTATGCTCACTGTCAAAGTCTGGCTTCAATTTCTTGCTTTAGACATCCTACACGTAGGATGTCTTTTTCATCAGAATGGCTTCAAACTCAAAGCCCAGGCTCCCCTTGAGTTGCTGATCACTTTGGTATACTCAAAATTGGGTTTGGAGTCCAAAATCACTCAGAAGACATCCTACGCGTAGGATGTCTTTTTGGCTTGTTTGACCCCAGACTTGTCCCACAGCTTCCCCTCTTTGTCAATAACCCAGTGGTATGCTTAGATTTTGGTTTGGATTTCAAAAGTCCCAAATTTCAGTTGTTCTTGCCTTTTTCAGTCAAAAGTGCTAAAGTCCGGTTTGAACCCAATTTTCTCACCCAAATGAGGTGAAACTCCTTTCAGTCACTCAATATATCATGCATGACATGCTCATGCAACCATATTATGGTTTTTATCTCAAAATAATGTTTTGGCACTATTTGGGTAGGATGTCTGGCAATTTCAGTCTATCTGGCCTTATCCTGTCAAGATATGGTCAAATTTCCACTTTCCATTTGAAATTGGGGTAAACCCTACCTTTTGAACACACTGGTCAACTCAAAATCCCAAAATTCCTCCCAGATTAGCCTGTAGACATCCTACGCGTAGGATGTCTCTTGGCTTGAAATTATTATTTTTTCTGACAGAAATGCGTCTGATGCTCTGTAGATCCATCAGAAACACTCACAGTAACTTTTGGACTTCAATTAGGCTTTCAAACACACTTTTGCATCTTTTTGCGTCTTTTACAAACTTGTGATGATTTTACAAAGCAAGTGTACATGCATGAAATGCTCTAGATCCTGAATCATGATGTCCTACTTACTCTACTCCTACTTATCATGTGAAATGGTGTTAATGGTGTTTTTGGTTGCTTTTTGGCCTCTCCGGACTCTCAAGCTCTCCTCTCACCGCTTCTACCACTCCAACTCCTCCTCTAGAACTTGACTACTACCTAAAACTACCTTGGTCTACCTAATCTACCTAAGTCGAAGGATCTATGCCAGGCACACGCTTCCTAGACTCCCTCTAAGACCTAGAGAGTCCTCCACCCTCTGATCCTATCTAAATGTAAAACAAGACTCTTGGCAAGCCAAAAATCCCAATCCTCAAGGATTAGTCTCGGTCACCTACCTAAGGTTTTCGTCCCCGGCAGCGGCGCCAATGTTGGACGGATACGCCGCGACGGACGTCAGCACAGCGAGAACTCACCTAACATGTAATGTTAGCTAAGGACGAAGCTCGACCTGCAGGCGTGTGGAAGCAAGCATAAGGTGTCAACCTACACTCGACCGACTTCTAACTAATTCCTACAGAGGTCTCTACCAATTGTCTAAGTCACAGCCTTCAAGAGTGCATAAGAGGAAACTTCCTACAACGCTTTCTAGAGCCGAACACCCATCAAACAATCTCGAAACACCATAGAACTTGAAGGAGACCCTACTAATACCTATAGGTCGCTCTCCCCAAGGTCTATGAACCAAAATCCCAACCCAAAACACCCAGTGCAGAAACACGTAGGATGTCTGGCCGAAATCAGCAGGTCTTCTTTCCCAAAATCTAAAGTGCCAAATGTGTAGTTCTACTCAATGTGAACGCGTGGATATGCTGGAATGCAAAATCGAACAACGTATGCTCACCCAAACACCCGATGAAGCTCGTAGAAGGAGCTCGCAAAACCGGACCGTACGGGCGCAATGTAGGTATCGGCACGTAGCTCTCGTCAGGGGCAACACGCTGCACTTCTCCGCACTCAATTCCGACCACCGGAGCACACATAGCGTCAAGATGAAGCTCACTCTCTCTCTCTCGTACACAGTACGTTCACTCACAGACTTCAAAACTTGTTTTTTAAAATGACAAAAGGTTTTTTCATTCAGGTCAAAAAGTGGTATATATACCTTACAATTTCTCAAACCCTAAAGTTCCAAAATCAACCATCTACTCAATCTAACTATCAAAACTGGGATACAATCTGGAAACTTCTTTAAGTCCCAATAATTACAAAGTGAAAAATCAGGTTTTCCTCAATGAATGAATAATTACAAAAATAATAATCCTCCGAATAGTTAGATGCCGTGGGGTGTGTCCAGCTTCTAACAGTTCCAGTTCCTTAGTACCTTGTTCTTGCCCAATTTATCTAGCCTCTGAATAATAAAGCTTGATCTTTGCCCCATTATATACTCCTAGCAACAATAATCCAGATAAATCTTTCAGTCTGACTGTGCCATTGGAGAAGACCCAGTCTACCTCAAATGGTCTTGCCCAACCAATCTTCAGGTTTGGCTTCTTTGGACCCAGTCTAGACTAATATAGACGTTCCTTCGCCATACAGCTTTGAAGGCCTCTCTGACTGAAAGATACATCTACAGCAGCTTGGCTGAAATTCTAAATCCATCAGGCAATGTTGTTTTCGATTTAGAGAATTTGAAGTCCTTGATGGAAAGTATGCAGAGTGATTTGTAGAACAAGGTGACTGAATATAACATTGCTCTGATGAATCAAGCTATATTAGATTATATTGAGCAGCAGACTTCTCCGGATGAGATAGAAGAAGAGAAGGAAGATGAAGCTGATAAGGAGGAGGATGATCAAGAAGCAGGGCATACGAATGATGATGATGATGCCCCACCACCATCTCCACCTCCAGGACCTGGTATTGGTGGTACAAGGCCAACTGAAGAAGGCCAATCACAGCCAGACCAGCCAGGCCAGAATGAGGGCCAGCAGGAAGGACAGAATGAAGAGCATCAGTCGGGTAACCAGCAGACTGAAGAGCAGCAGCCTAGTCACACTGGGAATCAGCCAGCTGATCAGTCCCAGCTCAGCAGGGATGCTAAAGGGAAAATGAAAGTGCAGGATGAGGGATCAGTTGCTGATCATCAACATTCACTACAGCTTATTACCCTGAATAAGCAATTGAGACATCAACAGGTCTCCATAACCAAACAGTATCTGGAGGATGATGATCTCTTGTCTGATTTGGAAAGATTTCAAAGGCTATATGTTGGAGCCAGGAAAATGGTGGAACATTGGAAATCAGCAGCTTTCCATGATAAAGAAGCTTGCTGTTTACCTGCGCATCCCAGTACAGTCCAAGCTGCTGGAACGAGTTCTTGAATGGATACTCACTGCTAACGAGAGAGTGACAAACCCACACTTGCAAAGGCAGTCTATTGCAGATTGTCGCTCCCTTGCCCTGGAACTAGAACTGCTGCTAGGTAACAGACCAACTTACCGATGTATGAAGGATGTTAGGGAACAACTAAAGGAAGTTTTGGTGCAAATGCAAACTGCCAGAGGAATTTTGGATCAGAGAGTCAAAGCCATTCTTGAGGACCAGACAACCACTAGCAAAGGACCTCAGACTAGAATGTCAGTTGGAGCACAGGGAACTCCTCTCCGAACATTGTTCCAGCTAGTGAGAATCACCAGAAAGATGATGCAGCAAGAGAACCAGGCTGTTCTCAAATTTTTAGAACTCGTGCCTGATTCTCCAGTTCTCTTGTATGCCGTTCCAGCAAGAGAAATAGAGATGCCAAGATTCTTTCCAGCATTGTATCCTCAACACCCAGAACCAATTGATCGCCTTACATACTTCAAAATCACTAATAAGCTTCAGGATTGGTATGAGCGATCGACTGTGGAATGGAAGACTTGGCAAACGCTGTTCAATGATGCTCTCCAAATCAATGATATTCAGGCACTGAAAGAGGAGATGCATAGAATCCAGATGTGTATGGGCCAGTGGAAGATTCAAGTCAGAGGATTGACCAGGATTACTAATTAGTTGCTACAACATACGATCGAATCTTCTAAATTGCCTGAAAAGGATATTGCAGCAAAGCCGGGTCTGGCACCATAGTACAGGGAGATGGCTGAGATTCTTTTCGAAGCTCGCGTCAAAACTAATCAGCCTCTTCCAGAAGGATGGATCCATATTGCTTCGCATTGTCATAAGCTGGCCAGAACCAGAATTAGCAAGGGCAGGCGTACACTCTATGATCCTGACACCAAAACCTATCATTCCCTCACGCCTTATGAAGTAGAGATGACCACCGAGACAGGCGGGATTAGCTTGAGTCGGAGGCCATTTACCGACTGATTCAAAAGGAGAATGCTGGTACTGGGACTTCTCAGGCACCCTCCAGGTCAAAGGGCAAACGGAAGACGGTCCAATGGAAGGATACTGGGTAGTTCCATCTCAAAATTCAGTGGCGACTTTTCTCCTCATCAGGCAGGTGGAGATGAGAACTCTACCTTGGCCTGATGAGAGCTCCACCTTGGCCTGGTGAGAGCTCTACCTTGGCCTTTTCACTTGCCTCTCGCAGTCTCTTGGCCTTTTCAGTTGCCTCTCGCAATCTTTGTATGGCCACTCTGTCAAGTGGTCAAGCCAGATTCCCAACATCAGAACCAGATGGTGGATTTTTCAGTCTCACATCAGAATCAGACAGGGGAAATTTTCAGAAATTTTGAAATTTTGCCAAAATTCAAGAAAGAAGGGAAGGATGTAGACGGCTGGATAGTTCACTGTGTGGGAACGTCTTCTTAGGAGATGGGCAACAAATTACTTAGTAGTTACTATGGTAATTACTACAGTAAACCCGAAGTGTATAAACAGGGCCCATCACATTATAATCAGGTTGGCAATTGTTATCATTTGGGTTAGCGCCTTGGCTATACTTGTACTTGAGAATCATTGGCAGTATGGTCGTCTGTACTCTCTCCTTGTAAATCATATTCGCTGTAATCTTGATCTATAATTCCAATCATGGCATATATTCCAATTATACTTACTCCGTGTCCAGTCTTCTGAATCTGAATCTGAACCTTATTTCCAGTACATAAGTCTGATTCTTATTTCAGTATCCAAATTCCAGTCTAGTTTCTGATTTCTTGTCCGGTATACTGTCTGAAATCTTCCTACACTAGTAGCTGAAATCTTCTAACACTGGAATTAGCTGTCTCAAGAGATCAGCTCCAATTCCATGGATCCATAAGTAATAAAGCCTTAAATTTCTTGGGGTCAGCCTCTATTCCATTTTGGGAAACCACATGTCCCAACAAATGAAATCTGGCATGAGCAAACTTACACTTCTTTGGGTTGAGTTGCACACCCTTTTGTTGAAATCTCTCAAAATTGAGTCTTTGCTTCTCCAAATGTGTGATCCTGGAGCACATCCAATCTCATCCATGAAAACTCGAATGAACTTACCTAAGTAGGGACCAAACACTCTATTCATCCACCCTTGGAAGGTAGCATATGCATTAACCAATCCAAAAGGCATTTTCTTGTAGGCAAAACAACCCCAAGGAGTGATGAAGGTCGTCCTCAATCAGTCTTCAATCGCTATCAAGATCTAAAAGTAGCCAAAAGAATCCATCCATGATTGAGTAGCGCTCATGACCTGCAACTTGATTGAGGATCTCATCGTGGAAGGGTAGTGGATAACGATTCCTCTTTGTGGTAGCATTCAAAGGTTTGAAGTTGACACATACCCGAAATCTTCCATTCTTCTTGGGCACAACAACTACTAGAGAGACCCATTCAGACTCTTCCACTCAAAAGATGAAATCTGCTTCCAAAATTTTTGTCACCTCTTCACGAAGTGCCCTCACATGAATGACCCCCAATTTCCTAAGCTTTTGAACCTTTGGCTTGGCACCTTCTTTTAGTTTGATTCTATGCTTGGCCCCTTTTTCTTCTTGCAACTTTGTATAGTCAGTGGCAAATAGCTTTGGAAACTCTGCAAACATGTCCTCATACTCTTTCTTCTCTTTCTCCATCAAGTCTCCTAACATGTTTCTTATGTTCACTTTGGCAGGCTCTACGATTGCTTTTGGATTCTCTTTCTCCTCCTTGACCTTCACATCATGCATGGATGCTTCCTTTTCAACACATATCCCAAATAGACTAGGACACAATTGCATCAAGCTTTCCTCTACACTCTCTTCTGATGAAGTAGATGAAGCATCATTGTCATATGAGGCAGTTTGTGTTGAATCCATATCTTGCATCTCCAATAAAGGTTGTGTATGGCTCTTGTGTGTCTTCATGTTGTAGACTATGGTCCTTCCTTTGTCTTGGTCAAGGATGGTGATCAAGCCCGTGCCTCAATCCTACTTAGCACCAACAGTTATAAGCCATGGCCTCCCTAAAATGATCGAATAAGCATTCTCACTCACTTGCATCATGTAGAAATTGACTAAGCACTCAATCCCCAATACTTTTTTCTTGACATCTTCAACTATCCCAAGACACCTTGCCTTTTTGTGGTTGGCCATCCTCATACGAATCAAAGCATTCACTGAAATCTTGGGACCTGCTTCCTTCATGATAGCCTCGGTCATGACACACACTTGGGCACCATTATCCACATATGCTTGCACTTCTGTCTTCTTTCCTAGCATAGATTCAACTATTGGCACCATATCCACAGGGTGACCAACCCTCAAGGATGAAACCATGCTTTGATGCTTTTCCCTTTTGGAAGAAAGCCACGTACTTACACACTTTGTCCATTGCCTTCTCAATTTAGCATTTAAAGCCACAAATTGACCAAAAGACATATTAGCCTTTTGATTTTGTATGTCTTCAACAATATCATAGTCCTCAACACCTTGGCCAAGAGGGTAGTCCTTTGGACCTTTTTTTTTCCGTCACCAACTCTTAATGCTCTCCGGCTACTCTTCTACTTTAGCCTTTCCCTTCCTTGGTCTTTTTTCCCTCTCTTATTCTATCTCTTTCTCCCTATCATGCCTGGATCTCTTATTGGCCAAGACATCCACATCCTGCTACTCCAGGGTAATGATATTGATAGCCCTACCTTATCCATTTGCAAGCAATGGTTGAGGTTGTTGTTGTGAGGGTGGTGCTTCTAGTGCTCACTCTTGATGATTTTCCTTTCCTCTTCCTCAACCCCATATAAGGGTACATCCCTCCCCACTCTCTTGGTGGTTCAGGACAATAAGGGGCATAGTGACCCTCTTCACCACAATTGTAACATCTTCCATGTAATCTTCGTCCCCTGTCTCTCCCAGTTAGATGCTCCTCTCTTTGATTCCTATCCATTCTATTTATCCTTAACTCTTGCAACTGACTAGCGAGATCATGCAAAACCCTGGGTGTAACAGGATTCGGACCTTGAACCACTCACTCCACTCTATCATCCGCTGCCATAGGAATCATTGGTTGCACCATCACTGGATCAACATGTGTCATACCTTGCTCCCACTTTCTTTTGATCTTGTTGCTCTTGACCTCAGCAATTTCCACAACTCTTTCAAATGTAGCAGGCTCCTCTTGATCAACCTTCTCCCTTACACTTGGATGCAGACAGTCCATAAATTGTCGTACTTTCAAGAAATCCCCTAGTGGTACCTGGGATGTCGCTTCTAATTGCACTCAAATTCCTTTGAAGTATTGCAAGAACTCTTGAAAGTTAGCATGAACATCTTGTTGCAAACCTCTCAACTTTGTTGTCGCTTCTGTCTCTTTCCAAACATGTCAAAAATTGCCTGCTTCACCTGCTCCCATGTTTCCCTTTTGTCTTCCTCCAAACCTTCGAACCACTCACGAGCTTCTCTTTTGAGTGCAAGAGGAAATACAGGAAGCTTTTCTTCATCATTCACAATGTGCATACCAAGTGTATGCCACTCAAACTCGGCAATCCAGTCCTTCACATCCTCCTTCCCTGTAAACAATGGGCTACTATAAGACATTTCTTTGAAGTTTCTTCTCCCTTGAGTGAGTAATTCCACAAAAGTTGAAATCCTGTGCCTCAACTAAACCACCGCTTTTCTTCAATCATGCTCAAACTTCATAGACAAACCGCTTAACACACCTGGCTGCACAACCAGCAAATTTCCGCTCCATAGCAGGATCGCCAAAGGATGATGGAGCAAAAGACATCGTGCGCACACTCACACACCCTGACACCTCAACATAGCACAAGAAACTCACTTGATTCTCTCACCTCACACACAAACACTCAAGAGCTCAATGAAAATTATCCCCACAATCCCTATTCAAACTCCAAACACCTCAACCTACAAGCCCTTGCCTGCCTGCAGACACTATAAGATGAGTCGAGTTGATCAAGGCTTGAAATCACACTTTGACGATGACCAAAATATACAAGAAAAACCATCAAAAAATCCAGCCACAAAAGGCATCCCTCAATCCATTGCAAAAGCTTCACCAAACTCCACTCTGTTGGACTATTTGGAGTAGCCCCAACCCCAATGGCATCGATACAATGTCACATAGTCTTGTAGAAAGCCGCACCTTCTTCCATCAACTCCTCACACACACACACACACATACACTGAACCTTAGAACTTTCATAGACACTCCCAAGTGCAAAATTGAAGAGAAGAAACTTTCATTCACTCCTCCACTCACTCAAAAACAGGACGGCGGAACTGCATAGGACCACCTATAGAAACTCTCCTTCCTCACACACACACATATTTAAAGTGCCGATTCTTCACTTTAAAAGTTCTCCCACAGCTTGAACATTCACGGTGTTGTTAGTGATGTGGCAAAAATAAGCCATTTCACACCTTTTTTGACCTTTTTGGGCACAATTTTGACCTTCGATGGACATTTTTCGCGGTAAAATACCAAGTAAACTTCAAAATCCACCAATTTTTGTACGTTTAATCCTCAATATAGGACGACCTATAGAAACTCTGCTTCCTCCCACACACAAAGATTTTAAAGTGCTGATTCTTCACTTTAAAAGTTCTCCCACAGCCTGAACACTCACCGGGTTGTGAGTGATGTCGAAAAAATAAGGCATTTCACACCTTTTTGACCATTTTTCACCTTTTTGGGCACATTTTTGGCTAGTTTTAACCCCCCGCGGGCATTTTTTTGCAGTAAAAATACCAAATGGATTCCAAAATCCACCAATTTTTGTATGTTTAATCCTCGATACCCAAAATCCATTGCCACATACCCACATTCCACTTTTGAACACTCTTAGGGTGGTTTGCGCATCGCTATATATCAGGCACACAAATAGACAATTACCGCATGTGTCAAACTTCCTGGGTGGGACTAACACCTCCCACTTGCATTCTTTAACTTCTAGAAAGCTCAATTGCATTCCCTAGAGCCAAAAGAATCCACTTGGGACCACATCCAAGGCTTCGATACCTTGTCCAGGCACGTACGTGTGCCTGACTATCGTCACACAAACCTAGCTATTTACAATGTGTACATGTTGCATCATCTTTGAAACTCAAAACCACTTTGAAAAGCTTTCAAATGCATGTATTCACATATTCTTTTACATATGCCCATGCACATACACACTGTACACACCAAAGACGGTCTATCATTGTGTATTGAAGAACTTGCTGCATCCTTCTGGAAAGTTTGTTCTTGCCCACTATTCATTGCCCCAATAGAAAAAAAGCATGCATTCTATGGAAAATTGATTTTAAAAAATTCCTTACACTATGGAAATAGACTTAGATACAATGGGCAAGTTAGTGATCTATCTTAAATGGGGGAAGTTAGCTGGCTCATGCTTTCATTGCAGGCATTTGGGACACTTCTCCAAAAATTGCCCTCGGTGAACAGAGCTATAGATCTTATCTTGTCTTGCCTAGGGAGTAAAACTATGGTCCCTAAAGAGTAGATATATGGCAAAACTACCTCTGAAGGGGATCAAGAGAAAGGGGGCACTACCCCCTCCATGATTGTACCTGCTACCCCTAACTATTCTAGACCTTCTATCTCCCGAGCTCCCTCCAATCCAAGGCCTCTCTTCCAAGCTGATACAGGTGGCCATCCAGAGGCATCCTCCTCCTTAGGCCCTAGACCAGTTGATAAAGGAAAAAGAGTGGTGGATTCAAAGGGGTTTACTTGGAAAAAAAACCTTTAAATGTAAAGGGTTCTCCTCATGGTATTCTTCTCACAACTTCTATGAGGTCCTTATGGAGGACATACCTTCACCCAAAATTTTAGCTGCTATTGGCAATATAGTGGAGCAACATGACTCTCGTAAAAAAACAAAAATGTCTACTAAAGAGGGTAATCCACCTAGGATTTGGCTAGAAGTGCATATGCATGTCACCTGGGTCTGTTATTACTAGACTGGAACAACATGCTTGGGAAGATTTAACTACTATGAATTGGTTTGACTCCTAGCTTTCTACATATTCCTCTAATTGTGGTTTCACTTTTCATTCACAATCTCATACATCTTCCTGGTCTAGACTAGATAGAAAATACTTTCTAGGCTCTAATTGGCTTCCAACATCTGCTCAAGTTCATGTGGATATTCAATTGTCATTGTCGGATCATTTTCCTCTAGTGTTGCAGTTGACTAATGCAATTGATTTGCAGGCTTTTAGACAATGTGGTTTTGCAAGGCCTTCAATGGTTAATAATCTTTTAATGCATCATGATGTCTTTCACAATGTTGTGAATACTCTATTGGATAGATCTATGGCAATGTTTGGATTGGATCAACATGTGCTAGCCTGGCAATAGTTTTGTACAGAAATGCAAGGATGTATCAAAAATGTAGACAAGGTTGTGGCAAGGCATCTGATTATATCAAAACCACTATGGCCACGGATGTATCAATTTTTAATGAGGAGGAAATTGCTGGACTCGCTACTGCAAAGCAGATGCTCATAGATTATGACTTAGAGATGGCAGTAAGGGCTAAGTTTCTATGTAGGCAACGTGAGCTCAATGATATAAACTGCTCTTCAAATACCTTTTTAGCATGTTGAAAGCCAAGCATGCTAGGTAGAGCATTCATAGAACTGTTAAGGAGGATGGGAGTGTGGTGACTGACCCAGTTGAGATAATGGAGGAATGTAAAAAATATTTTGAGAGCATTTTGAACAAGGATGTGGATCAGTCTCATTATTGATTTGTTGTTGTCAATGGTGGATCCATGCAGTAAGCCAAGTAATTCTAGGAGGTTGGAGGTTCCTTTTGATGGAAATGAAATATTGTCGCCTCTCAAAAAACTAGGGAATGATAAGACCCCTAGTATCTGTGGATTGACAAAGGAATTATTATTGGCCTCTTGGGACAAATCGGGCCCATTGGTCTTGGCAACTATCAACCAAATTTGTATGACTCAATGCATGGACCCTACACTGAAATAAGGAATCATTAAGTTGTTGCCTAAGAAGACTTTTCCTGCTTCCTTGGATGATTGGAGACAAATCACAATGATGGGCATTTTGTATAAACTATTAGCAAAGGCAATTGCTGTCAAAATTTCTCCATTCTTGAGGAAACACATTCATGAAGCTCAGTCTGGCTTCATTGGGGGTAGATATGTCTCGGACAATATATTAACACTGATGTTGGGCATAGAAGCTTGCAAGAAAACTATTCAAAAAATAGTGTTGTTGTAGTTAGACTTTTCCAAAGCTTTTAATTCTATCATTAGGGAATTTGTGGTCAAAGTTATGGAGAAGCTTGGGTTTGGCAGTAGAATTTTTGCATGCATTTTGCTTCTGGGAATGGGTGCAATGTCTAACATATTGGTCAATGGAAGACTTTCCAATGAAGTACCAATGACCAGGTGAGTGAGACAAGGTTGTCCCTTCACCCCTTGCAATGGCCACTCACCAATTGTTTTGTATTTTAAAGATAGTTGGTAATATTAATGGCTTGCAAATTGGACAATATAATGTGCTTGCCCTAGGATTTGTTGATGACACTATTACTTTTCTGCTGGCTGAACATACGAATATAGGAAAATGTATGAATTATTTGAGTTTCATATTCCTTGGCTATTGGGTTGGATCTAAATATACCTTAATTTCATTTGATTGATATTTCTAGTGAGAATTTTGACAGTCTCATATGTGTTGGAAAAAGGGTCGCAGCGAAACACACACAACTTGGAGGCAACGAAGAAGCTCAAGGCACACAATAGAGAGTAGTATTGCTTAGTACACAATGAAAGATAAGTTAGCCTTAGAAAAATGGGGTGTATATACAATGCAAAGGGAAAAAACCTCCTAGTGAGGGAAAAAATACACCGATGGTCCTAAGTGTGTTCACACACATATGTATGGTAACAAATCCCCCTTGGGAATGATGCGTTGAACGAGAGCTAGCACATAGAGTATAGGGAAGTGCCATGCCCTAAGGACATGATCAATCCTCAAAGGGGAGTAAGCCCAAAACTTTGCAGAAAGCTTTGAACTTCTCATGAGACGATGCCTTTGTGAAAAGATCTACAAGGTTGTCCGTGTTGACACATAAGCCAAGATGATCTCTCCTGCTGAGAGTCCCTCTCTGACATAGTGGTAATGCACCTCAATGTGCTATGATTGTTAGTGTAGATGATGGTGGCAGTGCCCTGTCCAACACCCAAATCAGCCATAAGGCATCTAAGACATACACAGTCAATTGTTGTGAAGATTGCCCTGTACTCAGCCTCACAACTAGAAGTGGTCACAATAGGCTGCTTCTTGCTCAACCCTAATATGCATGAACTACCAAGCATGAAACAAAAACCACTCATGGACACTCGCGTGTCATAACAACCAACCCAATCCGAGTCTAAAAAAGCATGTAAATCTAGCGACAATGATCCCCCCTTGGGATAAAACAAGCCAAGATATAAAGTGCTACTCAAGTAGTGAAAAATCCTCTTGACAGACTGCCAATGCTTAGACACTGGGCTATGCATAAATTTGTTGACCTGTGAGACTACAAAGTGAATATCTAGCCTCGTATTGCTTACATAAATGAGGCATCCAATAGCAGTCTAGTAAAGAGTGACATCAGCAAGATCACCAACATCATGAAGACTCAAATTCAAACATGTTTCCATGGGAGTGGCAATACGCTTGTATTCCTCAAGTCCAAACATACATAGTAATGATTCTATGTAGCTTGTTTGACATAATGCAATACCATCATCACACTGCTTAAACTGAAATCCCAAATAATGATGCAACAGCCCCAAATCTTTCATCTTGAAAGTAGCACAACGACAAGAAGTACATCACCCTCATGCTTTACATATAAAATGCTTTTCGTTGGCCTATTATACGAAAGCCTTGTTTAACCAATTGAGTGTCATCTTTTTCATACCAAGCACGAGGAGACTACTTCAACCCATACAAAGCTTTCTCACATTTGCACACTTTATCCTCTTGTCCTTTGTTGACAAAATTGCAAGGTTGCATTACATAAACTTCCTCAAATATGTCACCATGCAAGAAAGCAGTAACAATGTCTCATTGATGTACATCCCATCCAAATGAGCAGCCAATGCACATATACAATGCACAATAGTGATACAAAAAGTGGGATCAAAAGTCTCTTCATAATCTATGCCTTTTGGTCGTGCGTAACCTTTTGCAACAAGCCGAGCCTTATAGCGATTGTTAGAAGCTAGACACACCCTACGAAAATTGACTGCTCTGCAGATCATTAATTTTTTGTAATTATTCATTTATTGAGAAAAACCCTACATTTCACCTTGTCAATATTGGGGCTTACAGAAGTTTCCAGATTGTATCCCAGTTTTGACATTTAGATTGAGTAGATGGTTAATTTGGAACTTTAGGGTTTGAGAATTGTAAGGTATTTATACCACTTTTTGACCTTAATGAAAAAACCTTTTGTCATTTAAAAAAGTTTTAAAGTCTGTGAGCGAGCGTACTCTGTATGAGAGAGAGTGTGAACTTCATCTTGAGGCTACGTGTGCACCGGTGGTCGAAATCGAGTGCGGAAAAGTACATCGTGTTGCCCCCGACGAGAGCTACGTGCCGATACCTACATTGCGCGCGCACGGTCCGGTTTTGCAAGCTCCATCTACGAGCTTCATCTGGTGATTCTGTGAGCATACGTTGTCTGATTTTGCATTGCAGCATATCCACGCGTTCGCATTGAGTAGAGCTACACATTAGGCACTTTAGATTTCGGAAACGAAAACCTGCAAATTTCGGCCAGACATCCTACGTGATTTTGCACCTTGTGTTTTGGGTTGGGGTTTTGGTTCATAGACCTTAGGGAGAGTGACCTATTGGTGTTAGTAGCGTCTCCTTCAAGTTCTATGGTGTTTCGAGATTGTTTGATGGGTGTTCGGCTTTAGAAAGCGTTGTAGGAAGTTTCCTCTTATGCACTCTTGAAGGCTGTGACTTAGACATTGGGTAGAGACCTATGTAGGAATTAGTTAGGAGTCGGTCGAGTGTAGGTTGACACCCTATGCTTGCTTCCACGCGCCTGCGGATCGAGCTTCGTCCTTAGCTGACAAATCTTGTTAGGTGAGTTCTCGCTGTGTTGACGTCCGTCGCGGCGTATTCGTCCAAGATTGGCACTGTTGTCAGGGACGAAAACCTTAGGTAGGTGACCGAGACTAGTCCTTGAGGATAGGGATTCTTTGGCTTGCCAAGAGTCTTGTTTTACATTTAGATAGGATCAGAGGGTGGAGGACTCTCTAGGTCTTAGAGGGAGTCTAGGGAGCGTGTGTTTGGCCTAGATCCTTCGACTTAGGTAGATTTAGGTAGACTAAGATAGTTTTAGATATTAGTTGAGTTCTTGAGTAGGAGTTGGAGTGGTAGAAGCGGTGAGACGGGATCTTGAGAGTCCGGAGAGGCCAGAAAGCAACCAAAACACCATTATCACCATTTCACATGATGAGTAGGAGTAGAGTAAGTAGGACATCATGATTCAGGATCTAGAGAACTTCATGTATGTATACTTGCTTGGTAGATTCATCACAAGGTTGTAAAAGACGCAAAAGTGTATTTGAAAGCTGAAGTGAAGTTTAAAAGTTACTGTGAGTGTTTCTGATAGAGCTGCAGAGCATCAGGAGCATTTCTGTCAGGAAAAAAATTAATTTTAAGCCAGGAGACATCCTACGCGTAGGATGTCTACAGGCTAATCTGGTAGGAATTTTGGAATTTTGAGTTGACCAGTGTGTTCAGAAGGTGGGGTTTACCCTATTTTCACCTGGAAAGTGGAAATTTGACCATATCCTAACAAGATAAGGCCAGATAGACTGAAATTGCCAAACATCCTACCCAAATTGTGCCAAAGCATTATTTTAAGACCAAAGCCATAGGATGGCTGCATGAGCATGATCTGCATGATATATTGAGTGACTAAGAGAGGTTTCATCTCATTTGGGTGAGAAAATTGGGTTCTAAGCAAACTTTAGCACTTTTGACTGAAAAAGGCTAGAACAGCTAAAATTGGGGACTTTTGAAATCCAAACCAAAATCTAAGCATACCACTGGGTTGCTGACATCAAGGGGAAGCTGTTGGTCAAGTCTGGGTTCAAATAGGCCAAAAATACATCCTACGCGTAGGATGTCATATGTGTGATTTTGCACTCCAAACTTAAATTTGAGCATACCAAAGTGATTAGCACCTCAAGGGGAGCCTATGCTTTGAATTTGAAGCCATTCTGAGTAAAAACACATCCTACGCGTAGGATGTCTAAAGCAAGAAATTGAAGCCAGATACTGACTGTGGGCATAGCAAGGTGTTGTATAGCCTGAGGCAAGCCTCCTAGTCAATTTTGGTCCAATTTGGAGTTTATTAGACTGATCAAGACCAACAGCATCAGGCTGTCAGAACAGATTTTTGATCCATTCACCAGCTTATAGGTGTCCAAATCAAAAAGTTAAAACAGTTGTGGACTCAACACATCAAGGGAAATCCATAGTGCAAAAATCCAGAAAAAACAGAGCAAGAGACATCCTACGCGTAGGATATCTACTGGGGCTTAGTGAAGAGAAAATTTGGCTGGGCTTAGACAGTGAGGTTCCATTTGGCTTAAGGGTTCTAGAACCTTTCAGAAGTGAATTTGGACCTTGTTTGGCCATCTGACGGAGCAAAGACTGAATTCAAACTTTTTTACATAAATTGACCAACATCCGAGGGAAGTACAATTCAAGATTAGCAGACCTAATTCAAAACATCAGCAGTGTATAAAATACAATAGTGGTTGAGGTTAACTCTCCAGTTATACCAATCATTACTAAAAGCACCTCTAGAGGTTAAATGCTTTGATTCAATTGCCAAAATTAAACGCTTGTGTACATGTATATTCAGCAGCAAAGCAAGAAGTTTCCAGGAGACCGACCCTTTGCCAGGTGAGTGGTTGGATTTGTGATAAATTGCATTGACAAGTTTGATGAATTTAAGATCAGGAAGATACATTTTTAGAGACCAAAAGGTGGCAGGGGACCAAGGTAGCTTAGTGTCCATCGAGGAGAGTGTAACTCAGGCAAGGCTAGATCCACTAGCACCAATTATTGAGGAGGGTAGTGATACTGATACTTCATCAGACAAATCCTTCTTCATGATGGGTAGTCAACAGCCAGGAGGTTTCACATATAAACCAGACCAATGCCAGGAGGAAGCACCTCCCTAAATCCTTTGAATGATTCCAAGTTCACTTCTATCTTCTTAGAAGGAACAAACTCGAGGGGAGCCCTAGTCTATTCTGATTATCGAGGACGCAAGTGTATTTGTATTGAAGAAAGGCCGGCTCAAAGACTAGAGATAATTCGAGTCTATGATGATGGAGATAGATTCCGAGACGAAAAGGGGAACCACTATCTGATAGTTAGTAACCCTGAGGATTATAATAGATATGGAGATAACATGGCGAAAGGGAAAATGGTTTCAGAGACTCAAGAACCGCCTCCAAAAATTGATCGACCTGGAGTAATTTTTATGTATGATAAGAAAACAACCAGGGTTTCAACTTATAATGAGAACGTGGGAATCTACAAGCATGAGAGTGAGGGAATAGTCTCTTACTTTCGCTGCAAAGAACCATACCCAAATGAGTCAAGCAAAGATAAGTTTCTTTACTTATTCTCTTATGAAACTGCTATGGGGAAGGATATAGTTTTTGTTGATAGGTATGGGCGAGAATACCAACGTATTCTCCCAGAGGAGGTAGAAAAGGCAACAGTTCTAGGAGTATCAACATATACCCCCGATGAAGTGCCAAGAGCCACCTACACCCCTAGCAAGTCGACAAATCCCTTCTCAAAGGAATATGACGTGACCTCACATTCCACCCGACCGCAGACACTCAACAATCAAAACCAACCAGCAACTCAACCATCATTGCAGGCATGGCTTCGACAGAGTGCAACATTGGAACAAGACCAAAATCGAGATGGTTATCAAGCCGCACGAGGGCTAAGGGATTTACAAGAACCACCACTCTACTCAAGGTATCAAGGAGAGAGTAAGCCAAAAACTCAAGGGTCAACAGAGCCTAGAAGACCACCCATAGAACGAGTTCGAAGAGATGAACCATCTCTTGCAAGAACTGTTAGAAATTATGGCTTAGGAGCACCATTGGGAGAGGAACCAGCCTACTACAGAAGACCAGAGGAGGTATATAGATTGGGACGTGGAGATCCAATGATGAGATTTGTAGACCATCGTAGAATTTGACCTTCTCAAGTGCAAAAATAGGTAAACAAGAAATACACCGGAAACAGAGATCCAAGAGATCATGTAGCTGCCTTTGTGCGTGTAATTAGAGCGGAAGAGGTGTTAGACTTCCCTACCCAATTTGCAGGGTTTGGACTACCCTTAGAGGATGACGCTGCTACTTTGTTTGACTTTGTGGAGCGTAGAGACTTTGAGTCTATGGAGGAAGTGTTTGACGAGTTTATCGAGGAATTCTCACAAAGGGGAATAGCTCATAATACAGTCTCACAAATCCATAAATTCAAACAGAAAGATGGAGAATCTATGCGAAAGGCAGTCCTAAGACTAAAAAGATATGTTAAGTTCTGCCCTGTGGAAGAACTGTCAACTCAGTCCAGACTTATGCTTATATTCATCCAAGGATTAAGAAATGCAGATCTCCAAAAGGACTTATATATGAAGAGGAGCACGACGTTGAATGAGTTAACCAAGGAGGCTCTTTACCTTGTATACAATTGTGCGGTCTACAAAGAGGGTGAGTTCAAGGATCTTAACGACGATTCATCTTCACAACAAAGTGGAAGCAAGTCTTCTAAGACAGCACCGAAAGGAGAAGTAGCTATAAACCAAGAGCAGCTTGTAGAGGAAGTGATAAAAAAGATTAACTTGTACGCCAAACCCCAAGCCAAACAACCCAAGTGGTGTGCTATTGAACAAAAATGGACAAACCATGGGACGGAGGAATGTTATTATAACAAGGGATATGTGAGAGAGAGACCTTACACTCCCCAAGCTCAGGTAGCTCCTCCACAAGTTCCACCGATGCCTAGGTATCAAGCAGGAAACCTACCAGGACCTGTAGGTGTAGAAAGACCACAACCGGTGTTGGGGCAACAACCACCCCTACCAGGATTACGACTAGTCGACATAAGATACAACCGTAACAGAATCAGAGGAGAAGAATTTGATGCCTATGCATGCATATTATGAAGATCCTAGTGGATATGCGGCAAATCCTGTCTACTATCCACCAAAAGAACCCTTAACACCAGACCATGGAGCATGATAGGAAATACAAGATCACCTACAGCTGCACAGGCAACAAGAGAAGGAAGATATAGCTTAGATGAACGAACACTGTTGTTCATAGACAACGGAGGCATGGGCGGACAGAGACATACATACCAACAAAGAGGAGCTCAAGGACACCTCAACAGCCTAAAGGATCCTACTACAAGTGTGGTGGAGACCATTGGCTAAGAGACTGTCCTCATGATGAAATCATTAGAGTCAACACATATTGCACCGAGTGTGGAGTTACTCATTTGATTCCGGATTGCCCTAAGAACCCTAGCAAAGGAGCAAAAACTACCTTGAACATACTAGAAGCAATGCCTTCCAGTGGAGGGTATGAGAACGAAACAATCATACCTATTCAGGCAGTGACACGAGCCCAAGCTTAAGGAATGACGAATGAACCCATAATTGAAGAGCCAAAAATCAATGCCCAAGTTCAGAAACGAAAAATCAGAGAAGCACTTGGAAAGCTAGAAAGGCGCGTATGAAAGCCAGGAAAGAACGAGAGCAAACAGCTCTATCCGAGGAGTTAAAACACACAAAGGATAGATTAGAGCGGTTAGAGGATCTAGCTAGCCTAAGCTCATACACTGCGGCAACCATAGCACCCAAGGAAATAGCAGAACCCAAAAGTGCAGGATCAGGAGGATCAGTACTGGCAGACAAGGTAAATGAGCAGTTGGATGCACTTCTAAAAGCTTACGAAGCCAGACTCAAAAGGAACCAAACCCAAGAGCAAAGATGGATAACTTATCCATATGTTGAAATAGAAAAATTGAGGTTGGAAATGTGTAGAAAGATGATTGAAACAGCTCAATAACACCCAGTTGGTAAACCTGAAAATTGGCATGAAGTACCAGCTCCAACCCCTATCAAACCAACTTTAGAGGAACAAGTAGAAACGAAGGAAAGACTCACGAATGCCTACGAGTCTAGGGGAGGGCCTATCATAGTGCCAAATACAACAGATGAGGCAAGTGACGTGATCCAGCCTAAAACATTGGCAAAAATGGGAAAGGATTGTAACGGTCTAGATAATCTGTGGAAACAAATCCGTGAGGCCAACTAAGCTAACAGGGTGAGTAACCACATGAACAACACGAGAAAAGAGAAAAACGAGATCTTACTGTCTATTGAAGAACTTGAGGCAACGTCACAAATGAACTTTGATTTACATTCACAAGGGGGAGATCAGGGATCAATTAGTTTGGAGCACAGCCAACCAGACTCGTTGAAAACTCTACCCTCTTACCTAGGAGAGTATGAAGCCAAGTCTGAGGTGAGAGCAATCCAATCTCAAAGACTTTTTTCTAACAAAGTGATGGATTCACAAGGGTTGATTGAGTTATTGTCCACCCCGGTGGCATGCACAATCACATTAGCCGAACTCCTAAGGTTACGACCAAACATGTGGACCACAGTAGGCAAATGCCTAAAAAAATTTGGAGTGAAAGACCTCACCTCGAAGCTTCAGAAAGGGATCAGGGAATTGGACAGGTCTCAACTAAACACTAGGCCAGTACCATTAAACAAGGTTGGAGAGTATTGTGAGGGAGAAGATGGAAACACCACGCTATCTGTAGAATTCCAAGGAGTAGTTTCCAAAGCTATTCTTGATAGTGGAGCAGGAGTTGCTATCGCCACCAAGGAAATTTGGAAAAAATGGAGAAAACCAGCTTTAAGAGCTACCAGAATGAAATTGCAATTGGCAGATGGGTTCATGGAGAAGCCTCTAGGACTCTTAGAAAAAGTGATTTTCACTTCGTGTGGAATCGAGTATGAGCATACATTTGCAATAGTCGATTTCGACAAAAAGAACAATTATGAGATCATCTTGGGAAGACCGTTCATGCGAAAATTGAAGATGGTCCAAGATTGGGGTTACAACCACATATACCTTAGACATGGCGAGTCAACAACCAAGATATACCTAAAAGACCATAGTTACAAGGATGTGAACCAGACACCAGTGGAAGAGTTTGATTCGGCTACAGTCGCAGGATCGGAACGCCCATCATGGTTAGGGCGACAAAAAGAGTTATGGATGTGCGGAGCTTCACATTGTGGAAGCCTAAAAAGAGAGGAACGCGTCTTGGAAAGAGCGATTGAGGACAAGGAATATATTCCTGAACCTTTTTCTGAAGATGCCTTGGAACCTCTAGAATGGGAACACATACTAGTAACATTGGATGTCTGTACCATTACGGATAGTCCAACAACAAAATTTTGTGATAAGGATGGCTATGATGTGCTACCCTATTACATGGTAAGCATTATACCAGGAGGAGATGAGATGGTAGAACCACCAGAACAACTCAAGTGAGCGTGGGGGGAAAACAAAGGATATCAAGTTTTATGATTTTGCTAATCAACACCCTAGACGCCAGGAACGTTATAGGAGAAAACGAGCAGAAAACAAAGGAAGAGAGAACTTGATGCCCAAGATGAAAGATAAAACTCACTATCTGATGCTTGTAAAAGCAGGGGATTGTGTAAAAGATCAAATATCAGGAAGATTCTCAAAAGTTCGAAGGGAAAGAACGCGAGAGGAAATAAGACAAGTACGGAAAGCTAAAGCAGAAACAAAATCTCAAAAATCAAGAAAAGAAACAACGAAAGGCCAAGAGTGGACCAAACTAGAGCGTAAACAGAAATACCAATAACTGAAACGGTCTTTACGAGAGGTATGGACTATCGAGGAAGATAGTGATGGTAAAAGGGGAGACAGAAAAAGGAAACGTGAATGTACCATCACACTATCGGAAATTCACTATCCAAGACAGAAAAATCATAATGACACCACCAATCAGGGAAAGAACCAACCAGGAATCTTATGATGGGCCGGAAAATGCAAAAAGGATAAACCTCATAGAACCAGGTGAGAAGCCTCAGCCGGTGCAACCGATTTAGAGCCTGAAGAAGAAGAACGTCTAACACAACTTCTCAAGAAGATACAGACGTGTTTGCATGGTCCTACAAAGACCTCAAAGGAGTTGATCCATCGATATGCCAACATACAATTTCTTTAAAATCAGATGCAAAACCTAGCAAACAACGTTCTTATACATATAATGACACATTTGCTAAACAAATCAAAGTGGAGATTGACAAGCTGATGGAAGCTGACTTCATCTATGAAATCGAGCATACAGATTGGGTGTCATCCATTGTGGTAGTCCCCAAAAAGAACGAAAAACTGCGAGTGTGTGTTAACATCAAAAAGGTAAATGCAGCCACCATAAGGGATAATTATCCCTTGCCAATCACAGAACATGTACTTGAGAGGGTGGCCGAGAAACGGGCTTATTCCTTTCTGGATGGGTTTTCAGGATACAACCAACTAGCAATTGCAATGGAGGATCAACACAAAACAACATTTACCACAGAATGGGGAATATATGCGTATCGAGTTATGTCGTTTGGCTTAACTAATGCCCCAGCTACCTTTCAAAGGTTAATGACACATCCGTTCAAAGAATACCTGAGAATATTCTTAGAAATATACATGGATGATCTTTGTGTACACTCTCTTCTACGAGAGGAACATATTGACCATTTGCAAAAGGTATTTGAAAAATGCAGGACATATCAAATCTGTCTTAACCCAAAAAAGTGTATTTTTATGGTTAGGCAAGGCCGCATCTTGGGACACATTGTCTCAAGAAATGGCATAACCACAGACCTAGACAAAGTCAAAGTCATAGTAGACCTGTCCATGCCTACTAATGCGAAACAAGTGCGATCCTTCATGGGACACTGTGGATATTATCGAAGATTCATATATATATATATATATATATATGCAGTCATCGCACAACCTATGTATCGTTTGTTAGTCAATTTCGACTGGACCGAGGAGTGTGAAACTTCATTCCAAAAGCTGAAGGAAAACCTTGTATCAACACATGTACTTAAAGCACTGGATTGGGAAAAGATATTCCATGTTCACATTGATACTTCTGCATATGCAATCGGGAGTATTCTGGCTCAACCTGGAGACAGAACAATGGATTTTCTAGTTTGTTATGCAAGCCGACAGTTAAACAGTGCAGAAAAGAACTACACAACCACCGAAAGAGAGGGGTTAGGAATGATTTATGCTGTAAAGAAATTTCGGCATTATTTGCTCGCAAACAAATTTGTGTTCTTCACAGATCATTAAGCTCTTTTGTATTTGGTGAATAAAACATGCAATACAGTGAGAATTGTACGCTGGTTTATTATATTGCTAGATTTTGATTTCACAGTGGTAGTCAAGAAAGGTAAAACTCATCTATGAGCGGATCATCTTTCAAGGATACACAACGGGGAAGCTCTTGAAGGAGTAGATGATGACATACCAGATGCTTATCTTTTCAATATTGAAATGATACCCAAATGGTCTCAGGAAATTGTTAGCATTATTTCCTTTGGAGGTAGGTTTGATAACACGGAAGAGAGATCCAAACAACAAACAATTCGACAAACAAAAAACTTCCAGTTGATTGAAGGGCGGTTGTATCATCTAAGATCGGACCAAATTCTACGATTATGTATAAATCCGGAGGAATTTGAGTGTTACCTTGAAGAAGCACGTGTCCAGGATTGTGCATTTCATTGTTCAACAATGAAAACACACCAAAGACTGAAACAATTAGGGGTTTATTGGCCAACTATGTACGCAGACACACGTGATTATGTTACCAATTGTACTATATGTAGTGCCAAACGACCAGTGGATCACGCAACATTGTTTCAGGTAAACATTGCACCTGTATGGAGTCAATATATCATTGATTTCTTAACCACAAGGACGTTTCCTGAAAACATAAGAGCACGGAAAAGAACTATAGAGCTGGAAGCTCGTGACTTTCAGTTAATTGGGAACCAACTATATAAGCGAGGAAAGGACAATCAACTTAGAATCTGTGCAAGTAAAAGTAAATACCTACTGATTCTAGAACATGCACATGGAGGAATAAGTGGAGGCCAATTTTCAGGTGATAAGACGACAAAAATTGTCTTAACCGCACGAATATGGTGGCCTACATTGCATATGGATGCTGAAGAGTTTGTAAAGCGTTGTGACGCATGTCAGCACACAAAGATGCCCATAAAGAGAGATGAGATGCCACTATGACTAATGATGGGAACAAGGGCATTTGCAAAATGGGGCATTGATTTTGTGGAGCCTATATTCACCCCCTGCATATCGCACCCATACCCAATATATCATTGTGGCTACGGACTATCTCACAAAATGGACGGAAGCCAAGGCAACACAAAAAGCAGATGCACGGACCAGTGCACAATTTTTGTATGAGAATGTCTTTGTACGATACGGGTTACCAATAGAAATTGCCAGTGATCATGGAACACATTTTCTTAATGAAGTCATTGAATATCTGCTAGAGGAATTCATGGTCATACATAGGAAATCTGCTGCATACCATCCACAGGCAAATGGACAAGCTGAGGCCACAAATAAAACACTATGCATGGTTCTCACTAAAATTGTGTCAGAGTCAAGAACAGATTGGGATCTGCAGTTACACTCAACACTATGGGCATACAGGGTAGCTTACAAACATCGATAGGAACGACACCATACAACATGGTGTTTGGCCTAAATGCTATATTACCCATAGAGTTTTTAATTCCAACTCTACGAGTAGCGAAAAGCTTAGAATGGACAAGACATGAGCTCTCTTCAAGAATAGATGATCTTGAAAAGCTAGATAAACTCCGCTTGAGAGCTGTAGCTTCGATCTATGCAAAAAAGAGAAGACAAAAAGAGTTTTTTGACAAGCATGTGTGCACGAAAGCGTTTAAAACAAGTGATTATGTACTTGTTTATACCTTGAAGCAACATGCCAAGAAACTTAAAAAGCGAGGGATGGGACCCTTTGTGATCAGTGATCTATCACAAAGCGGAGCTGTCAAGCTTGCTACATTAACAGGTGAAGAAATGCCAAATTGGATTAGTGGGTGTCGATTGAAGAAATATCATTTACCACTAACACAGGATATGCTTCAACAAATCCATCAAGAAAAACAACGAATGAAGAAGAAACAGAGGGTACAAGAAGAAGCTCAAGCAGAAGCAAAAGAATGCATTGCAAAAAGAAGACTTCTGCGACAACAACAACAATGTGGAGCACCATTGCGAATCAATGTCATTCGACTAATGAGGTTTGATGAAGACACAGTCGAGCCAATAATTGTAGTCAAAGTGGGTAGCAATCAAGTTGAATCGACGGCATTGCTTGATTCTGGAGCTCAAGCAAGTTTAATCTCTTACGGATTATACAAACAACTCAAGTCCACAGGTCAACTTCATCCTACTCCACAAGTGCTGGAAAGTAGTACATCACATTCATTGAAAACATCGGGCTGGACGATATTGCATGTACAAGTACATCAATATATTTACCCACACAAATTTTATGTAGTTGAGGATGAAAGCACACAACACCCCATAATGTTGGGACAACCTTGGCAAAAACAGTACAATGTGCAGATAGATTGGAATGCGAATGCAGTCAAAATTCAGCATGCACAAGAACAACAAGTGGTAGCCTTTGCTCAACAACCCCGGAATAATCTACTGCCAGCAATGCAATCACTAGATAAAAAGCCAAAGGGATGGGTGCCACTAAAGAACAAAATGATACCCAAGGCTAACCAACAGGTAACAGCCAACCATGTTCAGTACAGGTATGAAAAGTCACCGACCGCAGTGAAAAGATCAGAGTTACCAACAAGAGAAAAACAAATATGGATATGGAAGGATAGAAATGACATGACAGACAAAAAACAAGACAACGGAGGAAGTCAACATAAGCATATAGTTCAACCAAAAACCAAGGGAATAAAACAGATATGGATCCCAAAGAAAATGCTCAGCAATAACTCAAATGCGACTTGCATTTGGATCCCAAAACCGAAGCAAAAGGAACTCCCTTCAGTACAAGCAACATCCGAAGGCAGACAACAACATATGAAACCAACAAACCGATTTATATGGATGCCTATCAGCAGCAAAACAATGGCACCCAATGCAGTAGCAATAAACCCTAAACCGGCCAAGACAAGCTACCAATGGAAAGTAAAAGAGATAAGATCTACAGTCATTCCGGCCAAGCCAATTCTCTCCAAAGAGACAACTACGGCCATATCAACAGTAGCGATAAAGAGACTGACTTTTGCAAGAAAAACAATCAAACAAAGAGTAGTAGAGTTACAGCTGTTACTTGCAAAGAAAATAGGAAACCTCGACGACGAATGCCAATAATCATCTTGCTTATACCCTTCTCTTGCACATCATAAATTTTTCCATGCATTGACTGAGTATGCATAAAATAGGGCCACATTACACGGCCAAGCATTAGCACAATCTTTTCAACCTATGCACGACACATACTTTGAGGTGATACCTTGTTGTCCGGGAGGACTCCGGCTAGGAGGGGGGGAGGCATTTTCTATCCATTTGACTTTTTTGTTGAAATTAGGCTTAAAAGGGACTCAGGGGGACTAAGGGTAGGCACCAGTGACAGTTTCAAAGAAAAAATCATCAAGAGACATCCTACGCGTAGGATGTCTCAAGGTTATTTCTGGGCACATAACCCAACATTTCTCATCACACACATTTTCTGAATAGCCTTTACATGCTAGCCACCAAGTTTCATCACATTTGGACCAACATTGACCTCATATGCAGGAAAAACGCAAAGTTAGGGCATAAAGGCAATAATGGGCCATAGACCTACCAAAACTTGTCCAAATCACATGAAACTTGCACAACACATTCATGAGCACATAGCCAACCAATCTGTGTGGTCACTTGCAAAAATTGATGAAGTAGACATCCTACGCGTAGGATGTCTACTTGACATTTTTGGCCTACAGAGGGTATTTTTACATTCTAGATCTTTTCTTATCATCTTCAAGAGCTCATATACCAAGTTTGAAGCCATTCTAATCATTTTTGACTCCCAACACCTTCAAGATACACTTTTTGAGCCCAAAAACACTACACAGGGTCTTACCAACATCAATTCTTGTCCAAATCAAAATCCAAGAGCATGGCCATGTTCCACATGCCAAGGACTACCCACAGAACAAATTTCAAGCCATTTTGATGAAAAAGACATCCTACGTGTAGGATGTCTCAAGCATGTTTTTGACCTTCTGTGCAAAGAATGACATCATGGGAGCCATTACCATGGTGCAAGGAGCCCATATATCAAGTTTCAACCCATTTGGATATCATTACTACCTATGGTGGACTTTTACCCAATTTGTGAGCCTAAAGCCTGAATCTGCCCAAAAATCCACTTTTTGATGCCCAAATCCAAATCCAAGCACATAGCCATGTTGAACAGGCCAAGGACCACCATCATGTCAAGTATCACCCAAATCTGATGAAAAAGACATGCTACGCGTAGGATGTCTCATTGAAAAATATTGGCTAGAATTGCACTGTGAGCACATGCACAGTTTCACAGGTTCCTTTTAAGTTTTATTTTCAATTTTCAAGTCATTTGGATAGTTAAAACTCAGTTTTTCAGCTGATATGGAAAAAAAGCTAACTTCGGACTACTGAGTGCAATAGGATCTATGGCAACCGCAAAGTCATCGGCAAAGAAGAAGAGGATGACCATAAAGGTATTTGGAAGAAGTAGAGCCCTTCGTCATACCAGAAGGAACTCTAAAGCCAGCCAGCACATGGATCCAAGAAGACCTGCTAGAGTCAAATGATCTAAAGATCTACCAAGGCGTGTTCAAAGACACTAAAGGAAATGTGATAGAGCTACCAATGCTACCGCAGGAACTCAATGAGTTCGTCAGAAGCAAGATGGCAGAGTATCTGGAAAAGATTGATCTCCACAATTATTTTGAAGTTGTGCCGGCAGGAATCGACATAAAAAGATATGGGAATTTGTGACGACAATCAAGGAAGACGGAGTGGCACGAGTTATGGATCTGCCGGGCAAGCCAGAGATGGAGATTGTAATCACGGAGAGAGTGGTGGTAGCTGCACTAGACCTCTCCAACAAAGGGGATAGTGTAACCAAAAGAAGATACGAAGTAAAGGTGTACACCGAAAAGAAAGGCAACTATACCTTTGAAGACATTGCCAACCCCAAAGTGTCAATCATGAGTCAGCTATACAATCAGTACTTCCATATGTGTACCAAGCGGCCACAAAAGTACAAAATGCTTCCTGAAGCAATTGCCACAACATTCACTTGGACAATGCAGAAAAGCAAGCCGAAAGTAGTCAATTATGCAGCTTATATACATGATAATCTGGTGAAGATGGGCAACAAGAACCCCACATACATCGTGCCGGGTGAGCTAATCACGAAGGTGATTTATGGAGCATTGCACGCCAAGGGGAGATGGCCTGACCCTCCATCATAGAACGAATGGCTGAGGCTCAAGGAAGATAAGGAGAGGAGCAGCCCAAAGCACCAAGGGTGGCAACCCGTTTGAAACGCCGGTTAGAAATCGTGCAAGAAGAGCAGCCAGAGTTAAAGAAAGGCAAGAAAGAATCTGTCCAAGTGCCCGTCAAAGAGACGAAATCACAGAAGGTGGCACGGCTAGAGCGGTTGATGGAAAGTTTCAGGGCCGAAAGAGCCCTCAAAGGAGATTTGAATGAGCTATGGAAGCTGTCTCTAGAAGCAATGTCGGGATCATCCCGAAAGGTGCACAGAGACAGATTCGACGACTATATTAAGAATTTTGAGATTCTGGATGCCACAGCAGAAAATATCCCACATGTACCATTTGCAAACGCAGAAGTGGAGCAAGTCCGACGGCAACTGCTAAAGGAGCAGGAAGGCCAAGAGAGAGAAGGGAAGACAAAGGCGGATAGGGATTTCAAGAAAAAGCCGACAACTCCACCGTCCAGCCCTGAGTCAAGCCCACCGCCCTCACCACCTCCTCGTAGCCCTCCACAGACTCAAGAGCAAGAACAAAGCCAAGAGCAAGAACCAAAAGATGAGCCTAAGCCTAAAAGTGCGAAGCCAGAGCCAAATGAAGCAAGGTATAACACATTTCTAGACCTACTGGCTGTCGGATATACAAAAGAAGAGGCTGCCACAGTCGCATTCAACTTGGCAAGCACGGAGCCCAAAGAGCAAATGCAGAGCCTGCTGTTATTGGAGCTAAAGGAGATGGCCACTGATACAGTGGACCTGCACCCACCCACCAATGACTGGGATGTGGTGATGACCAAGCTAACCGGGCTAAGAGCACAATCAATGGCCTCAGAAAGTGAAATGGCAACTCTCAAATCCACTGAAGTTCAGATAAAGCTTGAAGTCGACACGTTACAAAAACAAAGCCAAAGGCAGATAGAGAGAGAGAGAGAGAGAGAGAGAGAGAGAGAGAGAGAGAGAGAGAGAGAGAGAGAGAGAGAGAGAGAGAGAGAGAGAGAGAGAGAGAGAGAGAGAGAGAGAGAGAGAGAGAGAGAGAGAGAGAGAGACAGGGCTACAAGCCAGTCTGAAAAAGGCATTGCAAAGATGCCAAGAGATGGAAAGCGAGAATCAAGAGGCAGCTCAAAGACTGCAAGGAGCCGAAGAGGAATATAGACAACTTAGCAAGTCATTGACAGATGCAGAGAGAGAAAGGGATAACCTAACCCTACAACTTGCTGAGGAGTCCAAGGAAGTGGAGGCCATGCGAAATGCAAAAGAGAAGGCAGAAATAGAGCAGGAGGCTAGCCAGGATGAGGTCCTTGAGCTCAAGGACCAGCTTAAAGATAAAAATCAAACCATTCAGCGGCTACGGGCATCTCCTGCTAGAGTCAGAGCTACTAGCTCAACTCACACCACTTCAGAGAGCCATATCTATGAAGAACAAATGAAAGAGCTCCAGAAAGAGTTGACTTTAGAGAAGAAGCAAAGGCTGATGATGGTAGAAGGATCAATAGTCATGCAAACCCGCATGAAAGAAGATCAGAAAGCAATGCAAGATGAGCTAGAAAATATCAAGAGAAAGCTCGAGGAGGCGAAGAAGATAAACACTGATTTGAACGATCTCCTCGTGAACATGGGAGAACAAGCTGAAGCAGACAGACAGACATTCCAAAAGAAGATAGAAGAGCTGAGAGGCCAGCAGGCAGCAGGCATAAGAGCAGGCAAGCACAGGGCTAGCAGCCATGGAAGACATAGACCTAGAAAATGTGGCAGATCCTGTGGACACACCCATGCAAGAGGAAATCCTTGTAGGACCCTCTCAAGAGCCACAAGATCTGACACAAGAAGAGGAAGAGAAGATGCGCAAGGCCATAGAAACAGAAATCAGAGAAATGGCCAAAGAAGCTTTGGAATGGGAGCAGAGGGTTTTTAAATCCGTGACTGTTCAGAAGATAGACGCCAGCAACCTTCGCCGTGAATGGCTACAGCCCTCTCTCCCATATCCTTTGCTAAAGTACGAAGCTGCCACCATCAACAATAGAATCAGAGAAGAGCCAACAGTGCCACTGTACACAACATATATCTCCAAGCTTGAAGGGGTAAACTTGATAGTCGACTCCCAGCCCAGGTGGAGAAAGGCATGGCTAACAAAGTATCCACAGTACTTAATCCATTTGGTAGAGGCACCCAAAATCATCAGAGATAACCTAAGCTTCTGCCCTCTACCAAGGATACGGACGTGGAAGGCCCAAGAGCTACTACAAAGTGTTCAATACATGGTGAAAACCCTAATGGGCGCCATCAAATTGTTTACTGGCTCGCCTGACCTTTCTTGCATTATGATGAGAAAGATCTGCAAAACCCTTTTGGCAGTCTTCGAGACGTTCAAACCGAGCTAGGCGACAGACAATATCTTCTTCTTTCAAGATACTTACAGATGTGCATATGATCTGTCTGGTCAGCCTTCCAAGGAGGTGATACATGCATTGTATCAAAGGATCATGTTTTTGCCATCCTATCACCTCCAGGCCTTTGAAGAAGCTTTCTACATCGGCTTCTTCACCATCAGCACCGACATATTCGGCCCAACAATACTGGATTTACATGCAAGATACGAGTCGCTGCTCAAGATGCGAGAAACCATAAGATGAAGAAGCAGCTCAACAGCCATGTCGGGGACGACATGAGCAAGGAGGGGGGGAGTGTTAGAAGCTGGACACACCCTACGAAAATCGACTGCTCGGTAGATCATCATTTTTTTGGAATTATTCATTTATTGAGAAAACCCTACATTTCACCTTGTAAATATTGGGGCTTACAGAAGTTTCCATATTGTATCCCAGTTTTGACATTTAGATTGAGTAGATGGTTAATATGGAACTTTAGGGTTTGAGAATTGTAAGGTATTTATACCACTTTTTGACCTTAATGAAAAGACCTTTTGTCATTTAAAAAAGTTTTGAAGTCTGTGAGTGAGCATACTGTGTACGAGAGAGAGTGTGAACTTCGTCTTGAGGCTACGTGTGCACCGGTGGTCGAAATCGAGTGCAAAGAAGTGCAGCGTGTTGCCCCCGACGAGAGCTACGCGTCGATACCTACATTGCGTGCGCACGGTTCGGTTTTGCAAGCTCCATCTACGAGCTTCATCTGGTGATTCTGTGAGCATACGTTGTCTGATTTGCATTGCAACATATGCAACATATCCACGCGTTCGCATTGAGTAGAGCTACACATTAGGCACTTTATATTTCGGAAATGAAAACCTACAAATTTCGGCCAGACATCCTACGTGATTTTGCACCGGGTCTTTTGGGTTGGGGTTTTGGTTCATAGACCTTAGGGAGAGCGACCTATTAGTGTTAGTAGGGTCTCCTTCAAGTTCTATGGTGTTTCGAGATTGTTTGATGGGTGTTCGGCTCTAGAAAGCGTTGTAGGAAGTTTCCTCTTATGCACTCTTGAAGGCTGTGACTTAGACATTGGGTAGAGACCTCTGTAGGAATTAGTTAGGAGTCGGTTGAGTGTAGGTTGACACCCTATGCTTGCTTCCATGCGCCTGCGGGTTGAGCTTCGTCCTTAGCTGACAAATCTTGTTAGGTGAGTTCTCGCTGTGTTGACGTCCGTCGCGGCGTATCCGTCCAACAGCGATCAATCTCACCATCTGGCTTACATTTCAACTTGTAAACCCACTTTGTACCAATGGCATTTTTGCCGGGAGGCAAACCACATAAAGTCCATGTGTCATTTTCTAAAAGTGCATCATATTCTGATTGCATGACAATCATCCAATTTTTTGAATTATGTGCTTCATCAAAAGGCAAAGGTTCCTCTACATCACATAAGCTAGAAACAACCAAAGCATAACAATATGAAGCATAAAATGCATGCTGAGAAGCTGAACGAGTAACGACTAGACAAAAATGCATCCAATTTATTGTCACGCAAAGTATGCATCCAATTTATTGTCATGCAAAGTATGCACCAGCCATTTTGGCATATCTCTAGCTTGCTCATTCTCTATCCTTTCCACATCTAGTACATCATGTACATCTACATCCAGTAATAGGTTGATCTGTAGCATTTTCTAAAACCCCCATAGGCTATATATTTGCCTCATTCGAATTTACATTCAAATTTTTACCACTGAAAAGAGGCAATAAACTGTCATGAATGTCCTGTGAGCTTACATTACTATCTCTAGTAGATGACAACAAGTTCTGAATAGAATCTTCCACAAACACAACATCTTGTAAAAGCAAGATATGCTTTGTTTGCAGATGGTACAACCTATAACCTTTGCTTTCAATACTGTAACCAACAAAAATGCATCTAACAACCTTATCATCCAATTTTTTGTGTTGCATTTGTGGTAGCAAAACATAAGCAAAACAACCCAAAACATGCATGTGATCAATAGATGGCTTTCTATCATGTCATGATTCATACGAAGTCATAGACTGCAAAGCTCTCATAGGACACCTGTTAAGTACATACATAGAACACATGATGGCAACGCTTGACTCTTGAACATACATCTTGCCATCTCCATAAGCAACCTGTTTTTCCTTTTAGCAACACCATTTTCCTGAGGTGTATAGTGCACTGTACTTGGTGTTTTATCCCACAACTAGCGAAAAATGCATTAAACGTGTGAGACTATAGTCCCCCCCTTGATCTAAATGGAGGGTGCCCGTAGTACATTTAGAGACATTTTCAACCATAGCCAGAAATTGCTTGAAGCACATAAACACTTCGGACTTAGATTTAAGTGGATACACCCATGCATACCTAGAGTAATCATCAATGAAAATCACCAAGTAAAGGTAAATATCCCCTAAGGATGGAGTTTGCATAGGCCAACAAACATCACAATGCACAAGCTGCAACCTGTATGTAGCCCTTATTGAACCACCTTTGGAAACTTCAAACGTTGTATCTTAGCCAAAATACAACCTTCACAAAAAATACTTCATACATGCTTCGAGAGGCAACAAAGAAGCAACCATATCAGATTTTTGCAAACGCGACAAACTGGCAAAATTTAGATGCCCAAAATGTGCATGCCAAAGTTTTGCATCTGAAACAACCTTTAAATCCACAAGTGCATTTGCAATATTCTTCCCACACTTGTCATACAAAGTGAGCTTATACAGCCTATGAAAAAAAATGCGAAATGCAAGAATTTCATCACCAAAAGTGAGATCATGAACTGTACATCTGTCATCCACAAATTTCACAACAAGAATAAGTCTAGCAAGTGCAGATACATACAAAAGATTCTTCTTGATCCCAAGTACATGAAGTGTATCATTAAGTGTGAAAGAACTGCCATTTGTATCAGTTAAAACAATCTTTTCAACTCCCTTAACCGGATAAGAGGCATTGTTGGCACAAGTGACTGTATTCCCATGAGGGACATCCTTGAGAGAGGTAAACAAGTCACAATGAGAGGCAATGTGCTTTGTAACACCACTATCAAGGTACCACACATGTGAATCTGTATAGCAACAAGCATACATGCATCATGGATAGAAGGATCGTATGCGCAATCTACACTAAAAGCCCATTCTACATCTATGTTAGCATCATGATCTCCTTTCAAAGAAGATTGTACAATTGTTGCACTTGTAGTGGAACCAACCTCTTTCTTCTTAGGCTCTTTTGCCTTCAATTTGGACACTGTTTGATCAAGTGAACATTTTTTTAACAATAATAACAAATTCTTTTTGTCCTTTTCACCAAAGTTCCCAGATGAGGTGTTGCCAGTAGAAGCATTGGAAACATGTGATTTGCCACTCGTCGAAGAATCATGAGAAGTGGCTACATTGCTGCTGTTATCACTTTTCTTTAAGTAGCAATAAAGGCGTGTTCAATTGCATGCTGTTTAACCCTATTTTTTCTTGAAACTTGAAAGTGACTTGCAATAGCAATATTCACAATGCATCAAACTTGACAACATGAGGATTTCCTTGTGACATAAGTCTCCAAGTACTAGCAAAAGTCCGGTAAGAATTTGGCAAAGCATCAAAAACAATTTGCACAAGGGAACTGTCGGAACTGACTTCACCTAAAACAATAAGGTGCTCATTAATTTCCTTGATACCAGCTCTTGCATAATCTTCGATTCCAGCTCTTTACACAACAATGCAATTTTAGCCTCATTACGACTTGCAGACCAACAAGAATATCCCAAGCCCGTTTAGCTGATTTAGCAAAACGAATGTGAGGAGTAATAGTGCACTAACACAGTCAATGCATGATCTTGCACATCTCTAACTTCTCAACGAGATTGCTCAACCCTAGGCAAAACAACTCTATCGGCATCCTGCCACCAAAACCTGCAATATCCTCAACATTGCTTGTATCCTTAGAACGAGGGCGTACATCAATGCCTTGCACAGTGTTTCAAAACTCCCTTTGACACAAGAACATGTTCCATCATGTAAGCCCACATTGGGTAATTGTCCCCATCCATTTTTTCCTCCGTAGCAAACATCTTGAACACATCTGTGTTTTGTGAGCCATGGCAAGTGCCTGCACATGATGTGTAAATTGCGCGAAAAGAGGAGAAACAAAGTGGGACCAACACATGCCATATAGCATAATCCAAAGAAGACTATAAGGGACCTGTTATGCAGATAATGGCACTGACAAAAATTTTGCACAAAAGGACAAAATTGCCTACACAATACTGGCTATAGTAGATACGGAGTTGCAACTTGCTATGAGACCAATTGTTGCAAATAGGGTTGCAAGGAAACACACATAGCTTGAAGACAACAAAGAAGCTCAAGACACAACAAACAGTAGTATTGCTAAGTGCACAATGAAAGATAAGTTAGCCCTTTAATAATGGGCGTATATACAATGCACGAGGGAAAAAACCTCCTAGTGAGGGAAAAAATACCCCGACGGTCCTAAGTGTTTTCACACTCGTCACTATCATATATGTATGGTAATAATATGGGGGGAGAAGAATTCAAAGGGTTACTGTTTTTAGGCATGTAGGTTACCCGCTTGGGGTGGATGTTACCAATAGACAATTGATTACCTAGGTGGAGGAAAGGGTATGTAGAAAATTTGCAAGTAGGCATTGTGACGAGTGGCCTTTCATGTGAGAGTGAGGATTATACAAGCAATTTTGGTTCCATATTTGTTGTTTTTCTTACCACTGTTGGATTGGTCAGACAAAGCCTTGAATAGATTTAGATCTTGGATTCTGCAATTTCTGTGGGGCTCCTTCAACAAAGCTTGGATTGACTAGGACTATATCACTTTGTCTATTGGCCTAGGCGGTTTGGGGATACTAAAGCTTAAAAATCACATGATGGCTAGGAGAGTCACCCTCTTTAAACATATGCTCAATTTTGACACATACTGGTCTAGATTTTTGTGATGGCTGATAGACAAAGCAGTCGTATACTGTCATGGTACTTGGGATATGAAGTCTTGGGATAAACTGTTCTCTCCTGCCCCCCTTGGACTTTGTGGGCAAACATGCAATATGTAAGTAAAATCTTGGAAAACTGTATGCTCTAAGCTTGTGTGGGTTGGAAGAATCAAATATAGTTATTTAGGGGTAGAATCATGCTTTTGGAGTTTTGTTTTTAAGAAGCCACCTTGCATTGTTATTGGGAAAGAAAGCATTAACCCTCTTTAAACAAGGGATCAACTCAACTGAAAAATTTGTGGGTTGGTTGCTTTTATGATTGCCAATCAAGAGGATCTTTAGATTGGGCAATGGACTTAGAGTGCCATGGGGGCTTGTATGTGCCTGTGTGTCTAATTTACCAGTGCCATGTAATCATGACACTACTCAAGGATTTCGTGATTGGGAATTGCCTAATCACTCGGTCGATTGGTGGAACAGTCTTCTTTCAGCTACTCTTTGCCTTGGACGCATATGAAGAACATACTTATCAAGGAGATGAAAAGAGATCTAGAAAGATGTAAAAATACATGATAATGTATTATAGAAAAAAGGTTTCTCCACACACACACACACACACACACACACACACACACACACACACACACAGAGAGAGAGAGAGAGAGAGAGAGAGAGAGAGAGAGAGAGAGAGAGAGAGAGAGAGAGAGAGAGAGAGGAGGGGGAGAAGTGGACTTGGTGAAACCTGTCCCCAAAGTCCACCAGCTTTGAAAATATATTATATTAGATGTTTTTGTATCTGAGCTATGCACACTTAGCAATGTGGCAACTCTATTCAAATGAAGTCGCAATCATAAATAAGTGGCTATAATGCTCTACTCTCTCATAATGGCAACAAAGGGTGTTTGTTGGCTTTTTGCCTCATAAAAGGGTCATATAAATGTTCTTACAAATGTATTGCAGGATTAGACAGTGTGAGGCGGAAGTGACCAATGGGATGAAAGAACGCGGATTGCTGGCTCTAGCCGTTAGATAAGGCTTGGAGAATATCAGCCGTTGGATTGGAAAAAGCGGGAAAACGAAAATTTGAACGGGATTCTATTAAACTTGGTGGGGGCAGGCTCGTAGAGGTATCGACTGCTTCGTCCTTTCTCGCTCTGCGCTTCCGTCTTCTGCACATTCTCTCTATACCGCTCTCGCAATGGCGCGTACCAAGCAAACCGCCCGCAAGTCCACAGGAGGGAAGGCCCCTCGGAAGCAGCTGGCCACCAAGGCTGCTCGCAAGTCTGCCCCAGCCACAGGCGGCGTCAAGAAGCCTCATCGCTTCAGGCCCGGCACAGTTGCTCTGCGTGAGATTCGCAAGTACCAGAAGAGCACGGAGCTGCTCATCCGCAAGCTTCCTTTCCAGCGTCTGGTGCGTGAGATTGCCCAGGATTTCAAGACTGATCTTCGCTTTCAAAGCTCCGCTGTGTTGGCCCTTCAGGAGGCAGCTGAAGCTTATCTTGTGGGTCTCTTTGAAGATACCAACCTCTGTGCAATTCACGCCAAGCGTGTGACTATCATGCCCAAGGACATCCAGCTTGCTCGCCGTATCAGGGGTGAAAGGGCGTAAGCATTTCATATTCTCTTTACAAACGGTGTATTTTTACACCACCACCCTCATGTGATTTCTCTCTCAATAGAGTTGCTGCGTGTCTTCTGTGTTAATGTAATTTTGAATTTTGATTGGACGTTACTTCCAATCCTTGTATAGCAAAGATAAGAGGTGCGAACGAAAATGCAATTGGTAATGCATGACACAAGGGAAGATAATCACAGATGCATTAAATCTTGAGAGTGCTGGACAGGTTCCGGAAACATTGAGAGGATGCATGTTGATTTTTGTTCAATTCCCTAGTTTTCAATAGGGTTCTATACTTTCAAACTGGCTTGGTTCCTAGATGAAAACCCAAATGTCAAATTGAAGAATCATGATTTCTAGTTGACATATTGTTGATCAGGCAAGTGATTAAGGACAATGTAAGTTTCGGACCAAGGCCATTGATCATATGATTGATATTAGCATCAAAAGGTCTGACAAGATTCCTCTACAGCGTGTAATATCCTTTGTCATCACTCATATGGTTGCCTCTTGTTGTGTATTTGTAATGATCAAGTATTATTGAATTAATGAGATAGCTAATGGTGATAGGCAGGTAGGAGCTCTCGTGAAGATGTTGTGGAGTTAAGGGGAAGGGGTGTTTATATAGGTTTAATGTTGGTGAGCTCATGAGTTATCCTTATGTGGCATGTAATTAGGCTACATGTTGGTGAGCTCATAAATTTCATAGTATCTTGTTGTGGCTTATTAACTTAAAGCTCTATTATGGCAATGAATCAAGATCAGATCAGTATTATGTCATCAGAGAGACGGAAGGACCACTTTGATGTTTTGGGATTGACTCTCTCTAAACATTGAAAGCGTAGGGTAGAGGTGCCATATTAGAGGTTCTTTACTTTTTGGTTTTATAATGACTTGAAGTGAGTAACAATGTGTAAACAAAAGATAATCTACATAGTAATTAAGGGTTAGAATTATGAGATGTATACCACAAAGGCTTGAATCCAGTCTTGCAAACAATGCCCTTTTTTTTTTGGTTTTTTTTCAGTATGTTGATTGTTTCCATTTGCTTCTTGTGCATATATATTAAGGTAGCCTATCTCTATATTGAGGATATATAATGTAGCTAGTAGTCACCATGTCAATTTCATAGGAATGTCCAACTTTAATCTTCTCTAGCTTGAGTAAGCGTATGCATTTCTATGCTCATGTAAATACGTACTCATAGATCATAGCACAAGACATAGTTACAACATATGTTATATCATTAATGAAGATGGGAATATGAACTATTCTATTGCTTTTCTGTATATGTGAGTTTTGATACTAATCATTCTAGTAGATAATTTGCCCATGTCAATTTTACAAACTTGGTCCATTTCTTATAAGTTAGTTTGGGGATTTATGTTTTTGTTTCCTTGAATGTTGAGGTATAATAGAAATAGTTTCAACTTATCTTTTATTCTACACATGGATTGGCAAAGCCTTGCAAGTTCCATAGATATAATGGAAGAGTAACCAATCTCACATTTTGTGTTTTACTTCACAACATGTATGATTGTTATTGTAGTGGTGGAAATTTCTTATTGTTTAATTTTTTTATTACAATACCCTTAATATGGTGATGATTACTTAAACCTTGAACGATTGTTCTTAGTATCTCTTGCCAAGACTTTTACTTTCAATGCTTAGACTATCCACTGCTAGAAGCATGTACCTTGGTAATATGCAATGTGCGATAGGACATTATGGGCCTTATGACCTTGATGTTTATATTAGTACATTCCTTTTGGGAATGAGGTGATATGAAATGGTCCTCCAAAATTTCTTGAGCTCTTACATGCTCTTGATTATTCCAAGCTCTATCATGCTTGTCAAGTTATGGTAGGACAAAAGAAGTTTGTCTTTTCATTATTGCATTGTCTTTTTTTTGTCGATTTGACTTTGATGCATGCTTGATGATTAAGAGCATTTTATCTTTGTTAAGTAGAGTGATATCTCTAATAATATTTTGGAACTATTTTTAGTGCATGCTTGGGATTAGGATTATAATTTTCTTCTAAGATTGTGGATAAAACAAGAATATCTTTTTGAGGAAAACTTTCGTATAAGATGGACATGCCTACAACATTGAGATGGTGACTTCTAGCAATGCTCACACTAATTGCTTGCATAATCAAGCTCACATTTGAAAGTTTGCCGTTAACATATTTGTGAAATAACAAGTCAATTTTGGCATTACATTACAAGGTGTGTTTATTAGATTATAGCCTAAAGAAACGAGATCAAACATCTTATTGAGACCTATTGTGATTTGGAAATGCTTGTTAGGCTTAAGGATTATAAAAAAGAGAACCATTTATAGACAAAGAGGAAATGTCTAAGGTAACTTGAACTGTGTAGACAAAGTTGTCTCATGTAGGCATAAAATTTGGTGATTTAAGGAGTGTATCATGGACAATCTCATTACATAAAGAGTCATCCGAGGTGGACATACCTACAATATTTTGCTTCTCTATGGTACATGTTCCTTCTTTAGTTGCTTCATCCAACTCAAATTAGTTGCCTCTTGTAGCATTGTATGTTGTACAAGAGAATGTCACATTGAGTAAGAAGTTCACATTAGGCCATATTTGCGTTCCATACCTCTTGCTACGGAAAAAATATCAAATGACATTTATACTTGGTTTCAATGTTGCAATTTGCCTCTTTATGGTGTAACATCCTCTTGTTTTGTCCATTCTCTCTCCTCACATCCTTTGTTCTAGGATGAATTTGTATTTCTTGGCATGCTTCACAAGCTTCTCTTTTGAGCAAAGCAAAATCAATAAGTTAAATTGATCTTCTCTAGCAATCAATGCTCTATGTTCTGTGTGTGATATCTCTCTCACAACACACACATCATCATCATCAATGGTTTTATTTGAGATTATTTAATTTTTTGAGCATGACACCTTATCAAGCTTGTAGGATGATTTGGTTTGTCCAAAGTATTTACTAAGGTCCTCTTGGCAAAATATCTATTGTCATAATAACTAATATCTAATTCTCCTAAACGATTTTCTCATGTTAAACTGATCATTTAATATGGGGAAGTGCCAAGGGAGGAAAAGTTAGAATATTGATTAAGCTGGCAAATTGGCCACAATAGGGATCCAAAGGAGGGAAAATAGGGATCCAAAGGGGAGGCCATCTGCAAAAGAGAAAGGTGCAACAATGGCTTAAAAGATCCTAAAGTTCAGTCCATTAAGACTTTCAAAATGCTAAGATTCCAAAATTCAAAGGTTGTGTCCAAAGGTCAAAAGCCTAGGAAAATTGGATACTTTGTGTGTGCTCAAAAAGTCTTCATGCATCTCTACATAGGATGGGGCGAGCCCTAGAAGTAGGAGATGAGAGAGAAACACACACACACACACACACACACACACTCACAAGCTCCTTTACACAAAGGGAAAGAGGGACACATCTAAGCTCCCTAGCCTAGATGCCCACAAGGTGTACTCAAATCCTATTGGATGGCCATGGAGGTGGACCAATGAGAATTAGGCTAGAGTAAATTTAGTTTAATTAATTTAAAAACACTTAATAAAATAACCAATAAGAATTAAGCTCTCTAGAAGACTATTGGACAGTCTCCCAAGGGGTCCAATGAGCATTCAACAGCCCAATGGCTTGCTTGATTCCTATTGGCCCGGAGACAAAGGGGTCCAATGGGAGTTTAGTTGCATTAATTAATTACCTAAAGCTCTCACAGAAGGGGAAAGGGGGACATGTAACATTTAATGGTCTAGTAACTTGTGTGTAGCGGAAAATGGCATGACATAGTGAGCATTTCATTAGAATAGATTCCTAATGAGAATAACAAGAGTGCTAGAGAGAAACATAAAGTATAACACCTAGTTAGCATGAACAATACTTCAAAAGGGAGAGAAATTAAGCAATTGACAACAATTGAGGACCGGATTTGCATGGAGCCGCCCCCCCCTCCAAAAGGCTTTGTATTATGGTTTCTCCCATCAAGAGAGACATTTTACAATACAGTTCTTTGTGTTACTTCAATACTATCTAGTGCAATGAAGATGGAAACTTCAAGCACTAAGCAAAACACTTATCAAACACAACATCAATTCCCTCACGGTCTCAGATCCAAGACCTCACGCACCTTCGAAGATGGTGAGAGCTAGCGGGGTATGAGAGTAGATTGAGAGGAAGGAGTAGTCTTACGAGAAAGATGTACATCTCCTCACATAATCACTCATATAAGCATAGCTTAACTTAGTAATTAGCATGGTAGAGGAGATGAGCATGCATTGAAGCTTGGCTCTTGGTTGGATTTGCATCACAAAGCCAAGAGTTGTTGGTGTAGGCCTCCCTTCTCACAAGCTTGGAGTAGGTGATAAGCTTTCCATTAAAGCTTGAGAAGAGAGAGAGAGAGAGAGTCTTCTTACTCTACACATGAGCTTGTGTGAGTGTGTAATGCAATATTGCCTTGAGAAAATCAGCCCCCTCTCTCTCTTGGTCGACCCCTCTTGCTGTTTGCTCATGCAGACATCCCATTGGACCTCCCCCCCCCAGGCTTAGCCAATAGGATTTCAGGAGCATAAGTGATAGCCTTCTGACATGTGTCCCCCTTTCCTCTTTTGTGAGAGATTTAGGTAATTAATTAATGCAACTAAACTCTCATTGGACCTTTGTCTCCTGGCCAATAGGAATCAGGCAAGCCATTGGGCTGTTGAATGCTCATTGGACCCCTTGGGAGACTGTCCAATAGTCATCTAGAGAGCTTAATTCTTATTGGCTCTTTTATTAAGTGTTTTTAAATTAATTAAACTAGATTTTCTCTAGCCTAATTCTCATTGGTCCACCTCCAAGGCCATCCAATAGGATTTGAGTACACCTTGTGGGCATCTAGGCTAGGGAGCTGACATGTGTCGCTCATTCCCTTTGTGTAAAGGGAGCTTGTGTGTGTGTGTGTGTGTGTGTGTGTGTGTGTGTGTGTGTGTGTGTGTGTATGAGTTTCTCTCTCATCTCCTACAACTAGGGCTCGCCCCCTTCTATGTAGGGATGCATGAAGACTTTTTGGGACACACACAAAGCATCCAATTTCCATAATCTTTGACCTTTGGACACATCCTTTGAATTTTGGAACCTTATGATTTTGGAAGTCTTAATGGGTTGAACCTTAGGGTCTTTTAAGCCCATTGTTGCACATTGCTCTTTTGCAGATGAACCACCCTTTGGATCCCTATTTTCCCTCCTTTGGATCCCTAATGTGGCCGGTCTGCCAGCTTAACCAATATTCTAACTTTTTCTCCCCTGGCACTTCCCCATATTAAATGATCAGTTTAACATGAGAAAATCATTTATGAGAATTAGATATTATTTATTATGATAGGACACATGTCAGAAGGCTATCACTTATGCTGCTTAAATTTCATTGGCTAAGCTTGGCATGGGCCAATAGGGTGTGAGCATGAGCAAATAGCAAGAGGGGTCGATCAAGAGAGAGAGGGGGGTGATTTTCTCAAGGCATTATTGCATACACACTCACACTAGTCCATGTGTGGAGTAAGAAAACTCTCTCTCTCTCTCTCTCTCTCTCTCTCTCTCTCTCTCTCTCTCCTTCTGAAGCTTTAACGGAAAGCTTATCACCTACTCCAAGCTTGTGAGAAGGGAGGCCTACACCAACAACTCTTGGCTTTGTGATGCAAATCCAACCAAAAGCCAAGCTACTTTGCGATGGTGCAACTTTGAACCATAAAAAAGAAGAGGCCATAGGAAATCCTATGCCGCGTGGAAGAGATCGTCCAAGCTCAAGAAGTTCAAAGAGGGAGGGAAGAGCATCTCTTTCCTTACCTACGATGGCACCTTTGGTGCTACGGACAAAGTCTTGGCCTTTATCCGACAAATTGATCTGGCGTTTGGAGATGAGGGCTTCACAGAATCCTCTAAGCTATGCCATGTAGCTATGCACTTTCAAAAGTCCGCCAAGCAATGGTGGTCTAGCCTACGGGCCAACGGTGAAGCTCCACGAACATGGAAAGCTTTAAAGAGCTTCCATTGTGAAGCAGTTTCTGGCCACCGATGGCCAAAGACAAAGTACTCACCGAATGGCAAATCTTGAAGCTCTCTCCCTATGAATCCATTCACAAATATGTAAACAAGTTTTGGGACCTACAACTCAAAGCCACTGTCTTCAAAAAGTTGGATTTTGAAGAGCAAACGCAACAATTTTTTGCGGGCTTAACTGAAGAAATGGCGGAGTATGTCAACTCCGAAAGGCCACGACCATATCGGTGGTTATACACCATACCATGGTGGCTTCTCAAATCAATTTCTAAACAGGGGCTAAAAGAAATTATAAGCCCACGGAAAACAACGGTTCCAATGAGCCTAAGGGGAAGGACAATGTCCAAAAGTCTCCTAAGGGAAATTCCAACAAAGTTAAGGAGAAGGGACTTTACAAAGGCAAAAACAAACTCTCTCCTGAAGAGCTTGAGCATTATCGCAAGGATAACCGCTGTTTCAAGTGCGGTGAGCAAGGGCATGCGTACCGCGCTTGTCCCCAAAAGAATACCCACCATGAACCTCCTAGAGCTACCTTGGTCAAAATCCAAGAGGAGGAAACTCACCACAAAGGATCTCCTCTATGACATGCTTGGAGAAAGAGTTGGCCACCAAACTAGGTGTCCTACCCGCAGATGGTGCTTTCAAGGGGCAAGAAGCTTCAGTCACTCCCTTAATTGAGAAATTGAGGCTCCATGTTCAAAGCTATGTGGACAAAGAGGACTTCTTTATCTCTCCTCTCAAGCATGAGGATGTAATCCTAGGGGCACCATGGTTTGATCGCATGGCTGCCAATGTTAAATTCCTTGAAAGAAGAATCTACTTTAGGTTCAGGGAAAAAGATATGTACATAGATGCTAAGCAAATGGGTAACACCATACCCATTGTATATACGCAAGCTTTCAATAAGTCAATAAAGAGCTCTATTTCCGTGTACATGATTTTTGTTAAAGATTCTCAAAATGAACCTAATTCTTTAACAAAAGAAAATATAAACAATCACAAAGAATTAGAGTTGTCCGATTTTCTCAAGGGGTTTCAAGATGTCTTTATTGACGACATCCCTTGTGAGCTACCTCATAAACAAGGCAATGATGACCATGCAATTGAACTTCTTCCAGGAAGTTCACCACCTAATAAACCTCCTTATAGAGTTTCTCAAGCTCAACAAGAAGAGATTATGCGGCAAGTGCATGAGTTAGTTGAGAAGAGCATGGTTAGGCCTAGCTCATCTCCATTTTGCTCACCTGTGCTATTAGTGCAAAAGAAAGACGACACATATTGTATGTGTGTCGACTATAGAACACTAAATAGGATCACTATCAAGAATAGGTTTCCCGTTCCGCCGGTAGAAGACCTATTTGATAAGCTACAAGGGTCCACCTACTTCAGTAGTATTGACCTAAAAAATGGCTATCATCAAATAAGGATAGTTGATCAAGACATTGTAAAGACCACATTTCGCACTACGTTTGGTGTTAAGGCGGTTACGCCGCTAGCAGAAGCTAAATAGCGAGAACTCAACCAACAACAGAATTTGTCAGACGAGGACGGAGCTTGACCCGCAGGCGCATGGAAACAACTAGGTGGGTGTCAAATCACCTACTCGACCTTCTAATGACAATCACTACTAAGGAAATCAAATCTAAGTTCTAAAATTCGCAAGTGACTGAAATCCGTACTACGAACGAATGCTATACGAAACAAGATCTAGAATCATCGAATCGATCTCAAACTCAAGGGGAAGTCTATACACTAGGTAAGAACAACACCCTAAAGACTTGAACTGCAAAATCAACCTATAACCACTCCGTGCGGTAAACGCGTATGAAGACAGGCCGAAAAATACTGGTGATTGAAACTTGACCCCGATGGTACGAATGTGTAGCTCTACTTGTTGTGGTTCTATAGATATGCTGCATGCTTTATTCCGACACACGAGTTGGAAGAAAACTCACACCGAAGCTCGTAGGAACTTACCACACGTAGAAGCCGATAGTGCGCACTCTTGGTATCTGTGCGTAGCTCTCGCCGTTGCTAACACAATGGCGGTGTCGCTTCTCCAATGGCGGCCCCGTAGCTCGCGTAGCAAGAAGATAAGACTCTCTCTCTCTCTCTCTCTCTCAGACACAGTCACAGCGCTCAAAAACTCACTTTGATTAATAATTGAATCCTCCCTTTAGGTTACAAAACTTTGGCTTATATACCTCAGCCTTGGAGGTGAGAACATCTCTAATTATTTACATCAGCAGGTGAAATTACGTCGGGATTACAAGCTGGAAACTCAATTGAGTCCCGTTACTTAATGAATGGCTTAAATCAAAATTAATGTCGGAAAGACATTTATTACAATCAATGGTTACAAAATGATGGGTGTGAGCAAAAATGCGGGTGTGATCCTCTGCTGGCTTAACACTCCCCCCCTCCGCGTTCATGTCGTCCCTGACATGACTTTTAGGCTTGATCAATAGAGTCCTGTCGTCTTGAGCATCTGCAAATGTGATTCGTAGCGTAGGTTGCCGATGGTCAAGGTTGGGCCGAATATTTTGCTTTCGTGAGTGAAAAAGCCGGTGTAGAAAGCTTCTTCGAATGTTTGCATGTGGAAGCTAGGCAAAAACATAATTCTTTGGTATAAGAGATGTAACACCTTTGGTGATGGTTGCAATGAAAGATCATACATCATATCCGTCACTGTGTCGGCCGTCGATAGTAGACTCGAGGTCGTGGCTTTATCTGGCGCGAACACTTCAATGCATGCTAAGAGAGTCCTGCAGATTTTCTTTAGCATCTGACACGAAAGGTCAGGAGAGCCAGTAAAGAGTTTGATGGTGCCCGTTAGGGTTTTCACCATGTAGGCTTTACCTATTCTCTCTCCTTCCTTTGGTCCTGGCATCCTGGGATAATTAAGCCAATTTGGCTTCTTTTCTGCAATCCTGCCATGCTCTTTCCAGTTTCTGACTCTTGGCACCGGGCAGAAGGTTGCATCCTCCCGAATCTCCTTTGGAGCCTCTACCAAGTAGATGAGGTAGGCTGGGTATTTGTTCAGCCAACCTTTCCTCCATCTAGGTTGAGAATCTACAATCTTCTTTGATTGTTCATCCTTTGTGATGTCGCCTTCATAAAGAGCGACATACTGCTCCTCCTCTATTCTCTTTTTCGTCTTTATCACTTCAAATTTCATCAGAGGGAAAGGCAGGCTGGGTTGCATCCACTCTTCGTGGAGCACTTTTGTGTCTAAACCTTGAAGTCTAATGGAGATGAGGAGTCTCCTTTCCCATTCCATTTCCGCCTTGGCACTTTCCTCTGTTGACTTTTCTATTTGGTCCTGGAGCCTTTGTTCTTCTCCTTCAGAGATTCCTGAAGTCGAGGCCACTTCTTGAACTGGGGCTGGATCTTCGATTGTGGTTGCCTCTCCAGTTTCTGGTAGCTCTATGGCTGCTCCCTCTACTTCTTCTTGTGGTGTCTCTGTTTCTCTTCTTTGTTGCTCTTGGAGGTCTTGGAGCTGTTTGCGGAGGGCCTCATTTTCTGTCCTTAGTGTTTGGTTTTCTGATGTGAGCCTCTCCTCTGCAGCCAATGATCCCTCCGCCATGTGCAATCTTTGTACTTGCTCTAACCTCAGCTCTCTTTGCAAACTTCTGACCTGATCTTCCAGAGCTGGTACGAGGGCTCCCTCTTGTTCTGTTCCTGCTCTGCTAGCTCTAGGGTTTGTTCTGAGTCTCATGATTGTCCTTTCTTGAAGTTCGACTCTTTCTCTTAGCTCAATGAGCTCATCCTTGGCTGCCTCCAGCTCATCTTCTATTCGCTCCTTTGCTTCCTGTGAACTTGTTACCTCTCTTGAAGCTTCGGCTAGTTGGAGTATCAAGCCGTCCCTCTCGTTTTCTGCGTCGTAGAGTGATGCTTTATGACTTTCAGATTCAGTCATAGCATTCTCTAACTTCTTCTGCAACTCTGCTTCCTTTTGTTTTGCTGTCTCAAGTGCTACTTCCTTTGCTCTGGATCTTTCTTTAATCTTGCTGAGCAGTTCATGCACCATGTGCATGTCTTTTTCATCTTCATCTGTCAACTTGACAGCTCTTTCTGCCACCACCTCCAATGGCTTCGGCTCGTCCATTTTCTCTTTACTCTCCATTGTACCCTTTGTCTTTTCCTTCGTCCCTTTCCGATCATCTTGTTTTCGTAGGGATATCCCATAAACTGCCTCCAGGGCCTCCTCTTCACTGTATCCGATCGCTATCAGATCCTCATAATCATCTTTCTTTTGCTGAACTGGATCTATCTCCTTTTCCTTGGTCCCGGCCTCCGGCTTTTCCATAATTTCTGTTTCTATTTCTATTGTGGTTTCCTCCACAATAATTTCCATCTTCTTCGGGCTTGGTACAACAGTCAAAGAGGGCTGATTGTCCTCAGTCATCTTGGCTTTCCCTTTGTTTGCTTGCCCGTCTTTCTCTCGAAGTTCAGTAGACTCATCTACTTCCTTCTTCTCCTTGTCGTCCTTTTTCAGCTCAGCTTTTAAAAGCTGTACTTCCTCTTCAGTATAAGGCTCGACAGGTTGCTGCTCCAGTATGGCCTCCGACTCCTCATAAGCTCTAATATATTGATCATATTGATCAACATGTGGCCTGGCTGAGCTGGTTTCGACTTTACTGGGGTCCGGCACCCACATTTCTTCAAAGTCCCCCTTTAGAGCTCTTTCCGCTCTAAACTGCTCCACCAGCCTTTCCATTCTTGCGGCTTTTTGACTTTTGGTTTGCTTGGGATCGGCCTTCTTCTTCACTTTCTTCTTGAGCGGCTCGTCCACAGCCTCTTTAGGTTCTGAAGCTATTTCTAGTTTTCGGCGTGCTCTTGTGGACGCCCTCTTGGATACTTCTTGCTGTTCTTCCTCCTCATCGGCTTCTCTAAGCCACTCATTCTGGGAGGGAACCCGTGGCCCTTGATCTCTGGCTCCAATAGCTTCATAAGCTATTCTTGTCAGAACTTCTCCTCCTCCTATGTACTTTGGTTTCTGGTTGTGCATGGCGATTACTTGCTCGTGGATGTATTGAGCATAATTCACCTCCTTTGGCACGTTGCTCTTCAGTGCCCATGTGATGGTAGTCGCAATGGCATGGGGTGGTGTAGTATACTTCTGCGGTCTTTTACTGCACACATGGAAAAACTGGTTGTATAATTGGCAAAGGGTTGCCGCTCGTTGATCTGCCATATCTCCGTAGGTTGTATTTTGTTTCTTTGATCCATAGACCTCTATGGCCTCCCTTCTTTCTCTGACAGAACTCCCTTTGTTGTGCAGCTTCAATGCATCTGCAATGAGCTGTGGAGTGATCTGTACTTCAACTGTTTCTCCATCCATGGCTGTCAACGTGGCTTTCCCATCCTTCTGAATGGATGTTGCCAACTCATACACTCTTCTTGTGTCTACACCTGATGGTCTCGAGGTGAAGAACCTGTGTAAGTCAGCCTTTTCCAGGTATCTGCTGATGTTCTCTGATCTGCTATAGTCCACTAATTCTCGTGGGATCATAGGTACATCGACCGATTTCCCTTGAGGATCTCTGAAAGTCCCCTGGTAGATCTTTATTCCCTCTTTTTCTAGTACTGCTTCCTCCACCCAAGTCTTGGTTGGCTTGAGGGTTTCTGTTGGAATATCAAAAGGTTCTGCTTCTGCAAGAGCATCCTTGATGGTTGGTCTTTTTCTCTTAGTTGCCGATGACTTAGCGGAATCCATGGATCCTGTAACTCCAATTTCAGAAGTTAGCGTCTTTTTAGTACTGAAAGCCGAAATGAAGCTTTTCACTATTCAAATGACTTGAAAATTGAAACATGAGCTATTCAGGGCCTAAGGATGCAATGTAGGTGAAAAAATATGCAAACTGGGCTCAAAAACATGCTTGAGACATCATACGCGTATGATGTCTTTTGTGTCAAAATGACTTCATATTGGTTGTGCTTGTAGCTGATAGTGTATACATGAGTATCATATGCTTGGATTTGAGTTTGGATCCCATTCGGTCAAGTTTTGGCCAGTTTACTCCAGTTCAGACTCTTGGCAAAATTTTGAACGGGAAATGGATTTTATGATCCAAATTGGGTAAAACTTGGTGGATCACCTTCAAATGGCATGTAGAACACTTCTGTTTGGTGGTTGAAGCCCTTAGATGCCAAAATCACATAGTGAGACATCATACGCGTATGATGTCTTTTAGTGCATTTTTGGACCAATTTTCTCTATAAGTTTGGTTTTGGCTTTAGATAGGCTTATTCAGTGGATTTATCAAGTTTGGATAGAATTTGGACTAAAAATGGCTCTGGAGACATCATACGCGTATGATGTCTTTTTCATCAATTTTTCATGGGATTGGTTCTGTGGACTCTCCATGTGCTAGTGAAGGACTGTTTATACTCAAATCTTGGTTTGGACTTGAATATGTTGGATTTGGGACAAAAATAGGCTTTGTATGAAGGATTTTCTCTTAATTGGGCTAATGGGGTGATCCACTTGACCAAATGGTTCCAAACTTCATATGTAGCATGTATTAGATATATATAATGGATGTATGATGACAAATGAGCATTTTTGGCTCTGTAAGTGCAAATAGACATTATACGCGTATGATGTCTTTTGTGTCAAAATGGTGCTTTTTGGTTCCAGATAGCTTGTAGATGTGTTAATCAACAATCCTACAAAGTTTCAATGAGTTTGGAGTTATTTTGACAAAATTAGGACCAAAAATCAATTTTATGGCCTACTTTGCGTCTTTTTGGTTTTCCTTGGGTTTTCTAACTCCAATTCTCATGATACTTGGTTCATAGGATGTGATTAACATGTGGAATGAGGCTATGCACTCAAATGTTGAAATGAATGTGAAAATCATGCTGTGAGACATCATACGCGTATGATGTCTTTTCTTGAAATGTTGGTCTTTTTGTGCAAAGAATGCTTTGTGCTAGTGCCCTAAGCCCTGCTAACTAGTTTTCAACTTAAAAAGTCATCAGTTTAGCTAAAAAGCCCCCTTATAGGCATTTCAGTCTCCGAAGTCGTCTTTTTGCCTTGGAGTTGAATTTCTTCAACTTTTCTTCTTGAGAGTTGCATTTCCAGCTCATTGGATATGTTGTGAAGCCATCCAGTTGGTTGGACTTGACTTTGGCTCCCCGTTCTCCATCTTTATCCATTTGGTTGCTCGAAAGCGTCTTTTTCACCATCGGTAAGTGAATCAGCTTTCTTTTGGGTTTTGCTTGCAAACATAAGTCATCCATGTATAGTTGAAACTGCTCGTGAAGTTTCATGTCATTTGGTCGTCAATTTTAGCCGTTATGCCAAAATGACGCTTTGTGTGTCCGCAGCCGAATCGGTTGTTCCGACCTACTTTTGGTGATCCAAACCCGGAGATACTCCATGGTTGCATTGCCCTCGATGTTGTTAAGCTTCCTGAGAAGTTTTGTGTCGTTCCGACAACTTTTTTCTGTTTGCCTCTTGCAGGCTCTGTTGACCTAGGGATTTTCCAGTCGTTCTTTCTCGAGCTTTGAGTGCTAGAAACTCATCTTCTATGTTAGGGTAACCCACCTCTAAGTTCTTGCAAGGTTTGGTTAGGCGGTTGTGCCCCTACCTAGCGTTCTTCCCCATTCCCGTCTGCTCTTGTTTCTTGGTTTTGGTGAGTTTTCGCGACAAAAGTTAACGATAAGCATCAAAAGCTTATGGCAACGAGTCTACCTCTCATGTATGGTGTCCTCTGAGCTCTCGTAGCAGTCGTAGAAGGCGGTAGAAGGTCGGATGCTCCTGTGTGCTCTTTGCTCTCTCCAAGAAGGTAATACTGGAAATGAGCTTGATAGTGAAGTGAAAAATACTTAACTTCGGGCTTCCCGGATCACTTGTTTCCAAATTTGACATGTGCTCCTATCTCGTCGTGAAATGCACTTTAGGATTTGAAATTTCTCAATTTGGACTCCGTTTGACCTGTTTCTGAGAAATCTGTCCACTTTGCCAAAATTCTGTCATTTCGGGCTTTCCGCAACTTTTTCAGAATTGTACCCCATTTTTACCATGGGTTGCCCTTGTCATTAGGATCATCGCCGTCTATTCTTTTCTTTTTTCCGATCTCATTTCACCTGCTTTTTTATTTTTCTTTTACTTTTATAAAGAAAATCATAAAAAATAAAGGAAAATAGTAAATTGAAGCCAAAAAATACCAAACATACATGATAAATAGCTGGTAACCCTGTGTATATGAATATACACTTCTTTGTGATTTCTGGACTTGGATTACCACTTTTTTCCACTTTTTAGCTCCAAAAACACTCTTATTTAGTGATATTTACACATCTAGAGACCCAAATTCATCATTTGATCCCTTCTTGTTGCAAAACAAGGTATATAAGGGCATAAATATTATCAATATCCGCAATCAAACATAAAAAATTGCAAAATCATGTAAGACACTGCCCTTGTAATATAATTTTTGTTTTTCTTTGTTTTTTCCGCTTGTAGCTGCTTTGTAGCTCCTGTATACCTCCCCCCCTCCTAGTCTGAGTCCTCCCGGACAACTATGAAGTGTCTGTGGGTGAAGCATTGAAGTTGTTTTGGTCATCAGTTCCCAATGCAATTGTAGAGCGATGATACAACAGTCTTTCCAATAAAGCTGCTCTTTGTTTGATTGAAGGATTGGTGGTCGGGTTTTGGGTTGGTTTTGGCACTTCGGTTGTAGAATCAGTAGATGGATTCTTCGTTACCTTGTTGTCATTTTTCACAATCCAAATCTGCTTCCGCTTTGCTTGTGCTTGCCACAAACTCTTTGCGACCCAAACCTGCTTTGTTCTGTGTGTTGATTTCCTCGCCTTGAAATACCTAGGAGTTTCCGTTGATTGTATTGAAGGGAGTTCTTGTTTACAAATCTTTGGGATCCAAATTTGCTTGCTGTAGCTTTGTGCCGTCATGAACTTCTTTGGAATCCAGATCTGTTTCACTGTCCTTGATTGTCGGGGATCACTCTGTTGTCTGGTATTGAAGACTCTGTTTGTGTTTTCTGGCACCACCTTTTTTGGTCTCCATACCAACGTTGACTCCGTTTTATCCCAAGGTTGAGCTGTTATATTATTGCTTGTCTTCCTTATCCAATGTTGAGAATTCCTCGTCGAAGAGTAATCCGGTTGTATAGAAACTTTTGGTTGCCATTGCTTATTCTTTTTCTCTGTTTGTTGTTTGCCCTTGTCCGTGGATTCTTCCTTTGGAGTTGGCTCTGCTCCTTTGGTGAACTTAATTGATTGACTTTCACCTTCGTATTTGATAAGCACTGATTTAGAACTCCAGTCAATCATTGCATTGTATTGCTTCTGCCATGGTTGTCCTAGCAATAATGGATGTTGTGTAGCTTGGTCTTCAACCACGTAAAACATATGAGGATACATATATTGGTTAATCTGTATATGTAAAACTGTGCATCCGACAGTTTTGATTGAATTCTCAGAGTAACTTTTTAACTCTTGCTTGGCAGTTTGTAATTTCGTGTCATTTGTCAATTGTCTATACAAACTGAGTGAAAGTAGGTTAGCTTGCGCTCCTGAATCCAATAGTGCTCTGGCTTTAATTTGGTTGGTCCCTACTTTGCATTCAATGATGGGTTCTTCTTTGTCATTCCCCATTTCTGTTATACTAACTGCGTTTATTCGTATTGCTCCTTCATTGCGCTGTTTCTGACGCAGTAGTCTTCTTTTCTCCATTCTTTCCATCGCCTCAGCTTGCGCTTCCTCTACAATCTTTTTCTTTTTTTGGACACGCAGCTTTTCTTGATGTATTTTGAGAAGCATGTCTTGGGTTAGCGGCAAAAGATACTTTTTCACTTTGCATCCACTAATCCAATTGGGCATTTCTTCTCCGTCTAATGTAGCAAGCTTGACGGCTCCACTTGGTGATAGATCTTTAATCACCAGAGGTCCCATCCCTCGCTTTTTAAGCTTCTTAGCATGCTGTTTCAGAGTGTAAACTAGGACATAGTCCCCAACTTTAAACTCTTTAGTCCGCACATGCTTATCAAAAAATTCCTTTTGTCGCCTTTTTTGAGCGTAGATGGAAGCTACTGCTTTTAGGCGAAGCTCATCTAGCTTTTCCAGGTCATCTAATCTATCAGAGAGCTCGTGCCCTGTCCATTCTAGATCCTTAGCCACCCTTAAGGTTGAAATCAAGAATTCTATTGGCAAGATAGCATTTAGCCCAAAAACCATGTTATATGGGGTCGTTCCTATTGATGTTTTATATGCTACCCTATATGCCCATAATGTTGAATGCAACTTCTGGTCCCAGTCAGTTCTCGACTTAGATACAATCTTCGTAAGGACCGTGCATATGGTTTTGTTTGTTGCTTCAGCTTGTCCGTTTGCTTGTGGATGATACGGGGCTGATTTCCTATGGATTACCATGAATTCATCTAGAAGGATCTCTATCACTTCATTTATGAAATGTGTGCCTCGATCACTCACAATTTCTATTGGCAATCCATATCGTACAAAGACGTATTCATATAGAAATTGTGCCATGGTCCTGGCATCTGCTTTTTGAGTTGCCTTTGCTTCGACCCACTTTGTTAGATAGTCTGTAGCCACAATGATGTATTGTGCATGAGTCTTATATGCAGGAGGTGAAATGGGTCCGACATAATCAATCCCCCATTTTGCAAAAGCTCTTGCCCCCATCATTGGTCTAAGCGGCATATCATCTCTTTTAAGTGGTACTTTGGTCCGCTGACAGTCATCACACCGTTTAACGTATTCCTCAGCGTCCATATGTAATGTTGGCCACCATATTCCTGCGGCTAAGACAAGTTTTGCTGTCTTATCACCTGAGAAATGGCCTCCACCTACTCCTCCATGAGCTTGCTCCAGGATTATCACATACTCAGACTCTGATGCGCAAATCCTAAGCTGGTTGTCTTTACCTCTCTTATAGAGTTGATCTCCTATTAAAGCGTAATCTCTAGCTTCTGTCTCTACAGATTTCTGACGAGCTTTTGACGTTCCTTCTGGGAAAGTTCTATTTGTGAGATATTCAACAATATACTGACTCCATTCTGGAGCGATCATTATCTGATATAATGTTGAATACTCGGCTGGCGGTTTTGATGAACATACAATACATACTGTGACATATTCATGTACGCTTTCTTTCATTCCTGGCCAATAGACTCCCAATTGTAACAAATTCCTATATGTGTTCCTTCTTGAACAATGAAATGCACATTCCTGAACATGTGGTTCGCACAGATATATATTATATTCCTCAGGATTGATGCATAGTCGTAAAACATGATCATTTCCCAATTGATACAACCTTCCTGCAATCAATTGAAGATTCTTGGATTGCTGAATAGCAATATGTTTCAGGTTGTATTCTCTTCTATCGAACTCTCCTCCATAGGTTAATAGGTCAACGACATTTTGAGACCACTTAGGTATCATTTCTATGTGGAACAAGTACGCGTCTGGCATGTCGTCATCTACTCCTATAGGGTCTTCTCCATTCGTTAATCGCGAAAGATGGTCAGCTCTAAGATGTGTTTTTCCTTTCTTCACTACTACCGTGAAGTCGAATTCCAGTAAGATAATGAACCATCTCACTATTCTCCCGGTATTGCATGGTTTATTCACTAGGTAGAGCAAGGCTTGGTGATCCGTAAAAAACACAAACTTGTTGGCTAGAAGATAATGCCGAAATTTCTTTACATATATCATTCCTAATCCCTCTCGCTCTGTTGTGGTGTAATTCTTCTCTGCATGGTTGAGCTGTCGACTGGCGTAACAGATAGGAAAATCCATGTTTCCTTCTTCTGGCTGAGCTAGAATGCATCCTATTGCATATGCAGAAGCATCTATGTGCACATGGAATATCTTCTCCCAATCTGGTGATTTAAAGACTGGAGCAGTAATGAGTGCCTCTTTCAATTTCTTGAATGATTCCTCACACTCCTCTGTCCATTCAAAGTTCACTATTAGCCTGTAAAGTGGTTGGCCTATTATAGCGTACATGTAAATGAATCGTCTATAATATCCGCAATGTCCCATAAAGCTCTGTACTTGTTTCGCATTGGTTGGTCTAGGCATATCCACTATAACTTTTATCTTCTCTAAATCCGTGGATATTCCGTTTTGTGAGACAATATGTCCCAGAATTCTGCCCTGTCGGACCATAAACACACATTTCTCAGGATTGAGACAAATGCGATATGTCCTACATTTCTCAAATACTTTTCTTAGGTGTTCTAGATGCTCATCTCTCAGTAGAGAATGTACACATAAGTCATCCATGTATATTTCGAGAAACAGCCTTAAGTATTCTTTGAAAGCATGCGTCATCAGCCTCTGGAAGGTTGCGGGAGCATTGGTTAGACCAAAAGGCATAACTCGATAAGCATAAATTCCCCACTCCGTTGCAAAAGCTGTTTTATGTTGATCTTCCAGTGCTATGGCTAGCTGGTTATATCCTGAAAAACCATCAAGAAAGGAGTATGCTGTTTTCCCTGATACACGCTCTAGAACATGATCAGTTATCGGCAGGGGATAATTGTTGACACACACTCGGAGTTTTCCGTTCTTCTTAGGTACTACCACAATAGGAGATACCCAATCAGTGTGTTCAATCTCGTATATGAATTCAGCTTCCATGAGCTTATCTATCTCTTCCTTGATTCGCTTAGCAAAAGTATCATTATATGTGTATGGTCTTTGTCTGCTAGGCTTTGCGTCTTGTTTCAGTGGGATTGAGTGTTGGCATATCGATGGGTCAACTCCCTTTAAGTCCTTATAAGACCATGCAAACACATCCCTATACTCTCTGAGAAGACTCAAAAGTCTCTCTTCCTCGCTTGGGGACAAATCTGTGGCTATGTACACCGGTCTAGGCGTCTCACCTGGAGCTGCTAAATCAATTTTTTTTGCATCCTCCGGTCCGTCGTAAGATTCGTTCTCCTTCCTCTCTCGAATAGGTGGGGTTAATATCACCTTCCTATCCTCTATTGTGAATTTCCTATAGTGAGAGGGAACATCCATGTTTTCCTTGATTTTGACGTTTTCGTCCTCTCCACTCTCAATTTCTGTCGTCCAAACTTCCTTCAGAGTTTTCTTGAGCTCTCTGTACTTGTTTCTACGTTCTAGCTTGGACTCCGTGTGTTCTCTGTTGCGCTTGTTCTTTTCTGATTTTTCTGTTTCAGTTTTCGTTCCATTATTTTGAACTTGATTTCTTGAGCCTCTTTTGTCTTTTCGTAAGCTCTTTTGATCACTGCCTCTCATTCTTCCAGAAATCTTATCCTTAACACAATCTTCAGCCTTTACTAGCATTAGGAATTGATTTTTTCCTCTTATTCTAGGCATCGGATTGGTTCTAACCCCTTTTGTTTTTTTCTTTGCTCTATAGTGTTTCTGGCGTTGTTTAGTTTGGTTCGGAAAATCATAAAATCGGACATCCGTTATAGTTTCTTCGTTTCCGCTTGAATTGTCCGTTGACTCGTTGTCTGCTTCATTTCCCCACTCTGGATGATTGGGAATGTCTTGAAACACCTCTTCTTCATCTTCCTTTTCCAGTGTATCGTTCTTTTCAGTTTCTTTTTCGAGCACAGTTCTCAACATGAAATACGGAACCACGTCGTACCCGTCCTTGTCGCAAAATTTCGTTGTGGGACCATCCGGAATTGCACAAACATCTAGGGTTGCTAGAATGTGTGTCCATTCTAATGGTTCAAACGTGTCCTCTGGAAAGGGTTCTCTTACATAAGTTTCGTCTTCGATAGCCCTTTCTAAAACACATTCTTCTCGTTTCAGACTTCCACATTTCGAAGCTCCACACATCCATAACTCCTTGGGTTTACCTAACCAAGCTGGAAATTCGGATCCCGCCAAAGTAGCTGAATCAAACTCCTCTACCGGTGTTCGGTTCACCTCTTTGTAGCTATGGTCTTTCAGGTTCACACGTGTAGTGGTTTCCATATTTCTCAGGTATATGTGATCGTAGCCCCAATCCTGGACCATTTTCAACTGTCTCATGAATGGTCTTCCCAGTATGATATCATAGTTATTCTCCTTGCTAAAATCGACAATAGCGAAAGTATGTTCGTATTCAATGCCGCAAGAAGTCACTACAACTTTCTCTAATAACCCCATAGGTTTCTCCATGTGTCCATCTGCTAATTGGAGTTTCAACCTAGTCTTCCTTATTGCTGGTTTCCCCCATTTTTTCCAGATTTCTTTTGTGTCAATGGCTACCCCTGCTCCGCTGTCTAGTATTGCCATCGTGTTCACTCCTTGGAATTCAACTGGTAAGGTTGTATTCCCCTCTTCACCTTCGCAATACTCTCCGACCTTGTTTAAGGGTACAGGCTTAGCGTTCTTTTGTGGCTTGCTCAGCTCTTCTATGCTCTCTTGCAATCTCGATGTTGGATCTTTTATCCCGAATTTCTCCAAGCATTTTCCTACAATGGTCCACATATGTGGTCTTAGCCTCAAAAGCTCAGCTAGAGTGATAGTGCATGTCACTGGTGTTGACAAAATCTCTATCAATCCTTGCGAGTCCATCACTTTTTCTAATGAGATTTTTTGTGAGGGAAGTGCTCTAATCTCGGATTTTGCTTCATACTCTCCTAAGTATGAAGGTAAGGTTTTCAGTGAATGAGGTTTGCTCTCCATTGTTCTAACAGAGCCCCCATCTCCCCAGTAAGATTGCAGATCCAAGTCCACTTGAGATCCTGCCTCAAATTCCACTATGGGAGGATTCCTGATGTCCTTTTCCCAATTTGTCTGATTAGCTTGGCAACTTAGCTCGTTTGCAAAGTTTGCCTCTCTCACTTGTTTCCAAAATTCATTGTAATCCTCATCTCTTCCGTAAGACCTCTGTATGACTGGATGAAAACTCTCGACCTCCTGATCGGTTGTGTTCAACACTATGCGGTCATCCTTTTGTGTATTTTCAGGCTTTTGTGCACTGGGAGTCTTTTCAGCTACTCGTGAAACGATAGTCTCTTGCTGAATTGGGTTTTCCTTCCCACAATTCATTGTTTCTTTTGGTGGTTCTAATAAGGCTTGTGCAGTCTCGATCATTCTCTGGCACATTTCAAGTCTCTGCTTTTCTAATTCTGCGTTTGGGTATGTCATCCACCTCTGTTCTTGTGTCTGGTTGTTCTTTAACCTAGCTTCGTAAGCTCTCATCAGTGCGTCCAATGGTTCGTGTACCTTGTCGACTAGCACTGATCCCCCTGAGCTTAAGCTCGTTGTTTCTTTGATACTCTTTTGTGTCGTTCTTTCCGGGCTCATCTCTCGTTTCCCGTTTTGACTCTCAAGTTTTTCTAATCTAGCTTTAGTTTGCTTTAGTTCCTCAGCTAGAATAGCGTCTTCACGTTCTTTTCTCAACTTCATGCGTGCTTTTCTAGCTTTCCATGTGTTTTTCTGACTCCGCGGTCCTTGACTAACCACTTCAGTCGCTAACTTTCCATTCTCAGGTTCTCTAGTGGTTTTCTTAGCTTGAGCTCTAGTAACAACTTGCGTTGGTATCAGAGTTTCATTTTCAGACCCACTGCTGGTAGGAATAGTTTCTAGCATATTCAATGTCGTCTTTTGCACTTTGTTTGGATTCTTTGAACAATCCTCAATGAAGTGAGTAACCCCACACTCAGTGCAATAAGCGTTAATTCTAATGATTTCCGTATGTGGGCAAACATTCATCAGATGGTCACCTCCACACTTGTAACAGGGTCCTAGTGCTGGTCTTGGTCCCATTTGATTCGTCCTTTGTGGATAGGATGGTCTCTGTCCTGCTAACCCTCCATGAGCTATGAACATCAATGTTCTTGCGTCCAAATTGTATCTCTCTTCATCAAAAGCACTTGTAACTGTTGGTGTTCCAACATTCCCCATCATGTCCCATGGTTCTGGTTGTTTTGGTTCTTCTGGTGAGTAATACACTGTCGGAGACATGTGTGCACTCGATTCTTCATAATAGGCTTGAACAGGCACTAAGGCTTGTTCTTCCTGATTCTCTAAGGTTGGTGCATATCTAATGCCCAGTGGTCTTGCTCCTGGTAAAGGTGGTTGTTGTCCCAATACCGGTTGAGGTCTTTCTATCCCCATAGGTCCTGGTACATTTCCCGTTGGGTATCGAGGTACTGGATGTATCTGAGGTGGTGCTAATTGAGCAGGAGGTGCATACTGGCGCTCCCTTACATACCCTTTGTTGTAATAACACTCCTCTGTTGGATGATTTGTCCATTTTTGTTCAATAGCACACCATTTCAGTGTTTTTGGCAATGGTTTTTGGTATGGTGCCATCCTTTTTAGAGCATCTTCTATCATTTGCTCTACATTTGGCATGGTTGTTGTTTGAACATTCTTTTTAGTGGTAGTCTCGCTCGCTACGGAGGAGGAGCTACTGGATGCAAATCTGTATCCGCTGACACCTCTCTATAAACCGTACAGTTATCCACTAAGTACAATGCCTCTCTCGTTACTTGCTCGAAACTTGTACAAGCTTTCAAGTGCAAGTCCTTCTTGAGAGTGTCGTTCCTCAGTCCCTCAATAAAGAGAACAGATAGTCTGTCATCTTGTGGTCGTTCACGTACTGGACATCTCTCAATGTATTGTTTGAAGCGAAGTGACGCTTCCTTCACTTTTTCGTGTTCTCTCTGTTTAAAAGCATATATTTGTGAGACCGTATTGTGCTTAATCCCTCGTTTTGAGAATTCCTCAGCAAACTCTCTTAGCAAATGGTCGAATGTCATGGAATCCCCCAATGTTCATTGGTTGAAACCATGTCAATGCAGTACCTTCTAGAGTAAGACCAAATCCCTCGTATTGTGTATGGAAATCTGTTATCTGCTCAGCTCTTAAAACTTGCTTAAAGAGTGACACATGTGCATACGGATCTCCTGAACCACCATACTTCTTTGGCATACACTTGGCTACTTGAGATGGTCTCATACGTCTATGATCTGCTACCAATCTCATTGCTCCTGTGTCTCGGCTAAAGCTTTCTCTAGCATCATGGACTTCATGGGTTACCCTTGTCGGTTCCCCCGCCCTGAATCTACTACTAGGAGGTAAATGCAATGGTTCCGCTTCAAACCTTGGACCTGGCATGGTATAGGTGGGGATTGGAACTGCACTACCTCGATTCGTCTCCATTGACTCTCTGGAATGTAATGATCCCATTGGTCCGAGCTTCGAGTCCCAAGGTTGACTGAAAGAGTCAGCAACCTGAGTTCTTTGTCCTCCTGTTGTCATTGAGTTTTGCACTCCAGTTGTTGGTGCTGGTCTATGTGAGCTAGAAGTAACATAATACTGATGTAGTGGTCCCCCAAAGTATGTATATCCTTCTAATTCTTTCTTGCCCATTGTTGAGTATTGCCTGCCATACTTATCGTAAGCGGCAATTTTCACTTCCGATCCCTCTGTGTAGGTAAAGACATAGAGTCTTTTTTGGTCTGTCAACTCTCCGGTGTAGGGTTCTTCACATCTATAATAGAGATCTTGCTCCCCATTATTATATTTGTATAGCCCCACATAGATGTTATCAGTGTTGATCCTTGTAGTTTCATTCTCTCTTCTTAACCTCGCATTAGGGAAGTTCATTATTGGTGCTTTCTCCTCGAGTTCTTCATCTATTTTGGCTTTGGTGCCCATCAATCCCCACTTGTCCACAATGTTAGGGTTTAGGACTACCAAGTACATGGTACCCTCGTCATCTAGATATCTATCTCCGCTATAGCTCACAGGCACTAAGTCCTTGAACTCACTAGGTCTATCTTCTATCTTTACACAATAGCGGTCCATTCCATCTTTGTAGATCTTGGCACCTTGCTCATTGTCGTACTGATATTTTATGAACAGTAGCTTCATTGTGGCGGAAGGGTTTGATGATCCTGCTGCCATATTTTCTCTGTTGTTCAGGTTCGAGTGTTCGGTGAAAATCTCGTAAGACCTCTCCGAAGAAGTATCAGAAACACTTCCTTCAAAGATCGGCTCTAATGGTTGCACCCAACTTTGGTTTACACTTCCCTCGGTTGATATGACACTTGTTGGTTCCCCTTGTTTTGGTTGATTATTCCGGAGCTTCCTGCCCGATCGCAAATTCATCAATTCCCCTAAAGGATTGTAGCTTTTCCGTCTCGGCAATTTGTTTTCCCCAAGTTTTTGTGGTCAGAATTGATCCAAACTGACTGATACTTGGTCAATTGTTTAATCTTGTCAGTTGGACAACTTCTGTTTCATCAAGTGAGAATTTTGTTGCAGTTATGCTGAAAAAGACATTATACGCGTATGATGTCTTTTTTCACAGATTTTGACTCTCAGTGACCCCTTTATGCTCTGTTCACTCACAAAATTCAGTTTGAACTCTGTTTGAGCAAGTTATGGCTAATTTAGGCTTTTCTTGGCAATTTTCCGCTTTTGACTTGTTTTTTGGGTCAATTGTGATCCAAATGGGATGAAACTTGAAATATAACCTCTAGACAGCTATTACAATGGATCTGTGTTAGCAAAGTATCAAAATATGTCCAAAATTAGGTCAAAGACATCATACGCGTATGATGTCTTTTTCATCAATTTGGGTCCAAACTTGATATTTATGCTTTCTACAGTGTTTGTAACAATCTTGTCAGGTCAGATTTCAAAAATAAGTAGTGGAAGTGCCAAAAGACATTATACGCGTATGATGTCTTTTGTCCCAGATTTTGACTATTTTTGGTTTTAAGCCTTCTCCAATGTTTATAATTGAGTTTCAAGTGTTTTTGTCAGGTTTGAATGTAAAAACAAGATTTGAATCCAAAATTTCCTATTCTTTGCGTTTCTTGGACTCCGACTTGTCTTTTTGGGTTCTTTGAGTGTTAATGTTCTTGTTTTAAGTTGATCTCAGGGTAAAACCCCCCTTCTAAACACTCTGGCAATGTCAAATTTTCAATTTTAGGCTCTGTTTAGGTCCTAAGACATCATACGCGTATGATGTCTAAAGTTGCAGATTTCCAGTTTTTCAGCACAGAACTCTTCCAATAGCTCTTTTAAGTGCTCAGCAACAATCAGTTACACAGAAAATTTTTCTGAACTTTGTTTATTGCATATTTCACTATCAAAGCGACTTTTTCAGTGATCTAACATGCAATCAAACACATCAAGCAAATAGAACACCAATTTATAGCTCTAGATCAGAATCAAATCACGCCCTACCTAAGCTACTTCTAATCATAAAATGGATTTTTTGCAATTGAAAATATAAAGAGATTTACTACCACACAAGGAGTAGCAAATGCTTTGTATGTCAATAACCACTTAAACACCATCAAAAACAATCTAATCTAAACTAAACTAAAAATACTGTCAACACGGAAGACCCAGGAATACCCCACTTCCTAGTATCTCTCGAGACCTTCGGAGTCCACCACTCCTAGATCTTTTCTAACTAAAGTATACAAAGTAGTTTATACGACTCACCTCGTAGGATTAGTCTAAGGTCACCTACTTAGGGCTCTCGTCCCCGGCAACGGCGCCAAATGTTAAGGCGGTTACGCCGCTAGCGGAAGCTAAATAGTGAGAACTCAACCAACAACAGAATTTGTCAGATGAGGACGGAGCTTGACCCGCAGGCGCATGGAAACAACTAGGTGGGTGTCAAATCACCTACTCGACCTTCTAATGACAATCACTACTAAGGAAATCAAATCTAAGTTCTAAAATTCGCAAGTGACTGAAATCCGTACTACGAACGAATGCTATACGAAACAAGATCTAGAATCATCGAATCGATCTCAAACTCAAGGGGAAGTCTATACACTAGGTAAGAACAACACCCTAAAGACTTGAACTGCAAAATCAACCTATAACCACTCCGTGCGGTAAACGCGTATGAAGACAGGCCGAAAAATACAGGTGACCGAAACTTGACCCCGATGGTACGAATGTGTAGCTCTACTTGTTGTGGTTCTATAGATATGCTGCACGCTCTATTCCGACACACGAGTTGGAAGAAAACTCACACCGAAGCTCGTAGGAACTTACCACACGTAGAAGCCGATAGTGCGCACTCTTGGTATCTGTGCGTAGCTCTCGCCGTTGCTAACACAATGGCGGTGTCGCTTCTCCAATGGCGGCCCCGTAGCTCGCGTAGCAAGAAGATAAGACTCTCTCTCTCTCTCTCTCTCAGACACAGTCACAGCGCTCAAAAACTCACTTTGATTAATAATTGAATCCTCCCTTTAGGTTACAAAACTTTGGCTTATATACCTCAGCCTTGGAGGTGAGAACATCTCTAATTATTTACATCAGCAGGTGAAATTACGTCGGGATTACAAGCTGGAAACTCAATTGAGTCCCGTTACTTAATGAATGGCTCAAATCAAAATTAATGTCGGAAAGACATTTATTACAATCAATGGTTACAAAATGATGGGTGTGAGCAAAAATGCGGGTGTGATCCTCTGCTGGCTCAACATTTGGTCTTTACAAATATATTGTCATGCCTTTTGGCTTGACCAATGCACCAGCCACATTCAATCGCTTGATGGAGAAGCTATTCAGGCCTCACCGAACCTTTACTGGAGTGTTCTTTGATGATATCATCATCTACTCTAATTCATTAGACGAACACAAGCAACTCCTCCAGGTAATATTTCAAGTTCTAAGAGAGAATAAACTTTATGTTAATCGAAAGAAAAACGATTTTTTATTGCAAGAGATTCAGTATTTAGGTCACATTATCTCTCAAGATGGCATCCAAATGGATCCATCAAAGTTAGAGGTAATAAAAGAATGGCCTAAACCACCATGAACTAAGAGGCTTTATAGGTATGTGTGCATACTATAGACGCTTCATAGAAAAGTTCTCACAAATTGCAGGACCATTACATGACCTAACAAAGAAAAATGTTAGGTATACATGGTCTCCCAAGGAGAACAATGCTTTCGAAAAGCTTATCTCTCAACCTATGCTTACACTACCAGATATCTTAAAGCCATTTGAGGTCCAATGTGATGCTTGTGGTGATTGCCTTGGAGCTGTTTTTCTCCAAGAAGGGCATGCCATAGCCTATGAAAGTCAAAGGCTCGACCCTATTGAGCAAGCTCTAGGCATATATGAAAAGGAACCCCTCACAGTTCGACATGCCTTAGACTCATGGAAGCACTATTTATTGGAAACTCCTTTCATTTTGCAAACGGATCACCAAAGTCTTAAGTACTTCATGACGTGGACCAAGCTCTTCGACAAAAAAATGAGGTGGGAAAATTTCCTTTCGCAATTTCATTTTTATGCTGCTCACATTGTTGACAAGCATAATCAAGTAGCTGATGCTCTCTCAAGACGGCCGAGGGTGAATGTGGTTTCCATAGCAACTCACAATGATCTATCTTCTATGATAGATGAGTATGCTATTGATCCCAATTTTAGAGACGTGATTTCAGCGCTTGCATTAGGGAAGAAAGAGGAACCATTTGCCTTACAAGATGGTTATCTTCTCTATGGCAATAGACTATGCGTTACTAACTCACTACGTGAGAAAGTAATGTATGAATCTCATGCTCCTCCTTATGTGGGGCATAAAGGGATTCAGTCTACGCTAAAGGGGATTGAAACATATTTCTATTGGCCTACCATGAAAGTAAACACACAAGAGCATGTTTCTAAATGTGTGGTATGCCAAAAGACGAAGTTTGATAGAGGGAAGCAACCTGGATTGCTTCATCCTTTTCCAATCCCCAATTCACCATGGGAGAGCATAATCATGGATTTTATCTTTGGATTGCTTAAGTCTATCCATGGGAATACGGGAATATGGACGACAGTAGACATGTTCAGTAAACAAGCTCATTTTATACCTGTTAAAAAGACTATCAAAGCCCATCAAATGGCAACCCTCTTCATTTCACAAATCTTCAAGTAACATGGCTTGCCAATGTCCATAGTGTTGGATAGAGATCCTAGAATGACCAGTAATTTCTGGAAGGGTCTCTTTGAGAATTTAGGAACAAGTCTAAATTTCTCTTTGGCCTATCACCCGCAAACGGATGGCCAAAGTGAAATAGCCAACCTAACAATTCTCGATCTACTAAAAGCCTATATGTAACGGAAGTAGATCAAAGATCCCAATGAAAGAATTACTTACCCTTAGTGGAGTATGCATACAATAACACGGTACATACCTCCATGGGAAAAGCACCTTTCGAGGTAATTGAGAGAAGATAAAAAAGTCCCTTGCTACTTAAGGTACACAGGAAGATCTTCGCTACAGATGAGTATAGCATAGTCGAGACCTACAAGAATCTTTCCAAAAGATTAAGGATGCTATCTCTATCTCATAGCAAAGGCAAAAGGCTGCTGCTGATAAGCACAAAAGAGCCCAAGCCTTTAAAGAAAATGATTAGGACTTAAATTTCCCAAGGCTCGATTAAGGCACACGACGGGCAAGAATCCTACGGGACACCAAAAGTACTATGCTAAGCTAGCAAAAAGGTACTATGGTCCCTTCCAGATGCTTAGGCCAATCAATGAGATGGACTATCAACTCAAGTTGCCCAGCCATTGGCTCATACACAATGCTTTCCATGTGAGCCTACTAAAGCCTTACAAAGGAGAGCCACCTCAAGAACCAACCATTGAAAACCCATCGAGGACCAACAAGAGGTGCTACAGCCCGAGTCCATTCCCCGACATGAAGACAAGGTACTAAGAAGTGGTAACACTATCCGACGATATCTTATTAAGTTTAAGAATTATCCTTTTGAAGATGCTAGATGGATGCAAGGCATACAACTAAAGGCTAACCTAAACCTTGTTAATGCTTACAATGCTTCCCTAGAGTAAGCAAATGTACAAATGTTAAAAATAAACAAATTTTTTGTCTTATAAGACTCTCTTTTTATTTATTGCGCACAAAAATGAAGTAATATGGATGCTTAGATCAAGTTTTCGGAGACGACGTCTCCCAAACACCAAGTAGAGCTTGTCACTTCACTATGGAAGATTGATAGGACTAATGTGTAGACATGCTTGCGGCTGCTTAGGCTCTCAAGCACCAAATGGACTTGTCAATTGTATTCCAACCAGCTTGGATGGTAGCAATGCATCTATCAGTAATCAGTAATCATGTCTCTATCATTCTGGGTGGTTTGATATACTAGCATAGGGGTGTGATATGGCACTAATAATTTTTCAAGTTTCTTTAGGACCAGGTTCTCGTGTAGAGGTTCCTTCTACAATTGTTGCAGCTAATCTAGTCAAAGCTGTTGAATAGGTTTATGCACCACCAAAGCATTCTAAGTTTGAGTATTCTCTAGCACACTACCTTTTTCCTTATCAATAGTGGCATTATTTGTAGTTGTTTGGGCCTGCGAAGTGCTCGTAGGCACACTCTCTTTGCTCTTGTCAGTGGGCTTGCCTTTTTCCACCATGGACTCTGGTGGAAGTACTAGGCAAGTCAATTTCCTTATCCATTGAACTACCTTTGGTTTAGGCAATATCAGTAGATGTCATTTTTTTTGTTGGTGTCTTCAATTTTGCCTAGAGTCACACTAGCAATTTTTTGTCTTTTGCTTCTTTGCTGTTGGTTTTGAAGTTCTCGCTTTTGATTGAGCTGTTGTTTTTGAGTGACAGAATAGAATGGTGTTTATATACTTGGTGTCCAAGTATGATATTGTGCATGGCACCATAGTTGAGCCTTAAGTCAAATCTTTGGAAAAAATGTATGTAATAGTAACTGCCATCATGACCACTACTTTGAACTTTTGAGCATTAGCAATTGATATATCTCTCTCTCTGACTCTGCCTCTGACTCTCATAGAATCTCTACAATGCTCACGCACTTCTCTACACAATCTCCATCTCCATCTCTCTCTCTCTCTCTCTCTCTCTCTCTCTCTCTCTCTCTCTCTCTCTCTCTCTCTCTCTCTCTCTCTCTCTCTCTCTCTCTCTCTCTCTCTCTCTCTCTCTCTCTCTCTCTCTCTCTCTCTCGTGGAATAACATGCACAGAATGCAAAAAAAGTGGCGATTCAGATGCAAAATAGCTAAAAAGAGAGCACGTGTCCGATATAAAAGCCAGATGCTAAAAGTGGCTACTCGCCCCAATAAAGAGCACGTTTTTTTGCAGTTTGTGGGATTTTTTTTTTCCTACAGTAAGATTTTGGAGAGCCAAAACAGGAAGGAGGATGAGCCGGTTGTGGAGAACTTGGTGAAGAACGTGATGTATGTTGTAAACTAACTTTAAACTTATGCTCCTCTTGATTTGTTTCTCGACACTGCTTTGCAAAATGGATTCTATTGTTGTAGTAGGAATTGATGGAGACTTTGCTTTATCTCCCATGTGATGTGGTTGTAGATGTTTGTGAGTTTTTTTGGGATTGAATTTCCAATAGCAGTTTTGGAACCCACCTTATTTTTGGTCCCTGTGTGACCGTCTTTTGCTTTTGCTATTTTTGCTCTATGACTTGATGGAAAGTAGGCTTTGGTATCCATATTTGATTATTCCTATTGTAAAATCCTTGCTTCTTGAGTAGAATATATTTAGAGGTTGTATCACCCTCGGTTGTTGTTGGCTTCTATCGGATCTTGGTTTTGATTGCTTGCCTTTGGGTGTAGCCTTGTTCTACATGAGTGATCTTCATTATTCCAAGTTGAGCTACAACTTTTGGTAACAATATTTGAAAGTTACCTTCATAGAATCCTTTTGCTTTGAGTAGCTTGATTGGAATCATCCTTTGCTTCACCTATCTTCGTTGGGTAGAAGTTTGACTTTGGTACCCATACTTGTCACGTTTCTTGTTTCCTTGAAAGTCTTTTCTTTTGCCTTTTGTGATTGTTCTTTCTCCTGGTTGAGGTGTTTGTCTTCTATTGATAGCTGACCTTTCTCTTTGTAGAGATTTTTTCTTGAGGTGAGTAGGTCCAAGCTATCACCTTAGGCTTTTTGGCCCAAACATTAGTGTTTCCTTGAAATTAGCCTTGAGCAGTGATTGACTCATTTGATGCTACCCACCTTATTACCCTTGGTTGTTGAGGTCGAACTTGTGATTAGTGTATCCAAACTAGATCTTTGACTTTGATGCACCCTTTGGATACTAACACTTGGTTGAATTTTTTTTGGGTTCTTTCGGAGGCTTTGTTGTAATGGAAACACTAGTTGATAAACTTTTTGCTTAGGTTCCCATTGCATTGTTGATGATTTGGCTTTTGATGTAGAGGCTATCTTGGAAGGTTGATGGTGATTCATTGAAGGTAAAGTTGAGTTGCAAGGTTGATTTGCATTGGTGGTTGCTTTAGCTTTACCTTTCTCCACTATGGTTGGTCATTTCTTTTCTTCATGGACTTGAGGTGCTTCTGGGATTGTTATTGTTATTGTTGAGGCTTTTTGTTGTTGTTGAAAGAAGATGTTCATCCAGATTTTTGTTAGGACTAGACTCTCTTTGATATGGTGGGAGTAGATTATGTAGAAATGTCCTTGAACTCCTCGGTACTCAGCTTGAGTACGACTTCTGCCACTAAAAATTGTTGTTTTAAAACTTGTTTACACTATTTTTCCTAGCTCTTTGATTGGTGGCTTGCCCATCATTATCCAAGTGCCATAAGACATTACGTTTTTTGTATAAGGGTCTATCACAATTGTGAACATGTAATTTTCAGTCATGTTGCTCCACATAAGCTGAATTTAATCATTGTAGGAGAAAATTGATCTTCTGCCTTATCCTTGTTCTTCCCTTGATCTCAGGTTTTTTGAACATCTGATGTCAAACTTGGAAACATGACTTCTTCATCTGCTTCTTGTTGTGCACTTTGTAAAGTTAGATTCTTTGAGACAACTATTATTATGTCGATGACATATTCTTATAATAGCTTTTTGTCCTTCGTTTGTGCTTTTGTATCATGATTCATAACAGAGTTGTTCATCTCACTTTTTTGCTTTCATACTCACAATGTTCATTAGCTTGATTCAACACATTTAAATAGGGAGCTATGTCATAGCCTTCCTCATTATAAAACTTTGTAAGTGTTATTTCATTTACACACACATCTAGAGTAGCCATTATCTAATCCTAGCCAGAGCTTCCACGATCGAAGTTCCAAAAGAGGATGCTCATTGCAAAGGATCACCTCTCTCCTATGCTTGGGAAAAAGTAAGGGACCATGATGCCTTCATCTTGTTTGACCCTGGCTCTACTCACAACTTCATATCAATGGAGTTGGCCATTAACTTGGGCATTCAAGCTTTTGAGATGGGAGATATTGTAACTACTGATGGAGCTTTCAAGGGACAACAAGCCTTTGTTACTCCCTTGATTGGGAAGTTGAGGCTTCATGTCCAAAGCTACGTAGACAAAGAAGACTTTTTCATCACTCCTCTCGTACAAGAGGATGTTATCCTAGAGGCACCATGGTTCAACGTTCCCTAAAAGGAGAATCTACTTCACCTAAAAGGAAAAGAGCATGTATATAGATGCTAGTGAGTCCGGTTGTACTATACCACTTGTAAATTCACCTGCTTTTGATAAGTCAATGAAAAGATCACTTTTTGTGACATAATTTTTGTCAAAGAGTCTCTAAATGATGCAATGTTTTAATAAAGCAAAGTGTTAAGAATCAAGAAGAATTAGACTTGTCTGATTTTATAAATGGATTCCAAGATGTGTTCATCGATAATATCCTTATGGACTTACCTCCAAACTGATGGGATGATGACCGTCAAATTGAGCTCCTTCTAGGAAGCTCACCGCCTAACAAGCCTCCTTATCGAGTTTCCCAACGCTCAACAAGAGGAGATCATGAGGCAAGTACAAGAATTGGTAGACAAAGGGATGGTGAGGCCTAGCTCCTCTCCCTTTTGTTCTCCATTCATTTTAGTGCAAAAGAAAGATGGTACATACCGTATGTGTGTGGACTATCGAGTACTAAATCATATCACTACTATCAAAATTTTTTTTCCCGTGCCCCAGGTGGAAGATCTATTTTATAAGCTACAAGGCTCTACCTACTTGAATAGGATTGACCTTAAAAGTGGGTATCATCAAATAAGGGTAGTGGATGAAGATATCCTAAAGACCGTGTTTTGTACAAGGTTTGGCCTTTATGAATATCTAGTCATGCCTTTTGGCTTGACTAATGCACCAGCCACATTCAATTGTCTAATGGAGAAAATCTTTAGACCCTACCGCAAATTCATTGGAGTGCTCTTTGATGATATCATCATCTACTCCAAGTCCTTGGAGGAGCACAAGCAACATCTCTAGGTAATTTTTCAAGCTTTGAGAGAACAAGCTTTTTATCAATCAAAAGAAGACCAATTTTTTCCTTCAAGAGACTCAATAGTTAGGTCACATTATCTCTAAAGATGGTATCTGTATGGATCCATCAAAGATGGAGGTAATAAAAGCATGGCCTAATCCAAGGAATCTACATGAGCTAAGAAGCTTTATTGGTATGTGTGCATACTATAGATGATTCATAGCAAAATTCTCTCAAATAGCAGGACCATTGCATGGCTTAACAAAGAAGAACGTTAAGTACTCATGGATTGCTAAAGAGCAAAATGCTATTGACAAGCTCAAAGAGAAGCTTACCTCCCAACCAGTCCTTATGCTTCCGGATCTCTCAAAGCCATTTGAGGTCCAATGTGATGCTTGTGGTGAATTTCTTGGAGCAATTTTGCTTCAAGAAGGGCATGCCATAGCATATGAGAGCCGAAGGCTCAATGTCGATGAAAGGTTTTTGGGCATATACGAAAAAGAGATTTTAGTTGTTCTACATGCCCTAGACACATGGAAGCACTATCTTTTGGGGACTCCATTTATTTTGTGAATGAACCACCAAAGTCTTAAGTACTTCAACACAAACCAAGCTCTTTGACAAACAAATGAGGTGGAAAAATTTTATTTTGAAATTTCTTTTCATATTGCTCACATTGTTGGTAAGCATAATCAAGTAGCCAATGCACTTTCACGACGACCAAGAGTTAATGTGATGTCTATAGCAACTCACAATGATCTATCTTCTGTGATAGATGAGTATGCCACTGACCCCAACTTTAGAGACATAGTGTTAGTCCTTGCATTGGGGAAGAAAGAAGAACCATTCACCTTGCAGGATGGTTATCTTCTCCATGGAAATAGGCTATGTGTTATCCACTCCCTTCGTGAGAAATTCATGTATGAATCCCATGCTCCTCCCTACGCGAGGCATAGAGGCATTCAACCTACTCTTTGAGGAGTAGAGATGTAATTCTATTGGCCTACCATGATGTTTGGCAAAGCAAAATAGACACCCTTTAAAAATTGACAACACAAGTTCATGATTTTTTAAAAACTTTGAAACATAAATGAAAAGAGTGTACAAGATAGAGAGGCAACTGCATATCTTTCATTAGAACTTTGAAAAAAGGATGCTACATCATTTGTTTGAGCCCATAATTTTCTTGGCCATTTCTTGGCATCTCTCTTGCACATAAGGCATCTCCACCACCAAGAGAGAGTGCGCTATTGCCTCAGGGTCAGTTGAGCCAATACAGGAATGTAACCCTATCTAGGAAAGCACCTTCCATGGAAGCCAGTGCCAAATGCATTGCATGCTAGGGATCTTCACACTAGGAAGAGAAGATGAGTGGTTTGGGAAATGGTGCTCAAGCACAACACTTTGCTCAAGGATTTTAAAGACCACATAAAGAAATGAATATGGGGAATGAACTTGTTGTGTACAATGGAAACATCATTAGGGGGAAGTTTTCCTATGTAATAAGCAAGTGGTCCGAAGGCCACCCACTTGCCGCCTGTCGCAACGTTGCAAGCTCATCAAGCTCCAAGACATCCTTCCATAAACCAATCAAGGGTAAGAAAAAGACAAGTAAGACAGAATCTACCTCTTGTTCCTTGTTGTCCTCCTCTCTATTGCCCTTGGTATCCAAGTCGAGCGATGCACGGCTTAGCCGCATCCACTGACTTTGGCTCATCAGAGGGGGGTTTGTACATTGGAATAGGCATCCTTGCAAAAACAACCTTAGCTTGCATGGCCAAGAAATCTTCCTCTACCACATGCAACTGCTCTGCTGTCAAGACCTCCACATACACAAGTGCGATAGTGTCAGTGATAGAGTCGTCAAGTGGTAGGAGCTTGTTTTCAAGGGCATCTGGCATGGAGTCTAGGGGGAATTGGGTGTTGGTGCATAGCACACTCAGGAACTTGTCCATGCGTAGGTCGGATGCTTTCTCCAATCATCCAAAAAAAGGAACACCCCATCCACCACCGCTGATGATAAGCAACTTATCTCTACTTCTAGGATGGCCTCATCTATTGTGATGGAGAATCCTCTAGAGTGGCACTAGTGGTAGCCACAACGATGGGATTTTCAACCACTTTCGCAAGCCACTTAGGGTACTCAAGCTGATGTGCCTGGCCTTTGGCCAAAGAGTTCATGGGGACACCTGGCTGCTCCTTGGCATCTTTGACGAAGGAGCCAACTTGAAGGTGTGGCAGTCGCACCTTCGCCAAATTGGGTTCCTCACACTGACAAGGAATATGAAAGTAGCCAAGCAAGATAGGCGTTCCACCCCTAATTTTCACGTCTTCAGTGTAAGCACCCCTGGGGCTTGCTCATCCAAGAAATGGCATGCATCAATGGTAGTTTCTTGGAACCGTCTCAAGCGCTTAGAGAACGGGCGATCTTCTTTGTGGATGTAGCACATAAGATTGCAAGGCACCCATATCCCTACATGTGGGGGGATAGTCACAACATATTTGATGATGTGCTCCTCCATGAATGCTGAAATCTCAACAAATGTGTCCATGTGGGGGGAAACTGTGGCGTCAAGGTTGGGGAGACGAGTGAAGAAGGTGTGAAGATCCAAATTTCCGTTGTAGTTGGTGTCCTCGAGAAAGAGGGTGAAGCATGAAAAAGGGGTGGATGTGGGTGAAGATGCAGATGCTGTGGAGGCATTCATATCTAGTTTGAAGTGTCAACAGAAAGTGGAGGAGCTCAAGGGTTGCCAAAGTGAAAAGTTAGAATGAGTTATCAAGCCCCCCCTTTTATTATGGTGGCCTTTAAAAAAAAAGGCATGTTGGTACCAAGAAAGTTTGTCCATACAAAAAGGGTTGCTATGTAGAGTTGGAGATGTTGGTAAGTGCAAGGGGTAGAGATGAAGCAGGTACATGACACCTGGGCAAGCAAGGTGCAACTAAAATGTATGCTTTATGTGGTTTCTTAGGCCAAAGGGGTCCCAAAAAGGGCCAATGTTGAAGATCCAAGTTTTGAAGTGTTGGAATTGTGCTCTGGAATGAACTGTTTGAGGTGCTCTAGAAGCTGGTCCAAACAACTCCTCAAACGGGGGTATAGCTTACAAGTTATGGCTGTCCAAAGATGAAGTGCATTGTAGATCTAAGACGGACAGGGTAGATGGGGATGGGTGGTAAAGCTTGTTTTAGTGGATAGATGTGAAGTTCTTGAATTATGGAGCATATCAGCCTTTTCAAATCGGCAAACTAGGTCTTGGATGCCAAGTTACGAAGCTTTGAAGTTTTGTCGAGGGCCAGGTATGTGGCGGTTTGACTGCATTGGAAAAGGTGTCATCTAATGTTTTTTGAACCTTGGCAAGGTTTGCAAGGGTAGAGTGCACTGTATGGAGCTTACAAGAAGAAGCGGCGTGTCAATTGGAGCTTCGACTGTCAAGATACGACCCACTCAAGTTTGGATCAGTTGGCGACCAGAATGGATTTGATGTTTTTCTGCCAAGTTGGGGCGCTCAGTTTGAGGCCATGCAGAGATCAAAATGGGTCGAGATTGTCAGACTGTTGTTCTGGTGGCCTTTGTCATTGACGACACCCACAAGCAGGTGATGATGTGGCAAGTCCTTCCTGGAGTGGATTCCCATGCCCACAAAGGCAACAATCTTTTGAAGGGAGACCTAGGGAGAAACGATGGCACCATCGTTGCCCCTAGGGGGTCTTTCATGTACATAGTTTGAGGAGCTTGACCCCATGGCATGCTTCACAAGCTTCTCTTTTGAGCAAAGAAAAATCAATAAGTTAAATTGATCTTCTCTAGCAATCAATGCTCTATGTTCTGTGTGTGATATCTCTCTCACAACACACACATCATCATCATCAATGGTTTTATTTGAGATTATTTAATTTTTTGAGCATGACACCTTATCAGGCTTGTAGGATGATTTGGTTTGTCCAAAGTATTTACTAAGGTCCTCTTGGCAAAATATCTATTGTCATAATAACTAATATCTAATTCTCCTAAACGATTTTCTCATGTTAAACTGATCATTTAATATGGGGAAGTGCCAGGGGAGGAAAAGTTAGAATATTGATTAAGCTGGCAAATTGGCCACAATAGGGATCCAAAGGAGGGAAAATAGGGATCCAAAGGGGGGGCCATCTGCAAAAGAGAAAGGTGCAACAATGGCTTAAAAGATCCTAAAGTTCAGCCCATTAAGACTTTCAAAATGCTAAGATTCCAAAATTCAAAGGTTGTGTCCAATGGTCAAAAGCCTAGGAAAATTGGATACTTTGTGTGTGCTCAAAAAGTCTTCATGCATCTCTACATAGGATGGGGCGAGCCCTAGAAGTAGGAGATGAGAGAGAAACACACACACACACACACACACACACACACACACACACACACACACACACACACACACACACACACACACACTCACAAGCTCCTTTACACAAAGGGAAAGAGGGACACATCTAAGCTCCCTAGCCTAGATGCCCACAAGGTGTACTCAAATCCTATTGGATGGCCATGGAGGTGGACCAATGAGAATTAGGCTAGAGTAAATTTAGTTTAATTAATTTAAAAACACTTAATAAAATAACCAATAAGAATTAAGCTCTCTAGAAGACTATTGGACAGTCTCCCAAGGGGTCCAATGAGCATTCAATAGCCCAATGGCTTGCTTGATTCCTATTGGCCCGGAGACAAAGGGGTCCAATGGGAGTTTAGTTGCATTAATTAATTACCTAAAGCTCTCACAGAAGGGGAAAGGGGGACATGTAACATTTAATGGTCTAGTAACTTGTGTGTAGCGGAAAATGGCATGACATAGTGAGCATTTCATTAGAATAGATTCCTAATGAGAATAACAAGAGTGCTAGAGAGAAACATAAAGTATAACACCTAGTTAGCATGAACAATACTTCAAAAGGGAGAGAAATTAAGCAATTGACAACAATTGAGGACCGGATTTGCATGGAGCCGCCCCCCCTCCAAAAGGCTTTGTATTATGGTTTCTCCCATCAAGAGAGACATTTTACAATACAGTTCTTTGTGTTACTTCAATACTATCTAGTGCAATGAAGATGGAAACTTCAAGCACTAAGCAAAACACTTATCAAACACAACATCAATTCCCTCACGGTCTCAGATCCAAGACCTCACACACCTTCGAAGATGGTGAGAGCTAGCGGGGTATGAGAGTAGATTGAGAGGAAGGAGTAGTCTTACGAGAAAGATGTACATCTCCTCACATAATCACTCATATAAGCATAGCTTAACTTAGTAATTAGCATGGTAGAGGAGATGAGCATGCATTGAAGCTTGGCTCTTGGTTGGATTTGCATCACAAAGCCAAGAGTTGTTGGTGTAGGCCTCCCTTCTCACAAGCTTGGAGTAGGTGATAAGCTTTCCATTAAAGCTTGAGAAGAGAGAGAGAGAGAGAGTCTTCTTACTCTACACATGAGCTTGTGTGAGTGTGTAATGCAATATTGCCTTGAGAAAATCAGCCCCCTCTCTCTCTTGGTCGACCCCTCTTGCTGTTTGCTCATGCAGACATCCCATTGGACCTCCCCCCCCCCAGGCTTAGCCAATAGGATTTCAGGAGCATAAGTGATAGCCTTCTGACATGTGTCCCCCTTTCCTCTTTTGTGAGAGATTTAGGTAATTAATTAATGCAACTAAACTCTCATTGGACCTTTGTCTCCTGGCCAATAGGAATCAGGCAAGCCATTGGGCTGTTGAATGCTCATTGGACCCCTTGGGAGACTGTCCAATAGTCATCTAGAGAGCTTAATTCTTATTGGCTCTTTTATTAAGTGTTTTTAAATTAATTAAACTAGATTTTCTCTAGCCTAATTCTCATTGGTCCACCTCCAAGGCCATCCAATAGGATTTGAGTACACCTTGTGGGCATCTAGGCTAGGGAGCTGACATGTGTCGCTCATTCCCTTTGTGTAAAGGGAGCTTGTGTGTGTGTGTGTGTGTGTGTGTGTATGAGTTTCTCTCTCATCTCCTACAACTAGGGCTTGCCCCCTTCTATGTAGGGATGCATGAAGACTTTTTGGGACACACACAAAGCATCCAATTTCCATAATCTTTGACCTTTGGACACATCCTTTGAATTTTGGAACCTTATGATTTTGGAAGTCTTAATGGGTTGAACCTTAGGGTCTTTTAAGCCCATTGTTGCACATTGCTCTTTTGCAGATGAACCACCCTTTGGATCCCTATTTTCCCTCCTTTGGATCCCTAATGTGGCCGGTCTGCCAGCTTAACCAATATTCTAACTTTTTCTCCCCTGGCACTTCCCCATATTAAATGATCAGTTTAACATGAGAAAATCATTTATGAGAATTAGATATTATTTATTATGATAGGACACATGTCAGAAGGCTATCACTTATGCTGCTTAAATTTCATTGGCTAAGCCTGGCATGGGCCAATAGGGTGTGAGCATGAGCAAATAGCAAGAGGGGTCGATCAAGAGAGAGAGGGGGGTGATTTTCTCAAGGCATTATTGCATACACACTCACACTAGTCCATGTGTGGAGTAAGAAAACTCTCTCTCTCTCTCTCTCTCTCTCTCTCTCTCTCTCTCTCTCTCTCCTTCTGAAGCTTTAACGGAAAGCTTATCACCTACTCCAAGCTTGTGAGAAGGGAGGCCTACACCAACAACTCTTGGCTTTGTGATGCAAATCCAACCAAAAGCCAAGCATCCATGCCCCAATCATCCTGTGCCTTCATTTTGTCTTCCATTCTCTTTCCAATCTACAAACATTCAATGATCGTCACACTTAAAACTTGGTGGAAGGATTCTCACCTTGTGACCTTGGAGGTGAAACTGAGCTTGTTGAAGGTCCTCAAAACCCATAATGGCCAAATGTTCTTGCACATTGCTGAGAGTTCAATGCTTGTTCACTTGGACAACTTCTAAAGCATCATTGGGCATCTTCACTACAATGTCAAAGCTTGCAATAGCTCCATCTACACAATTTAAGGGAGTCCACACTCCAAGCTTGCACATCCAATGATCATAGTGAAATTGTATGTACAAGGAGGTGCGGGATTTAAAATAGCACATCCCAATACTTGATGCTTCAACCTTACAACGATACCTATCCCCATTGTGCATGCCCTCCATAAAACCTCAGTTCTCTTCTAAAAGATTCCCTAAATCCTCATAATGCACATCTTCACATACAAGCATTATGGTTGTCTCCGCAAATGCAAACTCTTTAAAGATATGCACAAAACAGTGAATATGAAAACACCAACTCAAGCCCACAAAATTTGAAGCTTTAGAATATTTCAAGGAGTTTTGGACATCTATTACTATCTTTTGCTTGAAAGATGCTACCGACCATAAATGTAGCTGTGGACACTCCATACTTAATAAGGAAGATACTTTGATGGGTTCAAGCTTCCAACCTTGTGTAGAAGTAGATACAATATAAGAGTGAGAATAGAATAAAATTCTTATTTGAACCAAATTGGCTAGGCAAAGGTGTGAAAAAATTATCGCTCCAATATTTGCATGTATAGCATTAACTGTCGGAGAGGTTATGAATGGCTGCTCCTCCACAACATAGAAGGAAATATGACTACAAAATCAAGCCAAATCATAATTATGAATCCATCAAACATTTCATTGAGACTTCATACCCAGCCTTGTATACTTAAAAAATGTAGTTACAATGTGATGGGAATCAAGCTGGTTGTTGCAATTGCATGCTGGACATTGAGAAAACATGTTGCACAATGGCTACAGTCCCATTGCCCTTGTGATTCTTGAAGCCAAGGAGATTTCCTTTCCAATGATGATTCCAAGTTTACGGTTTTGAACATGGTGAGGGCTAACAACAGATGGCTGCATGTATACCCAAACACCTGTGGTGAGCTCTTGTGGTACCGACTCACCATCTATACCTCTTGTGTGGTGGCATGCAATTCTTGTGACCTCATCCTTTGGTCGCCTTTGCGGAGTAGAGCTTTCCATGGGTAAGTAAAAGAAATTAGGAGGAGGAGGAGGACCTTCCTTGTTTCTACAATGCAAGTGGGAGAAAGGGAATGAGTTTGCTTAGTGTGCCAATGGGAGGTAGTAGTGGCAGAGAGGGGAAGGAGCATGGTTGGTGCCGCAATGGAAGTAGGAGAAGGTGGATGACCCTTGGCAATGGGAGGTGGGAGGGGAGGAGAGAGAAGCTTCCTTGCTGTTGCAATGGAGATGGTAGTAGAGAGATAGTTTGGAGTAGAGGGTGAGTGTGATAATTGCAACCAAGGAGGGCTTGGAAAAGGGGTTCTAGAGAGAGAAAATCACTTTTTAGGTATGGAATAGTTTTGGGACGGCTTTGGAGCATAAAAAGTGATGTTTAAATGTTTTTGATTTTTTTGAATTTTAGGGTTTTTTGGTGCACGTTTTGACTTTTGGAGGTCAAAAAATCTTTTTTGAGAAGATAAGATTTGATTTTTCAAAAATTTTAAACATATTGATTTTTTGGGATTTTTTCAAAACCGGGTCAAAAAAGAGGGAAACTTGGAGGTTCCAAGTGGCTCCCCCACCTTCTCACTAGGTAAGAGGCCATTAAGAAGTGTAAGGTTACTTTGTCCCCCTACTTTTTTGAGGGCATAGAGTGTGTCCACCACCCTCTTCTCATTGATTGGTCTCTGATTAAACTTAATCCCAAAGGGCCCCTAGAGGGTTCATATTTTTCCTAATGGCTTAACTGGAAACCCATGAAGAAGAAGGCTCAAGATAAAAAGAAACGATGACATACACATAGTGTTCAGATATGCAAGCCAATTCACAAGCATAGAGAGCTGAGAGACATTACCTTAGCTTACAAGAAGTAAGGTGCACAGTAGTAGCTAGCTTGTGATTTTTTGTTGCAAAGGAGCAAGCTAGAAGAAAAGTGGGTGAATTCAGACTCATTTTCAGCCAACAGAGCAACACACTTGAAATTTTCAGCAACATACCTAAAATTTTGGAAATATTCCAAAATTCAAAGAAAGAAGGGAAGGAAATGTAGATAGTGGAAACTGACTCCAGTCAAAAAGTTAGACTAGCAGAGTATGAACTAGTAAATACTGAGTTCATTTTATTTGTGAGCTTCTCTTTTTGTGCTTTTGTGATTGTTTCACAATTTTCAAGCTTTTTTCGACCATTTTGGTACAAATTAGTAAATTCTATCATGACTCTATCTTGCTCTTGTCAAATTGAAACTCAACATGAGCCTCTAAACGTTCACATGTTTTTTTTACTTCACAATAACATCTTCACCAAAATACCCTTTCTAAAAAAACATTGCACACATCTTAACTTCATACTAATGTGATCAACTTGAATGTAGTTGTGGAGGTGGGTAATGTATTTAAGAGATCATAAACTTGGGCTCATTACATGCTCCAAAATAAGCACAATATCTTAGGGAGACAAGGAAGGTTGGTAGATGGTCATGTGTTCTTTGGGTTGAAGTGTAGGAATGTCTACATTAAAAAAAAACATGTGCTAGAAAGCCACAAAATACTTATGTATTATCTCCCTCTTTCTTCAGGCAATGGTTAGATTCTGCAATTTTAGACAACACTCAAGGACAATTTTTGGTTAAGAATGCCATACTTTTAGCCACCTCTAACCTTTTCCCACTTCATGTTATGCTTGCACTATCCATTTCACTTAGGGTGGTAGTAGTAGAGGTTCCCACTTCCAATGTAGTAGTTCTAAATCAGAAGCCAACTTATAAAAGAATCACCATCTCATGTTTTATGATATTTATCCCCTTTGTAATGGGCTAAGAATAAAGTTGTAAAGGTGATTTCATCAATTGTTTTATTAGGAAGAGAACAAGGTCTAGGAGGGTTTCTTTATTTGCCATGAGATTATGAAGGAGACTTACATTTCAACAAATAGGTGCATGCCATGTGTGCAAGAATGGTAGGAATGTAAGAGAAATGTTAGAGTGGTCAAAGGATGCACTGATGCACTTTCCCCCCCAAAAAGGAGGTGGATAATTTTATGATTTCAGGCCTCCATAACCCCTACATATGATTCTAGATTTGAGCAAACATTATAGATTCATGATATAAGTGTCGATCTCTTTCCATAGATATTCTATGTGATCTGGATTTACCTGAGAGATTAATAATTTCATTTTGAAAGGGAAAATTGATTTTAAAAAAACTAGGTGTTTATTGCATTTGAATTTTAAAGTTGACTACCAAATAGAGAGGCCATCTTTGGACCCCATGTTCTTCCTACCGTTTATAGTGTCTTTGTGTATGAAACATCAAAATTGCAAAACCAGAACCAATGTGAGACTATGTTATCCTTGTCTGAGTAGGATCTTTTGATCATAAACATGAAGTAGCTAGCCTAGAAGAGTAGCTTTGCAAGTTGTTACTATAATATTTCAATACTCTACTATCATTTTTCCTCGTTGAAGTGAGAATTAGAAGGAAATCCGAACTTCACACAAGGCTAGGCCAAACTGTAGAGGACAACTTCAATTAATTTTTGTTCTAAGAGGCTTTTGCTGCAACTAACATGGTGGTTGTCACTCATGCTGATTAAGTGCCAAGAGCCTAAAAAACTTTTTATTTTTTCATTTAAATTTGTTCTACTTTGTTGGTTATAAGGATCCATTCTGGCCTATCTTTCGTCATAGCTATGCATCATCAATGTGGCATCTCTTTCCAACTAAAATATCAAAGATGTTGCTTTTTTTCCCCTTTTCCTATTGTATGCACTACTTCTCTCTCTCTCTCTCTCTCTCTCTCTCTCTCTCTCTCTCTCTCTCTCTCTCTCTCTCTCTCTCTCTCTCTCTCTCTCTCTCTCTCTCTCTCTCATGAAGCTCGGTATTCACCACTATCTTCTTTTGACATTGGCTAGCTCTTCTTCTCGTTTTTCACCTTATGCAAATGAGGGAAAAGTAGAAGAGTGTTTTCTATTGGCTTTGTTGACACTACGAAGGCTACAGGATTTGCTACTTTTCGGCACCAATGTTGTACATTAAAAGTTTTGTGCAACTCTGTGTCTGACAGCAACTACATAAAGGTCACACAACCACATGGACCAAGGTTGTATCTTTGCTACTTTTACAAACCATTATTGTGCATAAAATGTTATTTGGTTCCTCCTATCTACACGTAGTTGCATAAAAAGATAAGACCATCAGTACTTTCCTTTACTATCTAATTTGAGCTCCAATAGTCATAGTTCCTTCTTGGCTACCACTTCCTGTTTTTACAAATTAATTTTGCAATGTGAAAGAATAATTTTTTCTAAAGGCTTTGCTGATGCTAAGAAGGCTACATTGACCAGGGCTACATGCATCTTTACACCAATCTTGTGCATTCGATGCTTTGAATCACCCCTTAAGCAATTATATAAATGTCACGCAATAACCCATGTTGTAGCTTTATAGAAGGTATCTATTTCTACTCCACACTTCAAGGATGATAGTCCAAGCTCAGAATCTCTCCATTTTTGAGAGCACCTAGAAGAGGTGACCAAACTGGAGAATAATTAGATGATGAGATTGTCTTGATCCTTGCAATTAGGAAGGTGCCCTTGTATTTGCATGCACTAATTGCAAAAAGTGTTCAAATATTCCTCAATTAATCGCAAAAAGTGTTCAAATATTCCTCGACTAGTCTATGCTAAGCACATCTTCCTCTGTCAAAAAATTCTCACTTTTTGTCTAACATCCCATAGATTCCTTTCCAAAGCCATGTAGGGCATATCCTATAATAAATGCACTTTGAGAGAAGACATTTTGCACAAAAAGCTCATCAATAACTTTCTGTGATTTTATAAAGGCATGGCATTGGACATATGTGTCAAACAAAGCATTGCCAAGCACAACATGTCTCTCCAACAGTCATAAAATCTAATATCTAATATCTAACCAACCCAAATGATTCTCTCATATTAAACTGATCACTTAATGTGGGAGAATAAACGGGAAGAAGGGTTAGACATGTGCTTTTAGATCTATCTCAACACGGGGCCAATGGTAAAGGGGCCCAAATGAGAGATGGTCTATCAAAGAGCAAGGCTAACCAATGGAGCATAAGACCTTAGGGTTAGCTTCCTTGAAGACCTCCAATAATGTGTGTAAAAGTCCTTTGACCTTAGGTAAGCTAGGGCTGACCTTGAGGAGCGAGAACCCAACCCAGCTCGAGGTGCTTGTCCTGCTTGTCATGCTTGATGACTAAGGTGCTTGAGGTGCTTGATGATTGAGATGCTTGACATGCTTGAGATGCTAGGGTTGCACTTGAGGTGAGAACCCAGCCCAAGCTTAAAGTGCTTAAGGGCCAAGCTTGTGGTGGGAACTGGGCCTATGTATGAGGGGCTTGAGGTGTCAAAAAGTCAAATATTCAATCCCTACAAGGAGGGGGCGAGCCCTACATGAGGGGGGATGAGAGAGAACACCCACACACTCACACAAGGCATGCAAGGTACAAAGAAAGCAAAAGGGACAGTTGTCAAGTTCCTCCTCATGTTGCCCTCATGGTGTGCCTGAAGCCTATTGGTTTGTCACCCAAGGGGTCCAATGATAATTTAGGATATTTAATTAATTGATTTTGAATTTATCAAGTCCTCTCTCTCAAAGGGGAAAGAGGGACACTTGTCTCAAGGCTACCCTTGCTTGTATGCCTTCTGCTTGTGATTGGCTAGGCCTGGAGGGGCCAATAAGCTTCAAGCATGAGCTACAAGGGGGGGTCGACCCAAGCAAGCTAGGGGGTTGCTTAGGGGGTATACTCACCCACACACACACTCACCAACACTCTCATCGTGTGCTATGCAAAGTGCAAGAGCTCCCTCTCCTTCTCCAAGCAAGTAGAGGTTGAGAGCCTACACCAACACCCTTGGCTATGGAGTGCAAATCCAACCAAGAGCCATGCTTCAATGCTTAAGATTTCCATCTCCTTCTTCTTCATTACTATTCTATTATGTATGCTAGCAACAAGAGCTATGATAAGTGAGGAACTAATTCTTTCTCCTACAAAATGTTTCTTCTTCCTCTTCCCTACCCTCATTCCTTGCTAGCTCTCTCCACCTTCGAAGGTGTTTGAGGTCTTGGGACTGAGGCTTGGGATAGTTAAATTTTTCTTCAAATTTATGCTATGTTTGTGATGCATGAAGCTTTCCATCTTCATTGCATCACCTGGGTCACAAGGAAAACAAAGATTGTATTGTAACAAGTCTCTCTTAATGGGAGAAATCATAATACAAATGCCTATTGGAGGGGGGACCGGCTCCACATAAATCCGGTCCTCAATTGTTGTCATGTTCTCTAAATTCTCTCTCTTGCAAAAGTATTGTTTATGCCAAGTTAACTAATTGCTATGATTATGTTGTTATCTTCAATTATGTTCACGTGCTATGCTCACAAAGCCATTTCTCAAAAGTACTCTCATTAATTTCCGCTACTCTCAAGTTAAATAGGCCAATTCCATTACATTGGTATCAGAGCATTCGGTTTCTCTTTTCTTGCTTAAGAAGAGAGGTCCTTAAGTAGCCTATAAATGGTTGCTGTTGTTAACTATATTAAGGTAAGTGGAACTGGGATCTATTATCGGTTTTGTTGAGCCCACTATGTGGGGGATGGTGCACACCTTAGGAGCTTTGGACTTAATAATGGAGTCTTTTTAGACTTGCCTACGGCTTTACCTTTGCATTCAATGATGGGTTCTTCTTTGTCATTATCCATTTCTGTTATACTGACTGCGTTTATTCGTATTGCTCCTTCATTGCGCTGTTTCTGACGTAGTAGTCTTCTTTTCTCCATTCTTTCCTTCGCCTCGGCTTGCGCTTCCTCCAAAAACATTTTCTTTTTCTGGACACGCAGCTTTTCTTGATGTATTTTGAGAAGCATGTCTTGGGTTAGCGGCAAAAGATACTTTTTCACTCTGCATCCGCTTATCCAATTGGGCATTTCTTCTCCGTCTAATGTAGCAAGCTTGACGGCTCCACTTGGTGATAGATCTTTAATCACCAGAGGTCCCATCCCTCGCTTTTTAAGCTTCTTAGCATGCTGTTTCAGAGTGTAAACTAGGACATAGTCCCCAACCTTAAACTCTTTAGTCCGCACATGCTTATCAAAAAATTCCTTTTGTCGCCTTTTTTGAGCGTAGATAGAAGCTACTGCTTTTAGGCGAAGCTCGTCTAGCTTTTCCAGGTCATCTATTCTATCAGTTTCTTTTTCGAGTGTAGTTCTCAGCATGAAGTAAGGAACCACGTCATACCCGTCCTTGTCGCAAAATTTCGTTGTGGGACCATCCGGAATTGCACAAACATCTAGGGTTGCTAGAATGTGTGTCCATTATAATGGTTCAAGCGTGTCCTCTAGAAAGGGTTCTCCTATATAAGTTTCGTCTTCGATAGCCCTTTCTAAAACATATTCTTCTCGCCTTAGACTTCCACATTTCGAGGCTCCACACATCCATAACTCCTTGGGCTTACCTAACCAAGCTAGAAATTCGGATCCCGCCATAGTAGCTGAATCAAACTCCTCTACTAGTGTTTGGTTCACATCTTTGTAGCTATGGTCTCTCAGGTTCACACGTGTAGTGGTTTCCATATTTCTCAGGTATATGTGATCGTAGCCCCAATCCTGAACCATTTTCAACTGTCTCATGAATGGTCTTCCTAGTATGATATCATAGTTATTCTCCTTGCCAAAATCGACAATAGCAAAAGTATGTTCGTATTCAATGCCGCAAGAAGTTACTAAGACTTTCTCTAATAACCCCATAGGTTTCTCCATGTGTCCATCTGCTAATTGGAGTTTCAACCTAGTCTTCCTTATTGCTGGTTTCCCCCATTTTTTCCAGATTTCTTTTGTAGCAATGGCTACCCCAGCTCCGCTGTCTAGTATTGCCATCGTGTTCACTCCTTGGAATTCAACTGGTAAGGTTGTATTCCCCTCTTCACCTTCGCAATACTCTCCGACCTTGTTTAAGGGTACAGACTTAGCGTTCTTTTGTGGTTTGCTCAGCTCTTGTATACCCTCTTGCAGTCTTGATGTTGGGTCTTTTATCCCAAATTTCTCCAATAATTTTCCTACAGTGGTCCACATATGTGGTCTTAGCCTCAAAAGCTCAGCTATAGTGATAGTGCATGTCACTGGTGTTGACAAGAGCTCTATCAATCCTTGCGAGTCCATGACTTTTTCTGATGAAATTCTTCGTAAGGGAAGTGCTCTAATCTCGGATTTTGCTTCTTACTCTCCTAAGTATGTAGGTAAGGTATTCAGTGAGTGAGGTTTGCTCTCCATTGTTCTAACAGAGCCCCCATCTCCCCAGTAAGATTGCAGATCCAAGTCCACTTGAGATCCTGCCTCAAATTCCACTATGGGAGGATTCCTGATGTCCTTTTCCCAATTTGTCTGATTAGCTTGGCAACTTAGCTCGTTTGCAATGTTTGCCTCTCTCACTTGTTTCCAAAATTCATTGTAATCCTCATCTCTTCTGTAAGACCTCTGTATGACTAGATGAAAACTCTCTATCTCCTGATCGGTTGTGTTCAATACTATGCGGTCATCCTTGTGTGTATTTTCAGGCTTTTGTGCACTGGGAGTCTTTTCAGCTACCCATGAAATGATAGTCTCTTGCTGAGTTGGGTTTTCCGTTCCACAATTCATTGTTTCTCTTGGTGTTTCTAATAAGGCTTGTGCAGTCTCGATCATTCTCTGGCACATTTCAAGTCTCTGCTTTTCCAATTCCGCGTTTGGGTATGTCATCCACCTCTGTTCTTGTGTTTGGTTTTCTTTAACTGGCTTCGTAAGCTCTCCTTAGTGCGTCCAATGGTTCGTGTACTTTGTCGACTAGCACTGATCCCCCTGAGCTTAAGCTCGTTGTTTCTTTAATACTCTTTTGTTTCGTTCTTTCCGGGCTCATCTCTCGTTTCCCGTTTTGACTCTCAAGTTTTTCTAATCTATCTTTAGTTCGCTTTAGTTCCTCAGCTAGAATAGCGTCTTCACGTTCTTTTCTCAACTTCATGCGTGCTTTTCTAGCTTTCCATGTGTTTCTCTGACTCCTCGGTCCTTGACTAACCACTTCGGTCGCTAACTTTCCATTCTCAGGTTCTCTAGTGGTTTTCTTAGCTTGAGCTCTAGTAACAACTTGCGTTGGTATCAGAGTTTCATTTTCAGACCCACTGCTGGTAGGAATAGTTTCTAGCATATTCAATGTCGTCTTTTGCACTTTGTTTGGATTCTTTGAACAATCCTCAATGAAGTGAGTAACCCCACACTCAGTGCAATAAGCGTTAATTCTAATGATTTCCGTATGTGGACAAACATTCATCAGATGGTCACCTCCACACTTGTAGCAGGGTCCTAGTGCTGGTCTTGGTCCCATTTGATTCGTCCTTTGTGGATAGGATGGTCTTTGTCCTGTTAACCCTCCATGAGCTATGAACATCAATGTTCTTGCGTCCAAATTGTATCTCTCTTCATCAGAAGCACTTGTAACTGTTGGTATTCCAACATTCCCAATCATGCCCCATGGTTCTGGTTGTTTGGGTTCTTCTGGTGGGTAATACACAGTTGGAGACATGTGTGCACCAGATTCTTCATAATAGGCTTGAACAGGCACTAAGGCTTGTTCTTCCTGATTCTCTAAGGTTGGTGCATATCTAATGCCTACTGGTCTTGCTCCTGGTAAAGGTGGTTGTTCTCCCAATACCGGTTGCGGTCTTTCTATCCCCATAGGTCCTGGTACATTTCCCGTTGGGTATCGAGGTACTGGATGTACTTGAGGTGGTGCTAATTGAGCAGGAGGTGCATACTGACGCTCCCTTACATACCCTTTGTTGTAATAGCACTCCTTTGTTGGATGGTTTGTCCATTTTTGTTCAATAGCACACCATTTCAGTGTTTTTGGCAATGGTTTTTGGTATGGTGCCATCCTTTTTAGAGCATCTTCTATCATTTGCTCTACATTTGGCATGGTTGTTGTTTGAACATTCTTTTTAGTGGTAGTCTCGCTCGCTACGGAGGAGGAGCTACTGGATGCAAAATCTGTATCCGCTGACACCTCTCCATAAACCGTACAGTTATCCACTAAGTACAATGCCTCTCTCGTTACTTGCTCGAAACTTGTACAAGCTTTCAAGTGCAAGTCCTTCTTGAGAGTGTCGTTTCTCAGTCCCTCAATAAAGAGAACAGATAGTCTGTCATCTTGTGGTCGTTCACGTACTGGACATCTCTCAATGTATTATTGAGCCATAATAAGTCCTAAAGGAGCTAGCCCTCGACAACTCTGCTATGTTAGACCTACTAGTGCAGGTTCCAGTGGTAGCAAAAGATGATATAGGTCCTCTCCACAATTGCATGCAAGGTCAGTTTCATCAACAACATCCTCTTCAGTGCTGCATCGCCTCCACGTTTCCATCTCCATGGGGCTCTTGTAGTCAGCCTCAACTGCTCCACTTAGAGGTCATCTCCCAGCAAGGAAAGTCCTATTTCTCTGAGTGAACTGAACCATTTTATAACTACGATGAAATCTACTCAGAGCAATGATACTAAGCAGCCAAAGAAGAAGAAGAAGTCAACCAACTCTGGTTGTTGCTACAAAAACAACCGACATAGTGTTTTCTTGCCTCTTCACTCTTGAAGCCTGCTGATCATCTGCATGGTTATCCACGCATCTCCAGGAAATATTGTGCTACTCTTCAATGCAAGTTTATAACGTGTCTCAACATGTAGAGCATCAATCAACTGACTGATCATCTGTGCACACGCGGACGATGAAGCTGATTTTGAGTGTATTGCCTAAGATAAGGTTGTTGAGAGCATCAATCCAAACTAATTGAATATTGTGGAGATTTGTGGAGCTGGCTGATCGTTCTCGTACCCACGCAGCCATTGAAGCTGCTTTAAGTGTATAGCTAAAGATAAGGTTTTAGCATGTGTTGCTCGATGAAAACATTTTTCTCAATAGAAAGCAAGCAAATAGTTAGCTAACGAGTTTGAACAAAAATACTTAGGCATTTCACACTGCCTTAAAGAACAAGGTTCCCTTTGCTATTGTCATCAAGCTTATTTGCAGGAGATGCCCAACATGCTAACTGAATGAAGCTTTCTGCTATTTTGAATAGAGAAGCTCTATGACAATTTGACCAGCTACAAGAAAAACATAATGGTGGGGTCAAGAGATCCTTTTTTGCATGGAAGAAATTCTGTATGCTACTTCTAAAAAGGGGAGGGGCTAGAGCTTTTGCATCATCCACGTGCACGGATGATGGGGAGGCTCTTGCCTCTCCCCCCTTTAAATTTTCTTTTGAAGCCAACATAATGGTGATTAGTGATCACCGGTGAGAATCCCAACTCAAATCCCAAATCATGAGAAAAAAGGGGGGACAAGAGCTCCTCCATCATCCACGTGCACGTGGATGATAGGGAAGCTCCTACCCACCCATTTTTCTTATAACTTGGTAAGAGTTTCCCAATCATCCTCGTGCACGTGGATGATCAAGGAGCTATAGCCCTCGTCTTTTTTCATAATCTGGGTTTTGCATTGAGACTCTCACCAGTCATCAAGGATTGGCATCATGTTGGCAACAAAAAATAAAAATAAAAAGGGGGGAGGAGCTAGAGCCTCCAACATCATCTGCATGCATGCGGATGATGTGAGGGCTTCAACTCCTCTCCTCTTTAAGTTTTTTTTTTGTTGTCAACAAGATGTGCCCAATGGAGAAAGTGCACACAGATTGTTACCATATACATGTGGTAGTGATGTGTGTGAACACACTAGGACCGTCGGGGCATCTTTCCATTGCACACTAAGTAACACACTCTCTATTGTGTGCCTTGAGCTTCCTTCGTCTTCTCCAAGTTGTGTGCATTTCTATGCAACCCTAATTCCAACAATTGGTATCAGAGCAGGTTACATCCTCACAGGCTTAGTCGCCAGCTGCTCCAGCACATGCCTGCTCACCTTCTCCAATTACAGTGAGGTTTGGCGAGCATTCGCAGGTCGACAAGTATTTCGGGCGAGCTTGTAGAACTCAGTCTACTCAAATTTTTGATTCGGGCTCATTTCGGCCTCCGTTTCCACTACAGGCAAGTCTACACAGGCAATTTCGTCATTTTGTGCAAAATTTCTGTCAGTGCCAATTTTTGTATAATAGGTGCTTTACAATCTTGTATGGTTTGTGCTATATAGCACGTATTGTTCCCGCTTTGTTTCCCCTATTTTCGGGTAGTTTTCACATCAAGTGCAACGTTTACCATGGCTGACAACAACACAGATGTCTTCAAGATGTTTGCTGCTAAGGACAGGTTGGATGGGGACAATTACCCTATGTGGGCTTATATGATGCAACACTTTCTTGTGTCAAAGGGCGTCTGGAATATTGTGCAGGGCATTGGTGTATGTCGTGGTTCTGAGGATGCAGGCGATGTTGAGGATGTTGCAGGTCTTGCTGCTATTAGAGTTGTTTTGCCTATGGCCAATTGCCTATGGCCAAACAATCTCGTTGGGATGTAAAGGATGCGTAGGCTCATGCATTAATTGCGCTGTCTGTGAAGTGCACCATTGTTCCTCACATCTGTTAAGCAAAATCTGCAAAACAGGCTTGGGATATATTGGCTGGTCTTTATGCAAGTCGCAATGAGGCTAAAATTGCTTTGTTGCGTAAAGAGCTGGCGTCGAAGATTATGCATGAGGAAGATGATATGGACACTTTCCTTGCTAGTGTCAAGGATATCAATAAGCAACTTATTTCTGCAAGTGAAGTCATTTCAGACAGTTCCCTTGTGCAGACTGTTCTTGATGCCTTACCAGATTCTTACCAGACTTTTGCTAGTACTTGGAGACTTATGACCCAAGGAAATCCTGAAGTTGTCAAGTTTGATGCATTATGCACATTAATGTTGCAAGAGTCACTTTCCAAAAAAAATAGGACTTGGCAGCGTGCAGTTGAACATGCTTTTATTGCTTTTCAAAGAAAAGGTGGTAACAACAATGCAGCCACTTCTTATCGTTCTGCTGCGAGTGGCAAAACTTCTGTTCCTAATGCTTCTGTTGGCAGCAATTCGTCTCGAAATTCTGGTGATAAGGGCAAAAAGAAGATGCGTTGCCATTATTGTAAAGCTAATGATCACTTGATCAAGCAGTGTCCTAAGTTGAAGGCCAAAGAGGCTAAGAAGAAAGAGGATGGTTCCACTGCAAATGCTGGTTCCACTACAAATGTAACCATTGTTGAGTCTTATGTAAAAGGAGACTGTAATGCTGATGTTGATGCACAATGGGCTTTTAGTGCAGAGTGCACTTACAATCCTGCTGTCCATGATGCATGCTTGTCAGTTGCTGCAGATTCACATGTGTGGTATTTCGATAGTGGTGCTACAAAGCACATTACCTCACATCGTGAATTGTTCACCTCTCTCGAGTCTGTCCCTCATGGGAATTCAGTCACTTGTGCCAACAATGCCTCTTATCCGGTTCAGGGAGTTGGAAAGATCGTGCTTACTGCTGCAAATGGCAGTTCTCTCACACTTGTTGATGCACTTTATGTACCTGGGATCAAGAAGAATCTTTTGTTTGTATCTGCACTTGCTAGACTTGGACTTGTAGTCAAATTTGTGGATGACAGATGTACAGTTCATGATCTCAGTTTTGGTGATGGAATTGTTGCATATGGCCTTTTGTGCCGTGGGCTGTATATGCTCACTTTGTATGACGAGTGTGGAAAAAAATTTGCAAATGCTGTTGCAGATTCAAGGGCTATTTCAGATGCAAACCTTTGGCATGCACGTTTTGGTCATCTGAATTTTGTCAGCTTGCTGCGTTTGCAGAAATCTGATATGGTTGCTTCTTTGCCGCCTCTTGAAGCACCTGTCAAACATGTTGGTGAAGGCTGTATTTTGGGTAGGATGCAGCGTTCTAAGTTTCCAAATGATGGTTCAGTTCGGGCCACATTCAGATTGTAGCTTATGCATAGTGATGTTTGTGGGCTCATGCAAACTCCGTCCTTGGGCAATTACCTTTACTTTGTGACTTTCATTGATGATTACTCCAGGCATGCATGGGTATTTTGCCTGTTTTATGTACATGGTGGCCACATGACTTGGACATGGAATTATGGTGGTGGTGTGACTTGATTATGATTATGTGGTATGATATGTATATCATATTGCTACTTAGATCTAATTTGGTTTTGATGTTTCTTGAGTTGATTTGCAAGGTTACTTTGGGACTATCACAGGTATGTGGTTTGGTATTTGTCATAAAATCTAATATCTAACAAACAGGAACAAGGGTTAGGATTTAGACATGTGTTTATGGATCTATCTCAACACAAGGCCAAGGTTAAAGGGTCCAAATGACAGGTGGTCTATCAAAGAGCAAAGCTAGCTAATGGAGCCTAAAGACCTTAGGGTTAGCTGCATTAAAGAACTCCAAAGGTTAGTGTTAAAAGTCCTTAGACCGTAGGCAAGCTAGGGCTGTGCTTAAGGTGGGAACCCGGCCCAAGCTTGAGGTTCTTGTTGTACTTGAGGTGCTAGGGATGAGCTTGAGGTGGGAACCTTCTCCAAGCATGAGGGGCTCAAGGTGTTCAAAAAGTCAACAAGGATCCCTACAAGGAGGGGCAAGAGAGAGAACACACACACACCCTCACAGAAGTCAAGCCTTGCTAAAAAAGCAACAAGGACACTTGTCAAGTTCCTCTCCATGTTGCCCTCATGGTGTCCCTAAACCCTATTGGTTGGCCTCTCAAGGGTCCAATGGTAATTTAGCTAATTAAATTTATTATGTATGTATTTATCAAGTCCTCTCTCTCAAAGGGGAAAGGGGGACACTTGTCCCAAGGCTAGCATGGTTGCTTGATATGCACTCTGCATGTGATTGGCTAGGCTTGAAGGGGTCCAATGAGCTTCCACCATGATCTAGAAGGGGGGGTCGACCCAAGCAAAGAGGGGGCCTGCTTGCAGGATATACTCTCCCACCCACTCTCTCTCTCTCTCTCTCTCTCTCTCTCTCATTGTGTGAAGTGCAAAGTGCAAGAGCTCCATCTCCTTCTCCAAGATTGTTGAGAGCCTACACCAACACTATTGGCTATGGAATGCAAATCCAACCAAGAGCCATTCTCCAATCCTTAAGCTTGCCATCTTCTTCATCATTATTATGCTATTATGCTATGCTATGCAAGAAGAGTGATGATAAGTGAGGAACTATCTCTTTCTTATACGTTACTTCTTCTTCTTCTTCCCTACCCTCATTCCCCGCTAGCTCTCTTCACCTTTGAAGGTGTTTGAGGCCTTGGGACTTAGGCCGGGGATGGTTAATGCTTTTACAAAGTTTATGCTATGCTTGTGATGCATGAAGCTTTCCATCTTCATTGCATCATCTAGATCACAAAGAACACAAATATTGTATTGTACCAAGTCTCTCTTGATGGGAGAATCTATAATATGAAAGCCTCTATTGGAGGGGGACCGGCTCCACATAAATCTGGTCCTCAATTGTTGTCATGTTCTCTAATTCTCTCTATTGCAAAAGTATTGTTCATGCCAAGTTAATTAAGTATAATAGTTATGTTTCTATCGCTAAATTAAGTTCACTCTCTATGTTCTCAAAGTAGTCTCATAAAAATTCTCACTCTAATTCTGCTATTCTCAAAGTTCATAGGCCATTTCCATTACATTGGTATCAAAGCTATTGGTTCTCTTTTCTTACTTAACAAGAGAGGTCCTTAAGTTGTCCATGAAAGGTTGGACCTGTTCATTGTAATAGCATAAGTGGGACAGGGATCTATTATCTGGGTTGAGAAGGACTTAGTTCGAGGTACACCGTTGGGAACTATAGTCTTAATAATGGAGTTGTAAAGAATGAGGATGCAAGAGAGCTACACAAGACAAGCACAAAGCACACAGAGATGGAAAGCTTCTCTTCTTCACACAGAAAAGAGAGTACAAAATGACTAAGTGCTAAAACTGAAAAGTAGCACATATGTACATGCGGTCACTAAGTGTGAACTCGCTAGAAGCGTACTAGGCTGGCACTATAAGTGTAGTCCAGCTGTAGAATCAGTGGCAGAGATCCTCCGTGTCGGTCACCTAACGCGCCAGTGAGTAAATGTCGTAAGCAGCCAAGACCCGTAGTGGATGCCAGCTCAAGATGTAGAGCTTGACATCTCAACACTCCCCCTTGAGCTCTGCATGTCGTAGAGTCCAAGCATAGTCCGGAAACGTTGAAGCTTCTCAGCTCCGAGGGCCTTGGTAAAGATATCCGCTATCTGCTCCTCTGTGCTGACGTAGACCAAGTCGATGTCGCCCGCCAACACTCACTCTCGAACGTAGTGGTAATGGACCTCTATGTGCTTGGTCCTGACATGGAACACTGGGTTCCTAGCCAACTGCATGCTGCTGAGGTTGTCACAATGGATGACAATCTGCTGGTCCACCTGCACTCCCAAGTCCTCAAGTAATGTGCGTAGCCAAGCTACCTCGCACGCCGCAACTGCTGCACCTCTGTACTCGGCCTCTGTGCTCGATAAAGCAACCGTAGGCTGCTTTTTGCTGCTCCAAGTAATAGCAGCACTCCCAAAAGAGAACATGAAGCCACTCGTAGATCTCCTATGAACAATGCTACCTGCCCAATCTGCATCTGTATACCCATACAATGCTAATGGCACATCTGCTGCATAGAACAATGCGTAGTCAAGAGTCCCTTGCACATACCGAAGTGTGCGTCGTACTCCATCCAAATGTGGCTTCCTTGGAAGCTGCATGAACTCACTCTCCAAGCCTACTGTGTAGCTCAAGTCTGGCCTCGTGATAGTCAAGTAGATTAGACTACCCACAATCTTCCTGTACATATTGACATCCTCAACAACATCACCCTTCTCTGCACTCAGCTTTGCATTCACATCCAAGGGAATAGAAATTGGCTTACAATCAGTCATACCATACTTTGACAACATGTCCAAAGCATATTGTCTCTGTGACAGCCATACACCCTCTGGAGTCCTGATCACCTCAATGCCAAGAAAGTAGTGCAACTCGCCCAAATCTTTCATTTCAAACTCCTGTTTGAGAAGACCCTTCACATGGTCAATCTCCATAGCATTGTCACCCACAATAATAAGGTCATCTACATATATGGTAATGACCACAATCCCCACATCACTCTCACGTACATAGAGTGAATGATCAGCATGAGCTCTCCTAAACCCAATACTGACAAGATACTTGGCAATCCTGTCATACCATGCTCTAGAGCCCTGCTTCAAACCATACAAAGCTTTGAGAAGCCTGCATACATAATCTGGGTAACCTGGATCGACATAACCAGGTGGCTGATCCATATACACTTCCTCTTGCAACTCACCATTCAAGAAGGCATTCTTTACATCCATTGGATGCATAATCCATCCTCTAGATGCAGCCACTGCTATGACAGCTCTCACAGTCGTCATCTTTGCCACTGGAGCAAAGGTCTCCTCATAGTCTATGCCATACGTCTGTGCATAGCCCTTTGCGACCAGCCTTGCCTTGTGACGCTCAATGTTACCATCAGCCTTATGCTTGGTTTTATACACCCATTTACAGCCAATATCTTTCTTGCCACTTGGCAATGGCACCAACTCCCATGTGTCGTTTGCTTCCAATGCATCCATCTCTTCATTCATTGCATCATCCCAATGCACATTTCCAACTGCATCCTCAAAACATGTGGGCTCCACATCCTGTATCACCTTAGCCATGTAGGCTTGGTGATGCGCTAGATACCCATCATAAGTCAATTTTTGAACTGGATTTCTGACTCTGTTAGATCTGCACGGTCCTGGGTCACTCCTTTGCCCTCTAGCATCTTCTTGTACTTTCCTTACACCAGGTGTCCTGACAGCTGGAATTCCAAATTCCTCATCAAGACTTTGTCTACATGTGAAAAACCTGATGATGCATCAGCCATAAAGGGAGGTTCATCAACCTTTTCCTTTCCTTTTCGTGATACATTCCCTGTACCTGCTGGTGGAGTAACCTGCGTACGTAGTCTACCATTCCATGGCTTCTCAACAGAGCCACGAGAAGAGGACTCTTGTGGTCCACTCAAAACCTGTGACTGTGGCCTCACATTTTGTACAACCACATCATCTTTTACATCAGCCCCAATAGTGCCATGTGCATTACTGTACCAGCTGTTCATCTCATCAAAGACTAACATCTCTACTCACTCGTAATTCTCGTGTAGTAGGATTGTAGCACCTGTACCCCTTTTTTTCAAGGGAATATCCCACAAGAATACATTTCTCTGCTTTAGGATCCAATTTCCTACGCAACTCATCTGGTACATGCACGTAAGCTATGCATCCAAACACTTTCAAGTGTGCCAAATCAGGCTTTGTACCTGTAAACTTTTCCTCAGGTGTTACATCATGCACTGCAGCTGTAGGTGTCCTGTTCATAATGTACACAACTGTATTTACAGCTTCAGCCCAGAAATGATGAGGCATGTTCTTCTCATTCATCAATGTACATGCAACCTCTGCAATGTGCCTGTTTTTCCTTTCTGCGACCCCATTCTGCTGTGGAGTATATCTGCATGTAAATTGCTTGCGTATACCATGCATTCGCAGAAAATCTGAAAAATCGTTGGAGAAGTACTCTCCCCCTCCATCTGACCTCAATGTCTTGATTTGCATATCTGTCTCCTTCTCAATCATGACTTTGAAGTCCTGAAAGTGACCAAACACTTCACTTTTGTTACGCATGAAGTAGACCCATACTTTCCTTGTATGGTCATCAATGAAAGAGACATAATACCTGCAACAATGTATACTTGCACTATCGGTTGGACCCCAAACATGTGTGTGCACCACCTCAAGTGGCTTTTTACATACATTGCGCTCATGTGGAAATGAGCCCTTTGACTGTTTTCCAAACTGGCATGCTGCAGACACTTTATGCATACCATCGACCTTGAATTTGGGCAAACCTTTTACAATCTGTTTTGATTGCATGCTGCGCAATCTCTGCTCATTGACATGGCCAATGCGTTTGCGCCAAATGTCAACATCAGCCACAACACCTGTGCCCTGTGCAAATAATGCAGCTTTTACCTCAGACATGTCTACATTTAGCGTAAACATTCTGCCCACACATTTGCCCTCTGTGATCAGCTTACAACCATTCTGGAAATCTTCTACATAACAGCCATTTGGATTGAAGCAAACCTGCAAATCCTGGTCAACCATTTGTCTAACAGAAACAAGATTCTTTGTAATGCATTTTTGGGACATGAAGTACATCTGCTAAGTACTTTGATTTCCCACTCTTTGTATTTAGAGGTATGTCCCCTACATGAGCAATGGGGTGAGCTGTGTCATCTCCTGTCTGCACATAGCCTGACACATCTGGTTTGCGCATATCTCTAAACCACTCTCCACGAGACGTCATGTGATTAGAGGCACCTGAATCCACATACCAAACATCATCTTGGGTGGAATTCTCTGCAGTCATTGTATTCATTACATGTTGCATAACAAACATGCGCTCGTTTTTGCTGTCATCTGCATCTCTTCTAGTAGATGCATAGTTGCCCTGTTCTCTCTTTCCACTTGCTTTTCCCTTTGGACAGTCACGTGACATGTGACCTCTTTCACCACAAGTCCAACATTCTCTGCTATCTGCAGTATGTTGCTGCCTGCTTGATCCTACACCACGACCTCTTTGACTCCCCCTGCCTTGAGACTGGTTTCCCCTACCACCTGTATTGTTTTTATTTGATTGACCTTCTCGAAATTGGCCCCTGCAACCACTTGGGCCTCGACCACAACCTCTACCTCTACCTCTGTTGGAGTTAGAATAGAAGGCCTGTTCAGAATTATTTCTGCCATGAGAAGAAGATGTGTCAAGGTTCTTCTCCTCAAGAATAAGCATAGAAATTAAATCTTGGAACACGGGGATGTCATCTCTTGTATTCATGGAAGACCTGAAATGTACATACTCATCTCCTAGACCATCCAAGCATGCACGGACAATGTCATTGTCTTCCACTGAGACTTTAATAGATCCAAGAGCCTCAATGATACTCTTGATCTTCAAAGCATAATCATTGATGGAGAGGTTGTTCCTCTTAACTTGATTTAGCTCCGACTTTAGTTGAAGCTTCCTGGCCTTGGTGTTCACCTCGAACACTCTGCCTAAGTTTTTCCATGCAATGGCGGGGGTTTCAACATCCTGTAGATAGCCCATCATGCCATTTGTGATGCTCATAGAAAGCCAATACATCACTTTGCTCTGGCCTTGTTGCCAGTCCCTCAAAGCTTTCCTTTGTTCTGCTGTAGCATTTGCCTCGGGAATCTCTGGTTCCTTTTCATTGTCTCCTTCTACATAGTCCTAATAACCTTTTCCTTTTAGGAAATTTGTTATTCTGAACTTCCATGCAGGGTAGTTATTTTTCTCAAGCTTCTCAGTGACAATCTGACTGAAACCGTCATACATCTTGAAGCACTAAGACAAAATAGCTGCAATCTGCAAAAACCTGCAAATCTGTTGAACCTGCTATCGTGGTACCTGTAACGCTTTCTACACTCAACGAGTGTCCAGAATCATGCGTACATACAACCACTGTACTTGTACAGTAAATCTCTGTATACTGCACTTTGGAGACCTATTCAGAAACTTGTACGAAGGGATTGTGATGCTCTTGCTCTCTTAGCCTCTCTTGCCTGCACCAGGCTCTGATACCATGTAAAGAATGAGGATGCAAGAGAGCTACACAAGACAAGCACAAAGCACACAGAGATGGAAAGCTTCTTCTTCTTCACACAGAAAAGAGAGTACAAAATGACTAAGTGCTAAAACTAAAAAGTAGCATATATGTATATGCGGTCACTAAGTGTGAACTCGCTAGAAGCGTACTAGGTTGGCACTATAAGTGTAGTCCAGCTGTAGAATCAATGGCAGAGATCCTCCGTGTTGGTCACCTAACGCGCCAGTGAGTAAATGTCGTAAGCGGCCAAGACCCGTAGTGGATGCCAGCTCAAGATGTAGAGCTCGACATCTCAACAGGAGTCTCTTGGGGCTTGCCTTTGGCTTAACCATTATTGAGCTAGGAGCAAGATCAATAGGAACCATAATGAATCGAGCAATGTTAGACCCTCTCCACTAGTCTTTGTAATCAACAGACTCTAAACCACGGGTGTGGCTGCTTGAGAACTAATTTCCAAAGGTAAAGAAGAGTAGCGACTAAGATTTTTGAGAGCGCCAAAGCACAAAGTAATCTATACATAAGTTTAATTAGCATGGCTGACAATAACCAAGAGAGTATAATGAACATTGATAACTTTGATTTTGCACATGAAGGTGCTAATGATGATGCCCCCATGTTTGTTAATTATCTTGTTACTAGGTTGCAGCAAGCTATGGGAAACCCTGCTTTGCAAGCCAAAGTTACTCAACAACTTTGTGCTTATGGGATTTCCCTTCCTCTCCAAGAGGAGAGAGAGAGAGCTTAGGAGGCCTCTTGATGAGACTCCCAAAATAAGACTCTCCCCCATAAGAGAGGAGGAATCCAAAGGACGAGAAAGAAGCGAATTCCTAATTTCCTCTTAAGATGTGGCTCCACAAAGACGGTGGTCTAGACGGTTGCCCACTCCTCCCAAGAGGTAATGGTCAACCCATAGTCCTTGACCTCGTCACTTCGAGAGAGAAGAGAGGAAACAAAGGAAGAAAAAGACAAGAAAGAGGTCCACCCTCTTCTCCTTCTTCTTCACCTTCCTTCTCTTTCGATGAAAGCAGTGGATATTCTCCTAGAGAATACAAGAGGAGAGGACATCGCAAATCCTACTGTAACATTTAATGGCCTAGTAACTTGTGTGTAACGGAAAATAGCATGGACAAAGTAAGCATTTCATTAGAATAGATTCCTAATGAGATTAACAAGAGTGCTTGGGTGGAATGAGCAACAAAAAGCATAACACCTAGTTAGATAGCATGAACAATACTTCAAAAGAGAGAGAAATTAAGCAATAGACAATAGTTGAGGACCGGATTTGCATGGAGCCGGTCCCCCCTCCAAAAGGCTTTGTATTATGGTTTCTCCCATCAAGAGAGACATTTTACAATACAATTCTTTGTGTTCCTTCAATACTAGCTAGTGCAATGAAGATGGAAACTTCATGCACTAAGCAAAACACTTATCAAACACAACATCAATTCCCTCACGGTCTCAGACCCAAGACCACACACACCTTCGAAGATGGTGAGAGCTAGCAGGGTATGAGAATAGATTGAGAGGAAGAAGGAGTATTCTTACAAGAAAGATGTACATCTCCTCACATAATCACTCATATTAGCATAGCTTACCTTAGTAATTAGCATGGTAGAGGAGATGAGCATGCATTGAAGCTTGGATCTTGATTGGATTTGCATCACAAAGCCAAGAGTTGTTGGTGTAGGCATCCCTTCTCACAAGCTTGGAGTAGGTGGTAAGCTTTCCATTAAAGCTTGAGAAGGAGAGAGAGTCTTCTTTGCTTCACACATGAGGTTGTGTGAGTGTGTGTGTGATAATGCCTTGCAAAAATCAGCCCCCTCTCTCTCTTGGTCGACCTCCCTTGCTAATTGCTCATGCTACAACCCTATTGGACCTCCCCAGGCCTAGCCAATGGAAATTAAGCAGCATAAGTGATAGCCTTCTGACATGTGTCCCCCTTTCCCCTTTTGTGAGAGCTTTAGGTAATTGATAAATGCAACTAAACTCTCATTGGACCCCTTTGCCTCCTGGCCAATAGGAATCAGGCAAGCCATTGGGTTGCTGAATGCTCATTGGTCCCCTTGGGAGACTGTCCAATAGTCTTCTAAAGATCTTAATTCTTATTGGTTCTTTTATTAAGTGTTTTTAAATAAATAAAACTAGATTTACTCTAAGCATAATTCTCATTGATCCACCTCCATGGCCATCCAATAGGATTATTGGATTTGAGTACACCTTGTGGGCATCTGGCCTAGGGAGCTGACATGTGTCCCTCTTTCCCCTTGTGTACAAATGAAGCTTGTGAGTGTGTGTGGGTGTTTCTCTCTCATCCCCTACTTCTTGGGCTCACCCCCTCCTATGTAGGGCTTGACAAAGACTTTTTGGGACACACTCAAAGCATCCAATTCCCCTAATGTTTGACCTTTGGACACAACCTTTGAATTTTGGAACCTTAGCATTTTGGAAGTCTTAATGGGCTGAATCTTAGGGTCTTTTGAGCCCATTGTTGCACATAGCTCTTTTGCAGATGGCCCCCCTTTGGATCCCTAGTGTGGCCGGTCTGCTAGCTTAACCAATATTCTAGCTTTTTCTCCCCTGGCACTTCCCCATAGTAAATGATCAGTTTAACATGAGAAAATTATTTAGGAGAATTAGATATTCATTATTATGACACCTACCCTGCATGGAGAAGGTCGTAAAAGCTCAAGAAAGTCAAAGAGGGAGGAAAGAGTATCTCTTTTCTCACCTAGATGGCACCTTTGGTGCTACCAAAAAAGTATTGGCCTTCATCCAGCAATTTGACGCGGCCTTTGGAGACGAGGGATTCACGGAGTCCTCCATGCTACGTCAAGTAGATATGCACTTCCAAAAATATGCTCATCAACGGTGGGCTAGCCTTTGTGGCAATAGCAAAGCCCCAAAGACATGGAAAGCTCTACGAGTTTCCATCATGAAGCAATTCCTTGCAAGCAATGCAAAGGACCAAGTGCTTACCAAATAGTGGAGTTTAAAGCTGCTCTCCCACGAGTCTATCCACAAATATGTGAACAAGTTTTGGGATTTGTATCTCAAGGCTACTTTCTTTCAAAAGATAGACTTCACTGAGCAAAAGCAACAGTTCTATGCGGGATTACCTAAAGAGATGACCGAGTACGTTAAATCCCAATGGCCTGGTTCTATTACCAAAGTAATCCACCACACTATGGTTTCTTTGTGCATCAATTTTCAACAAGGGGCTAAAAGGAATGCTAAGACCATGGAAAGCAAAGAAAAAAATGATGCAAAGGGGAAAAACAATGCCCAAAATTCTTCCCAAGGCAATTCCAACAATAACAAAAACAATTGGTCCAAGGAGAAGGGAGTTTACAAAGGTAAAAAACTCTCTCCTAAAGAGCTAGAAGATTTTCATAAGGACCACAAATGTTTTAAGTGCGGGGAGCAAGGACATGGCTACCGTTCTTGCCCCAAAAGAAATGTCCACAATGAGACTCCTAGAGCTTCCACAATCGAAGCTCCAAAAGAGGATGCTCATTGCAAAGGATCATCTCTCTCCTATGCTTGGGGAAAGGTAAGGGAGCATGACGCCTTCATCCTTTTTGACCCTGGCTCTACTCACAACTTCATATCAATGGAGTTGGCCACTAAGTTGGGCATTCAAGCTTTTGAGATGGGAGATACTATAACTATTGATGGAGATTTCAAGGGACAACAAGCCTCCGTTACTCCCTTGATTGGGAAGTTGAGGCTTCATGTCCAAAGCTACATCGACAAAGAAGAATTTTTCATCTCTCCTCTCCAACATGAGGATGTTATCCTAGAGGCACCATGGTTCAACCGCATGGCCGCCAACATGAAGTTCCCTGAAATGAGAATCTACTTCACCTAAGGGAAAAGAGCATGTATATAGATTCTAATGAGTCCGATCGTACTATACCACTTGTAAATTCACCTGCTTTTGATAAATCAATGAAAAGATCAGTTTTTGCATACATGATTTTTGTCAAAGGGTCTCTAAATTGTGCTAATGTTTTAACAAAGCAAAGTGTTAGGAATCAAGAAGAATTAGACTTTTCTAATTTTCTAAATGGATTCCAATATTTTTTTATCGATGATATCCCTATGGACTTACCTCCAAAATGAGGGGATGATGACCATCGAATTGAGATCCTACCAGGAAGCTCACTGCCTAACAAGCCTCCTTATCGAGTCTCCCAAGCTCAACAAGAGGAGATCATGAGGCAAGTACAATAATTGGTGGACAAAGGATGGTGTGGCATAGCTCATCTCCCTTTAGTTGTCGAGTCCTTTTAGTGCAAAAGAAAGATGGTACATACCACATGTGTGTGGACTATCAAGTGCTAAACCATATCACTATCAAAAATAGATTCCCCATACCACGCGTAGAAGATCTATTTAATAAGCTACAAGGTTTGAACTACTTCAGTAGGATTGACCTTGAGTGAAGCTATCGTAAAGACCACGTTTCATATAACGTTTGGTATTTATGAGTATCTAGTTATGCCTTTTGGTTTGACTAATGGATTGGCCACATTCAATCGTTTATCATAAAAGAATCTTTAGAACCTATCGCAAATTCATTGGAGTTTAGATGATATCATCATCTACTCCAAGTCCTTGGAGGAGCACAAGAAACATCTCCAGGTGATTTTTCAAGCTTTCAGGGAGAACAATATTTTTATCAATCAAAAGAAGGGTGAATTTTTCCTTCAAGAGATTCAATACTTAGGTCATATTATCTCTCAAGATGGTATCCGTATGGATCCATCAAAGATGGAGGTAATAAAAGCATGGCCTAATCCAAGGAATCTACATGAGCTAAGAAGATTTATTGGTATGTGTGCATACTATAGACTCTTCATAGCCAAATTCTCTCAAATAGCAGGACCATTGCATGGCTTAACAAAGAAGAACATTAAATACTCATGGATTGCTAAAGAGAAAAGTGATTTTGACAAGCTCAAAGAGAAGATTACCTCCCAACCAATCCTTATGCTTCTGGATCTCTCATAGCCATTTGAGGTCCAACGTGATGCTTGTGGTGATTGCCTTGGAGCAATTTGCTTCAAGAAGGGCATGCCATAGCATATGAAAGCCGAAGGCTCAATGCTAATGAATGAGTCTTGGGCATATACAAAAAAGAAATTTTAGCTTTTCTACATGCACTATCTATTGGGGACTACATTTATTTTGCAAATGGACCACCAAAGTCTCAAGTACTTCATGAAGCAAACCAAGCTTTCCAACAAACAAATGAGCTGGACAAATTTTCTTTTGCAATTTTATTTTCATAGTGCTCACATTGCTGGTAAGCATAATCAAGTGGTCGATGCACTTTCACGCAACGACCAAGATCACAATGATCTATCTTCTATGATAGATGAGTATGCTACTGACCCCAACTTAAGAGATGTCAGCCCTTACATTGGAGAAGAAAGAAGAACCATTCACCTTGCAAGATGGTTATCTTCTCCATGGAAATAGGGTATGTGTTAACCACTCCCTTCATGAGAAAGCCATGTATGAATCCCATGCTCCTCCCTATGTGGGGCATAGAGTCATTCAACCTACTATGCGAGGAGTAGAGACGTACTTCTATTGGCCTACAATCAAAGTAGACATACAAGAGTATGTTTCAAAATGTGTGGTATGCCAAAAAACCAAGTATGATAGAGGAAAGCAACCTGGATTACTCCAACCATTGCCAATTCCTAATTCACTATGGGAGAGTATATCCATGGAATTTGTCTTTGGATTACCCAAGTCTATCCATGGGAATACAGGAATATGGGACAATAGTCGACAAATTTAGCAAGCAAGCACACTTTATTCCTGTCAAAAAAACTATTAAGGCACACCAAATGGCAACCCTCTTCATATCCCAGATTTTCAAACACATGGATTGCCAACATCCATCATGTTAGATAGAGATCTTAGAATGACAAGTAATTTTTGGAAAGTCTTTTGAAAATCTAGGTACAAGATTGAATTTCCCTTCGGCCTATCACTCACAAACGGATGGCCAAAGTGAGATAGCCAATCTTACGATACTTGATCTACTAAAGACTTATATTACAGAAGTAGATCAACACTCACAATGGGAAATGTACTTATCTCTTATAGAGTATGCGTACAATAATACTGTGCATAATACTACACGAAAGGCACCTTTTGAGATCATAGAGGGAAGACCTGAAAGTCCCTTGCTACTTAAAATACATGGGAAGATCTTCGCTATCAATGAGTATAGCCGTGACCTACAAGAATATTTTCAAAAGATTAAGGAGGCTATATCCATCTTTCAACAAAATAAAAAATCTATTGTTGACAAGCACAGAAGGTTCTTAACATTCAAATAAAATGATTGGTCTTACTTAAGTTTCCCAAGGCTCGATTGAGGCAAATGACGTGCAAAAATCCTACGGGCCATCAAAAGTATTATGCTAAACTAGCAAATAGATACTATGGTCCTTTTCAAATCTTGAAGCCAATCAATGACATGCCTTATCAACTCAAGTTGCCCAACCATTGGCTCATACACAATGCTTTTCATGTGAGCCTACTTAAGCCCTACAAAGGAGAGCCACCAAGAGAACCAATTATTGAAGACCCTCCAAAAATCAAAGATCGAGAAGAGGTGCTACAACCCAAAGCTATCCTTTGGCATAAAAACAAGGTACTACGACATGGTAAGATTATCCGATGGTATCTTATCAAGTTCAAAAATTATCCTTTTGAAGATGCTAGATGGATGCAAGGAATACAGCTTAAGGATAGTATGAACCTTGTCAATGCTTACATTGCTACATTAGAGTAAGCAAATGTACATGTTTCTTTTGAATGATCAATGTTTTTGTCTTATAAGACTAATTCCCTTTTTATTGTGCACAAACTTAAAAAGCACTATATCTACCTGAGACATATGGAAACCATGACCATAATAAATCTTAAGGACCATAGTTACCAGGACGTGAACCAAGCCCCTGTGGAGGAGTTTGATTCCTCTACAATAGCAGGATCAGAATTTGCAGCATGGTTGGGTAAGCCTAAAGAACTGTGGATGTGTGGAGCTTCGCAATGTGGTAGCTTAAAGTGAGAGGAATTTATCTTGGAAAGGGCAATTGAAGATAAGGATTATATCCCAGAATTATTTCTTGAAGAATCTTTAGAGCCACTAGAATGGGAACACATCTTGTCTACTCTAGATGTGTGTGCTATTCAAGACAGTCCAACAACAAAGTTTTGTGATGAAGATGGCTATGATGTCGTTCCTTACTTTGCAGTGAGCGTGATCCAAGAAAACAAAGAGAATCAGGCATCAACAAGTTCTCGAGATGAAAAAAAAACAAAGGATTGTCACGAATCAAAAGACAAAGAAGAAGACAAGTTCTATGACTCCGCAGAACACTTGGAGCTTGAAGAAGATGTTGCTGAAAATGGAAATCCGGAAAACCTAGAAGGTGACATAAAAGACACTTGAGCTAATGCACGTTTTATGATTGTCTAGATCAAAGATCCAGGAACCAATTTTACCTCTACAAGCATAAAGTGCATCAGAAGTGGGTTCCAAAATCCTTGACGGTGACACAACCGCAACAAGCTTTCTCATATGTGGCTCCTATACAAGAAGAAAAGACTCAACCAAGAAGAAGAAGGCCATGTCAACAGGTCAACAACGCTCTAATAAATTGGCTAGAAAAGTCATTCCAGACACAACAATCCAAGAGCAAACAGATGGTAACTTTTCCTAACCAGCCAAACCACCAAGGGAAAGTGCAAGAATTCAACCTTGCTGAGGATAGTAGCGACAATGATGATTCTTATGACATCCCCTACCAAGAACTTAGATCATCACCATCACTAGCAGCTTCTGTATAACCATGGATGTCCAAAAGCAAAGAACAACAAGTCAAGACCAAAAAGTTTGACAAATTTCGATACCAAAGAGCTAGCTTGGTCAAAAGTAGGCATGGATCAAGAAGATGAAGATGTTTGATGAAACCAAAGGAACTCCAAATCTCTCTACAACCTTTAATCACACAAACGACACATGAGCTTCAAAGACCATCACATTGCTTAACGTCTAGGAGTGAAACTCTGCCACTCTTGTCTCACATGGACTCTCTCTCTCTCTCTCTCTCTCTCTCTCTCTCTCTCTCTCTCTCTCTCTCTCTCTCTCTCCCCAAGTAGTTTTGAATTGATAAAGTGTGCAAATTGTACATGCATTGACTACGTATGCATAATAGGTCTACATTACAAGGCCTGCATTGGCACAATTTTTAATTTCCCAAGCATAGCGCATTCCCTTGACGATACCCTATCGTCGAGGAGGACTCCAAATAGGAGGGGGGGAGGCATTCTAAATGCGGACCTAATATTATGAATACTAGAGGGCAATGTTTTGTGAGCTGCATTGAATTTTTGTGTTTGATTGTGATACTTTTTTTGACAAAATTTGAAGTATATGCCCTTATAATAGCGTTACAGGAGGAGTACAGGGACAAAATCCATATATGAGCCCCAAGGGACATGTGTACAACGTACATAGCATTTAGAATTCTATTCAAATCATTTTGCTTTTTGTTGAGTTCATTTTTTGTTTTATTTTTTTATTTTTGAGATTTTCTTTAAAACAAAAAACAAAAAAACAAAACAAAAACAAAAAATCCATAATTCAAATGAAGAAAAGACTGAAGAGATGTCTGAGTAGTACAAAGAGAAGAAGGTACAAGAAAATGACAAAACTTCAATACGTATGTCTCGACAGCTATATGCACAAGGCTAGAATGTTAGAGGTAAGAAAAGAACGCAGAGAAATCTTCAACAACAATATGAGGCCAAAAATGATTGAGATTGGTCATTAAACTCTGAGATGGACTCCAAGGACAAAGAAAGTTGGTGATGCAACTTGACAAAAGCACCCATCAAGTGTAAGTTGCTTGTCAGACACTTCTTGCAACTACAAGGCCGTGTCTAGGAAGTAGATCTTTATACTATAAATATTCTATCTTGTATGTGACTTAATAAAGCCTAACAAACAAAAGGGACTAACAATACTAAGAAAAGAAAAAAATAAGAAGAAATGATAGTTCAATCATCTATCACAATAAATGTCTGCAACAATCAAGGGTCAAACCAAATGGTCCTCATCATTGGTTCTACATGTTTAAAGGATGCTCAAGGTATATTTCATTTCAAGCTTGGTAGCCAAAAGTGTTAGCAGCAAGCTAACACGGATACCATTTTTCGGAGTTCTCATTGTAAAACACTTATTATTTTGATGATCAGGAATATTGTAACTCCTATTTTTTTGGATAAACTCTATAATTAATGAGCCAAGGCTACAAGCTTCCAGATTGTATCAACCTGTCATTACCTATCTTTGGTAGAACTCCCAGATTATTAGTTTTGACCACCAAAAACCTTGGCTAAGGTATAAAAGCCAATTTTTGTAAATTATTGTTAAGTTTTGGATAATGAAATACATAGCGCTGTAGCTAACGACGCTCACTCCTCTCCTTCTTGCGCTTCCTACTCCCTCCCCGGTTGTCACATTGCAGTCGTGTTTATTGCATTGCAATTGCAGATAAGAGCTCTACGCATTGACGTTCTTGGCGTCGCCGATCCGCGGCCTAATTTCATCATAACTAGAAATTTTCACTTTCAAATAAAAAACTAAACATAGGCGGGGTATTGGGGCATCATTGCCAAGCATTTAGATGCATTCTAGGTCGAAAACGACTTAGGTCAAAAATCCATTGTTGTTAATAATCGCAATTTTGGAACTTGACCTAAAGTGGGGCTTGAGACCATAAGCATGTGTGCTTAGGTTTTATAAACATGTCCTAGAAGTTTCATTACGGTTGGATGTCATTTGATGTTGTAACGGATGTGATTTGTTTGTCGATGAGCGATTGGCTTTTGGTGAATTCAGTCACTTGAGTGTAGCTTGAGTTAGATGCGAGTTGTTAGTTGTTTTCCGAGAGATTGACACCCTCTTGTAGCCTCTATGCACTAGTCAAGTCAGCTTCGCCCCATGGATTAACAAATTAATCGTGGTTCTTGCTAATACTGCAATAAGATAGGATGGTGAGGTTAGACATGCGTCCCATATTTGGCACCGCTGCCAGGGAACAAAGAGACCTAAACTAGGGAAAAACACGAGCGCCTTGTGAAGTTATTCTTTAACTTTCTTTAGGATCACCTAGAGTTAAAAACTTTCTTTTAGAAACCGCATAGCCTAAGATTGTCATCTTTTGCTGTGTAGAGGTAGCTTGGAGGTAATTGTACTTGCTGAGTGCCTTTAGGATTGTAGGATTGTAGAAATTGGATTAGGATTTTGAGGATGATTGGTAGACGAGACAAGTCTTAAGATCAATGCTCAAAAAACCATAAAAAACAAGAAAACGAGTCTTTGTGGACACTTTCCACAACTCCGTTGCATGAGAATCTAGGAGTAGGGTAAGTAAGATCCGAGGTGGATTTCAGAACATCGCTCTCTCTGAAAGAATCAAGTGTGAGTTGTTATTGGAAGCTGAAGAATTTCAAGTCTACGGCTAGAAATAGCACGAAAAGACTCCAAACCACTCAATCAGACTGGAGAGTAAGCTTAAAAGTTGTCTGAACCAGTGGGTAAGCTCAAGGACACTTTGAGGTAAAAATTTCAAGAGTTGGCCAAAACTCAGATTATTAACTTTTTCTTGATAGGCCAAATTAAGTGTTGACTTGATTCATAGGCTTAAAATAGCTCATGAAAAGACTGTACATTGAAAAATTACAAAAAAGTGTTCATTTCAAGCCTAAAAAATAATTGCGATTATTAACTTTTAGCTCATATTTGACCAAGGTTTATACCATTGAGTCATTGCATGTGTACAAACAACTTTTATAAAGGCACAAAAGATATGGATCACCAAACTCGCAAAAAACTGGGTAAAAACTAAAGTTTGTACTGACTTTTTGAAACCTGAGTGTGAATTGGGGAAAAAATTATCCAAACTTGATGAAATTATTTGATTTATAAGCTTATATTGATGTGATAAACATGTGTACATGATCACTTGACCAAAAAGATGCAAAAAGTTGCCAGAAGTAAATAATCGCGATTATTTACATTTGCCCCATTTTTCAATTTTTTTGATCAAGTTGGCATACCACTAGTTTTACCATGTTGTATTAAGCCTACAAAACAAATTTGGTAAGATTTGGATCACTGGATTGGAAATTGTGACTAAATTTGTAAAGTTAGTTCGCGGACAGAAAATTGATGACCATTTGATAAAAAATTGTCCAAACTTGTTGAAACTTGGCTAGGGACCTTAACTTGAGGTGCTTAATAGATCTATGTCAAAGTTGGGACAAACATTTGCAAAAATATAGCTGGAGTAAATAATCGCGATTATTTACATATGCTTCAAAACTTGAAAATTTTGCAAATTTGAGTATACCACAAGGTCAAGCATATCAAGTAGACCCCACAAATAAATTTTGGTGAAATTTGGATCACAAAAGTGAGACTTAAGCTAGATTCTTGAAATCAGAGTCTGCGGACACAAAACAATTGATAAACTTGATCAGATTTTGTCCAAACTTGTTGAAACTTGTCCAGGGACTTTAACAGGGTGTATTTTTGCCAAACCAAGCCAATAAGTGCAAAAAACTAGCAAAAGTAAATAATCGTGATTATTTACTACTGCTACCCAGGGACACCAGTTTTTATTTTTGAACTTGTACAGTGTTAGACCATCATAATACAAAGCCACCGAGCAATTTTGGGTTCAATCAGATCCAAATTGGTACATGTTCACTTAGTTTCCAAGCTGCAGATTAATCCTTTGATTTTTGCCAAAGTTGAATCTGAAAGTCAATTGCTAACTCTCATAGCTCAATTTGAAGTGATACACATACACCAATCATGACAGTTAGCAAAAACTCTACCGTCTTTATAGAAGAATAGCTAACTTGATCAAAATGGTACGGGAATCAGGTTGCAAACAAGGAATCGATAGCTTGACAGAAAGTGGCAATTGAATCAAGTAGAAATTGACAACAAGTCAATCCAAAGGTAAGTACTCTAACCAGGGCTTCATAAGTCTATATGAACCTTAGATCTGGTCGTGTACTAGGAAATCAGGGCATACTCGGAGAAACCTCCACTAGGGTATCCACCGAAGAAAGCGTGAATCAAGGCAATTCCTTGTACACAATCCTTGAAGAGGTCTCAGACACTTTCTCAGACTCAACATCTGAAATGTCTTCTTACTCGACTCACTTAAAAACCGGAATGACAATGCGCTATACGCATAAACTCCCTTTTTATAAGACTAATCACTATGGAGCTCAGGTTTACTTGGATCCTAACGAGGAGTATGCTATTTGCATTGATGATCATGGTATTGAGTTTAAAGAAGAGATTAGGGCAAACAAACAAGGAAAAATGTACATGGATAGAAACAGAACTCGGTATGTACAAGTCGAAAACCTTGATGTGATAGACAAATGGGGGTTAGAAGTAAACACCATAATCCCAGATATGTCAGCAAAAGAAGGACCACCAACTTTAGAATTCGAGGGATACGATCAAGTAGATTTGAAGCCTTTGAAACGGCTTGGTACGGATAATCCTAAGATTGTAAACTATTGTTGGGAGGATAGAAACATAAAAGATCTTTTGTGGACTTCGCATGCCAAATCAAGACAACTAACAGCCATGAAGATCATCTATATCTTCAAGATCAAAGATAAGGGATCAGCAGACCTACCAACCTACCTGTTTAGGGATTGTTATAACAACAACTTTGTTATGATGACTCATGAGGAGGTAGAACAAACCAAATACCAAGGGTATTCCATAAGGGATTGGATATTGGGACAAGGACCAAAAACAATTCCAAGATGAACACCATGAGAGATCATCGGAGAATAATGTTAAGAAACCAGAAACCACCTCATCACGAAGAAAACCGGGTGACACTAAGGCCAGTCTAGGGCTAAATGAGTCACTATTTCCAACAAACTGGTTTGAAGGACTCGAAACACGACCAACTGCTAGGAGATCGAGAGTTGAACCAAACAGACGCGTCAGACCAATCGATTTTTAGAAATGGGTCAAAAAATACAATGGATCAGGGGATCCATATGACCACTTAGCAAGCTTTAAGCAAGTGCTAAGAGCATAACGTATATTCGATTTCCATACTCAATTCGAGGGGTTTGGAATGACATTAGAAGGAAAAGCATTGACATGGTTCCAAAAAATTCCACCAAGGTCAATCATGGACTTGAACACATTAGCTCAAGGATTTATAGCTGCTTGTTCCAAAACGGGGATCGAACATAATACGGTAGCTCAAATTCACAGCTTTAAATAGAAACATGGTGAGTCTGTTAGGGATTGTGCAACTCAAATGAAACAATACATTGCCAGATGCCCAGGGCTAGACATACATGCAAAAGAACGACTCGTATCTTTGTTTCTAGAGGGAGTGCTAAACAAAGAACTTCATGCTATACTCTATAGCAAGAAGCATACAATCCTAGAAGAGTGTGTGTCAGATGCTATTGACTTAGAAGACAATTGTGATATTTTCAACAAAGAAGATGTTCCTAAGGATAACCAAAGTGAGAAAACAACATCCACTAAACCAGCACAAGTGAGAACGGCTACTCCAACACCACTTTCATCCATAGAAGATATGCTCAAAAGGATGAATGATATGATGAACAACATGCAAAAAGCACGTATGAGGGGACCAGGACAAGGGGTACCTCAACATGGACAACCTATTAGGACACAAAAATGGTGTGCAATCGAGGGTAAATGGACCAAGCATGAGACCAATGAGTGATACTTTCGACCAAAGTATGATGGGAATGTTTAGTACGTGCCTATGAGGTCACAAGGACAACCCACGTACAAATATCAGCCTAATATGGCCCAAGCTCAAAGACCACCGATGGGTATGGAAAGACCTCAACCTGTGTTGAGTCAACACCCTCCGTACCCAGGACATAATGCAGTGCCTGTAAAGTACATGCACTCCAAAGGAGTCATAGATGAACAAGCATTAGTGCCTGTTACACCTTATGCGGAGCCTAGTCCATCTACAGTAATGGTAGAGGGAGATTGGTATAATTCACATCCACCACCAATGGAAGAAACCGTGACTTATGCTCCACCATAGATCACACCAATGTATTATGTAGCTAATCAAGGTGTCACACCTCCCACAGTAAGACCCATGATTAAGCCAAGAATAGGAAATTGTCACAACTGTGGTGCAGATGATCATTGGAAATATGAATGTCCAGAGCCTGACAAAAACCTCAAGCCAGTTGAAGCCTATTGCATACAATGTTGCAAAAAGGGAGGACACTTTCTGGAATATTATCATAAAAATCCTTTAAACAAGGGTAAAATAGTAGTAAACGTAGTCCAAGTGATACCTAGTAGCTCATCAAAGAGTGAACCGATTGTTCCAATCAAGGTAATCACTAGGCCCAAGCTAAGAAAAAGAAACACAACTCCTCTGATGATTCAGAAAATATGAAAGTTTCCTCTCAAAGGATCAAAAGAAGCAGAAGCAAAAGATATGAGATGAGAAAACAAAAACAACGGGTTGAAATCGAGGAAAAAGCAAAAAAGCTATTCTAGGAAAAGTTGAAAGAAACAACTGTGAAATCAAAGAAACAACCGTGAAATCTGGAGGATCCATTTTGGTTGATAAAATTTTTGAGCCTATTAATGCAACCTTGGAAGCCTACCAAGAAGGACTTAAAGCAGGCCAAAACATGGAAAACAAATGAAAAAACTATCCTTCTCCAGACATGGAGCTAAGCTGGAAGCTTATCAAAATTTGGTAAGAATGACGCAAGAAATGCTAGAAAAACAAAAACCCAAGCTTGAAAGTATATCAAAACCTGAGGAGCTTGTGATAGGAGACACCAAAGAAAAATTTGATGTGGTGGTAAAACCCCACCTTGAAACAAAAGAACCAGAACTTATAGTGCTGGACAACGAAGATGCCTTAGACGGAATTCCATTTGTAGAGGAAGACTGGCCAAGACACTTATGGGAAAAAGTTAGAGACATCAATGATGGGAGCCTAACGCTAAAGTCAGCTCCTATAGAGGAAGTTTGATTGGAATACCTACCTTCTGATATGAACATGGATGTACAATCCTTGTACGGGGATTGCGGATCTGAAGCTTTAGGAATGTCGAAACCATTGACCTTGAAAAAATTACCCTCTTACTTGGGAGATAACAAAGATGAATCCCTAGTGTGTAAGACCACTCAAGTAAAAAGAGCTGAACAGACCGTAGAAGTAGACAAGATTCATTCAATCATGTCTACACCCATCCAATGCACTCTTACCTTGGGAGAACTGTTAAAATTCAGACTATATTTATGGAATGATCTAGAGAAAACCCTAGAGAAGGTGGGGATAACGGAGCTACATCTCAAAAAAATTGGAAAAATTAAAAACAAAATGGACAACAAAGAGATTCGATCTGTTCCAATGAGAAAAGACACGGAATATTACGAAGGGGAAGAAGGAAACAACACCCTTCCAGTGAAATATAATGACATTGAAACCATGGCAATACTGGATAGTGGGGCAGGCATAGCCATAGCCACGAAAACAGTATGGGAATTCTGGGGACAACCAGCCATTAGACAAACTCGAATGAAATTGCAATTGGCTGACGAACACATTGAGAGACCATTAGGGCTTCTTGAAAAAGTGATGGTCAATTCCCGTGGGATTGAATATCAACACACTTTTGCCATAGTAGACTTTGGAAAAAAACTCAATTATGAAATCCTTTTGGGAAGACCTTTCATGTGACAGGTACAACTTATCCAAGATTGGGAAAACAATTATCTGTACTTGAAGCAAGTGGGATCTATAACAAGGGTAAATCTAAAAGATCACACTTATAGAGATGTCTTGAAAACACCCATACAAGAGTTTGATTCAGTCTCTTCGACTGAAACTAAGCTTCCATCCTGGTTAAAAAAAGACACTCCTATTTGGATGTGTGGAGCTTCAAAAAATGGGAGTTTAAAACGAGAAGAATGTATTCTAGAAAGGGATTGCACAGAGAAAGCCTATGTACCTGAACCCTTTCCAGAGCATTTGTTTGAGCCATTTGAGTGGACAAGGAGTCAATCATGACACAAGTTGAGCGGAAAAAGGAACATCAAGAGTTGGAAAAAGCTCTAAAGGAGATATATACAACTGAAATGGAAACCACATAAGAGGATGGTAAGGATGTAATGAGTGTTCCATCCCATTACAAAAAGTATACTCTCTAACATCAAAAAATCATAGTCGAACAACCTGTTAGGAAATTACGAAAACAAGGCAAGTCCTACAAAGAGCCCGAGAACGCGAAAAAGATAGACTTGGCTGAACCAGGAGAAGAGCATAGACCTACCTACATTGCAAATGACCTAACAAAAGAAGAAGAAGAGTTTTTTCTAAGCTTACTAAAAGAATATCGTGATATCTTTGCTTGGTCTTACAAGGATCTCAAGGGTGTTGATCTATATTTTTTTTAACATACCATACCCATGAGAGATGATGCGAAACCAAGTAGACAAAGGCCATACACATATAATGAAACATTTGCCAAGAAAAGCAAGGAAGAGATTGAGAAACTAAAGGAAGCCGAATTCATTTACGAAATTGAACACACAGATTGGGTGTCTCCAATTGTGGTAGTACCCAAAAAGAATGGAAAATTACGAGTGTGTGTCAATCTCAAAAAGAAGAATGCAGCTACCATTAGAGACAACTTTCCTCTTCCAATCACTGAGCATGTTTTAGACTGAGTCGCAGGAAAAGGAGCTTACAGCTTCTTAGATGGATTTTTCGGATACAATCAACTTTTGGTTGACCCAAAAGATTAGCCTACCAAAACATTTTCATTTAAGCCGATTCTTGTGATTCCCGACCAGTTTTTTGTCCTCTTCAACTTTGCAGAAGAAAGTTTTCTCAAAATCTTCACCAATTTTGAGATACGTCACTCAGACTACCTATAGGTCGTGAAGTAGAAGCTACAGATTTTTACAGATCTGATTTGATATGTAAAAACAACTTATTTCAAGTCCATTCCAGCAATCCCCAACTGTTTTCGCGTGGTCTACAACTTTGCAAAAGGAAGTTTCTACAAATCTTGTACATTTTGAGAGATATTCAGTTCAGACAGCAGGGTGGTCTACCCTTGTCGATTCTTCTGCATACAGGTTTTCGTTGCAGACTCTTTCTGCAATGTCTGTCACATGCATATTTGATGTAAGGTCTTGAGGGTCTATTATATCAGACAAACCGTCACAGTGGTTACAGAAAAGGGTTTTTGTGGTTGATGTAAGATCTTATGCGGTTTATGTATTGTGATGGAAATATGCAAAGCCTATTGTTGAGGACCGTGGTAAGGTTTTATTGAGCTGGGGGATTCTCAAATGTGGAGATTCTTTCGGTGATATAGGTTTTGGAGCGAGCCCCCGACATCCCCATAGTTTTGGCATCGACATAGGATGTATGTTTATGCGGTTAGTGCAGTATTGATGTGCATCTGCTGACCCGCCATTGTTGGCATTGCTGTCATCTTTATGCATTGCCTTTGACAATGTTCAGTTGGTCAGAGACACTCTTCTAGAGTTGGAGACATTGATAGTGACAGTTCTTGAGATTTCATCTTGTCGGTTTAGCCACTTTGATCAACATTTCAGTCATTGTACACATTTGTTTTGGGTTCAGAAGTCAGTTTTGCAGGGGAGACTCTGCCAAAAATTTTCAGGTTTTCTATCATCTTCTTTAGTGGAGCAGATCTATCACTTTTTTTCCTTGTCGAAGTAATGGCTTCATCATTGGAGAACTCTTTGTTCAACATTGAGAAGTTAGATGGCACTAACTTCCCATTTTGGATGGAACAAATTTACAATGTCGTAATACAGAAGAAGCAGATCCGGCCAATAAAGATGAAAGGGATAAAGCCTGAGGTTATGGATGAGTATGATTGGCAGGAGTTGGGTGAGCTTGCGAGGTCCACCATCATGATGACTTTGTCAAAGAATGTGTACTTCAATGTGAACATGGAAAAGACTAGTTATGAGTTGTGGAAGAATTTATGTGACCTGTATGAGAAGCAAAGTGAAGCATCACGGGTTTGTTGGATGAACAAGTTAGTTGATTTGAAGATGGATGAGGGCACACCCATGTGCAACCGTCTCAATGAGTTCAACACAATTTTCAGTCAGCTTTCTGTGCAGGGAGTCAATTTTGACAATTCGATCAAAGCAATGTTCTTGCTAGTTACACTGCCAGAAAGTTGGGATACTTTTTGCACAGCCATAAGTAACTCAACACCTCCTGATGGTTTAACATGTGCTGATGTTGAGGGCAATTTGCTTACTGAAGAGGTTAGCAGGAAGAATCTTGATACTTCTTGTGGTACTAGCAATGCTCTCGTTGTTTGTGGTCGATCATAAGAAAAGGGCAAGTAGAATCAGAGAGGAAAATCTCGTAGCAAATCACGTGGCCAAAAAGACATTGAGTGCTATCATTGTCACAAAAAGGGTCATATGAATAAAGACCGTCGAAAGTGGAAACAAGAGAAAGGTAAAGACAAGAAGTCAGAAGAAGGCAAGACTAAGGAAAGCAGTATAAATATTGAAGAGATCAACAATGTTTTTGTTGAAGATTTTGATGGAGATATTTATCTCACATTTGCCATGGATTCAACATTTTTGGTTGCCACTGATGACTATGCTTTACAGGATTGGGTTATTGACTCCTCACAGAGAGTGGTTTAGTACATATGACTCCTCACAGAGAGTGGTTTAGTACATATGATGCAGCCTGTAAAGGTCGTGTTCGTCTTGGCAATGATTTTGCTTGTGACATAGTTGGTGTCGGTGATGTGCAGTTGAAATTTTAGAATGGTTCTTCATTCATGCTCAAGAATGTGAGACATGTGCCGAAGCTTACCAAAAGCTTGATTAGTACAGGACAATTGGAGGACGCAGGATATTACTGCACATTTGGTGATAGTTCGTGGAAGATCACCAAAGGTTCTTTAGTGGTAGCACATGGTTCAAAGTCTGGGACTTTGTACATGCTACATGTATCCAATGTTAAAAACCATGTAATTTGTGTAACCGAGCAGCCAAGTGTTTCTTTGTGGCATCGCCGATTAGGACATATGTCTCAAAAGGGAATGAAAATCTTATCTCGTTTTGGTTATGTGCCTGGCTTCAATTTCTCAGATTTTTTAGTTTGTGAGCATTGTCTTTATGGTAAACAAACACAGTCACCACACAAAAGGGGAAGCACTCAAAAAAGTGAGCCGTTAGAGTTAGTGCATAGTGATATCTGTGGACCTATGCCTAACGTATCCATGGGAGGTTCATTGTACTTTGTTACATTCATTGATGACTTCTCAAGGAAAGTGTGGGTATATCCTCTCAGGAAGAAGGATGAAGTTCTTTCAAAATTTCAAAATTTTGTGGCATTAGTGGAGAATCAGTCTGACAAGAAAGTAAAGTGCTTGAGGTCAGACAATGGTGGTGAGTATGTCACTAAAGCCTTTCAAAATTTTTGTGATTCCAAAGGCATAAAAAGAGAGTTGACTACTCCATATAACTCTCCACAAAATGGTGTTGTTGAGGGGATGAACCGTACCATACAAGAGAAGTTACGTAGCATGTTGTCTAATGCAAAGTTGCCTAATGGATTTTGGGCGGAAGTGTTAGCAACTGCTGTCCATCTTATTAATAGATCTCCTAACAAGGCTTTAGATGAGAAGGTACCTGAAGAGATTTGGTCTGGGAAGCCACCTTCTTACAAGCATCTTAGAGTCTTTGGCTGTGAAGCGTATTGCCATGTTCTAAAGGAGTTTCAAAGCAAGTTGGCTCCTAAGTCAAAGAAATGCATATTTCTTGGCTATGGCAATCCTGGCGAGATGGGATTTTGGTTATGGGATCCTGAAGCTAAAAAGATAGTTCGCACTAATGATGTATACTTCAATGAAGAAAAGATGCATAAGAAGCCTGTGCATACAGTGGAGGTCAGGAGAGTTATCTTCCAAGAAGATGGAATTGTCCACAATAGGACTGAAGTGCCTAATGTCAGACAACAGGTACAGAATCCTCCTGCAGTACAAGATGTTTCTGAGGGACAACTGGCTCAAGCAGTTATTAGAGGGCCTACAAGAGTTTCAAGGCCTCTTGATAGATTTACTCCGTCATTGGACTACATTATGTTGACAGATTGTGGAGAGCCTTCCTGCTATAAGGAAGCCATGTCAATGGATGACAAGGCAAAGTGGGAGAAAGCTATGCAATCAGAAATGGACTCGTTGCATAAGAATCAAACTTGGAAGTTGGTTTGATTGCCTAAAGGTAAAAAGGCATTACCATGCAAATGGGTGTACAAGCAAAAAATTACACCTCATGATAATAAACCCAAGTACAAGGCACGACTTGTTGCTAAAGGATTTAAGTAGCAGCAGCAGGGTGTTGACTTTGATGAGATCTTTTCTCCGATTGTCAAGATGACTACTGTGCGGTTTGTACTTGTGTTGGTTACTAAAGACAACATGGAACTTGACCAGATGGATGTCAAGACGGCGTTCTTGTATGGTGATCTTCAAGAAGAAGTTTATATGCAGCAGCCAGAAGGTTTTGTTGAGAAGGGCAATGAAGACTTGGTGTGTCAGTTAGAAAAGACTCTTTATGGTCTAAAACAGTCATCAAGGGAGTGGTATCGTAAATTCTACTCGTTCATGCTCTCTCAAGGCTACAAACGTAGCAATATGGACCATTTTCTCTACATAAGCGAGCTAATGATGGTAGTTTCCTGATTTTGGTCCTTTATGTGGATGATATGTTAATTTTCGGGAAATGCAGGGATGAGATTTAAGCCTTGAAGTCAGAGTTACATGCAAACTTTGAAATGAAAGACATGGGTGAAGCAAGCCATATCCTTGGCACGCGCATTAAGCGAGATAGATGCAAGAAATTGGTTTATTTGTCTCAATCTGAGTACATTGCTAAAGTGCTCAAGCGTTTCAATATGGAGAAGGGGAAGGCATTAAGTAATCCATTGCCTCCATATGTGAAACTTTCTAAAAATAATTTCCCTAAGTCTGAAGAGGAAAAGGCTGAAATGGAACAAGTGACTTATTCATATGCAATTGGGAGTTTGATGTATGCTATGATTGCTACACGTCCTGCTATTGCATTTGCAGTGGGAGTTGTTAGCAGATATATGTCAAATCCAGGCAAGAAACATTGGGAGGCAGTGAAAAATATTTGAAAGGTGCAGATTTTATCGCATCTCATTGAACCCTTTCAAATGCCAATTTCGGGTTAAGCATGGAGTCATTCTAGGGCATATAGTGTCCAAGAACGGGATATCCATAGATGAGAGTAAGATTAAAGCCATAGCCGATTTGCCACCACCTACTAACTATAAAGGAGTTCAAAGATTTATGGGCCATGTTGGTTATTATCGAAGGTTTATTTTAAACTTTGCCGAGATAGCGCGTCCATTGTACAAGCTTCTTATCGAGTTTCACTGGATGGAAGAATGTCATCAATCTTATGAGTTATTAAAGAAGGCCCTAACAAGTGCTCCAATCCTGCGAACACCTGATTGGAATGTACCTTTTCATGTGCATATTGATGCATCAAATTTTGCTATTGGGTGTGTTCTAGCTCAACCAGGAGAACATAAATTGGACTACCATATTAGCTTTGCAAGTCGCCAATTAAATGATGCCGAGATGAACTACACTACTACAGAACGCGAAGGTCTAGCTATGATTTACGCAGTAAAGAAATTTCGCTATTACCTTCTTGCTACCAAGTTTGTGTTTTATGTTGATCATCAAGCATTGCTATATTTGGTAAACAAGCCGTGTTCCACGGGTCGAATTACACGATGGTTGTTAATTCTTCTTGAGTTTGACTTCACCGTTGTTGTGAGGCCTGGGAGGAAACATGTCATGGCGGATCATTTATCTTGTATCCCTAATGGCGAAGCTCCTACGGGGGTTGATGATGAATTGCCTGATACTCCTTTGTTCATTGTTGAGACAATGCCTGAATGGAGTGAAAAGATTGTTAACTTCTTAGTTAATGGTTTTCCACCCAAAGAGTTGCGAAAAGATATAGCTCAAAAATTAATCAAGGAATGCGAACCCTATTGCTTACTGGCTGGAACTCTCTATAAGAGAGGAAAAGATGATGTTCTTAGACGCTGTGCCCGCGAGGATGAGTATTTATATATTCTACAAGAGGCACACATGGGCGTAGCTGGTGGTCACTTTTCAGGAAAGTTGACTGCCCGAAAGATCTTACAGTCAGGCTATTGGTCGCCCACTTAGTTTAAGGATGCATCACTTTTTGCAAAGGGATGTGATAAATGCCAACGCTTTAAGAAGCCACAAAGAAGGGATAGGATGCCTCTACATCCCATCAAGGTAACCCAACCATTTGAAAAGTGGGGCTTCGACTTTGTAGGACCGATTAGTCCGGCTGCACGTAACACGCAATCACGATATATCATTGTGGCTACCGACTATGTAACCAAATGGGCTGAAGCAAAAGCAACACGAAAGGCGGATGCAAAAACAACAGATAAGTTCCTCTTTGAGAACATTATCACACATTTTGGATGCCCCTTTGAACTTGTGAGTGACAATGGAACTCATTTTATAAATGAAGAAATAAAAGAACTCACATCAAACTTCATGATATCTCACCACAAGTCTACACCCTATTATCCCCAAGAAAATGGCCAAGCTGAGAGTATCAACAAAACTCTCATCTCCATTTTGACAAAGACAGTTGAGGCTCATCGCATTGATTGGGACCTAAAGCTTACATCAGCTTTATGGGCTTATCGTACTGCGTATAAAGTTGCTATTAATTGCACACCGTTTAAGATGGTGTATGGCCAAGAAGTAGTTATGCCATGGGAGTTTGTCATTCCTAGTCTTCGAGTAGCTTCTCAAGAAGGTTGGGATGGTAACCCCTTAGTTGAGCGATTATATATCCTGGAAAGGCTAGATGAAGAGAGGCAATTAGCTGTGTGAAATGCTCTAGTGGAGAAGGATAGGAGAAAGAAGTGGTTTGATAGCCATTTAAAGGATAAAGACATCAAGGTTGGTGATAAAGTTCTTATGTACGGGGTATGTAATGAAAAGAAGAAATTGAAATACGTTGGTAAGGGACCATATGGAGTGTGTGAAATTACCCCGCAAGGTACCATTCGTGTGGAGACTCTAGATAGAGTTGAAACCATTGGATTCCTTAATGGGAGTAAATTCAAAAGATATTATGATCCTCTAAGCCAGGAAGATTTGCAAGCCATCCATCAAAAGAAGGCTGCCAAGGAACAAGCAGAGCTTAAAAAAATCCAAGCAAGAGTTGAGGCTCGAGAACGACAACAACATCTGAGACGCCAACGAGAGGCTAATCTGGGAATCACGCAAGCATTTTTCGAGGACACAGATGACGAATCATTAGAATCTGAGCCACCCCTACGATACCCAATTGAGCTAAATAGCCCCTATGGGAAAGTACTATACAATGCCTTATTAGATACGGGAGCTAAACACAATTTGTTGCCCTATGGAGTTTGGTGTCAATTAGGGAAACCGACCCTATCCCCGAGTACGATGCAAGTCAAGGGCATTAATAAAAATAAAACTGCTATTCTTGGAGTCCTTCAGACCCCGTTGTCTATGACAATGGAAGCATAGTGCAGAGGTTTCTAGTCATGCCCACGGGAGCTATGGAAGGCAATTTAAACCTGGGACGCACGTGGATGTTGGCAACCAAATGCACTATTGATTGGGATACTAGTAGTGTCACGATGCGACCACCAACTCTTACCCCTATCATTCAAGCAAAGTCCCCTACGTTGCAAACTCTAGCAAAGTAGAAGGATAGCCAACATTCACAAGCCAAGGTGGTTAACTCGTCTTTGCCGGCTACCCATGAACCTAGCACTTCAACACTTCTAGTTGCAGCAAGCAGTAATATTGCAAGTACTCAACCTACACGACCTAAGAGTACATATCAATGGGTCCCCAAGGCCTTACCTTCAACTACCTCAACCCTCCCATCCATTCCAAGAAAAAATTCCCCTGGAAAACCAAGAGCGCGCTCTAGGAGAGTCAAGAACAAATCACGATGGATTCCAAAACGACTATTAAAAGCCCAAGGCTACTATGATGGAAATGAGCAAATCTGGGTACCTAAACGTAAAATGTGTCCTTCCCTATCGACAACAAACCCATATGAGTCAAACAATGTAACACTAAAGCCAATGGCAGACCGTGGGAAGGGAAAGATCACAGAATGCTACACACCTAGTCCAGAGATAGTTTGGGCTCCAAGGCAAAACCAATTTATTCCACCCAGCTCAGGAAGGGGGGAGTTCCATGAAGCTTCTAGCTCCTCATGTAATACATCCATAGAAGTAAAAGCTTCTACACAGCCTCCACCTACAATAGTGGACCTCCATGAAGCTACAAAGGAATCCACACCTTCCAGTGTTCAAGAATCACATGATGAACCACTTCAAGTTCGATCTTGGGAGAGTACCTTACCACCCTTGCAACTCGACGAGGCACCTAAGGTAATAGAAAACTACTGGCAAAAATCTTCACCTATAACAACTTGGAACAACTGGTTTCAAAGGGTGACGACATCATTTCAAACGGTATGATCTACCCAAGGGAGGGGGGAGTGTTTGTTGACATCCATTATTCACTTGCTTCCCTCTCAACCTTTCTCCCTGACCTCTTAATCTCCAATCTTAGGGAATGTATATATAAAGCCTTATACTCACAAAAACAAGATAAAAAAGTAAAAGAGCAAGAGCCATAACACAAAATCATAAAAACAAATTATGCACAAGAACACGACCCTTGTAATATTTGCACTCTAACCATCATCAATTTGCGTGTACAGATATGGCTAGTACGCTAGAGTCATCCACTCCTGCCTTGGGTGAGAGGTACCCTCGTTACTTTTCACAAATATTTCACATGGTCTTTCCAGTGCTTGCATGTGAATGGGATTTGATAGGTACGCTAGCATGTGAGAGGAATTTTGAGGAGTTAGAATGGTTGGTACGTCTCTTGACCACGTCTGATCCATACTTAGTAGAGAGCGTTTCTCCCATTGCACAAGCCTACCCTTTTGACCAAGATGACTATAGGCGTCTAGTGACCTTCTTAGTAAACATGGGCACCTATGATGAAGAAGAAAATTTACTTGACTACACAGATGGCACATATGGTCTCATGGATGATGACTTTGTTTATCTCGACAACGAGGATAGGGGTTTAGCCTTAGGGTTTCCCCCCAACCTCTACAATATCCTATTCCCTTGACTCTCTAGGGGGAGTGCAACTAATTAGGTTAGGGTTCCTTATGTTTTTTGTTGTGTTCAATAAGTGTTGGTACCTTTTCCCACTAATGTGCCTCCTGGAGGTATTCCTTTTGTTTCCTAGTGTGTACAAGAGCGTGTTGCTATTGATAGGATTTGGACCTTCATGGAACCTTTCTCTCGTTCACACTTCAGATCAAGCGCCACCATCAACACAAACAGGTGTTTCTTGTCCATTAGCATTGTCCCTTATCTTTTTTGCATCTATGATTGTCTGCTTTGATTGTGATTGGTAGCATAATATCCAGCACATTTGCTTAGTATCAAAAATTTAATTCAATGTCTTTTTTGTTATAATCCCTTGTCTAGGTTTAAACATCAAGCAAGTCCGACTAAGCTAGTTTGACCAAGTTAGGTGTTAGAGATCTTCTCTTAATACCATGGGGAATGCCTTCCTAATAATTAATGGTTACTTAGGTTCTTAATCCGATTTAGGCAGCATTGTGTGAAATGTACTAGGGCTTTCGAGTGGGCTTGACCCTATTGACCTTTAGCTTAAGTATTATAAAGGGAGTTTACTAGTGTGATGAGCCTGGGGAGGTGTATCATTGTTATATGACCCCCCAAAGTTACAAAATTAAAATGATGAAAATGAACAAACAAAAAATCAAAGTGCCACATTGTAAAATCTTAAGCTGGAAGAGAAATCTCAGCTTGATTGGGTACTTCACTCACATGTATCGCCTATGGTACTAGAGCCCTAGAGGTTCCCAGTATGGGCGCTTTTTCTTGAAAAGCAAAAAACCCAAGGCATACAAAATAAGCACACACATCAAAATTGAATCACTGTGAAAAGAATTTGGGGGGTCAAAGAAAAAGTAATCAATCAGGTGATGATTTCATGAGAAATTCCTTTTATGGTAGCTTAACTACAAGGTCTTCTAGATATAGCCTCTAGTCAGCCCTCGAACATGAATACTTGGCTCTCACGATGAAACAACTTAATTGACCACAGAAAATTAAGAATCTTACCCATGGTATTAATATTCGATCTCTAGTGCCTTTCGACCGTCAAATTAGCGACCCCAGACTTGTTTAATTTTTTACCTTTACATCTGTTTATGCATTTGATTACATTGCAATTTAATGTTCATTGCTGACAAATTGTTTGAAATTCTTTTACCAATCAATTTGTCTACCTAAAATTGCATATGCTTTTTAATCACTTATGAGAATGCAATTACTGTGCCAATGTTGTTTGATTTTGCAGTGACTGAAGAAGGCTAAGGACATTCATCTCAAATGCTCTTCCACCTCGACGAATGAGCTTCAACTCAATAGCTTCCGAGGACGGAATCTACATCAGGAAGGGGGGCATGTTAACCCTCACGGCTCACAGACACCCCATCACCTACGACGGACGTGTATTATGTATTTGGTAGAGTCAAGTACCGGGCTTGTCGGACCAATAGGAAAAGGGTAAGAGTGATCACCGATGAGAGGCGCACTCTAACTGGGACATTCAAGGGATTAGTTGGCTAAGCATGGGCGCCCAAGTGTGAATGAGGTGAGCTCATATAAAAGCCAACTAAACCTAAAATTCACTTATTCTCTCATTTGTGCAATAGAAGAGTGCTCTTGCTCCATCTCCATCTCCATCTCCATCTTCTTCTTCTTCACCTCCTTGTGTGTGTGTGTATGTGTGTGTGTGTGTGTGTGTGTGTGTGTGTGTGTGTGTGTGTGTGAGAGAGAGAGAGAGAGAGAGAGAGAGAGAGAGAGAGAGAGAGAGAGAGAGAGAGAGAGAGAGAGAGAGAGAGCATTGCGGCAGCACGATGGCGGTGAAACGGTTGAGCGCGACGTAGCGGCGTCTCCTTCTTCTTCGCGGCGAGGAATCCTCCACGGCAGGAGCATAGAGTGGTGAGTGACACACCATTGCCCTCTTTTGAGCTTACTAGTTAAGCTAGTTGTGTGCTTGGAGCCGTCTGTGGCTTGCACATAGTGTTAGGCAAGTCCCTTGCTTCGATAGTGCGGCAAGGAGGGCACAAATACACATGTGGTACAGGAGCTATATATAGCTATGAGCCAGAGGGCCAAGGGCCTATATATAGGTATGGTTGGGTGGTTATTGGCATGTCTATCTCCCTATGCCCTTTCACATAGAGGATACATCATTTTGAGTAGCTATTGATACAACCTTCACTTTTGCCTTTGAAAAAGTGCATCGGCCATTTGGTTGTGCTTACCAACTATCATAGAGGATACATCATTGTGAGTAGCTATTGATACAACATTGACTTTTGGCCTTTGTAAAAGTGCATTGGCCACTTGGTTGTGCTTACTAGCTATGTGAGCAATATGAAAATCAAACTATGAAACAGAGTGTTTGCCCACCTCATTTGCTTATCACTTAATTTAGTTTGCCTTAAAAATTATTTAAGACTTTGGTGATCTGTTCACCAAATAAATAGAGTGCCTATGAGATAATACTTCCACACATCTAGGGCATCTAGGATAGCTAACAACTCTTTTTCATATATTTCTAGATTCTTTTCTTGGTCTTCCGATCTCCTACTTTCATATGCTATGGCATGCCCTACTTGAAGCAAAACAACTCTGAGGCATTGTCCGCAAGCATCACACTAAACTTCAAAAGGCTTTGAAAGGCTTGATAACATTAGAACAGGATGAGAGGTAAGCTTCACCTTTAAATTTTCAAAAGCTTCATTCTCTTTGCAGTCCATACAAATTCAACATTGTTCTTAATCAAATCATATAGTGGGCCTACTATGACTGAGAATTTTTCTATGAAGCATCTATAGTATGCACACATGCCAAAAAAGCTTCTTAATTCATGTAGATTTGTTGGTATAAGCCATCCTTTTATTACCTCCAACTTTTAAGGGTCCATTCAAATCATTGTGCTTGAAAGATAATTTAACCTAAATATTGAATCTTTTTAAGAAAAGCTGATTTTGTTTTGATTAATGTGAAGCTTATTGTCTCTCAAAACCTGACATATTGCTTGAAGATGCTGCTTATGTTCCTCAATAGTCTTCGAGTAGATGATAATGTTGTCAAAGTACACTCCTGTGAATTGATGAGGTCTAAAGAGCCTCTCCATCATTTGATTAAAGGTAGTTGGTGGCATTGATAAGTCCAAAAGAGAGTACCCAGAATTCATATAGGCCAAAGGTAATTCAAAAGGTCGTCTTATGAATATATTCAGGCACTATCCTTATCTGATGATAATTCTCTACTAAAGTAGGTAGACCCTCATAGCTTATTAAATAGATCTTCTATCCTAGCAATAAGAAATCTATATGGTTATCTGATTAAGCGCTCTTGATAGTCCACACACATTTTATAAGTACCATCTTTCTTTTGTACTAGTAGAAATGGTGAACAAAATGGAGATGAATTAGGCCTCACCATCCCTTTTTCCACAAGCTCTTTCACTTGCCTCATAATCTCCTCTTGCTAAGCCGGTGTGACTCAAGAAGGAGGCTTATTAGGAGGTGAACTACTAGGTAGAAGTTCTATGGAATGATAATATTGTCCCCGTTTGGGAGGTAGCTCCCAGGGAATTTCATTAGTAAACACATCTTGAAATTGATTTAGAAAAGTAGAGAATTCTCACTCCTCATTAGTTTAAATTTTGGCTTCATTAGGAACACATGCATCTTTGTTAGACTCCTTGACCAAAACCATGTAACAAGAAAGAGAGTTTTTCATGAATTTATCTAAATTTTGAGTTTTTACAAGCGGTATAGTGTTTCCCACACTACATACATTGTGCAACATCCTTGCCTCGATAGGAGAAAAGGATTTTTCTCTCATGAAACTTTATAGTGGCAACCATGAAATCAAACCATGGTGCTCCTAGAATAACATCTTCATGCTTGAGTGGAGAGCATACTTTTTGATAGACTCATATAGGGTCATCTTCAAGCTTTTTCATTCTGTGAGGACATTATATATCTTTGGCATCACTTGCAAGGAATTTCTTTGTGATAGCAATCCTCAAAGCTTTCCAAGTGTTTGGAGCTTCATGATGGCTACATAGGCTTGACCACCATTGACGGATTGACTTTTGGAAATGCATAGAAACATTTGAAGCTTTGAAGATTTTGAGAAAGCTTCATCTTCAAAAGCCGCATCAAATTGTTGGATAAAGGCCAATACTTTATCAGTTGCTTTGAAGGTTTTATCATAGGTAAGGAAACTAATGTTCTTTCCTCCCTCTTTGAATTTCTTCAATTTTGTGTGACCTCTTCCATGCTACATTGCTCCTCCATTTACCCTTCTCTTCTCTCTCTTGGGTGACAAGTTGTTGTCCTCTGTATCAAAAGATGGTGATGACCATGAAGAGGAAGAGAAGAAAGAAGACAACGATGGTGACCACTTTCTTCACTTCCTCTTTTTCTCCCTTATTTGGATTGACATGGGAATGAGTAATTGACGGCTTCCTTATTTGGATTGACATGGGAGGGAGTTTGGGAGGACTAGGTGACCGCCATACTCTCCATCTTCTTGGGAAAGCATCATTTTCAGAGATTGGAGGGGTGTCGCTTTCATACCTCTCCCTTGAAATTTCAACGCGCACTTCTTCTTCTCGAATAGTTTTCCAAGGAGGTCCTTCCAATGTCTCCTCTTTCATTACCCAAAGAGAGTCCTCTTTTGGAGGTCTCACTAGGAGGCCTTGCGGAAATTCTCTCTTCTTAGACACTTGGGGGAACTTGTGCTTGAAGGGCTTGAATTTGGCTTTAAACCTCTGCTTGCAAGATAGGGTTTCCCATTCCTTCTTGTACCTTATCAGTAAGGTAGTTGACAACTCTGCAACCATCACCAAATTTTATACCATGAGCCAAATCTAAATTGTCAATAATAAGTACATTCTCTTGATTATGTTGGGTCATGATTGAATTTCCTTGTATGCGTATGCTAGATATTTCCTTGGCACTTTCAAAACTTTGGCTATTCCTCCTCTTATCCCTTGAAAATTAGCACTCAAGCATCCGTGGTTTGGAATATTGTTAATTGCCAAGAGTAATGGAGTGGGTTTAACAGTGTGAGGTTGGCACCAATTCCTATCGGCTAATAGCTCAAGAATGGCTAAGCCATAGGCAAGTCTCAAAAGACTCCATTATTAAGACCATCGATCCCAATGGTGTCCCCCGTACCTCTCTAAACAGGCATACTAACCAAGTTAATAAATTCTAGTCCATATTACCATATTGCAATGAACAACTCCAACCTTTCATAGATTACTCAAGAAAAGAGAAACCTCAGCTTTGATATCAATGCTAGATAATCTAAAGCTTACTTGTAGATTTAGCGGAATTTAACTATGAAAGGATAGAGTTTTCCTTAAGAGAAGATAGCAAGGAGATTATAGGTTGTGACAGACTGATTTCTATACACAGCTACACATAAACAACATTATAATCATGCATATAGTTCAAAGAGCGTACACAATTAAGATTGATAACTTGATGAGGACTAGATTTTCTTGGAGAGGTCCCCCCTCCAAAAGAACTTGTACTATAATCCACTCAAAGGAGATCTTTGTTACAATACATGTTTATGCTCTCGCGGAGCCTTTTTTGAATCAGAAAGATGGTGTTCTTCAAGATTCCATGGTATAACCCTCCTTCCCAAACCCTCAAAAACTGCGGGAAAGAGGAAGGTGAGGGTGAAAAGAAATATTTTTCAAGCAAGAGAATTGATACTACCTGTATTCTTGCTCATGGGAAAGCTCTTAGCATAGATTAGTAATAGAATAGTAGATATGGAGAAGAAGAGACTTTCATTGGCTTGGATTTGCATCCATAGCCAAGAGTTCGAGCATAGAGTCTGTCTCTAGAGCTCCCATGAGAGAGAGAGAGAGAGAGAGAGAGAGAGAGAGAGAGAGAGATTTCTTTCCCAACTTGGGCACTTGAGAGAGGTGTGAGAGGAGCAAGAGAGCCAAAAATCCAATGAGCCCTCCTTATATGCTTGTACAAGTGTGCAACCAGTCTTCAATTAGAATGTATAAAACTTGGCCAATGAGGTGAGAACACCTCATAATGCAACTCAAGCTTATCCTACACTTGTCCTAGCTTACCTCGCATGAAGAACTCAACCCCCCCCCCCACCCCCCCCTGCCCCCCCCCGCCCCCCCCCCCCCCCCCCCCCCCCCCCCCCCCTTTCTTTGGACTCTTCTTGGAAAGTACAGACACCACACACACTTGTTGGTTGTGTGTTTGAATTAGTTCAATTGCTCTAGACCATAGAGTGTTGTGCGGTTTGGCGAAAGGACAGTCCCTTTTAGGACTTAAATTACACACACTTGTTAAGTTCACACAAAGTAAGTGTTTGCTGCTTTGGACATGTGGCATAGGCAAGCTTAGAAGACAAATATTAGAGTCAACTTACTAAATGAGGAAGGGTTGATCCAACCTTAGTATTTAGCTTTTCCCTTTCATTTAATAAAAACCATAAACTTACCCTATGATTAATTAACTCATGTGCAAGACTTTTGCACAAACCTTGGAGGCTTATGAAGCTTACCCGAGGCTACAACCTACCTGCTAGTTTAGGACCTACTAAATCAAGATAAAATTTGATAAAAATAAAACTAATCCTTTGGGATTTAAAAATTTCATCCTGTGTGCAAAACCTTAGGACAATGCTTTGAAGGTGCCGCCAAGCTGCTCCCAAAACCTTCTAAATTTAGAAGATTTGTGGCAAGTTAGAATTTCACCCTAAGACTTCCCAGACTTCATACTTGGACTCTAAAGAGTTATAATGACTTGAGATTAGCACATTCACTTTCTATTTTAGACTCCTATAATTGCTCTCACTACGAGAGGTACTTAATAGTAGCGACGCTCGTAGTGCGACGCTCAAACATGAAAAAGCACGGCGTCGCGATGCCTATAGCGACGCTGCCAGAGCTAAAAAAATAACCGAGAGCGTCTGAAAACTCAAATCTCAGATCTAAGTTTTTCGGCGCGCGCTCAAGCAAGCAAGGTAATGCTCTTTCTCTCTCTCTCTCTCTCTCTCTCTCTTTCTTCTCCACACACACACACACACACACACACACACACACACACACACACACACACACACACACACACACGAGGAGAGGAAGGAGAGCCAGGTATGCTCCTTCCCTCTTCTCACTCTCATGTTCCATTCCCCTCTTTCTCTCTCCCTCTCTCTCTCTCTCTCACACACACACACATTGTGTTTTTGAGAGAGAGAGAGAGAGAGAGAGAGAGAGAGAGAGAGAGAGAGAGCACAAGCATAAACAAAAAACGCACACACATGCATAAACAAAGAATGCACACACACATTGAGAGAGGAAAAGAGAGAGAGAGAGAGAGCATGTATAAACCAAAAACGCGCACACACATGCATAAACAAAGAATGCACACACACATTGAGAGAGAGAGAGAGAGAGAGAGAGAGAGAGAGAGAGAGAGAGAAGAAGAAGAAGAAGAAGAAGAGAGTCTTAACATCGTAGGAAACTATCCCAAGAGACCTTAAAGATCTAGTCGACAGGAGTTGAACTCAAGACCTGTTATTCATGAGGGAAATGGCATAACCAATCTATCACACTTCGGTGATAGAAAAGTTATACCATTTTTCTCCTTTTTTTATTGGCGTGCACACAGACCCACACACACACCCGAGAAGAAGAGAGTTTAATTTAACTTCGTAGAAAACTGATTAAAGAGACCTAAAAATCTAGTTGACGAGGAGTTGAACTCAAGATCTGTTATTCAAGAGGAAAATGGCATAACCAATCTACCACACTTGGGTGATAGAAAGGTTATACCATTTTTCTCTTTTTATTGACACACACACACACACACACACACACACACACACACACACACACACACACACAGAAGAAGAAGAAGAGAGTTTTAACGTCGTAGGAAACTATCCCAAAAGACGTTAAAGATTAGGTTAGATGTAGACTTACGTTAAATTAGATTTAGGTTTATTTAAGTTAAATTAGATTAGATTTATGTTTATTTTTAGTTAGATTTAGGTTTATTTACGTTAGAGTTAGATTTACGTTATATTAGATTAGATTTAGGTTTATTTACGTTATATTAGATTAGATTTAGGTTTATTTACGTTATTTATCTATTGTTGAAGAGGGAATTGCCATAACCAATCTACCACACTTGGGTGATAGAAAGGTTATACCATTTTCTTCTTTTTATCGTTTAAGATAAGGTTACAAGAAATGGCGAGAAAATGGCGAGAAAATTTCCTTCGCTCACAGCCTTGATAGTCTATGCGGACCAGCAATTCCACCTGCATGTTCAACTGCTGCTACCATACAATAAGCCGTCATGTTCAGCTAATGGAAGAGCAAATTGAGCCTACACAGAAATTAGTGATGCAAGATGACGATTCCAAGGGTCACACACACACACCACATCCCGTCAAATCTAGAGTAAGAATTAAGTGCCTTGAGCAGACATCAGCTACATTGCAAGAATGGTGTACCTGCATGCTACAAATTAAACAAAGATCTACTGTGAAAAGATGTTAAGATGCTGTGAAATGCTACAGCTAGAGAAGAGGCAAAGGGGTTTTGTCCACTACATGCAGTATCATGTAGACGTGGGTGTGTAGATTTCTTGTACCCACAAATATAGGCATTGACCAATAAAGACGAGATTATAACTCGGTGGTTCTGATCTCCGTGCACCTCTAGACCGAGGTGTGTGGGGATTGGACATGACTAGAGAATGTGAGGTAGTTTACAGTGTGAACACAGAGAGAGAGAGAGAGAGAGAGAGAGAGAGAGAGAGAGAGAGAGAGAGAGAGAGAGAGAGAGAGAGAGAGAGAGAGAGGGAGAGAGACGAAGAATGCCAATAGAAGATTAAATTTGTTGTCCAGGTTATAAGTTTTTTACCCTCATTATGAGTAGTGACGAGGATGTGGGGCCGTCCAACCGAAACACCTATCTCTCAACGAGGATCTTATGTCCTTGTAATCATTGCAAGCATGCTGTGCGACGGACAAGGCACGTTTCTTTGCAGCACGTTCGCGAATTTGGCGAGTTCGATCCATCTATTATAGATCGAGTTGTTGCCAATTATAACTCGTTGGACTCTGACGCTGGCCAACAGGCAGCAATCTTAAAACCCAATAGACGTGTTTGCAGGCACTTTGGTCAAGCAGCATATGTGAGGCCACAGATGTAGCCTCTGACAGCTCGGGGGATGATCATGCAGACCACATTCCCAACGAGCCAATGTTTGAGCCCGAGATTGATGAAATGATCGAGACGATCATGGATTCAGAAAGGCTTGTCTATGATGATATGAAAAGTGAAGCCGATACGCCATTGTATAATGGAGCACGTGTGTCTAGATTGAAAGCGCTCCTGGTTCTTCTCAACATGCAGACAAAGTTTGGATGGAGTGACACTAGCATCACAGCGCTTTTCAGGTGATCTATTACAATTAGTTTACTTTAATAAAACTCTAATGTATAATGATCTGATAGATTTTTACACAATTATACCGTATTTTTATGTTGTGTGGATTGCTCAAAGAGCACATACTACCAGAGCTGATAATGTGATGTCAGATTCCCGAGAGGAAGCAAGAAATATTTTGCGAAACTTAGGGATGGATTACAATTCGATCCACTCTTGTCCTAATGACTGCATTCTTTTCAGAGGGGAATACATAGACATGGAGAAGTGTCCGAAATGTGATTCCGAAAGATATTGAGTAGATCTCCACGGAACAAAAATTCCGCAAAAGGTTTTGCGACATTTTCCTCTGCTTCCTCGCATCAAGCATTTCTTCCAATGTAAGTCCATGGCCGCCCTAGCATCATGGCATGAGGATAATAAATCTTCGGATGGTGTGCTACGGATTCTTGCAGATTGTGCAACCTGGAAACATATAGATGGAACATGGTCGTATTTTGCTAGGGAAGCTCGGAATTTGCGCTTAGGCCTGCCTATGGATGGCGTAAATCCATTTGGTCAAAGATCAACATCTTACAGTGTATGACCTGTTGTCATCGTCAACTACAACATTTCCTCGTGGTTGACTACGAAGAAGGGGCACCTAAGGCTAAGCTTGATTGTGCCCAGGCGATATAAAGTGAACAATATGGATGTGTATCTTCGTCCACTATTGGAAGAGCTACAACAATTGTGGATTGGCATAGAAGTGGTGGATATGAGCCGATACCATTAGGAGAAATATGAACCTTGCATGGGCCTTGTAAGGAATCCTAATTTTTAGGGATTAAGGCTAATGGTGTGTAGGGTTAAGGGGACAAGGGCATTCAAGAAGCTAGTTTAGAGTAGGCTTTTCTAGCGTTTTTTTTAGACACATGTAGGATGTGGACCTAAGAGGTCACCTTCTCTCTCTAGCTTTTGAAAAGTGAAAGGAGTAAAGAGGTGTGGCCACATCATCAAAAACGTGGATCACTAAGAGCCAAAATTTGACTTTTAAAAAAAAAAGTTATTTTTACTTATTTTTGACTTAAAACTCCCCCCCAACGTATATCCATATCAAAAAAATATTTTTTGACATTTTTTTAAACTTACAAGCACTAAAAGTCCAATTTTTCAAAAAAAAAAACTCCCCAAAAAAAAAAAACCTTTCTTCTCTCTTCCTCCTCCCTCCTTTCTCCCTCTCCTCTCCCTCCCTGCCCCTTCTCTCCTCCTCCTCCCCTCTCTCCCTCTCTCCCACTGTCCCCTTCTCTCCTCCCATGTTCCTCCCTCTCCCTCCCTGCCCCCTTCTCTCCTCCCTCTCCACTCTCTCTCTCTCTCCCCCACTACCCCCTTGTCTTCTCCCATGTTCCTCTCTCTCCCTCCTCCCTCTCTCTTTTCATCCTTTGCTTCCTCATGCAACAACTACCATGGTGCTCAAGGACATCACAAATCGTATGCATACATATTTGCTTGTTCGCAACGTTTGCATCGAAGGCCGGACGTGAGGGTGAGCAGAGGTCATCCCAGGAACGTCGTAGCATCGGTGAGATGAATGTTGACGATTCTTCAATATCTTGCCAATACCATCACATATTTGAATAAAACACCCCTTTATGCAAGGTAACAATATACTTCTTACTTTTGATTGTGTTCTTCTTATCATAAACTTTGAAGTTTAAGGTGTTGCCTCTACTTGTTTTGTAGTGCTTGGCACAAAGGTTGCTTTTATGCACAAATAGTGAAAGGCTGCAGGTTAGAGAGGCCAAGTGTCACCACTTTTCCTTTAAAACAGTCTTCTTTGTTACATCTTGCAGGTAGGTGCTTCAAATCCATGCTTATTAGGGGTGGTAGTCTCATCCTAATGTATATTTTTATATTGTTTATTCCCAGCTAGATAGAAATACTTGCAAATTTGTACAACATATACTTAACAAGTGTCTTCATTATATAGCTTGCAAATGTTGAATTCATACATGTTTTTGTTACAAGGTGACCTCTTGTTATGCTAGTTGAGTGGCGTTGTTTGCAAGAACGGCTCAAGGAACTGGCATAACATGAAGCTTTTACGGTGGCACAAAGCTCTCCTCAGCGGCAATGTGGCTCCCACTACACCAAAAGTCATTATGCTGACATGAAGAGATCCCTAGTAGGACAATGCAAAAACTTTTCATTAGCAGCAACACACTCTTTCCTAACATGAGGGCACTCCTACCAAAGATATTTTTATGTGATAGGTCACCCCAGGAGCATACCATGTCATGGAATGGATGTAAGAACTATGACCACACTACTCCTTGTAAAGTGTTCACAGATGTATGTTTATCAAAGTTAATGAGAAGAAATTTGGACTTTTTTGTTTGTTGATGTGTAAGAGCACTCTAGGTCTACCATATTTTAGATTTTTTGATAAGTTAAATAAAATTTGTAGTCATTTAAAGTGTAAGTTTGTTTTTGTTTGGTAAGATTGTACATGAGAAGACATAATAAAGTATAAGAGATCTTGACGGAATAAGCCTCGATTAGATTCCTACCATGCACTTGTGACACCAGACCTCTCCTTGAACCTTTTGATTTCTATCATTGTGGGAAGTCTAAGAGTGGTCTATTTTCAAATTTTTAGCAATAACTTTTTTTAAAAGGAAATTTTGGTTATTTTAAAGTTTGTACACAGTCTAGGAGTTCATTCTGATTGTTTTCCTTCAGTTTCAATTTTTGATCGAGGGCACTCCTTGGAAGCCACTTTTGAAGGTGTTAGGGTGAGATTTTGAGAAAGTTTTGTATGTAGGAAATGCAGTCCTTAACACAATAAAAAACATTGGTTCTCTGAGATTTTCAGATTCCATGGTTTTAATGCCCGTTCAAGCCCGTAGATTAAGGAAAAAGTAAGAAATGTCTGTTTTACATCATTTTTTAAGAAATTGCCAACTTGCACGTTGATTTTTGGAAAATCCGAGTAGGATATGATTTTTTTGCATCACACGATAGTCGAAGAGCGCGACGGGATGAACAAATTTATGTGAGACAAGCCCAGACAGATTCATAGCCAATTGAACACTAGAAGCTCTTGAAAACAGCCTAAAAGTCCAACACTTAAATTTTTTTTTTATAAAAAAAACTTACTGCTTGAATTATAACGATGCATAAAAATAAATCCTGTACTTGTCATTTAAGGGCCCCAGGGACCCTCAACATGAGGGGCCACAAGGGCGCGCAAATTTTTTGGATGGCTGATTTGCGCGCCCTTGTGGCCCCTCATGTTGAGGGTCCTTGGGGCCCTTAAATGACAAGTACAGGATTTATTTTTATGCATCGCCATGAGATAGAACTGGGCAAATTGATGTATTCATAGCAAACTCCCCCCCCCCCCCCCCCACAATGGCAAATAGCTAAACATTGTATCATGCCATGCATAAAAATAAATCTTGTACTTGTCATTTTAGGGCCTCAGGGACCCTCAACCGTGTCAAAGTACGTATACTCTAATACAATCATTCCAAACTCTCACATACATACTAAACTCTTTACACATGTCATAGAGACTGGGGCAACGCCCAAGGCACGGCCTACTGAGGCAACGTAACCCCTAACACTTGTTAGCCTCAAAACTGGAACGAGAGGCTTGCAAGTCTTGGAAGGAGGGTGAGGAGGTAGTCTTGGAAGGACGATGCCAAAGTAAAACAATGTGAGGCTTGGAGTGGCCGGAGGCAAGAGCTAGTACCATGTGTCAACCAGAATCCTAGCCTCTTTCATGTAACGATGCAAGAGCTGACTACATCTCTCTCTCTCTCTCTCTCTCTCTCTCTCCTCCCCCCCCAATGCATGTAGCACAACACTTGCTTGTGTAAGCTCGATCTTGCCAACACACACCACCCATTTAGCGCACCAACTTAAGATGGCATCTATACTACTCTATTATGGAGAAAGGAATTTAGGGAAGCCATGTGGCCTAAAAAGCAGCTTGCGCCATCTTGCACCAGTGTGTTGGTGGTCAATGGGGAGCGCGGCGTGGGGGGAGGAAGCTGAAGAAACTTTGTAGGCCCTGAACAATCGAGAGAAAGAAGTCCTCACACGAGGGATACCCAAACACACACACACATAGAGAGAGAGAGAGAGAGAGAGAGAGAGAGAGAGAGAGAGAGACCCCTCTATGCCGTTTGGTTTTTCTGCCCACAGAGTCTGGCCTCCCCCCACGATGAGCCTTGCTCCACTCTACAGTCAATGTCCTACTACGTCATGTTTGTGCTCTCCACACCTCATAAAGGCTTGGTCCCTACAACTGCTACTTGCAAGATTTCTCTCGCTCGGCTCGCGATGACAATAAATTTTTTTGGATCGCACAACACGAGTAGCGAATCCCACCAACATTTTGCACCACCCCACCCCAACCTCATATGCCTTTAGCCAATAGAGCTGGCCCATTGGTAAGAGCGTGGCCACTCTCAAGAGGCACACATGGCAGAGTTTCGCCCCCACTCCTTCTCTCTCTGTAAAGCGTTATTACCCTTTTACACTATAAAACGTTATTACCTAAAAGGGTAATAACGTTTTACATAGGCTACAACGATTCCTTAATGTGGGGCCACTCTCCAGAGGCACAAATGGCAAAGATTTTCCCCCACTCCTTCTCTTAATGCAATAGGTTACCACGGCCCATTCCCACTCCTCTCTCCATGTTGAGCTAGCGACGTTTGGTGTTCCTCGTGTCCTCCACTACCCATAGCTACCTTATCATCATCGATTATCACCAAGCTACAAAGGGAGCCCCTGTAAGCGCCTTACACCTTGAAGACTGCAAATCTCGGTTTCTTGCTTCTTTGTGATCCAGTAGCTCTATGCGAGGCTTGGTAGCTCACTACTGCACATTGCCTTGGTATTCTGCAGGAGGCACCTCTCAACCAGCTGAACAACTTGTTAGTGGCAGCTTAGCCATCCATAACAATGAGAGGAGGCACCTCTGGTGTTTCTGTTGGGCTTGAGCACTAAGTTGGCCCATTTCTTGGCATGCGTACCATTACCCCTCTCTCTCTCTCTCTCTCTCTCTCTTTTGGTGAGTTGCCTGGTGCAGCCATCTATCGAACCATTCCAAACTCCAAAGATGATAGTCATGTATTTTGCAAATAAATATGTTGTTGGTTTCATGTTTGCAAAGAGAAGGCGCTTCTCAACTTCATAGGGAAATAACAGCCTTCTGGAATGAATATGAGGCTCCGCTATCTATGCCGGGAGCACCCAACTATGCGGGCGGGGGGAGAGAGAGAGAGAGAGAGAGAGAGAGAGAGAGAGAGAGAGAGAGAGAAGGGGGCTAAACGCCTGGCAGCTACTACAGTTGCCACTAGGTGCTTTGCTCCTTCCCAGCTAGGTGATGCGTCGACAGGCAACCACTGGGTGCCGCTGGGAGCTCTGCTCCTCCCAGCTAGGTGCTCTCTCTCTGATCAACATCAGCCCGCCACATCAGCAATGGACTCTCTCTCTCTCTCTCTCTCTCTCTCTCTCCTACACACACACACACATACACGCGCGCGCGCACACACACACACACGCTCGTCAACAGGAGCTCGCCATAGTAGGAATGGAATGGAACAGTGGACTCTCTCTCTCTCTCTCACTCACTCTCTCTCTCTCACACACACACACACACACACACACACACACACACACACACACTCTCGGTTGTTCATCAACAGGAGCTCGCCATAGCAGGAATGGAATGGACAACAATGGTCTCTCTCTCTCTAGCGCACTCCCACTCCCGCACTCGGCTGACTGTCCGTATTCCTCCAACCGTTGCGGTAGCCTCCCGACGTACTCTTGGTCCTGGTTGTTCACCACCTTGCTCCCCAGCTCCTACCACGTGGAATGCCTGAAAAGGCTCTTCCATAATATGGTAACATAGATAGATAGATATATATAGATATTGGGGTACAAAAACGATCAGTGTTCGAACCCTCGACCTTGACCACACTATTCTAATAGCTATGGGACGACGATGAAGGAATGGCTTATTCCTGCGGGTTCGAACGATCGGTGTTCGAATCCTCGACCTGCACCGCACTATTCTAATAGCTATAGCTTTGGGACGACGATGAAGGGAGGAATGGCTCATTCCTACGGGTTCTTGTCAAAATGCTGCTTCAATGAAGCGTCGATCTCCCGTTTTCTGTTCGAGAGGCGGATAGCGGGCTTGTTTCCGCTGCCTTCTCCACGTCGTCGCAGTCTTTCTCTGTTTGCAAGAGGAGATGAGGACAGCAGGTACCCATCTCCTTCGTTTGATTTCTCTGAGTATCTGTTATCTGGGTGCAGCTGGAAGCATGCCCCCTCTTGTCCTGATTTTGTTGGGCCGCTGTCGATAAAGCTGACACAGGATTGCCGTGGCCGGGGCCTTTTTACCTCAGCAAATGTGCGTGCAGGGGATATCCTCCTTGTGAGCAACCCTTTTGCTCTGTCTTACAATGACCCCAACAGCGTGCATCTTTATCACATGATCACTTCCATGACCAAGCAATCCTCCAAGGCCCTCCATCAGCTAGCCTCCCTTGCAGGATACTGTGATGAGATCATCGTCCCACCTATGGAGATCTTCGATCCAAATGTCCCCTACTGTGACTTTACAGATCGACAGATGATTAAATATGACCCACATCGCATTGTCAACACGATGAATACAAATTGTTTTGGGGGAGAGGTCAGATTGGCCGATTCGGAGCCTCCAACTCCGCTCAACGGTCTTTGGCTACTGCCCTCTTTTATCAACCATTCATGCACTCCCAATGCAAGCAGGCTCTTTGTTGGAAAAGCCATGTTGATCCTCGCCTCTACTGACATTGAGGCAAATGTGGAAGTCACCATTTCCTACACTGATTGCTTTCTGCCCGTCCACATGCGAGATGAACAGTTGGAAACTCTGGGATGCGGTTTCTTTTGTGAGTGCCAGAGGTGCCTTCTGGAGAGGTCTCTGCAAGAGTGTCTCTTTGATGTTGGCGAACCGTTTCAAGCCATGCATGATGAAGCTGTAGATGAAGTTTTTTCTTTAGTGAAGGGGAAGAAATGCAGCCGCCCAGCGTCATTACATGCATGCATTGAGCTGTTCAAACTTTTTGGCATTGTTTCAAAGAAGTTAGAATCCTCTGATAATGTAACGTTCTCGCAGAAGCAATGGATCCTTGCAAGTTATTCATATGGTTTCCTAGGGAAGTGTTTTGCAGAGCATTTGAGTGGTGACTGTACGCCCTCACAATGGGTTAACAGGAGGGCTGTGAGCCTTGTAGAGTCTATGAAATGCACGGTTCCAGGTATGATGCGCACATTAGCATTCTCTACGATTTTAGCAATGTCAGCAAAGCAGCAAGGTAGCGATGCGGAGTTGATTGAGAGACTCCACAATCTAGCAATGGATGAATGCATTAGAGTATATGGAAAGCAAAGGCAGGAGGTTACCCTTAAGCTCATGGAGCAGTCACTTGATGCCATTCCATTTGTATAAATTGGTTTTGCATTCGTACCTTCAATCTGTCAAGAAGTCCAGAACGGCATCGATAATGCTTGGGTCCATCATTAAGTGTGCAGAACCATTTTGTGAAGTTTGATACTGGTATCTATGTACCTATGTGGCTATTGAGGCATACATTCGCAGAAAATCGCTCGTTTTGGCATCAGTTGGCTCCAAAATTGTCAAAATGTCTTACACCTGGCAGGCGCAGGAAGCAAGTTTCCCCCACGGGGGAGTAAAAAGTCTTTTCACGCCGTGTCTTTTATTCCATGTCCCCTTGTTAGTCCATGGAAGTGCCGTTGTACAAGCAGAAAGGTGGGGCAGACAAAGAGAGAGCGCATCTCTTACATGAGTTCAGGCATGAGGATGCTTTTGCGAGTTGATCATTGCAGAGGAGAAGAGGGAGCTTCTTGAATCTGTTACCACCCAAGATATCAAAGTTTGCAAGCCCAATGGCTCATGCTTCCATAGATACAAGTATCCTTGTTTTTCCAACTTAAGCCTTGTGTACTAGGGGTCATATACCCTATCATCTTCCTTCTAATGCATTTTCCATGCTGTCTCTGCCCTCATGTTATGTGTGATGCCAGAGCATCCGATGTGTCGCTGGGGATAGATGATGATGTTGCCTTGCTCTTCTTCCACGACTATATTCCACTCCCCTGTTGCTTAGCAGTAGCAAGGCTTGATGTTGTCAAGTATATTGGTCTTACCCTCTCTTTCTAATTTTGGCTTTCCATATGAAGTACTTTAACTAGTCATGCAAAAAAAAAATCCAAACTACATATGAAAAGTTTTAGAGGTAAATTTGCTACATTTATGATTTTTTTAAAATTTTGTAAGTTTTCTCACCTCCAAACTCAAAAGTTAGAGGAAATCTCCAAATTTGTAGGTGGGATTACACTATACCTAGGTTTTTCCTTTCAAGCACTATGCTTGATCTCTACTCTTTAGTAGTTAAGATTTCAAAGATGCATCCTAAACCAGCGTATGCTCCCAATGGTAGTCACAAAGCAAAAAACTAGTGTGCCTTGATTGCTTCATTATAATGGTGTGAATTCAAAAAGCGGAGTAGTGTTCGATCTTTTGCCTCACATGCTCGAGGCTTCATAGAATCTATCCTTGAAGCTTTTTCCATAAGCCCTACCACCTCACCAACCAATTGAAATTTAGAGTTGACCAAGATATGGAGAATAATTTGGTGATTATAATCTTTCAAGACGTGTTATTTTATCCCCTCTATTGTTGGAGGGGCACTTAGTTTTGCCTCCAGTGTTAAGGGAAATTCTTACAATAAAATTTTGCGGTTGCATAAGAAATAAAATTTTATAGTTGCAAAAGAGGCTCTTTCCTCACAATGTATGAATGCATGAGTGTACTCAACCATATCTGTCCGCCTGACATATGCTCTCAACTCTCTCTCGCTTGAGCTAAAATAATGCAAAAGGAGGAAAAATAAAGAAAAACTATGTACAAACAGTCTATTTACATGGAGCACATAGGATTTGAAGCTTTGGGTTTGATATTTAAGCTTGTTTTGGCTCACAAACACCCCATACATACTTGGCCCATACATACTTTGTGTGAGAAAGTTTGCACATAAAAAACATCAAACGACGACGAGCACTCATTAAGCATTGGTTTAGGTGTGAACAAGCTCTGTGATAGCATCTTAACAGATAATATTATCTTGCTTAAGCTCTTTGCTTCATTGTTATTGTGATTGAAGGTTGGCTAGAGGCATGCTCCATTTTGGCTTCATTATCCTTGATTTAGTATTGATGGAGTTGGTGATTTCTCACTGATCTTCTCATTGGTATGGAGTGCCTTCTTTGGTATCCATCTTTGAATGGGCAATACACCATCATTCAAGTGATGTGGCCCTTGTTGTGGCTGAGAAGATTTCAGTGTTCAAGCTAGTTTAGTCTTTATAGATTCCCTTAGCCCCTTGGAATTGAGATCTCCTTTTAGCTTTAACCGATTTTCAGGAAAAGTATGCCTCAGCTTAGCCTTGAGCCGGTTGCAAAATCAAAGTGACCGGTTGAGGGGAGGGCAAGAAGGAGAAAATTCCTCTTAAAATACATGGAGAATAGTGTAATTTTGCAAAAATACTGGTTAGTATTGTAAAATTTCCGGTTCAGATTTGTCTTGGAGGGATTTTTGTATGTTTGTGAAAATGATTTTTCCCGAACACTGGCTTTAACATTATCAAATTGGGATTTGGGTTGACTATAGCCAAAAGTTCCTACTACCTATGTATTAGCCTTGTGCAACAAGGAGATCCTTGGCTACCCACCTTTGCACTAGTTTCTTGGAAGGATGGTGGTGGGACTTTAGGCCCTTGTGTTCTTGCTTGAGTAGTGTGTGGCGGCACTTTATAACTTATGATATGTGGAATTGGTAATCGCAAACTCTTTTGACTATGATCATAGAATTCTTGTGCACTTAATTATTTCTAGGTACTCAACCATCCTTTGGACCCGGGGAGGTCACCTAATAAAAACGTAACCTATCACATGAGTTCAACAGAAGGGTATTTAAAGTTCTTGAAACTTACAGAAATCTATATACATAAGGACATTTTTTCAAATTTGAAAAAAAACTTATAGATTTTAAAAGAAAAGGGTACATTATATTTTTAACAAAATTCACAGATAAGGGGTTTCACAAACATGTTTTGAACGCACGTGATATGGTAGTTTTACACTTAGTGAACCCCCCGAGCCTTTGGACATATTGGTGTTTTTTGCTTTGATGTCCACCCATATGTGTTTATCACCATCACTTAGCTTTTACACTTGCACTAGTAATTGTGGCACCAGGACCTACTGTGACTAACATCATGACTTTCTAAGTCAGAGATACTTTGGTTGGAACACCCTTGGGTTTGTCTTGTCAACTTGTGTATTAGCTTCCTTTCAAAAATGGGTTATAACTTATACCTCGTGGATTGGTTGATGTAGGGGTATAAGCTATTTGGAAGTTGGCATGAGGGAGCTCCACTTTTACTTTCCCTTGTGCCTCGGATTGAGTATGGAGTCATGCTCACGCAATCGTTCAATTTTGTTCTATAGTTGAATCCTTTTGAGATGGTACTTTTGAGAGTTTCTAGCTTTTCACTTCTTATTAGATTGGTCTTTAGATTTTATTGCACTTGGGTTAGTTGTGTCTTTTTGCGACTTCTTCTTGAAGCTTGTGTTGAAGCCTTGTCAACTTTTTGACATGTAGCAACAAGAGGACTTTTACCTTTTTCTTTAGGCTTGCTAGTAGCTCGAAAAAAAATTCTGTGATTACACTAACTAGCTTTGCAAGGTCCGCATCGGATTGCACTAAATTCATTTTAGGCAAAACAATTAGATGACATAGAATCATTATTCTTGATGACTAAGTAGTACAGTGTCATAGCCATCTTCGTCACAAAATTTGTTAGTCGGTTGGAGGAAACATGTATCTATTGTAGCTAGGATGCAAAACTTTAATTTTTTATTGACTGAACCACCATCAAGGAATTCTTGATTGACATACTCTTCATCCAAGAATATGTTAGCTTTCATTTTAATTTAAACATGTTATTAGCCAAGGAATCACTTACATTGGCCCCAAATACTAACCTCGCGGTATACTTTGTCATCCTCATTTTGTGGCAAGTGTTGGAATTAGGGTTGGAGAGAAACACACACAGCTTGGAGAAGATGAAGGAAGCTCAAGGCACACAATAGAGAGTGTGTTACTTAGTGTGCAATGGAAAGATAGATATAGCCCTAGAGTGATGGGCGTATATACAATGCACGGGGGAAAAAACCTCCTAAAGAGGGAAAAAATGCCCCGGTGGTCCTATTGTGTTCACACACATCACTACCACATGTATATGGTAACAAATCCCCCCTGGAGTGATGCGGTGAACGAGAGCTGGCACATGAGTAAAGGGAAGTGCCATGCCCAGAGGACAGGATCAGTCCACAAAGGGGAGTAAGCCCAAAGCTTTGCGGAAAGCTTCAAGCTTCTCACGAGACAATGCCTTTGTGAAAAGATCTGCAAGGTTGTCCTGTGTTGGCACATAAGCCAAGCTGATCTCTCCTGTTGAGAGCCTCTCCCTGACATAGTGGTAATGCACCTCAATGTGCTTTGTGTGAGCATGAAAAACTGGGTTCCTCGCAACTGCCAATGTGCTCTGACTGTCAGTGTAGATAGTGTTGGCAATGTCCTGTCCAACACCCAAATCAGCCATAAGGCGTCTGAGCCCTACACACTCAATCGTAGCTGTGAAGACTGCCTTGTACTCAGCCTCACAACTCGAAGTGGCCATAGTAGGTTGCTTCTTGCTCAACCATGATATACATGAACTGCCAAGCATGAAACAAAAACCACTTGTGGACACTCGCGTGTCAGAACAACCAGCCCAATCTGACATCTCAACTTACTAAATGAGGAAGGGTTGATCTAACCTTAGTCTATAGCTTTTCCTTTTCATTTATAAAAACCATAAACTTACCTTTTGATTAATTAGCTCGGGTGAAAGACCTTTGCACAAACCTTGGAGGCTTATGAAGCGAACTTGGGGCTACATCATACCTACTAATTTAGGACCTGCTAGATTATGATAAACTTTTGGTAAAAGTAAAACTCACCCTTTGGGCTTTAAAACTTCCACCTCCTGTGCAAAACCTTATCACAATGCTTTGGAGGTGTCGTCAAGGTGCTCCCAAAACCTGCTAAATTTAGACATTTTGCGATAAGTTAGAATTTCAGCCTGAGGCTTTCCGAACTTCATATTTGAAAGCTAAAGAGTGTTGGAATTAGGGTTGCAGAGAAACACACACAGCGACAAGACAAAGGAAGCTCAAGGCACACAATAGAGAGTGTGTTACTTAGTGTGCAATGGAAAGATAGATAGCCCTACAGTGATGGGCATATATACAATGCATGGGGGGAAAAACCTCCTAAAGAGGGAAAACATGCCCCGGCGGTCCTAGTGTGTTCACACACATCACTACCACATGTATATGGTAATAAATCCCCTGTGGAGTGATGCGGTGAACGTGAGCTGGCACATGAGTAAAGGGAAGTGACATGCCCTGAGGACAGGATCAGTCCACAAAGGGGAGTAAGCGCAAAGCTTTGCGGAAAGATTCAAGCTTCTCACGAGACAATGCCTTTGTGAAAAGATCTGCAAGGTTGTCCTGTGTTGGCACATAAGCCAAGCTGATCTCTCCTGCTGAGAGCCTCTCCCTCACATAGTGGTAATGCACCTTAATGTGCTTTGTGCGAGCATGAAAAACTAGGTTCCTCGCAACTGCCAATGTGCTCTGACTGTCAGTGTTAATACTGTTGGCAGTGTCCTGTCCAACACCCAAATCAGCCCCATAAGGCGTCTGAGCCATACACTCAACCGTAGCGATGAAGACTGCCATGTACTCAGCCTCACAACTCGAGATGGCCACAGTAGGTTGCTTCTTGCTCAACCATGATATACATGAACTGCCAAGCATGAAACAAAAACCACTTGTGGACACTCACATGTCAAAACAACCAGCCCAATCTGGGTCCGAAAAAGCATGTAAGTCTGGCGACAATGATCCCCCCTTGGGATAAAACAAGCCAAGATGTAAAGTGCCACTAAGGTAGCGGAAAATCCTCTTGACAGCCTGCCAATGCTTAGACCTTGGGCTATGCATAAATCTGCTGACCTGTGAGACTGCAAACTAAATATCCGGCCTCGTGTTGCATACATAAATGAGGCATCCAACAGCAGTTTGGTAAAGAGTGACATCTGCAGGATCACCAGCATCATGAAGACTCAATTTCAAACCTGTTTCCATGGGAGTGGCAATAGGTTTGCAATCCTCAAGTCCAAACTTACATAGCAATGTCTCTATGTAACTTTTCTGACACAAGGCAATACCACCATCACACTGCTTAAAGTATATACCCAAGTAATGATGCAACAACCCCAAATCTTTCATCTTGAAAGTAGCATTCAAATCAGCCTTAAATTCAGCAATATGTCTCTCATTTGGTCCAGTGATCAGCAAATCATCGACATAAAGAACGAGAATGAGAGGACATCACCCTCACGCTTTACATACAATGTGCTTTCCGTTGGACTGTTATTACAAAAGCCTTGTTTGACCACATCAATGTAAGCTTTCTCATACCAAGCATGAGGAGATTGCTTCAACCCATACAAAGCCTTCTTACCTCTGCACACTTTGTCCTCTTGTCCTTTTATGACAAAACCGCGAGGCTGCGTTACATAAACTTCCTCAAATATGTCACCATTCAAGAAAGCAGTAACAATGTCTGATTGATGTAGATCCCAACCAAAATGAGCTGCCAATGCACATAGAAAACGCACAGTAGTCATTCGACAAGTGGGAGCAAAAGTCTCTTCATAATCTATGCCTTTTTGCTGTGCATAACCCTTTGCAACAAGTCGAGCCTTATGGCGATCGATCTCACCATCCTGCTTGTGTTTCAACTTGTAAACCCACTTCGTACCAATGGCCTTTTTGCCAGGAGGCAAATCACATAAAGTCCATGTGTCATTTTCTATAAGTGCATCATATTCTGATTGCATGGCAGCCATCCAATTTTTTGAATTTTGTGCTTCATCAAAAATCAGTGGCTCCTCAACATCATGTAAGCTAGACACAGCCAAAGCATAACAATATGATGTATAAGATGCATGGCGAGAACCTGACCGAGTACGACTAGACAAAGGTGCATCAAATTTACTGTCACGCAAGGTGTGCACCAGCCATTTTGGCATACCTCTAGCCTGCTCATTTTCAGTCCTTTCCTCATCAAGTACATCATGTACATCTGCATCAGTAATAGGCTGATCTAGAACATTTTCAGAAACCCCCATAGGCTGTACATTTGCCTCATTCGAACTTACATTCGTATTTCCACCACTGAAAAGAGGCAACAAAGTGTCATAAATGTCTTGTGAGCTTACATTACTGTCTCTAGTACATGACAGCAAGGGCTGAACAGAATCTTCCACAAACACTACATCCCGTGAAACCAGAATACGTTTTGTTTGCGGATGATACAACCTGTAACCTTTGCTTTCAGCACTATAACCAACAAAAATACATTTAACAACCTTATCATCCAATTTTCTGCGCTGCACTTGTGGCACCAAAGCATATGCCAAACAGCCAAAAACACGCATGTGCTCAATAGAAGGCTTTCTATCATGCCATGCTTCATATGGAGTAATAGACTGCAAAGCTTTTGTGGGACACCTGTTAAGTACATAAGTGGCACACATAATGGCCTCAAGCCAAAAAGAATGCGGCAAAGCTTGACTTTTGACCATACATCGTGCCATTTTCGTCAGTGACCTGTTTTTCCTCTCAGCAACACCATTTTGCTGAGGTGTATAAGGCACTGTACATTGGTGTTTTATCCCACGACTAACCAGAAATTCATTAAATTCATGAGACATATACTCCCCCCCTCGATCAGAACGGAGGGTGCCCATAGTACATTTCGAGACATTTTCAGCCATAGCCAGAAATTGTTTGAAGCACATAAAAACTTCGGACTTCGCTTTAAGCGGAAATACCCATGCATGCCTAGAGTAATCATCAATGAAAGTCACGAAGTACAGGTAATTGCCCAAGGACGGAGTTTGCATGGGCCCACAAACATCACTATGCACAAGCTGCAACCTGCATGTGGCCCGAACTGAACCATCCTTTGGAAACTTAGAACACTGCATCTTACCCAAAATACAGCCTTCACAAACATGTTTGACAGGTGCTTCAAGAGGTGGCAAAGAAGAAACCATATCAGATTTCTGCAAACGCAGCAAACTGGCAAAATTCAGATGACCAAAACGTGCATGCCAAAGTTTTGCATCTAAAATAGCCCTTGAATCTGCAACAGCATTTGCAAAATTTTGTCCACACTTGTCATATAAAGTGAGCTTATATAGCCCATGGCACAAAAGCCCATATGCAACAACTTCATCTCCAAAACTGAGATCATGAACTATACATCTGTCATCCACAAATTTGACTACAAGTCCAAGCCTAGCAAGTGCGGATACAGACAAGAGATTCTTCTTGATCCTAGGTGTTGGGGTATAGGCGTCTGTGCCTTGCCCGGCCGCCCAGAGTCTGGGCGCCCACTGACTTGTATACCTTATACATAGCATAAGTGTATAGGGGGCTGCTCACTCTTGGAGTCTCCCCACCCACATCGTGTCTGTCTCCTTCTCTCTCTCTCTCACTCTCCGTCTGTGGTGCTCCCCGATCCCCTTCAATTGGTATCAGAGCTATGGTGACCGCGGAGAGCACGACGGCTTTGAGAGCTTCGAGGCGATAGCTCGCTCGCTCTCAATGGTGGAGTTCGATCGCGGAGTTTCATAGAGAGCGATTTTAGCTTGAGGAGCATTGTCTTTGGAGCTTAGGAGCTTGGTGTGGTCAAGCTTGGTCGAGGAGGCGGTTGCGGCTTCCTTGGTGAGAGGAGCTTTTGAGCTCAGTGGAGCTCGTTAGAGAAGTGCTCGACGGAGGAGAGCTTGACATTCGAGTGCTTGGATGCTGTTGTGGCAGAGCTCTTGTGTTGGAGCTTGCATTGAGAGGACATTGCATCACGCAGAGTGGAGCAGGAGCAAGTTCAAGACTGTGTGCAGCTCGTTTTTGCCATTTTCGGGCTCTAAAACGCAGTTTTTTGCGTAGCTCCGTCATACAGAGTCAGATCTACATGATCCAGGAGTCTAGGTCAGGGTTTTGGCACGCTCCGGACGCAATGGTGATGTCTATTTGCTGAAATTATGCTTTGAATTACAGCAGGTACAGCAGCAAGTTTATTTGTGCACTCTCGGGTCCCAAAAACACTGTTTTTGGCATAGCTTTCACACCCGGACTCGGATACATATGATCCAGGAGTCTACCTTGGGGTTTTGGCACGCTCCGGACGCGCTCGTCATATCAGAATTTTAAAATTCTGAATGCTGAATTTTCTGCAGCAGCAGTTGTTTATTGTGTGTCGAGGATTCCACACATGGTTTGCTCTCAGATGTGAGAGTGATATTTGCTGCAAGTTTCCTCACAGGTGGGAGGATACGATGTATGCCTTATGTGGTTTGATGCTCAGGGAGACTAATGTGATTGCATTTTGAGCTCGGCAATGTATGCCTCGAGCATGTTTTTTGGCAGTCACAGGTAGAGCAGATATTTGTGTACTAGATTTGCAGGTGTTTGCAATGATGTATGCAAAGTGTGGAGATTGGTGCATGCATTTGGAGTACGGTTTGATGCGCTTTGGTTGCTCATGGTTTTGAGCGTGCAGTCAGTTTGGTTACTGGTTTTGTGGCCGTTTTACTGACGAAACTCTGGCGAAATTTTCCCAGGAGTTTTATGCGCATCATTTATGCGATCTAGGTAGAGATTGCGGGTTGCACTCAGCATTTGTGTGCGGTGTTCTCTGCAGGTGGGAGATTTGTGCGTGTGTATGCATCGATACCGCACATTGTGGGCTTGGTGATTAGCTCACGGGTTTGACAGGCGTACAGTTATCTTGGCACACTCACAGGAGTGAGTATTGTGATGTATGCTTGTGTGGCTACGAGCTAGGTAGCCGGATTCGAGCACTAATGGCTTGAGGTTTTTCAGCAGGTTTCAGCTACAGGTTTACAAGTTTACAGGCAGGTTTGAGGGCTTATTTGGGCGCTGAATTTTCAGCCATTGTTTCCTCTTTGCAGGTGTCCATGTATGGCTCAGTTGTAGGCTGATTTGGGACACATTTGTGACTTGTTTATGCAGCTGTTTAAGAGCTGAATTTTGGGGCTGATTTGCAGCCATATCTTACAGCCATACTTGCAGACTTTTGTTGATGCAACTCGAGCCAGTTTAGGGCTGATTTGGTTGACATTTGCTACTCATTGTTGCTTGCTCTTTTGTGAGCATTATGGCTGATTTTTCATTTGACTTCCAGCGTTATGGTCTGACACAGTTTGATGGTGTAGATTTTGTTGCTTGGAAGGAGCATATGCTTGTTGCATTGGCAGATTTGGGGCAGGATAAACCCTTGCATGGTTTATCGGCGAAGCCCAAGTCTATGCGTGATGATGATTGGCAGGATCTTGATGAGTTAGCAATGTCTACGATTTGTTTGCATCTGGTTGAGTCTGTTTACTGGCAGGTCTCGAGGGAGACTACAACTCATGCTTTATGGCAGAGTTTACATGCTATGTACGCGACATCCATGTCTACAGGGGAGTCTAGTTCCACTTCTATGTCCATGGGAGAGATTGGTCCCACACGCAAGTCTCGACGGCATAGAGACTTGACATGTTGCCATTGTGGACATAGAGGGCACATTAGGCGTCGATGTTTCAGGCGTTTGAGACAACGGAGGCGACAGATGCGTGATGCAGATTTGGGCATGACAGATGCTAGTGAGATCAGTACGGTGGTTACTGAGTATGCTTGTGACGGCGATGTCACATTTACATCTAGCTTGTCTTCAGACGATCTTATGTCTACGGATTGCATATCGGATTGCACATTGTCTTCACATTGGTTACTAGATTCAGATGCTGCTTTCCATGTCACGTCGCATCGTGAGTGGTTTAGCACGTTTTCTAGTGGGAGACTTGGTTGTGTGCACATGGCTGATGGTGCTGTGTATGACATTGAGGGTACAGGAGACGTATGTTTGTCCTTGCCCAGTGGTATGAGATTTACCCTGCGTCATGTGCGTTATGTGCCAGATCTGAGACGGGATTTAATCTCAGTCAGACAGTTACGGGATAGTGGATGTCAGATTTCGCTACGAGAGCGAGATTTTGTGATGCATTTGGGTTCGCTAGTGATTGCGAGAGGTGCCAGGAGTGGTACAGGTTACCCATTGCATGTGGATCACGTGAGAGACGGTGTTGTCTCTGTGATCACGCAGCCAGGTAGACAGCGAGAGAGCAGGCGAGTCTCTTTTGCTTGTGGGTTGCAGGATGCTTTGCATGGAGTGCAGAGTAGTGAGCTCGTTGTGCACACAGTTGGGGCACGACTTGAGCAGTCACACAGAGAGGTGACAGAGTCAGACATGCATGCTTTGCTAGTGACTGAGCAAAGTAGAGACTCAGTTGTGCTAGATACTTCTATGCAGGATAGACAGGTAGAGCGGTCTTGCTCTAGTGAGTCACGACAGGAGGACGTTGTGCAAGAGTCTATGCATACGGAGTTAGAGCATGAGAGCTCTAGTGAGTCACAACAGATTGAGTGTTCATGTTTGCAGTGGATGATTGCAGAGGAGGCTGAGATGTCAGCGATTATGCAGTCATTCCTTTCTATGCTCGACAGTGAGCATGGGGATATAGTTGTGCAGGATATGTCTTCCAGCAGACACCTAGAGCAGCTGGTTTGCTCTGAGGTTGCACGACAGGTTGATGCGTCTTTTGCGGACAGTCAGGAGATGCATGTGGCTGACACGCCTTGTCAGTCAGAGATGCCTATTGCCAGGGACATATATGTTGATGCATGCTCCGTAGAGCTAGCAGGGCCCGCTAGCATTGCATCGACATTCGGTGGTCTCATGTATGAGATGTTGATCTTGAGACCGGATATCGCAGCTGCAGTGGGAGCATTTGCAGTTGGGGTTGTCAGTCGTTTGTTGACTGATGATGGCATAGTGCACGAGGGAGATATGCAGGTATTGCGTACATACTTGCAGTACGTGTGCGGTACGTCTGGTGGTGTATGGACTTACACGGGAGCAGGACAGCCGGATGCACACGATCACAGCCAGCCAGTGGGCATCGGTTGAGAGCGGTTTTCTCTCGCCTTTTTTTAGTCTTTAGACTAGGTTCCCTTGCTTAAAGGCACAGTCGCCTTTAAGTGGGAGGTTGTTGGGGTATAGGCGTCTGTGCCTTGCCCGGCCGCCCAGAGTCTGGGCGCCCACTGACTTGTATACCTTATACATAGCATAAGTGTATAGGGGGCTGCTCACTCTTGGAGTCTCCCCACCCACATCGTGTCTGTCTCCTTCTCTCTCTCTCTCACTCTCCGTCTGTGGTGCTCCCCGATCCCCTTCACTAGGTACATAAAGTGCATCAACAAGTGTGAAGGAACTGCCATTAGCAGCAGTGAGCACAATATTTCCAACTCCCTGAAACGGATAAGAGGTGTTGTTGGCACAAGTGACTGAATTCCCATGAGGGACAGACTCAAGAGAGATAAACAATTCACAATGTGAGGTAATGTGCTTTGTAGCACCACTGTTGAAATACCACACATGTGAATCTGCAGCAACTGACAAACATGCATCATGGAAAGGAGGATTGTAAGTGCACTCTGCGCTAAAAGCCCATTCTGCATCAATATCAGCAACACAGTCTCCTTTCACAGAAGACTCAACAATGGCTGCATTTGTAGTGGAACCAGCATTTGCAGTGGAACCACCCTCTTTCTTCTTAGACTCTTTGGCCTTCAACTTAGGACACGACTTGATCAAGTGATCATTGGCTTTACAATAATGGCAATGCATCTTCTTTTTTCCCTTATCACCAGAATTGCCAGATGAAGTACTGCCAGTAGAAGCATTAGGAACAGAATTTTTGCCACTCGCAGCAGAACCATAAGAAGTGGCTGCATTACTGTTACCACCCTTTCTTTGAGAAGGAATAAAAGCCTGTTCAACTGCACGCTGCCTAGTCCTGTTTTTTCTAAAAAGTGACTCTTGCAACAGCAATGTGCATAATGCATCAAACTTGACAACTTTAGGATTTCCTTGGGTCATCAGTCTCCAAGTACTAGCAAAAGTCTGGTAGGAATCTGGTAAGGCATCAAGAACAGTCTGCACAATGGAACTGTCTGAAATGACTTCACTTGCAGAAATAAGCTGCTCATTGATATCCTTGACACTAGCAAGGAAAGTGTTCATATCATCTTCCTCATGCATAATCTTTGACTCGAGCTCTTTACGCAGCAAAGCAATTTTAGCCTCATTGCGGCTTGCATAAAGACCTGCTAAAATATCCCAAGCCTGTTTTGCAGATTTTGTTGAACGGATGTGAGGAACAATGGTGCGCTTCACAGACAACGCAATCAAGGCATGAGCCTGCGCATCCTTAACATCCCAACGATCTTGTTCTGCCGTAGGCAAAACAACTCTAACAGCTGCAATCCTTGCAGCAAGACCTGCAACATCCTCAACATCGCCTACATCCTCAGAACCAGGACGTACATCAATGCCCTGCACAATGTTCCAGACACCCTTTGACACAAGAACATGTTGCATCATATAAGCCCACATAGGGTAGTTGTCCCCATCCAACCTGTCCTCAGCAGCAAACATCTTGAACACATCTGTGTTGTTATTGTCAGCCATGGTAAATGTTGCACCTGATGTGAAAACTGCCCGAAAATAGGAGAAACGGAGCGGGAACAACCTGTGCTATATAGCACAAACCGTAGAAGACTATAAGGCACCTGTTATGCAGAAAACGGCACTGACAAAAATTCTGCACAAAATGACGAAATAGCCTGTGCAGTACTGCCTGTGGTGGAAACGGAGGCCGAAATGAGCCCAAATCAAAATTCTGAGCAGACCGAGCTCTACGAGGTCTCCCAAAATATTTGTCGACCTGCGAACGCTTGCCAAAGCTCACTGAGCAAACGAAGCTCTACGAGCTCTCCCAAAAAAAAATTCGACCTGCGAATGCTCGCCAAAGCTCACTGAAATCGGAGGAGCAGCTGGAGACTAAGCCCGGGAGGACGTGACCTGCTCTGATACCAATTTTTGGAATTAGGGTTGCAGAGAAACACACACACCTTGGAGAAGACGAAGGAAGCTCAAGGCACACAATAGAGAGTGTGTTACTTAGTGTGCAATGGAAAGATAGATAGCCCTAGAGTGATGGGCGTATATACAATGCACGGGGGAAAAAACCTCCTAAAGAGGGAAAAAATGCCCCGGAGGTCCTAGTGTGTTCACACACATCACTACCACATGTATATGGTAACAGCAAGGTTTTCTTTGTGACTTGGGGAAGAGTTGTTGTAGCATTGGCTCCTCATTTGAGGGCCCTATAGGCCAATTGTTATTTCTCTAGCTTGGGCTCTTGTCACCTCTCTAAGTAGGATTAATTCACACTCAGTTTGTCCAATGTGATCGTAACTCTAAACAAAAATGAAACATCATTCATTGTAGCAAAAATCTTGAAGGGACCATAAAAGCGTGGAGCAAGTTTTAACAAAAAAGTAGTATCAATACTTGTAATCGTGTGTTTTCTAGTTTGAAGCATAACATAATCACCTTCCTTAAACTCGTGTGCCTTTTGATGTTTACTAGTATGTTTATTGTAAAGTTTCTATGAATCCTTGATAGCAAAATGAACACTGCATAAATATCATGAAAATTTACTGTGAAACCATCAAGCGCAGGCACAACATTAGAAAGATGTGAAGCATGAGTAGGAAGAGAACGGCCATACACAATCTCAAATGGAGATTTACTTGTAGTAGAGTGAGTAGTATTGTTATAAAAAAATTGTAAAATATGCAGATAATTATTCCATTGCTTGGGTTGAGAAGAAACAAAAGCGCATTCAATAAATCAATGATGCCACAATTAGTTACTTCCGTTTGACCATTAGAATCAAGATGAAATGTAGAAGTAAAATCAAGTTTAGTACCCAAGATTCTCACTAAAAAACTTGGAATCTCAATCAAGTATTATTACCTTTGGCAAACCATGATCCGGAAAAATAGAGTTAAGAAAAACAAGTGCAGCTTGATATGTTGTGAGAGTTTTCTTACAGGGGGAATGAAATATTCTTGTTTAGGAAAACGATCAATAGGAGTATGAATCATATAATGATTATGAATAATGAGTGAAAAATCGGTAACAAAATCCATAGAAATGTGCTTCCAAGGTTTTTCAAGAATGGGGAGAGGATGTAAAAGACCCGATGTTTTACCTGTCATCACTGTTTTGATATTTTGGCAGATCAAACAAGATGAAACATAGCGCTCGACATCACTTTTCATGGTGTGCCAATAAAAATCACAACATAAGTTTTGAAATATAGCAACAAACCCTCTATGTCTACCATAGGGTGGTTTGTGCAACTCTTCAATACACACAATTTATGTTTAAAATAAAGAAAATATTATGTATTCCAAAAATGTGTGCACAAAAAAATGTCGAGTATATGTAGCCATGTGGTTTCGCAAAACCTACAAAAGCTCGGAAGTTGACCGAAATTTGGGGTTCTCCAACTTTTATAGATCCAAATTCAAAAAAGGCTGGGAATTGACCTCTGCAGGGCATAGAGAACCAGCTGGTCAAGTTTTATGCCAAAATCCTATAAAACAAGGATCACGATCCATGTACTTTTTGATCATTTGGGGCTGAGATTTGAGTAATAGATAGTTGATACAACTAGAAACAACTTTCTTAACAGGCACATCAAAAAATTACAAAAAGTTGGTCAAATCACCAAAACGTCAAAAGCTAGCCAAAAATCGCAAAGTAGACATAAAATTTTGCTTTCGATTGGCAAAAAAGTAAGGGTTTGGGAGTAGACTATTGACATTGTAAGTAACCAGCATGCCAAGTTTGGGGTCCAGATTTGATGGAACATGGATCGCGGTCCATGTATCTTTTTTGATTTTTTGGACAGAAACCACACCAACCTGTAGTAACAGGGAACATTACAAACAAAAATTTCAAAAGAAAGATAGTCAGAAAAGTCCACAAATTGGGTCAAAAGTGGGCAAAATCACTTCAAGACCAAAAACCACCCAGCAAACTTAGGGTTTGACTTTTGGGTGACCTAAACTGATCCAAATCACACAAAAAGCATATAGTTGAGATCAATAGACCAATGACAAGTTGTGTACCAAGTTTCATCAACATCTAACACGAAGGTACATGGATCACAATCCATGTTCCTGTGCCAAAGATTGAGTTCGGACTTGTAACATAGCTAGAGCTAGTCACAAGGATCATAGTGGTCTTCTCAAAATTTAATTTGGACTTGATTTGTGGATTTTACACGCAAAATAAAAATTTATATCAAAAGTGTAATAAAATTTTGTCTACTTCATATTTTGACTAACAGAGCGGCTATAAACTCATAACCACCAAGTGCTTTTTGTACAAATGAAAGATCTAGAGTATGCGGCTCAAAGTGTTTTCAATCAGAGGAATTGGATGCAAATAAGGTAGCAGGTCAAGGTTTTGCAATAGTGATTTCTTGATGTATTTGCAATTAGGTAGACTATATCAAAGTAGAAACCCAGTTGTAAGAGACCAGGTTAGTCACATTTCAACCAAAGAGGGTGTTAACCAAGGACCTTTGCCGATGAAACTATTTTACCTAAATTTTCAATTTGAAAACGAATAAGGTGCAAAAATTTACACAGATGGTATGGATCGCTATTGTGTGAAATTGGAAGAAAGACTAAGTGAGTTCAAGGACATAGTGCCTGTGGACTATAATGGTGATTGATACTTCAATGATGAGGGTACCATGTACTTAGTTTTGCAAGATTCCTATATTGTGGACAAATGGGGATTAACAGGCACCAAGGATAAGGTTGATGTCAAGCCTGAAGACAAGCCTCCAAAGCTGGACATCCCTAATGCTAAGCTTAGGTGAGTGAATATGGCAACTCGAGTCAACACCGACAATACACATTTGGGTTTGTACAAGTACAATAATGGAGAGAAAATGCTTTATTACAAGTGTGACAAGCCCAACATAGAAGAGTTATCAAATCAAAAATTCTTGTATGTTTTTACATACGAGGAAGGTAGAGATAACCAAATGATAATGGTTGATAAATATGGAAGAAGGTACTCTAGAGAGATATACGTACTTTGGAGGACCTCTTCATTAGTACTATGTCACTTCTAGCACTTATAGACCGACTATATCAAAGATGAGACCGATTGTCTTAGGCACTTTGATGTAGATTGCAAGGAGCTTGAGAGATATACATACTTTGGAGGCCTCTTCATCGATACTATGTCACTTCTAGCACTTATAAACCGACTGTCTCATAGACGAGACTGTTAGGAAATAGGACGTTGCTAAGTAGATATTAGAGTAGTTTACTTAATGGAGAGAGATAATTTTCACACACGAGAGATTATAGAGAGAGAGAGAGCACCCATGATATATGTGGTTCACCCAATGTGGGCTACGTCCCACAGGAAAGCAACCACTTAATGGCTTTAGTACTTCAAACTAGAAGTAAGTTACAAAGGGATCATACCCTTAATATATCTCCCACCTTGCTTCAATCTCAGATACACCTTGTTTCATCAACTTCACAATGCATATTGTGTGTAGAAGAGGCCTCCTTTTATAGGCCAACAGGGCTTCCCTCTCTCATGAGAGGCAATCGTATGTAGCCACCCTTGTGTGGACAAGTCCAAGTTGGACTCTCCAATGCACCCATGTGCAGCCCGCCCTTGAGAAGACAAGTCCTCCTTAACTTCAGCCACCGGCCATCGGTCATTGACTTCTCACCACCGGCCAATCGGCTATTGACTACAGGTCACCGGCCAACCGGCCGACCATTTTTGATCACTTTTTGGACGCCGTCCAGTCATAATATTCCAACAAAATAGAATATTCTGGCAAAGACCAATGGGATCCCTAAATTCTAGGTTCCAATGACCAGACACATCATGGTAGATGTTCCATACATTATCCATACTACTAGGGTTCTAGACACCTAGACCAAAGCTAGAGATGTGTGGACCGATGAAAGAACTCCCATCAGAGTTTCTAATGGTGGATATGAATCTAGAGATGTTGTATTAAGAGAGCCTAGAGTAATGAGAATGGTAGTTGAAACACAACGAATACAACCATCTCTAGTGAAAAAATGTGTTGCCAAAAAGTACAATGGGTCAAGGGATCCATACGCACATGTTTCACTATTTATGCAAGTCTTAATAGTTGAACAAGTTGCAGATTTCCACACACAGTACGAAGGATGTGGGTTAAGCTTGGAAGGAACAACATTGACTTGGTTCTAGCCATTGGATAGTAGACAATTCCAAATATCAAGCAACTTGTGTGTGAGTTTGCATAGGAATTCTCTCCAAAAAGGAATCAAGCACAATACACTTTCCCAAATCTATGCCTTTAAGCAGAAAGAGAACAAAATGGTGAAGGAAGCTTTGCTTTGCTTCAAGCAATAGATTGAGAGATGTCTTGTGCAAGAGTTATCATAATATGAACAATTGTCATTTCTCTTCATAGAGGGCTTGAGAAATAAAACTCTCAAGAAATAATTGTACTTAAAGGTGTGCACCACATTTGAGTAGGTCACTAGGAAAGCATTGTATCTAGTTGACAATTGCAAGACTTACGGAGAGGTATTGGAAGACGCGGACATAACCACCAATAGGGTCTCTGTAACATCAGCGAGCCACCAATAAAATGTAGTGCTCGTGCTTCAATCACGCAAAATTTTGATCAAGTGGTCAAGGAAGTGATCCAAAAAATAAATCGGTCTTACTGATAAAATCCGTATCTACAACAATAACCGCCATAGGCAACAAATATACTTAGAGCGTTAATTGAGCAAAAGTACAACAATTATGAGATGAATGAGTGTTTTTACCACCCAAATTACATGAGGGAAAATCCATATGGACCTCCAGGGGTGCAACCTTTGCCGCCACCACTGAGGTACCAAATAGGACGAAACAATGCAGCACAAGGGGGAGACAATTTGTAGCCGTTGTTGGGACAACAACCACCTTTACCTCAAGAAAATAAGGCTATTGTTCAATATAAACAGCTAGTAGAACTACTCATGGGTCAACAGATGTTGCCACCAACTTCTTACTATGAGGAGCAAGTGGAATCCTATGAGAGAGAACCTATAGGGTGGCCTATGCCAACCAAAATTGTCCTTTTTGGGTAAGTTTAGATGAGACTACAGAACCTCCATATGTGTCTCAAACAAAAAAAAAACATTTCGCAATGGATGAAAACACACTCATACTCATAGTGAACCAAAACTACTTGAAACCTAGAGGATATCCTCCTAGGATAGGACAACCAATGGAGGTATCACCAGTCACTCAGCCGGAAGGTCCTTGCTATGAATGTGGAGGAAATCATTGGGCATGACTTTGTCCACACAAGGGCAAGAGAATGAAGATATTTGGGTTTTTGAGGGTTGTGGAAAAGATCACCTGATCTAATGCTATCCAAAGAACCCAAAAAACAAAGAGAAAGCAACTATGAATGTCATTGGAGTTTTACCTTGTTCGAGCTTATTTGAATCTAAATCGGCAATCCCTGTCAATGTGGTGACTACAGCTCAAGATCTGGAAGTAGCAAGAAACATGTCAATAGTGGACGAACCAAAACCCCCATAACAAACCAAATTTGAGAGTTTAACTGTAAGGACTCAAAAGGAAATCGTGGAAAACGTACAAAAAGAGACAAAGTGAAAACAAAAAGGCTCAGGGAAAAGACAGTCTTGGAGATAGAGCAAAGCAAACAAAGGAACAACTCAAGCGTGAACAAGAAACAAAGGGAAAATTGAGGGAGTGGAAGTGTCAAAAACTTCATCAGGAGGTTGAGTCCTAGTGGATGAGGTATTGGAGCTATTGGACGCCATGTTACAAGCCTACAAGACAAGCCTAAAAAAAAAACCAGACCTTAGAGCAATGATGGTTAACGTATCTACACCCAGAATTTGAGACAAAAAGATTGAAAATGTACAGGCAACTCATAGAGGAAATCTAGGCCTAATGTGCAACATTAACCAGACCTTAGAGAAATGATGGTTAACATATCCGCACCTAGAAGTTGAGACAAAAATATTGAAAATGTGTAGGTAGCTTATAGAGGCAACCCAAGCTCTAATACATTTAAAACATTGAATATTCCCAAACAAGTAGTGCCATACCTCAAGAGGACAAAAGCATAAACAAAGAAAACAAAACGAGTGAACTAAGAAAACCTGTAAATGGAACACCATGGGAAACAAGGGTAGTAGCAAACACAATGGATGAAGCCAAGTCTCAAGACATATAGCCTATTCCAGAAGTGAAAGAGTTGTGGCCACAATCCTTGGGGTAAACAATCAGAAACCGCAGAGATGGTAGTCCTACTTTACAGTCACCACCTATCCCAGAAGTCAACATGGACCATGAGATTTATCATGGAGATAGACAGTCATTATACAGGGATGTAGGGACACAAGTATTCGTAGAGATTAAACTAGAAACACTAAAGACTTTACCTTTTTTATAGGGGAACACGAAACAAAATCAAAGGTTAAGGTAGTGTCATCTCAATGGAATCCAGAATTGATGTCATCTCCTATAAGATGTAATATTACTGTCTCAGAACTTCTGTAGATTAGACCACATTTATGGGGTTAAATGGACAAAAACTTGAAAAGGATGGGCCTAAAAATCCCTCCTCAAGATGTTCTTGCAAATGAGAACATGGATAAAACTCAACCAAAGAAACCCATTTGGGTGGGACCAAATAGTGGCAACCCTAGATGTGTGCGTGAACGAGATAACACCCCACAAAATTTTGTGACAAGGAAGGATTTGATATAAGGCCATTCTAGATGGTGAATGTTATCTTGGAACCGCAAGTAGAAACTAAGATGATGAAAACTCCAGAGACGATTAACTACAAACAAATAGTGAACGAGGTTTCCATTCAAGATATTTGTGAAGAAAGTGATGAGGAGTTCCATGATTTGAGGGATTACGAGTTAGAGAATGACACTGAGGATGAGCTATTGAGTAGCTCAAAAAATGAGGATATACCAAAACAGCACATGGTGCTCTTCTATGATTTTCCAAATCAGAAATCAAGAAGACAACAACGATATCGAACAAAATGAATGAGAAAACAACAAAACAAACAAGAAAAACCAATGCCTTGATTAATGAGTGAAACATAATATCTTACACTCATGGAAGTAGACAAGATTACACAGAAACCATTGAAACCAGCTATTGTAAGCACAAATCTAAAGAAAAGAAGCAAAGGAAAACCCAAAGATACAATTGAAACATCAAGAAAAATGTCCAAAACTGAGCAAAAACACAGATATCAAGAGCTTAAGTAGACCTTTAAAGAAGCTTGGACAACGGAGATGGAAAGTGAAGGGGGATCTAATATTAAAAAAATTGACACACCCTCTCACTATAAGAAATACACCATTCAAGACGCATGAATTGTGGTTCAACAGCCTATGAGAGAACTCAAGGGACCGGGCACATCTTATGATGGGCCTGAAAATGCTAAGAGAACTTGGTTGAACCAGGGGAAGAACCAAAGGCGGCTTCTATAGCCATGGACCTCATCGAGGAGGAGGAGTAGCTTCTAATATCTACGCTCAAGCAGTATAGAGATGTATTTGATTGGTCATATAAGGACCTTAAGGCAGTTGATCCTAGAATTTACCAACATACAACACCCCTTAAGAGTGATGCCAAACCCCACAGACAACGTCCCTATGCCGCTTGGACTCTTGATGTTCCCTTTGCTCTGCTTTACGTTTGAGCTCCTCTCTAATCCTTTGCCATATTTTACAGGCAGCTTCTAAATCCTCTTTAGCCTCTCGTCTTTTGTATTGCTTGATTTTCTCTAGTCGTTCTACTTTTCTTTTCTTTGGTGGCTTATCTTGGTCACTTTATCCTTCATCATTCGCATCAGCTCCCAGGTCCCTCTTTTCTTTTGTTCTTTTATTTTGTTGAGATGCTCTCTTAGTTATTGAGCTTCTTCCATGGACCTTTGTGCTTGAGAGATAGGAATGGGATCTCTATGCTCACCTAATCTTCTTTTTTAGTTGAACCTTGTGGATTGTATAATCTTTTTTTTCTTCCTCCTCCTTTTCCTTGTTGTCTGATGACTTGTATTTGGAAGGTGTATCCTCGCTCAACTTTACATCTGACTTAGTTTCTTTGCTGTCGGACTTCTTTCTCCTTGAGCTTTTCCCAGTTGCTTTCTTTTTTGAAGGTTTTACTGCAGAGGGTCTTGCCACCGGTTTAACCGCTTGTTTGAATTTATGGATCAACTCCAGTTGCGTCTCTACAGGTGGTAGCTCATTGATCATGCCTAATGCTTGATAGGCGGTCCTTGTCAACACTAGTCCATTGTTCATGTAAGTCTTATTCCTGTCACTGTTCTTTAGATTTGCCTCAACCAAATTTTCTAGAATAAATGTGCCTAGATTGCACTTTATGGTCCTTTGCTCAAATAGCCCTATCGCCATCACCATCGCAATGTGTAGGTTGGGCTCTGTATATGTTGGTGGCTTCTATACTTTGAGGTGTTGAGAAATCAGTAGCAATGGCAGCTCTGTATTTGAATACACCAGGTCTTTATAGGTGAACGTGTGCCCCTACTGCTTCAAAAAATCTTTGTCATTATCAGCAGCCTTTGTCTTTAGGAGAAAATTATGGTTTCTTGGTGGCAAGTGCAATGTCTGATTTATCATATTCGAAGCGATTTGGACCTTGACTTTGGCTCTATCTTTGTCAGTCAGTATTGCATCCTTGTTGTAATGAGGACATCAGCTCATGGGCCAGCTGGAAGCCTATTCCCCATGGCTGTAGTAAAAAAAAATGTGTCCATCTGGACGCATTGCAATCCCTCAACCACTTCTTGTTTTCATTGCAAATTCCAAAGCTCTTTTGGAAATATTGTTTACTTTTGTTTCGTCGGCATCTTCAAATCTTTTGATAAAGGTATTTATTGGGATTTGATATGTGTGCCTTCTCATTTGAAGATATCTCTATGACCTTGTAGGGTGGGGCTTCCCACTGCTTTCTGGATCATTTGCGAGGCATTCCGTGATTAAACATTCCAAAAATTAGCTCTCAAAATTTGTCAACATGTTGCCATGAAAAGTCAAAAAACAAAAACTTCGACATAAACTAAAAAATGAGTATAACTTAATCAATACAATCCCAATTTGGTCCAAACTTCACCACTGCATCTAGGCTAGCTACAGGAACTAGGACAAACTGATACAGGTAAAATCTAGCTCAGGGGGTCATGGATCGCGATACATGTTCAACGACATTTTGCAATTCTGGTGATACCATCTAATTGAGCATGAGCTGAGGATGCTATGGTTCAGTTCTTTTTGGATTCGTATCATTGGTGGAATTTTATGCCAAATTTTGAAATTTTTCTTAGACTTAGAGATTTTTGGCATTTTTGCAAGGATGTTGAAATCCAAATGACTTGAAACTCTCGGATTGGGTTATCCTTGATGTTTAGGATCAAGTGATGTGGTTTGTCCTTGGTCAACCTTCAGGGGGTCATGGATCGCGATCCATTTTGGACAGCACTAATTTTGGCCACTTGTTCCTATAGTCTATCCCAACACACTCCTGAAGTTCTTTTAAATTTGGACAAGTTTATCTCTTGTTTCCCTAGTTTTTCAAGTTATGGTCTGATTTGGTTCGACTTTGCCATAAGTGTTTTTGGTTGGCATCTTTGATCTCTGATGATGTTCAATCTGTTTGACATTTTTCCCATGTGATGATTTGGAGTTGAAGAAGTTCTCAAATCCAAGCTGTTTCTTGAATTTCATCTTAATTGAAGTATGTGTGGACCCTCCATACCTTTTGATAAGTTTGACTGATTTCTTAGCATTCCTTAAGTTACAGTAAGTTCATAATTCCACTTGATTTCAAAATTTTGTTCAAGACCACAATTTTTGCACTTGAAACTCTAAAATTACTAATTCTACCATTTCTTAGCATTCCTTAAGTTATAGTAAGTTCATAATTCCATTGGATTTCAAAGCTTTGTTCAAGACCACAATTTCTGCACTTGAAACTCTAAATTACTAATTCTAACAATTGAACCAATGGACATGTCCAAACACTAAAAAGATGTCAACATTTCATAATCATTGACCACTGCATACATTATGAATCCAGTCTTTGCCAAATTTGTTCCAAGGGGTCATGGAATGTACTCCATGTTCTGATACCATTTTGGACCAAACTTTGGGGTTAGCTTCTTGATATGTTTCGTAAGCTCATGGTCCACTTTTCATTGAATTTAGGTCAAATTTCCCATTTGTGGGTGAACATGACCCTTTGGAGATTGAAATCCCAACTTTGCTTGGCTTTGGGTGACTTCCATGACCATTTTACCCTTAAATTTGTAGGGTACACTCCCCAAGGCATGGTCAAACTTTTTGTTTTGAAATTTCTAGGTTTAGGGCCTCTCAAATCACAACAGTGTTTAGGCGCTTTCACTAGAATCTCTGGCATCACTTATTTTTGCAAAACTGGTCTGGGGGTCATGGATTGCAATCCATATTCCACCACCCTTGTCAATTGTGATTGCATAGCTTGATTTTGCCCATTGAGTGGAGTCCTTGGGTGAAAAACTTAGTAAATTTGGACCTCATTTGACTTACAAAAGTCCCTTGACACGTCCCTCAATTTTTTACTTGGTTTTGATTGGTTTTTTTTTTGTGCATTTTGGATCATAAAAGGTAAAATCCTGAGTAATATAAGTGTCTTGAGTGGCTGTAGCATGCAAAAATTTGACAACGAGCTCTAGGTCACAAAGCTCTCTCTCTCTCTCTCTCTCTCTCTCTCTCTCTCTCTCTCTCTCTCTCTCTCTCTCTCTCTATGCAATGTCTGGCTAACAATGAGTTTACCTTGCCCTATTTGCATATATGTGGCTTGCTTGTTCTGATGCAATTTGCATACTTATCTTACTTGCCCACATTTTTCATGTCAAACCACTTGCGACTTTGACGGCTCATCAATTGGACATCTGGTCAGCATTTGGTCTTGATTTTGCTATTCTGGTCAGTTTGAAGTTAGTCCAAAATTTGATTTGTGCCAAATCCTTTCATATTTGACATGCTCAAAGCTCTTGCTTTGTAGATTTTGCATTTACTTTTAGAACTTGAATCCAAGATTCTTGACTTTGTTTTATTAATTTTTTATCATTATTAGGTTAAAAAGGAAAGAACAATATCAAAAAATATTATTGTTTGACCAAATTATTCCTCACACTCGTATGTAAACACTTTCACTCTAGATATCTGGCTCATTAAAATTTGTCGATATGGCTCAATACTTTGCCAAATAAGAGTAAATTTCTGCTAAAAACTATCAAAAAACAAAAATTTAAATCATCAAACACACTTTATACACTGTACATATGAGCTCTCATCATCTTGCATCCTGTTATCTTGCAATCTGCTACATCGGCTACTGTAGCCATCACTGGTGTTACTCCCCCCTTCCCATTTTGAGTCATCCTAGACAAAGGTTGGTGAGATTGATGTGCACAATTGACAACAATGTGTCTATGCGTGGCTGTGTAATGTGGCTCTATCATGCTTAGAGGAGAGATGCAATGGAAAAAATTGTGTTGTGCAAGATGTGGGTTGCCGAGGTTTCCTACTTTTTACATGATCCAAACAATAGTAGTTGAAGATGAGCTGCTCGTCCAAAATGGGTGGCCTGTTTGGTTGTTTTTGTATGGGTGTGCTCTCCAGTCTTTGAATAGGTCGAACTTTAGTGATCCACTTAAGTTTTTGTTTTGGAGATTGCGGCATGGTTTGTGTAGTTGGTGGTTTGGTCTCCATTCTCATGTGATGTTCTTTGGTTTGTTTTGTTTGTGGACGTTGTCTTTTGGAAGCCATTTGTAATTGAAAGGGCTGAAAATGAGCAAGCTAGAGGTATGCAAAATGGCTGGTGCATACATTGTGTGACAATAAATTGGATGCACCTTTGTCTAGTCGTACTCGTTCAGGTTCTCACCATGCATCTTATGCATCAGATTGTTATGCTTTGGCTGTGTCTAGCCTACATGATGTTGAGGAACCTCTATCTTTTGATGAAGCACAAAATTCAAAAAATTGGATGGCTGCCATGCAATCAAAATATGATGCACTTATAGAAAATGACAGATAGACTTTATGTGATTTGCCTCCTAGAAAAAAGGCCATTGGTACAAAGTGGGTTTACAAGTTGAAATGCAAGCCGGATGGTGAGGTTGATTGCCATAAGGCTCGGCTTGTTGCAAAAGGCTATGCGCAGTAAAAAGGCATAGATTATGAAGAAACTTTTGCTCCCACTTGTCGTATGACTACTATTCATTTTCTATGTACATTGGCAGCTCATTTTGGTTGGGATGTACATCAATCAGACATTGTCACTGCTTTCTTGAATGGTGACATATTTGAGGAAGTTTATGTAATGCGGCCTCGCGGTTTTGTCAAGAAAGGACAAGAAGAAAAAGTGTGCAGATGTAAGAAGGCTTTGTATGGGTTGAAGCAATCTCCTCGTGCTTGGTATGAGAAAGCTGACAGTCATTTGGTCAAATGAGGCTTTCACACAGTCCAACAGAAAGCACATTGTATGCCAACGTGAGGGAGATGTACTTCTTATTATTGTTCTTTATGTGGATGATTTGCTAATCATTGGTCCCAATGAGGCACATATTGCTGAATTTAAGGCTTATTTGAATGCTACTTTCAAGATGAAAGATTTGGGGTTGTTGCATCATTACTTGGGTATACGATTTAAGGAGTGTGATGGTGGTATTGCATTGTGTCACAAAAGTTACGTAGAGACATTGTTATGTAAGTTTGGACTTGAGGATTGCAAACATATTGCCCCTCCCATGGAAACAGGTTTGAAGTTGAGTCTACATGATGATGGTGATCCTGTTGATGTCACTCTTTACCAAACTGTTGTTAGCTGTCTCATTATGTATGCAGCACGAGGCTGGATATTCAGTTTACAGTCTTAGAGATCAGTAGATTTATGCATAGCCCAGGGTCTAAGCATTGGCAGGCTGTCAAGAGTATTTTCTGCTACTTGAGTGGCACTTTACATCTTGGCTTGTTTTATCCCAAGGGGGAATCATTTCCGCCAGACTTACATGCTTTTTCAGACTCAGATTGGGCTGGTTGTTTTGACACGCGAGTGTCCACATGTGGTTTTTGTTTCATGCTTTGAAGTTCATGTCTATCATGGTTGTGCAAGAAGCAACCTACTATGGCCACTTCTAGTTATGAGGCTAAGTACAAGGTAGTCCTCATAGCTACGGTTGAGTGTGTATGGCTCAGACACCTTATGATTGATTTGGGTGTTGGACAGGACACTGCCAACACTATCTACACTGACAGTAAGAGTGCATTGGTAGTTGCAAGAAACCCAGTTTTTCATGCTCGCACAAAGCACATTGAGGTGCATTACCACTATGTCAGGGAGAGGCTCTCAGCAGGAAAGATCAACTTGCCTTATGTGCCAATCCAGGACAACCTTGCAGATCTTTTCACAAAGGCATTGTCTCGTGAGAAGTTCGAAGCTTCCCGCAAAGCTTTGGGCTTACTCCCCTTTGTGGATTGATCATGTCCTCAGGGCATGGCACGTCCCTTTACTCATGTGCCAGCTCTCGTTCACCGCATCACTCCAGGGGGGATTTGTTACCATATACATGTGGTAGTGATGTGTGTGAACATACTTAGGACAGTCGAGACATTTTTCCCTCTCTAGGAGGTTTTTTCCCCCGTGCATTGTATATATGCCCATTCATTCTAGGGCTATCTATCTTTCCATTTCACACTAAGTAATACACTCTCTAGGTTGTGTGCCTTGAGCTTCCTTCATCTTCTCAAAGATGTGTGTGTTTTCCTGCAACCCTAATTCCAACACTTGCTTGCTAAACCTATCGACTATTGTCCATATTCCCGTATTCACATGGATAGACTTGGGTAATCCAAAGATAAAATCCATGGATATATTCTCCCGTGGTGAATTAGGGATTGGCAATGGTTGGAGTAATCCAGGCCGCTTCCCTCTATCATATTTAGTATTTTGGCATACCACACATTTTGAAACATAGTCTTGTATGTCCATGTTTATGGTAGGCCAATAGAAGTATGTCTCTACTCCTCGAAGAGTATGTTGATTGCCTCTATGCCCTGCATAGGGAGGAGCATGGGATTCATACATGAATTTCTCATGAAGGGAGTGGGTAACACATAGCCTATTGCCATGAAGAAGATAACCATCCTGCAAGGTGAATGGTTCTTCTTTCTTCCCCAATGCAAGGATTGACATTATGTCTTTACAGTCAAGGTTAGTAACATACTCATCTATTATAGAAGATAGATCATTGTGAGTTGATATAGACACCGCTGATAGCCGTTTTTGGCTCTCTGTAATTGCCATAGTGAGCTACCTCACCCTATCAAAATCACTCAAACACTGTGGTTATCCTCACCCTTTCACTGTACATGGGCGTGTGTGAGTTAGGGTACTTTTCCCATATCTCCTTAAAACCCTCAGCTCGCTAGTAATTGGGCTAGTTCAACCAAAAATAAATAAAAATATATTATGGCCCATTTGTGTGTAAGATTTCATTGTATATAGGGCCTAAATATAGGGATCTTTTATTATAATTATTTTTTGTATTTATTTAAATATGTATGCATAGATGTGTGTTATTTACCTAAGTATGCTATGTATATTTACTCACCATTACCATGATCTTTCTTACCATGTATTCTATAAAAAATCATTTCATGCAAGCTTCTCTTATTTTTTTTGTGAATCCGCTCCAAGGAAAAACCTCAGAAATACCTTTCACCATCAGTCATTGCCTTTCACTAAATTCCTATTTCCTATAGGTATTATTTCTTACATCTTGTAAATAAATATACATCAATAAAAACAAATGAGAGTCCTCCTGATTTGATTCTCTATATTTTCATTTATTTTTTTATTTTTTTATATAGCTCACACTATTTTAGATTCCATGAATTGTTTATATATACTAGCTTGGTTTTTTCATCATATCCATATATTATATTTATGCATAATCCACAACCGTGCACATTTTCAAACCCCTAAGAATCTATTAGATCATGCTCTCATGGGGGGTTTCTAATCATCGAGAAAAAAATACCAAGCGAAGATAAATCCGAGAAAATTGATACAAGATCAACAATGATGAAAGGCAAAAATTATGCCATGCACATTACTTTCACTACCACAAATCTGACACTTAATTGACAAAAAATGAGATTTTAGAACCATTATGAAAATTGAATACTCGAGACACAAGCAAGATCTCTTCATACTCGAAACATATATAATTCAATTCCATGTGGCATACCTCCTCTCAGAAATAGCCCACCAAAAACTTGGCACCTAGATTTTGCAAAAAAGTAACCTCGTAAGCTTACAATACTATCTGAGAATCTCCTAAAGCATAAACAACTCCACTTTTGTAAGCAAGAAAAAACAATTTCCTAAATCAAGAAAAACCAAGCACTCTCTCTCTCTCTCTCTCTCTCTCTCTCTCTCTCTCTCTCTCTCTCTCTCTCTCTCTCTCTCTCTCTCTCTCTCTCTCTCTCTCTCTCTCAGCTTCATAGTGCAGCATCCTTGAGCGGCCCTCCCTTTCCTCTTGCCAGCTCAACAATAAAATGGTGGAGGAAATGTGAGTAGTAAGGGTGGATGCACCTGCTGCAACTACATCGATGGAATATGTAGTGGCAATGATAAAGTGATGTGCCCATTGAATACATGATGAGCTCAAGCATACCCAACTGCCTCATGACCATCTCAACAAGATTCTTGAGGTATGATTTTTCTAATGATTTTTACCAGACTTGACTAACAATTAATCCATGTTGAGATTTGCTAGGAACACAAGAGAAGGGTCCATTCTATGAGGCTCATGTGAAATAGATAGATGATTAGTTGTTGCTTTGCTTAGTTGTGAAAAAAATGGATTTCTAAAGTCTCCTTTACTCAAACAGATTTACAGAAAATGACATTCTTTAAGGGAAGCTTGCAACTGCAAATCGGGGCTTGTCTGTATAGACAAGACCATGAAATGGGAGAAATCAACCAAGGAAGCATAGTAGGTTGTCAGCTCTTTTTAAAATGGTTGCATCACATTGAGAGTGTTCCTTTGGAAGTTAATACTTGTGAAGGAAACTGGATATCTATGCTTGAGAGAGAAAGTGATACAATCATAGTTATAGTGGAAAATTTGAGTAAAACAGAACTCATTTCATAACATTTAGCAAGTGCTTGTACAAAGCAAGTTAAATTGATTGAGAGGTTAACATGTCTAGCTGTTATGGATCTGATTGTTTTCTTCTAGATTTATGAACATAGCTGCTAGCATGCATGAGGTCTTAGACAATATTTTAGGGAGGAGTCCAAGTTAAAAGCAAAGCGGCAAGGTATTTTGATAAGAGGCAATAAAAGGGTTGTGGCAAGCTCCTGTTGACTAGATACCAAAAGTTCTTGTCTTGCTTAAGTTCCCTGGCAACTTGTGCAACATTGTTTTCTAAGCTACCTCTTAATTCTCTGAGACCTTCTAATTGCAAATTTAAGGTTAAAATAAAGCTTGAATAGGTGTCGTGAAGGGACCTCCAGAAGGCTGCTTGATTTGATCACTGGATCCTATGCCCTAGTCCCTTTAAACATGAAAAAAAAGCCCTTGCATTGCTTGCCATCACATTGTAGGTGTTGTTGTATTTTCATCCATTGTCAACACCTCAACATCATGCCATCTCGCCATCATTTTCCCAAGAGGCAAGCAATTGATCTATTTACATGTCTGTGGCACCGCTTTCTCTGCCTGGTACGCCACTTTCTTTGCTAGTGGCACCGCATGCTACAACACATCCCTAGTTTTCTTGACGTTTTTTAAAAATAAATGACTCTACCCCTCCCTAGTCTTCTCCCTACCCGTATGACCCTACACCTCCCTAGTCTTCTTGCAACCATTTTGTTTTAAAGAAATGACCCGCATGAACCTACCCCTCCCTAGTCTTCTCCCTACCCTCATGACCCTTCCCCTCCCTGGTGGTCTGTTGCTGCAACCAGTCCGCGGCGGCGCGGACTAGTTGCAGCAACAGACCACCAGGGAGGGGAAGGGTCATGAGGGTAGGATGGCTTTTTTTAATAAAAAGTATTACTTTGGTCTTCAAGGTGGCGGCGGCGCCAGTGTTCAAGAAAATTATACCTCCGCTTAGTACAGGCCTGGCTTCCCTGTGCGTGTAGTATAAATAAAAAACCCATGCCTATCTTCTCCCAATCCATCCTCGTCCAGTCCCTTACCCTTGCATGGACCTCGAGGTTGGCTCCCTACGCTTGAGAGTTCGGACACTTGGCCCTTGTTGCCCTTCGGGCCTTCTTTCCTCGAAAGTCAAACGCAACCTGATCAAAGCCCAATGAACCCCAAAACTCCAACCAGCATGCCGTACTTGACTTGCCAATAAAATGGATCCCGAGACCTGCCTTGTTGCAGCTGCGCAACATAGATGATTTTTAAAAAAAAACAAAAACCTGCTGAAACCATTCCGCGCCGGCGCGGGCTGGTTTCGGCAGGTTTCACAAGGTGAATGTACTTAATCTCTGCAAAATGGGGGTTTTTTATCATCAAAACCCTCAATGCCTTTGTGGTGACTCAATTATGGCGGCGGCATGGAAAGAAGAAGAAGAACGGAGGTCACTTTTGACAATCTACGCACGGGTGAGTCCAAGATTCAAGGATTCACCATCTCAAGGGTACACCCACCTCATTCACCCCTTTTTTCTCATCCTTCAATTCATTTTACCCGTTGTAAATATATCACTAACTTTTTTTAGTAATCGCTAACACTAACTACTAACCTACTAACACAATTACCCATTAGCCCAACTCTAAAAAGCACCTTTCCTCAAGACATGTACATATAATAAAACTCTCTCTCTCTCTCTCTCTCTCTCTCTCTCTCTCTCTCTCTCTCTCTCTCTCTCTCTCTCTCTCCCCTTAAAACTTTACATTCATCGTATCTACCATCAATAATGCGTTTTCTTGAGTCCACATCCATGACTCAAGCAGAAAAAGAAGGCCCACAATGTTTTGATATTCAGAAAAAATCATAATCCCTATTTGTTAGCTTGTAAATTAAGATTTCCAATAATCTAAATGCAGGGTCTCCAACCTATAAATAGGCCCCTCTCCTTCTTGTAAAACTATCTCCAACATCTCACAAGCACGCCAATACTCTATACGCCAGGAGAGATTTAGGTGTAGTCATCATCTTGTGAGCTTCACACTTGTGTGAGAGAAGCTTTGATGCTGCACATTGCAAAGTGAGAGAGTGTGAGTGCTCTATCTAAAACCACTATTGTATATGCTCTTCCATTTTCAACAAATTGAGGTTTTGGTGCTTCAAAGGCATGTCTTGGTTCTAGAATCATTATCCTTCCACTTGTGTCACGTGTTTGGCATTAGGGCCAAAAGGGCCTCAAAAAGGGCTGTTTAAGGAATTGGTTAGCTTGCTAATTAGCGGAGCATTTGACGGTCAAAACGGCTCCAAATTTGACCGTTTTGGGTATTCAAAGCATATCTTGAGCATTTAAAGAGTATCCTGGTACAGATCTTTCAATATGGACAAAAGATGTCATTTTCACACTACTTTCTCCCCTACTGGACCTATTTTGTTGGCTTGGCGGCAAATACGAAATTTTCACTTTTGAATGACGGTTTTCCTCACTACTCTTTCTCTCAAGCCATTTCATTAGGCTCTCTTCACCCTCACAAGCTTTCAAGATGTCTCTACCTTCGCAAGAGGACCGCCATTTCTGGTCTAGCTAGAAGGACCACTGTGGTTTTTCTCTCTTCACCATTGCAAGAGAACCACCATTTTGTTCTCTTTACCCTCACAAGCTTTCCAATTTCTCTCACTAGCTCAACCTCAAAAGTTTTCCCATCATTTCTACTCTGCATGGAAACCATTTTTCTCTCGTCACCCTCACAAGATTTCCAAATTTTCTCACTAGTCTTGCTCTTCCTAGAAGCTCAATTTAGTCTCACAAGTTTTCCAAACTCACTAGTTTTGCTCTGGTTAGAAGCTCTCTTCAACCTCACAAGCTTTTTCACCATTTGCACTCTGCCTAGAAACTCATTAAGTTGTTCCATATGAAAATCAAGCTCAACCAAGTGTAAGAAACCGCGAGGGTTGTGTATCAAAGGTTGCAGGCGTTACAAAGCCAACCGAGCAAGCAAATGGATATGGACAGAATTCAACTTGTATCATGTTGATCCACGAACTCGAAGGTAAATAGAAAAATTTGAAGCCTTACTTTCATAAATAGATTTCCATGGTGGCCATCTGCATTTGGAGATTGATCCAACTATTTCTAAAAGTACAGAAAATGTTTTGCAGGATTCTTCAACAGGAGGTTTGAAAGCTAAAAGATTCACTTAGTTTTCTCAGAAGTCACATTATCAAGCACAAACTTCATTTTTCATATCAACAAGAAATGGAGGATGACAAAGAAGAAGCAATGCACTAAAATAACTAAGTCGATACCAAGGGAGGCAATTATAGAGGATGAGATCAAAGAGCCAACAAGAACCACCTTGCTGTGAACATCACAATCCTTCCAGGGAGGATGAGATCAAAGAGCCAACAACAACCACCTTGCTGTGAACATCACAATCCTTCCAAGGAGGAGACTATTTAGATGCAAAGTTACAATATCATTCCTTGCAAAATACTATCATTTTAACAATATAATTACTTTTAAATTTACTTTAAATCTCCTTGCAAAACATTCATTTTCACAATATAATACCTTGTAAAGTTACAGCATATGTTCCTCTAGCATTGCAACATCAGGATTAACACTTTATCTCCCCTTTGCCACACAATCATTTTACTCATCTATAACTCCTAAGACAGGTTTCCCTTTAACTATTCTAACATTTGTGTGAGATCAAACTTGAGCTTGAATTTTTTTCACTCTTCTATGTAGACTTCCATGTGACCATGATCCTATAATATGACATCTAGAAACCATTGGCATGGACCATCATTATTAGAATCTTCATCACCCTCCAGAGTCCCTTTGCCTTTAAGCCATGTTAATAAAACTTTGTTGCTTCAGCTCTTTTGACTCAACTTATAATTACAACTTTCAAATAGAGCAAAATGACAAAATTTTAACATTACAGATGAGTCCGAAATGCCCAAAAACCCCGAAAACGACTGGCTATATGCCTCGTTCTGACACCCGGAGAGGTCGGTATGGCCAAAAAAGGCCTCCGGAGGCACTATCCCGTACGGCGCGAGGAGAGGGGTAGCCAGAGTCACTATCCCGTACAGCGCGAGGAGAGGGGTAGCCAGACTCTGGCTACCCCTTTCCTCGAGCCGTACGGGATAGTGCCTCCGGAGGCCTTTTTTGGCCATGAGTCTGGCTACCCCTCTCCTCGCGTCGTACGGGATAGTGCCTCCGGAGGCCTTTTTTGGCCATACCAACCTCTCCGGGTGTCAGAACGAGGCATATAGCCAATCGTTTTCGGGCTTTTTGGGCATTTCAAACTCATTTGTGATTTCAAAAGTTTCAAATAATATAGCTTTTAAAAGTTACAAGTGTTATATATTGTAAATATTTTGTGACTATGCTTGGGTCCAATATGCTTAATAGATCTCTATATAAAAAGACATCTATATTAGGCAGGAAAGGTGAATCTGTGAATGCAAATAACCCACATGTCATGATTGGGATAATGAGATTCTAAAACTAACCCCCTATCCTGGGGTAATGTGGCACCAAATTGGTGTTCCAAAAATGACCCACACAACATGAGGGGATAGTGAGATTCTAAAAATACTCCCTATCCTGTTGTGCAAGCAAGGCGTAGTGTGGCACCAAATAGGCCTTTTGCTAATATCTTGTACATATAAGAAAAACCAATGGAATCCAAATAATAAGGTCACTCAATATTTTTTTGCATTGTGTGTGCATGTAGCCAGAACGACGCGATGAGGGGGGGAGTGACAAGCTATATGATGCCCTCTTCACGCGGTCTGGGTAGAAGCAAAAATAATGCAACATGGCAAGTGTCAAAGTCTTTGAGCGCTTTTGCACATGGTTTAGAAAAATAAGTCCAAATAATAAGGTCACTCAAGATTTTTTTGCATGGTGTTTGCATGGAACCAGAACGACGCGATGAGGGGGGTAGTGACAACCTGTATGATGCCCTCTTCGCGCGGTGTGGGCAAGAGCTAAAATGATGCAACATGGGGAGTGTCAAAGTCTTTGAGCGCCGTTGCACATGATTTAGAAAAATAGTCCAAATAATAAGGTCACTCAATATTTTTGTGCATGGTGTGTGCATGGAGCTAGAACAACGCGATGAGGGGGGGAGTGACAAGCTGTATGATGCCCTCTTCGCGCGGTGTGGCCAGAAGCTAAAATGACGCAACATGGGGAGTGTCAAAGTCTCTAAGTGCTTTTGTACATGATTTAGAAAAACCTTAGGAATCCAATTAACAAGGTGATTCAAGGTTCTTATGTGGTGTGGCCGCAAAGCTAGAACAACACGATAGGAGGATGACAAGCTCACACATGACAAGAGCTCTATGGGCAAGAGATGGACCGGTGCGATAGGGGGAGGAGTGAAAAATTCATTGAGTCCTTTGGCGCACGATGTGGGTACACTAACGAAACGGGGCGAGTGGGGGTACAGTGTAGTTCAATCAAGCCACAATTGCACAGTGTGGTCATTGATTCAAAACAATGTGAGAAAGGATGTCTTCAGGTGTGGTCCCATGTTGATGTAGATATTATGTACGCACGTGCTAGGTGCAAGCTCTTGATGTGGTGCTTAGAAGTAGAGGCTAAGTGAAAAGTAGACATTAAAAAAAATACGGATTAGTCATTAATAGGCGTCATCATCACTGTTTGAAAAGAAAGATTTCGTATCTTCTAGCTTAATATTGTACAATATTAAATAGAAAAGAGAACTTGTACATCAGACCCAGAATATGATGTTATTAATAGGCGTCATCGTCACTGTTTGAAAAGAAATATTTCGTATCTTCTAGCTTAGTATTATACAATATTAATTAGAAAAGAGCACTTGTACATCAGGCCCAGAATATGATGTTATACATCAAAAATAACAGGAACGCCATCAAGTATAGGCAATTTAGCCAAATGAAAGTGACATTTAGACGTTTTCCGCTAAAGTGGAAGCACAAAAGCTCAAGCTAGAGGAGACAGGAATGCCATACTTTTGTATACGTGTCAAGTGAGTATTGGCCTATTTCTTAATCCGTGGATTACCAAACAACCCTTTTTTAGACGTTTTTGGCCCTAATGGTGAATGCAAGGTGACTCATATCTTTTAAGTTCCATTATTTGAGCTTGTTTGAGAAAGTGGTTAGTGTGTTTCCATTGCCAAGTTTCTTGTTCATTGTAAGAGGGTTTTGTGGTTAAAGGTTTCCCACACCCTAAGATAGTGTGTGTGTGTGCTAGTGTGTGTGTGTGTGTGCTAGAAATGTTTACCATTCGCTAATTGTTGGTTTAGTTTATGCAAGCTCCATGATAGTGTGATAGTATACATCCTTACCTTGCAAGTTATCAATCAGGTATTTGCACAAACTCCATTCCATTTCTCTCTCTCTTCCCTTTGCTCTGGCTCTCTCTTGCTCCATTTAGTGTGTGTCTTTGTGTAAGATTGCTTATGTGCGTTTTGTTGCACCTCCTCTTGGTTGTGACAAAATCTCTCTTGCGTCCTAGTTCGCATCCCATAACTAGGTGGTGCCCCTATCTTGTTTGGGTTTAGCTGTGGGTTTGTTGTTGTGTTGTGCTTGTGGTTGACCCAGCCCCAATTGAGCAGCACGAGAGCCTTGAGGGGTGTTTAGAGGTCGCCTCTCTTTTTGCCCCCCCCCCCCCCCCCCCCCCGGACCGCCTCAATTTTGGTGCCCCCATTGAGGAGGGCTTGTGTATGTTGTTGTAAATACTCATCCTTTAGAGTAATCAATTAGCGTGCATAAATCACAAAAATTTGTATAACCCGTTTGTTCCCATTGCAAGGCAAAGGGTGCATATCATCGTAAGTACAAAATTACAATTTCGACCGAGTAATTCGTAGAATTTTGGGCCCTCTTAGGTTGGCCGAGATAAACGTTTTAGTAAATCCTTTTATTTTGCCTCTCATTAGGTATGACCTTAGTTTGGATGTCTATATTTCTTTTTTGTTTTAAGGATTAGGTCATGCATAGACCATGGATAATGATCCAGGAATAGAGGTTTTTCCCTTTCATTTCACTCCACACATTAGCATAAACATTGCAATTAGTAGAAAGATCCATTTTCAACAGCATATGGTGTTCACGTTTGGTGCTCAAAGAGTAGGAGAAATTCTAGCGTCACCAAACCCTGTCATCCTGCCTCTTGTTGACTATCATAGATCATTTAATGTGCATATTTTTATTTTGTTGTAGAATAGATTACAATTTAGAAAACATTATTGTGTAAATTTTCTAAGAAAGAAAAAATGTGTTGTCACTTTGAAATCGATTCAATGGAGGCCCAACGCCAAATGTTAGGATATCCTCTCTTTTTTGGAGAGCTTGGTGAGGATGCTGAGCTATTTCTAGCAAATTTCAAAATGGCTTGCCGCATAAAACAAGTGATAGGAGATGAGGAACGCTTAGAAATGTTTGAGGTAGTTCTGAGGAAGGATGCTAGCACTTGGTTTGACCCTCTATCTTAGGAGGTTAAGGGAAACTATAACGAAGTCGTCGATCATTTCAAGCGATACTTCTTTGACCCCCAAAACACTCCTTAGATGACTACTACCTGTATAAACAAGAGTTTCTACGTCTTTGGGCTGTATGGGTGAGAAATGTTGCTAACCTTGGTGATGGTGCAGAGTTCCTAAAGAAGGAGAGGTTCATAGCCAGTCTCTTTCCCACACTCAAGATAAAAGTTGAAGCGGGTGCACCTGCTACCTTTGATGTAGTTGAAAATAGGACTGTTGAGAAGTATAGGAAACTCAAGTGTCTAAGAGGAGAGGTTCCAATAGAGGGTCCTAGACCTAAGGGAAGATTGCAAGAATCAACATCTAGAAAGATCCTGAGGTAACAATAGAGGTAACTGAAAAGTTAAATGAATCCTTAAGCAACTTGTGAATTCACCTTGCACAAGCTGTAGGTCCCAAGGGACAAACAAAGATAGCCGAGGGGAGTGAGAGCCATGAACTAGGAGACTTTTGCAATGTTGGAATTGCAGAGAGTTTGGACATGAGATGTATAATTGTCCTTGGCCCCATGGGGAGCCAGGGAGACTTAACTTGAATTACCCAGTGACGAATGCAAGTGAAGGAACTAGTCAATAACCACAGCTTCTACAGAGGCCAAATGGAGAAAGACCACCTCCACGAGGAGTGGAAGGAGTTCCACCTTTGCCAAACCCAAATGTATATGTGGTAGAGGTGACAAATTCAAATGAGATTGACGTATAAGCAAATGGCATTAAGTGTGGCGGTGGAAAAGGTAAGCAGAAAGAAGGAGTCACATCACAAAGTGAACATGGACAAGAGAAGAAGGCGAAGGAGACCAAAGAAGCCCAAAAGGACTTGACATCATATTAACCTCCAAGAATTTCCTCTTGGACATGGTATGGCTCCATACAACTTGTTGGAAGACATGAGAGGTAAGGGTCTTGATATCTCATGGCCTCAGTTTCTTGCATTATGTCCACAAGTTAGGAGGGATTTAACGAAGGCAGATAGCGCTAGGAGAAAGGTAAAAGAGAGTGTGCTTGTTGTAAAAATTGCACAAGCTAAAATGAATGAGGATATTACACATGTGCTAGATTGTTCCATCAAAGGAAGGTTGGTTAGGAAAGGTCTAGTGGATGGGGGTGCACAATTTTGCATCGTGACAGAAGGACTTATGCAAAGACTAAGCATGCACATCCATGAGACACCTAAAATAAAAGTGAAAATGGAAAACAATAGCAAGGCTAGGTGCATAGATATTTTGTGGAAATGTCTTTGTGGGGGCCTTTGGCATTAAGAAGGTGGTGGATTTTTATGTTATGTCAGCCAAGGGAAGTGGCTATCCATTTACCTTAGGAAGACCATGGCTAATGAAAATGCGAGCTTTGTAGGATTGAGAAATTGGAAAGTTGATTTGCAAGAATGAAAATCATGAGAAGGTTGTCTTTGACATGAAGAAGTAACGTCAAGAGGAGCTCCATGAAGAATCATCTCATTGTGAGATGGAGGAAGAGTGGATTGATATCACTTCAGAAGAAGAAGGTAGTGGTAGCACTACGAAAGACGAGTCTTCCATCAAATTCATGGGGGTAAGGTTTAATCCAAACAACCAAAATACCTCTTATCAAGGTTTGGAGGAAGTAGGTTCTCAAGAGAACCAAAATGTGGAAGATGAAGGAATGCTAGATTGGGGGTTTTCCAATCAATGAGCAAAGAAAACCGAGTGAAGCCAATTTTCGAGAAAATATGAGCAGCACCCTTGAGCAATTGATGCAAGTGCAAGGTATATTGATGAAGAAAATAACATTTGACCAGCATCTCTTCACAAAAGGGTCGTACATCTAAAATTACCACAAAGCAATGGAGGCTTCAAAATATCAAACCACCTTACATGCTGAGGCCCTAACAAATTCCCGAGTCACGCACGTACATATAAAGAAATTAATTACAAATGCACCAAAAATACCAAAAAAAGTTAGAACTAACAAGTTTCAGCAAGTCTATGAGGCCACTCGAGTACCTACCAAGTCTATGACTATCGTGTTAAGCACATTCCAAAACACGATCTGAGCATGTCTATTCTTCCACTGTAAACTCACACATAGGCAAAGTTAAAAGCTCTCAAATGTAAGGATCATAAACATGGGCTAACAATCATAAACATGGGCTGACATAGTCAGCCATCCTTCCACTCGAAGCACATGCTCAAAATGCACCCACATATAATGCATGTTTCCTCCAAGACGCATATGGTTAGCCAAGTCCATCCCACTTCCATGGCCCATTGTAGACATCTTGAAAACACGAGGCTCATGGACAATACCTAGTTGACCAGGGAAAATAACATTATTCAAGTAGGGATATCTACTCTTACACTTGAGTTTGAGCATTGACTCAAGATCGATGGATGTAGCAAGAACACCTTTCCATATGGCTACCAAAACTACTTTTTTGATGGATAGCCTGTCGTTTGGAATCCCTCTAAAATCAACTGCGCAACCCTATACCACTCATTTTCAATGACTACAACCAGTATGCATTGTCTTCAATTCAAAAAGTTGGGATTGAACGGGCAATCTGCAATTTTGAAGGCGAGAGGCCCTTCTAGATGGTGGTTCAACCACCCCCTAAACCAATAACATTTCTCATCTCGGTGACACGTTCAAGAGGCCTATGAGGTTGTCTTTTTCATTCAGGGGCACACTATCAAATTAGGCCCTTTTGGAAATTTTTGCAGGCCAAAGAACACTGTCTCTTTAACAACTGAATTCTTCTCCTCCTTTGGAAGCACTACATGGGTCGGACGTGATGGGGTACGTCAAAGGAACATTTGTGGTGGTGAACAACACTGCGACCGACACCATCTTCAGGCTAATTCATGGCCATCCCACTTGGATGGCCTCGTTTTTTAGCATGCCAATGAGGAAGTTTTCCAATCTTTGTATGAACGCTTCACTGCACATCTCATTGCTCAGAAGTATGCTTACAAACATGGGCTTTGAGTCCAAAATGCTCCCTACTTGATACAGCATTGCCCAAGTTTTGTATTTGAAAAATTCTATCCAACACTACTACAAAACCTTGATGTGGAGAAAGAGGGTGGAGAATGAAACGGCGGGAGGAGTGGAGGGCTAGGAGGAGGAAGGGTGGAGAATGAGAGGAAAGAGCAAAGTTAGAAGCGAGAGAGTTTAAAGTCTCTGCCATGGCCATGGGCTCAATATAGAAGCGAAGCAATTTCCTCCAGCCTGGCACCCATATTCTTCACCTACTTTCCCAAGCTCTCGACAATTATCTGTATGCTCGGATCATCTCGGCCCTATTAATGAGACTGTCCTAGCTCAGCGTAGCTTAAATAACTAGCTCTGCTCATCCCCTCTGCTCTGCTCTGTGAAGCTCCCTCGCAGCCAAGTGTGCAAGCATAGACTACCGCTCTCCAGCTTATAAACTTTGCCTACCGGACACTCTCCAGATAGACTTTGCCGCGGGCTGTTCCCTCCTGAAACCTATCGAAACCAGTCCGCGCCGGTGTGGACTGGTTCAAGCAGGTTTTGCTCATGTTTATACGGCCGTTATATATCTTCGCCACAATACGTCACACTCATTGTGAAAAAGGCTTAGTAAGCGGAATCTCGCAAGGTAATGCATTCGAGAGGACGTAGGGGGCAGAGTAGCCACTAGAAAACAGATGGCGTAGATGAGGCTCTGGAGAGGTTGCAAGTGGTAACGCTTTTTCTCGAGCACCTTTGCCCTCATTTGGCCACCCACCGCCAATTACACAAGCTCGACGTCATCGTCATCGCTGTAGTGTTGCGGTTTTTGCAACCAACTTGAGGCACAAGAGGACGATGACTAATGCATGCTTCCCTGGTCCCTCTGCAAATCGTCACATGGACCCCTTTCTCTGCAGCTCCTTGGTCTACTGTTGCAACCAATCCGCGCTGGCGCGGAATGGTTGCAGCAATAGATCAGGGAGCTTTTGTAGCATGTGGCTAGGGAAATTTTTTAAGAAAAAATCTTTAGCATGATATCGAAGCTCACAAATTCAGAGCCAAGTCCCACCACAAGGTTGCGGACAATGTTCGGGAAGATCGCTGTTGCATGAAGATACTCCGGCTTTGAAGGCACGCTCACTCTGCAGAACGATGACGGCAACTTGATAGCCCTTGGCAGCATGTAAAGCTACACGGTGACATGAAAGCTTGACTCGCTATTGTACTTGCTGCAGGGAGCGCATGCCGTGGTTGCTACTTCTGTTGCTGTACTGCCGTGTTGTGCACCTGGATTTCACCTTCGCCATTGTCTCGTGGCATACTTTATCTCTATTGAAAGATGCAGCAACCACTTAGGCACACCTAGCAAAAGCTAATGATGGCAAAACATGATTCTTTGTTTAAAGACAGCAGTGGAGATAGCAGAAACCGACCATTTCTTTGTAGACATTTAATTCCTAACCCGACGTTCAATTTCCTCAACCTTGTCCCGGTGCCCGACCTGCGATTCCTTCTCACCGATTTTATGCAGCAGCACGGCCTACTCCGTCTCTTGCCCTCCCTTATCACCACCAAGCCTTGCACTCACATTATCGTCAGCCTTTCTAGCTAGTTAGCATTATTATCGTCACCTGCCATACTTTCTCCGACAACAACCGCTGATCGGCTTCCTATTCTTGCCCTGTCGCTTCATCCTCAGCTCATATCACTACCCTAATCTGCAACACCTTTTGCGCCACTGCCAGTTACGTCCTTAATACAAATGTTTGCAGAGATAGGTCAACACAGAAGTAGTCGACTGTTTATTGGGCAAGCCACTTGTCCAAAGCGAGGCTTCTCTTTATACTCCCAAAGACGCTCACACAAGACCTACTGCTCTCCAGCATTTCTGAAAAGTGAAAGCTGTCAAATCGAGTCCGCGCCGGCGCGGATCGGTTCGAGCAAGTTCAGCAAATTAATCAATGCTTTATTACAGTGTGTTCCGGCAAAGGTTTTATATACTCCCACAAGAAGCTCATACGAGACCTACCACTCTCCAGCATTTCTAAAAGCTATCGAAACCAGTCCGTGCCGGCGCGGACTGGTTCGAGCAAGTTCAGCAAAGTTATATTGTGTTGTGTACAGTGTACCTGCAAAGGTTTTTTTTTAAAGAAAAATATAAAATCGTCTTTAGCAGACTTTCCTTAAATCTTGAAACTACTCTAAAGCATTCTGCGTCGACGCGGACCGGTTTGAGCATGGGGATGCGCCATTGCCTTCGGTAGCGGATTCGAGCGCTGCTGCTCTAAATTTGTTATTTTTTATATAAAATTAAAAGCTCGTTAAAATTACCTCGACCACATTTCTATTTTTAAAAAGGATTTTTTTATTTAATATAAATGTAATCAAGTATGTCTCTAGGATTTATTTTTTTAATTTCATCTTGATGGAACCAAATTTATGTACATCCATCTGTATACTATATTGGAAGTTCATGCAAACATGCACGAAATGTCCAAGGCTCTCTCTCTCTCTCTCTCTCTCTCTCTCTCTCTCTCTCTCTCTCTCTCTCTCTCTCTCTCTCTCTCTCTCTCTCTCTCTCTCTCTCTCTCTCTCTCTCTCTCTCTCTCTCTGTGGTGGAAATCTTTTCTCTATATTACATTTTGTTACCTTTTTTTCATCACTCTCTCTCTCTCTCTCTCTCTCTCTCTCTCTCTCTCTGGTGGAAATCTTTTCTCTATATTATATTTTGTTACCTTTTTTTCATCACTCTCTCTCTCTCTCTCTCTCTCTCTCTCTCTCCTCACAATAGCCTCATCATAGGAGGGGCTATGAGCGCTCGTAGATGTGGATTAGAAGTAGGCAAGGAGTCCGCTTGCACTAAGGTGTAGGGGGGCGAGAGAAGGGGCCCGGGGATGGTAAGGTCTATATTCGATACTAGTTATCTTTTTAAAAATGTTGAGCCAATATGTAGCTAGTATTAAAATGAGTTGGATGAAATTCAATACATTTATTAAAAAATCATTGTAGTTTAAGTGAAGAAAATTCTATGTATTTTATAGGTTTATGAGAGTATCATGAGCTCACTTTATTAGCCAATTGAAAGTGTATGTCTCACACACAGGAAAATTCAATACTGAAATCATTAGGGCATTTAATTATGTAGTCTTGCAACTGATCGTGGTTCCCAAAGATGGGGAAAGGCTTACATTACTCATAATTCTCTCTAAAATTGTCAAGTTAGTTTTGTGTCTATCACCAAAGATATTGATGATTCTAATAATCATGTTGATGAGAGTGAGAGTACAAACATTGGGTTGGTTCAGTGATTGCCTGAAAATCCAGAGACACCTAGGCAAGAAACTATTTTGGACCAAAGTTAACTTAATGCTTGATGTCTTTTGTTTTCTTGTAGTGTGAAACTTATTTCATGTTTTTAGTAAATAGATGCGGATCACTCCCTTTACTTTACATTGTAGAGAGTGCACCCCAATGTTTTGTGGAAAGGGGATGACTCCTACAAAAAGTACAATGCAACATTATGTGCGAGACTCAACTCAAGCACTAATGGACTCTGGAGTGGCATGGAGAGGGACTGCACATAAGAGCCATACCTTTATGGTTTGTTTTCTCAAGTTCTTGTGTCATCCCATGGGGTTGTGTCTCGAGTTTGGATGTGGGACGACTCCCATTTTGGTAGGATGTTTGGCCACTAGCCATAATTGCCTCTTTGGATTTTAATGATGCACTTGCTTCTACTTACTTGCAACCCTTGCTTTGTCCCATGAAGCAAGGGAGAGAGAAGGCATCCATGTCGACGGATGTGGTCGATGAGGGAGAAGCTTTGGGAAAATCAATTTCACCTAACATAATGTTCACAAATAATTTTAATGACAAACTCACTCATTTTTTTCGTTGCTCAAAAAAACTCACTCGGAATCCTATAAGACTCCTAGAAGGTATGCTATCAACCACACTTACAAAGGAAGAAAGAGGGGAGGTCAAATGTGTGCTAAGGAAGTTTCCCAAGCTTTTTGCTAAAGACTACACCGATGTGCGTGGAGTAGATGATGTTCAACACAAGATCAAGCTAAAGCCAGAGGCCACACCTAAGGCTCAAAAGCTATGAAGGCTAGGAGTCATCAAGGAGTAGGCTTTACTCAAGAAGGTAAGAAAGCTTCTAGCCAGCAGGTTTCATTTATCCAATGGAGAATTCGGAGTGGGTCTCTCCCATTGTTGTCACTCCCAAGAAGAATGGTAAGTGGAGGGTGTGTGTGGATTACCGTCCATTGAATGAGGCAAAAAAAAGAGATCAATTTCCCCTCCCATTTCATGATGAGATACTAAATGAGGTAGCCAGTCATGAGAAGTACACCGTGTGTGATGGCTACTCAGGTTACTTTCAAATAGAGATTGCATTGGAGGATCAATTAAAAACAACCTTCATCACTTCTTGGGGTTGTTATGCTTTCAGAGTCAAACCATTTGGCCTGACAAATGCTCCTGTAACTTTTCAATGCTTCATGAACATGGTGTTTCAAGCATTCTTTGGAAAGTCCATTAGGGTTTTTATTGATGATTTTTGCACTTATAGCTCAAAATCATTGCATCTACAAAAGGTAGAAGAGGATTTGAAGAAACTCTATGACATGGGAGGTCAACTCAACCCCGACAAGTGCCACATAGGTGAGGATGAAGTGATCTTGCTTGGTCACAAAGTTTCTTACAAAGGCATCAAAGTGGATTCTTCAAAGGCAAAGGCTCTTATTGAGTTACCATCACCCAAGAGTCTTAAGGAGGTCATCTCATTCATTCAAAAGGTGAAGTATATGTCATGCTTCATTCACTTAGCCTCAGAGTTACTTCACCCCTTGCAGAAATTGACACAACAAGTCAAGTTTTTTTGGTTTGATGAGCTTGAAGAATATTTTTGTAACATCAAAGTCATTCTGTCAGAACTACCAACACTTATGCCTCCTTGTTGGGAGTACACATTCTTTGTTAGCTCTAGTGTTGGAAAAGAAACAATTGGTGTTGTTTTGCTACAACAAGATCCCCATAGTACCAGGATGCGACCCATCTACTTTGCTAGTAGGGTCATGAATGCTTTGGAGAGAGGCTACACAGAAGCAGAACTCATGATGCTTTCTCTCATGTTTGCGGTGAGGAAGTTTAGATCCTACTTGCTACCAAAACCTTTTGTAATTCTCATGGCAAAAAATTTGTTTCCTTGGGTGTCATCTCAAATGAATCTTAGTACTAGGGTCTCTAAGTGGATTATGGAGTTGCAAGAGTTCCAATACTCTTTCAAGGTAGAAGATAGTGTGCGTGCACAATTGGCAGGGATTCTCACTTATAGGGTGCATGAAAAGGAGATTAAGGTTCCTAAGTAAAGAACCTACCATTGCCACCACCAAAAACTATTCCTAATGCTTTTACCATGTTCTTTGATGGAGCTTTTTGATGGTGTGTGTGTGTGTGTGTGTGTGTGTGTGTGTGTGTGTGTGTGTGTGTGTGTGTGTGTGTGTGTGTGTGTGTGTGTGTGTGTGTGTGTGTGTGTGTGTGTGTGTGTGTGTGTGTGTGTGTGTGTGTGAGAGAGAGAGAGAGAGAGAGAGAGAGAGAGAATTTACTTGTGTGGGTGGTTGGTCGCATGGTAACATACACACACATCATTAAAAAAATTCAACACCGCTGGTAAGGAGAGATGGTTGAGAGGTGCTGCTAAAAGTAGGTAGTATAAGGTTCCTGAGGTAGGGTCTACAATCGAGTTTCGGTGCATGGAAGTAGTTGAAAAACTGGCAATGGTTGGTCGAGGGTTGCATGTGAGTCATGAGGTTGTGTTGTGGCAACCTTCTAATGGTGGTGGAGGTTTGCCACACAGATGGCTCATTGGTGGGTTATAGGACTCTGGGATAGGTTACTATAGCTTTACCTGCAATCGCCATCCACTAAAATGTGCTAAAAATTGCATGGCAAGGATAACCACGTCTAGCACGTGCTAAATAGCCAATAACGGCATCTCACATCATGTTGTGTCAGTGGGTGTCGTAAGTGCTTCTAGCGTGCAAACAAGAAGGAAAATTAGCACCTCTATAACCTTGCACGAGCCATACCAACGGAAGGAAGAACTATGGCACGGCCAAAAACGCCTTTGATAACTACCTGTGGGGATTTATGAAAAACCCTTCAAGCATGAGACCACTCAAAATTAGAAGAAACCAAGGACATCATGACAAAGCTGGTCTCATGGAGATGTCCGTAGAGTATCCATAGGCAAAAAACAGATGAAAGATGAAGAAGTTATGGCTGCTTGAAACGGGGGTGTTCCCTTTCTTTCTCAAAAATGAGATATGTGGAAGTTGTGCAGGTGTTACAGCTATTAAAATGGGGGCTCCCTTATCTTTTATTCTCCAAAATTCCTCTTTCTCTTCTCAACCACCGACAAGGCTTCCTTTGTAGACACCTTTTAATTGGCTCCATTTTGGCCTTTTTGGGCAAAAAATGAGGTGTCAGTGATCGAGAATAGGGTGGGGCAAGTGGCCGGGGACCTAAAAAGAGGGAAGATGCCTGGGCAGGTGGTGTGAACAGGCTAGAAAAATGTGCCATCTCTCTCCCCTAGCCTCCACAAGTCCATGAAGCCCATCAAGCTAAGCTTCTTTCCAATTGATACACCAAAAGGGTACTCCCTCTTTAGGCTATATACCCCCCACTTTCCACTTTTCCCTTCCCATGTGGGGATAATCCCCCCGCCAAATGGCAACTTTCTCCCAACTTCCCAACTCCCTCATGCCCAAAAAATTTTAGATTTTCCCCAAAGCATGCGAGCTTCTAGGACACTTCCCCCAAGCATAACTTGTTGCTCCTGTCACCGAATGACACACCGTAACACACGGTTCAAAGCCCATCATCTCAGCTACATCTAGAATTCTTAAACCTCAGCATTTCTAGTTCCAATTATCAAGTTGACCCAGTTGCCCTTGTCACATTCACCTGCCATCATGTTCTAAGTTGAGACCACCCATTTCGGATGCTCATAACTCATGATATACAAGTCCGGTTCACGAGCTATAAATCACGTTTGAAAATATATATTTGAAACCATGTTTTGGGGACTCGATCAATCCAAAACATCAGCACTCAATCCTGGAAAAATCACACTTTGTATATGAATTTTTACAGAGCCACTTCCAAAACTTGCAGGGCTATGTACACATATATACATGAAGATAGTGGGTAATCTTTTTGTCATGACTTAGTGACTTTATACTCATCCAAAAAATGCCTGACATTGCTTGCTAACCCCCACCCTAGCTTGCTTTATCATTCATGACAAGCAGAGGTTTCTAGGGTGAACAACTACAGTAGCTCATTCCCAGAAACTTCATTCACATTTTTAGATATTTTCACACTGTCTTCCTCCATTGATAGCATTTCATTTGTCACAATTGTCATCAAACGTGCCAGATATTTCTTCAATCTGTAAACATTAACACAATATTTATGATGTGCACCACTCAAATCTACCAATTGATATGTGCCATTTTTAAATTTGTTCACAACAGTAAAAGGACCTTCCCACTTGATTTGAAACTCTTTCTGAAAGGTAATGTCTAGCTTACTATCGTATCGCAACACCAGATCACCCTTTTGAATTCCCTTATCCTTTACACATTCATTAGCTTTTAGGTAACCCTCTTTGACACTTCTTCATAGTAGCTCAAAGCTAAAACTCTGTTTAATTGCAAACACTGTAGATCCAACAACCTTTTCTGCCATCTATTTTTTTGCTCTTCATCTCCCAATGATAACAATTTGAGTGCAGGAACCTCCACTTCAATTGGCAATAAAGCTTCCTTGCCATAAACCAAGTGGTAAGGAGAAAATCCTGTGCTCATTTTGATAGCAGTTCTGTAGGCCCATAATGCACAAGGCAGCTTTGAATCCCGAGTCTTCCCATGTGTTTGGGTCATCTTTGTTAAGATATTCACCAACTCTCCATTGAACCTCTCATTGCCACAATTGCATTGTGGATAATAAGGAGAAATGTACCTATGTTTTATATTGAGCATTTCGCATAAGAAATCAAACAGCTATCCTCTAAATCATTGTCCTCTATCAGAAAGTAGCTCTAGGGTCACACCAAACTTGCAGCATATATACTCATAAACAAATTTCCCCATTTCTTTACTGGTAATCTATTGTTTGATAGCCTTGGCTTCTGCCCATCGTGACAAATAATCCACTGCTGTCAAAATGTAAGCATTTCTTTTGCGAGTCATAGGTAAGGGCCCAATAGCATCAAGACCCCATTTTTCAAACACATCAAAAGCTAGAATTGTCTTTTGCAATTCGGGCTTCAAAATTCTCTTTCCCATCTTCTGGCAAGGAAAACACGACTTGCACCAATGGTTAACATTACGTTGAATGCTTGGCCATACATAGCCTTCTTGCAAAATTTTATGCAACATGATCTTCATGGCAAAATGGCCTCCACAAGATCCTTCATGATAATCTGCCAAAATCTTGTAAATTTCCTCTTTCCAAGGTACACGACGCAAAACCAAATCACTTCCTTTCATGTAAAGCACATCATCAAGCATTTTGTATTTCCTAGCTTTTCTTATAAACGCATACTTTTTGGAGGATGTTAAACCTTCAGGTAGGACACCTGTCAACAGAAAATCCATCTCCTCTGATAACACTTCCCTCCCATTATATAAAGGGGAATTTGCCTTCAGCACAAACACACAAGTGATCATTTCTTGGGTAGCATAATGAGATTCTTCATTTTGAGACCTCTCAATATGCTGCAAATCCCATGCTTCAAACGTTTTGAGCAATGATTTCACCTTGAAGCATAAATTCTTCAGTTATGATTCTTATTCTTCCATACTCTTAACACTTTCTTCACGACCAACAAGGCATCTCCTTTGATCTGCAAGCATCTAAATCCCAACTATAAGCAAAAGTGCAAACCACCTTCAAGAGCCATGTACTCTGCTTCATTGTTACTTTTTGCATCAAGTTTCAGCCCTTGCTTCCTTACAAGCTTTCTTTGTGCATCATAAATGACAATGCCTCATGAAGCGGCATCATGACTTCTTCGATAAGAACCATCAAAGTATAACAGTGAAGCATCAGAGATGGCAAGAGTCTCAGCTTTCTTCTTTTGCACCACCTCTTCTTTAACCAAAACAGGAGTGTCTTTATAAGTGAGTAAATCTGCCAGGGTAGCCTGAGTACTCTCTTCCACCAAAAAGGTGAACTGAAACTCCTGAAGTTCAATAACCCATTTCATCACCGTTTTTGATATATTTGAATTACTGAACAGCTGGGGAAGCAATGGATAGCTGGTGAGAAAGGTGAATGACTTTTGCAGCAAGTAGTGTTTGAATCATCTACAAGCATAAACCATATTGGTCATCACCAATTCAATTTCAGAGAAATCTCTTTCATGAGGAGTTTTCACTCTGCTAGCATAATGAACAGGCTTCATATACTGAGATTCCTTTCCCTTTTGCAGTAACATGGCCCCAATGGCATCATCTCCCACTGATGGGTTTAAAAAAACTCCTTTTTCCTAGTCATGAGCTTGCATAATGGGTGGTGTACTCAAAACCTCTTTGACTCTGTCAAAAACATCGTCACAGTCACGAGACCTCTCCAAGGGATCATTCTTAACTGCTTGTAATGGATACAATAGTTGTGGTGCCGAGGGTATGAAACGAGACAGATATTTAACCTTCTATATGAAAGTGGCCAATTGTCTATTATCTTTTGGAGATGATAATAACAAATCTTCTACTTTCTCTGGATCTGCTTCAATCCCATTTTCTAAAATCACATGTCCAAGAAGCTTCACTCGTGGCTGTGCCAAATGACATTTCTTAGGGTTCAACTGACCCCTGCATTCATCATACCTTGCAAAATTAATTTCAAGCTTTTAAACGTGCTCTCTCCTTGAACTGTATACAGAAAAATCATCTATGATTCCTTTGACAAACTTCCCAAAGAACGGGGTAAGGACCCAATCCACTTTTCTTTCAAAAGCTCTAGGCCCATTTGTCAACACAAAAGGAAGGCAACAAAAGGAGAAACAACCCCATGGAATGATGAAAGTAGTCTTTTTTCGGTCTTTAGGAGCAAGGATGAGCTGAAAATATCCTGAATAACCATCTTAGACATTGTATCTTTCAAATCCAGTCAGTGCATCTAAAAGTTGATCAATGAAAGGCAAAGGGTATGGATATTTCTTGGTCACTGCATTTAATGGCTTGTAATCAACACAAACTCTCTAACGCCCATCTTTCTTTGGACTGACCACTACAGGGCTCACACATTTAGCATTATCAACTGACACAATGAACCCTGTGTTGGAATTAGGGTTGCAAGGAAATGCCCACAGCTTGGAGAAGATGAAGGAAGCTCAAGGCACACAATAGAGAGTGTGTTACTTAGTGTGCAATGGAAAGATAGATATCCCTAGAGTGATGGGCATATATACAATGCACAGTGGGAAACAACCTCCTAAAGAGGGAAAAAAATGCCCCAGTAGTCCTAGTGTGTTCACACACATCACTACCACATGTATATGGTAACAAATCCCCCCTGGAGTGATGTGGTGAACGAGATCTGGCACATGAGTAAAGGGAAGTGCCATGCCCTGAGGACATGATCAGTCTACAAAGGGGAGTAAGCCCAAATCTTTGTGGAAAGCTTTGAGCTTCTCACGAAACAATTCCTTTGTGAAAAGGTCTGCAAGGTTGTCCTGTGTTGGCACATAAGCCAAGCTGATCTCTCCTGCTGAGAGTCTCTCCTTGACATAGTGGTAATGCACCTCAATGTGCCTTGTGTGAGCATGAAAAACTGGGTTCCTTGCAACTGACAAAGCGCTCTGACTATCAATGTACATAGTGTTGGTAGTGTCTTGTCCAACACCCAAATCAGCCATAAGGCGTTTGAGCCATACACACTCAACCATAGCCTCACAACTCGAAGTGGCCACAGTAGATTTCTTCTTGCTCAACCATGATATACATGAACTGCCAAGCATGAAACAAAAACCACTTGTGGACACTCGCGTGTCAAAACAACCAGCCCAATCTGAGTCCGAAAAAGCATGTAAGTCTGGCGACAATGATCCCCCCTTGGGATAAAACAAGCCAAGATGTAAAGTGCCACTAAGGTAGCAAAAAATCCTCTTGACAGCCTGCCAATGCTTAGACCCTGGGCTATCCATAAATCTGTTGACCTGTGAGACTGCAAACCGAATATCCAGCCTCGTGTTGCATACATAAATGAGGCATCCAACAGCAGTTTGGTAAAGAGTGACATCTACAGGATCACCAACATCATGAAGACTCAATTTCAAACCTGTTTCCATGGGAGTGGCAACAGGTTTGCAATCCTCAAGTCCAAACTTACATAGTAATGTCTCTATGTAACTTTTCTGACACAAGGCAATACCACCATCACACTGCTTAAACTGTATACCCAAGTAATGATGCAACAGCCCCAAATCTTTCATCTTGAAAGTAGCATTCAAATCAGCCTTAAATTCAGCAATATGTCTCTCATTTGGTCCAGTGATTACCAAATCATCGACATAAAGAACGAGAATGAAAGGACATCACCCTCACGCTTTACATACAATGTGCTTTCCGTTGGACTGTTACAAAAGCCTTGTTTGACCACATCAGTGTCATCTTTCTCATACCAAGCATGAGGAGATTGCTTCAACCCATACAAAGCCTTCTTACATCTGCACACTTTGTCCTCTTGTCCTTTCTCGACAAAACCGCGAGGCTGCATTACATAAACTTTCTCAAATATGTCACCATTCAAGAAAGCAGTAATAATTTTTGATTGATGTACATCCCAACCAAAATGAGCTACCAATGCACATAGAAAACGCACACTAGTCATACGACAAGTGGGAGCAAAATTCTCATCATAATCTATGTCTTTTTGTTGTGCATAACCCTTTGCAACAAGTGGAGCCTTATGGCGATCAGTATCACCATCCGGCTTGCATTTCAACTTGTAAACCCACTTCGTACCAATGGCCTTTTTGCTAGGAGGCAAATCACATAAAGTCCATGTGTCACTTTCTATAAGTGCATCATATTCTAATTGCATGGCAACCATCCAATTTTTTGAATTCTGTGCTTCATCAAAAGACAGAGGGTCCTCAAAATCATGTAAGCAAGACACAGCAAAAGCATAACAATCTGATGCATAAGATGCATGGTGAGAGCCTGAACGAGTATGATTAGACAAAGGTGTACCCAATTTACTATCACGCAATGTATGAACCAGCCATTTTGGCATACCTCTAGCCTGCTCATTTTCAGCCCTTTCCTCGTCAAGTACATCATGTACATCTGCAACAGTAATAGGCTGATCTGTAATATTTTCAAAAACCCCCATAGGCTATACATTTGCCTCATTGGAATTTACATTCATATTTCCATCACTGAAAAGAGGCAACAAAGTGTCATAAATGTCATGTGAGCTTACATTACTATCTCTAGTACATGACAGCAAGGGCTGAACAGAATCTTCCACAAACACTACATCCCGCGAAACCAGAATATGCTTTGTTTGCGGATGATACAAACTGTAACCTTTGCTTTTAGCACTATAACCAACAAAAATACATTTGACAGCCTTATCATCCAATTTTCTACGCTATGTTTGTGGCACCAAAGCAAATGCCAAACAGCCAAAAACACATATGTGCTCAATAGAAGGCTTTCTATCATGCCATGCTTCATATGGAGTAATAGACTGCAAAGCTTTTGTAGGACACCTGTTTAGTACATAAGTGGCAGTACATAAGTGGCACACATGATGGCCTCAAGCCAAAAAGAATGCGGTAGAGCTTGACTTTTGACCATACATCATGCCATTTCCGTAATTGACCTATTTTTCCTCTCAGCAACACCATTTTGCTGAGGTGTATAAGGCACTATACATTGGTGTTTTATCCCACGACTAGCCAAAAAAGCATTAAATTCATGAGACATATACTCCCCCCCCCCCCCCGATCAGAACGGAGAGTGTCCATATACATTTCGACACATTTTCATCCATAGCCAGAAATTTTTTGAAGCACATAAAAACTTTGGACTTCGCTTTAAGTGGAAATACCCATGCATTCCTAGAGTAATCATCAATGAAAGTCACGAAGTAAAGGTAATTGCCCAAGGACGGAGTTTGCATGGGCCCACAAACATCAGTATGCACAAGTTGCAACCTGCATGTGGCCCTAATTGAACCATCCTTCGGAAACTTCAAACGCTGCATCTTACCCAAATAACAGCCTTCACAAACATGTTTGACAGGTGCTTCAAGAGGCGGCAAAGAAGCAACCATATTAGATTTCTCCAAACGCAGCAAACTAGCAAAATTTAGATGACCAAAACATGCATGCCAAAGTTTTGCATCTAAAATAGCCCTTGAATCAGCAAGTGCATTTGCAAAATTTTGTCCACATTTTTCATACAAAGTGAGCTTATACAGCCTACGTCACAAAAGCCCAGATGCAACAATTTCATCACCAAAACTGAGATCATGAACTGTACATCTATCATCCACAAATTTGACTACAAGTCCAAGTCTAGCAAGTGCAGATATAGATAAAAGATTTTTCTTGATCCCATGTACATAAAGTGCATCAACAAGTGTAAAAGAACTGCCATTTACAGCAGTAAGCACAATCTTTCCAACTCCTTGAACCGGATAAGAGGCATTGTTGGCACAAGTGATTGAATTCCCATCAGGCACAGACTCGAGAGAGGTGAACAATTCATGATGTGAGGTAATGTGCTTTGTAGCACCACTGTCAAAATACCACACATGTGAATCTATAGCAATTGACATGCATGCATCATGGACAGTAGGATTGTAAGTGCACTCTGCACTAAAAGCCCATTCTGCATCAACATCAGCATCACAGTCTCCTTTCACAGAAGACTCAACAATGGCTGCATTTGTAGTGGAACCAGCATTTGCAGTGGAACCACCCTTTTTCTTCTTAGCCTCTTCGGCCTTCAACTTAGGACACTACTTGATGAAGTGATCATTAGCTTTACAATAATGGCAACGCATCTTCTTATTGCCCTTATCACTGGAATTGCCAGACAAAGTGCTGCCAGCAGAAGAATTGGGAACAAAAGTTTTGCCACTCGCAGCAGAACAATAAGAAGTGGCTACATTGTTGTTACCACCCTTTCTTTGAGAATCAATAAAAGCTTGTTCAATTGCACGCTGTCTAGTCCTAATTTTTCTGGAAAGTGACTCTTGCAACAGCAATGTGCATAATGCATCAAACTTGACAACTTCAGGATTTCCTTGGATCATAAGTCTCCAAGTACTAGTTAAAGTATGGTAAGAATCTAGTAAGGCATCAAGAACAGTCTGCACAAGGAAACTGTCTAAAATTACTTCACCTGCAGAAATAAGTTGCTCATTCTTTGATATCCTTGACACCAGCAAGGAAAGTGTCCATATCATCTTCCTCATGCATAATCTTCGACTCCAGCTCTTTACGCAGCAAAGCAATTTTAGCCTCATTGCGACTTGCATAAAGACCAGCCAAAATATCCCAAGCCTATTTTGCATATTTTTCTGAACAAATGTGAGGAACAATGGTGCGCTTCACAGACAACACAATCAATGCATGATCCTGTGCATCCTTTACATCCCAACGAGCTTGTTCTACCGTAGGCAAGACAACTCTAATAGCAGCAATCCTTGCAGCAAGACCTGCAACATCCTCAACATTGCCTACATCCTTAGAACCAGGACGTGCATCAATGCCCTGCACAATATTCTAGACGCCCTTTGACTTAAGAACATGTTGCAGCATATAAGCCCACATAGGGTAATTGTCCCCATCCAGCCTGTCTTCAGTAGCAAACATCTTAAACACATTTGTGTTGTTGTCAGCCATGGTAAATGTTGCACCTAATGTGAAAACTACCCAAAAAGAGGAGAAATGAAGCGGGGACAACATGTGCTATATAGCGCAAACCATAGAAGACTGTAAGGCACCTATTATGTAGAAAACGGCATTGACAAAAATTCTACACAAAATGACAAAATTGCCTGTGGAGACCTGCTTGTAGTGGAAATGGAGGCCGAAATGAGCCCGAATCAAAAATATTTGTCAACTTATGAACACTCGCCAAACCTCACTGAAATTGGAGAAAATTAGCAAGCGTGTGCTGGAGCTACTGGTGACTAAGCCTGGGAGGATGAAACCTGCTCTGATACCAATTGTTGGAATTAGGGTTGCAAGGAAATGCACACAGCTTGGAGAAGACAAAGGAAGCTCAAGGCACACAATAGAGAGTGTGTTACTTAGTGTGCAATGGAAAGATAGATGGCCCTAGAGTGATGGGTGTATATACAAAACACGAGGGGGAAAAACCTCCTAAAGAGGAAAAAAATGCCCGGCGGTCCTAGTGTGTTCACACACATCACTACCATATGTATATGGTAACACCCTGCATCCAAGAGTTTATCCACTTCCTCCTTTAAAGCGTTCATTTGCTCCTTACCCATCCTTCTTAATTTCTATGGTATGGCTTTGCCCCTTCAACTAGCTCGATCTTCACAGGATCCCCAACAAAACCCCTTATTTCCTGGTATGAAGTGATGAAAATATATGGAAACCTATCCAACATTGTTAAGTACTCTCTTCTTTCTCCTTGTGTCAAATCAGTCCAACATATTTTGAATCAACATTGTTAAGTACTCCCTTCTTTCTCCTTGCGTCAAATCAGTACTTGACATATTTTGAATCAATTTTTTCTTCACTGGCAATTCCTGTTTAGGCTGCATCAACTCTTTAAGTTGCTCTAAACGGCTTGAAGCGTTTGTATTCCCTAACACTTGAAACATTTCACCCACTTCCATCTTTTCCTTGTCCAACAACAAGAATGACAGTTCACCCTCATCATTGGAACTAGAAGTAGAGCTACTTTCTGAATGTTCAGAATTGTCTTCACTGGTAACTTCAGATTCATCATTCTCACTCACATCTTTTAGTGCCATAGGTTGCTTGGTAGTCATATTGAACACCCTCTTTTCACCCTTCCTGCCATACACACAGATTGTGCCCTTGCCCCAATCTTACACAACACCAACAGCTCTCAACCAAGGTCGTCCCAAAATGAGAGGAAAAGCTCCTAGGCCAGCTGGCATAACATGAAAGTTTACTATAACCTTCACATTAAAGACTTCAACTTCCAAATGCTTAATCATCCCCAAACACTTCACTTTGGCATGGTTTGCTAGTCGAATCTGAAACCCAGAGCTTTCGCATGTAATGAGACCCAGTCTCTCAACACATGACTGTGTGATCACACAAACTTGAGAACCTCCATCAATGTAGGCCTCTCCCATTCCCACACCTTTGTGCCAAGAATTCACCACAGGACAAATGTCGGGTAACTCTCCCACAGCAAACACTCTGATTTTTCCATGCTTTGGCTCTTTCTTTGGATTCACTAATGACTTCCACTGCCTCTTGAGTTTGGGCACCATATTCATCAACTATCCAAAATTACAATCTACTTTCCTCTCCCAATCAGGTCTTCCTTTAAACTGTAAGATGTTTGGCCTTCTCCCAAAGGTAAATCTGCTACTTCAAACCGTCTACGAGGTCTTCTCCTCCTCTTGGCTTTTGCATCTTCAGCCTCTTTCTCTTTCCCTTTCTTTTTGTTGGGACCAAGAATGGCATAGCCTTCCCTCTCTCTTTTTCCTACAAGCAGCATATATGCTTCTTTCTTTTCAACCCGTACAATACCCACATGACCACCAGAGGTTGAGGCCTGATTTTCTTGTTCAGCACCTTGATCTCCCTGTATATCCAATGCATAATCATTAGCCCTGTTAGGAATCTACTAGGGAATTGGAAGCATATCACCTCCCATCCTTGTTGGCTTTGAACAATAAGTGCTCATGTGACCAAGTTCACCACAATTATAATAGGTAGGGATGAACCTCCTTTGCAACTCAAAGACGCCTTGTCTGCGACCCGCTTTAGCATTAGGCTGAGCTCACTTCACACGCCTGGGCCATCCCTATACGACGATTGTGAGACCACGACCACGTTCACCTCCAAGAACACTAAGTCCCAATTCTTGCATCATGGTCATATTTCACTGTAACTTTTTAGTATTAGCAAAGCTTTGAGCAGGTTGGGCTCCAAAAATCTCCCTGATTTTCCTCCTTTTGGCCACGCACAGGGATCGTTTTCCCATACTCATTAATTCTTTGAGCCTTCCATTCTTTCTCCCTGGCATTAGTGACTGCTTCCTCGAAGGTAGCGGGCCTTTTCAGCTCAACTTTGAACTTCAAACTTTCTTTCAAGTTTGCCACAAAACAGTCCTTCTTTAACATGGATGGAGGGATTTCATTTCCCAAAGCTCGAGCCCATTGATCCCATAAATGGGTGAACTGCAACGACAAAATCATCCACACTCTGATTACCCTTTTGAGTGTACCCAAAATTTCATGCCAAACTTCATCGGGTACTTCAATGGATTTGTATTGTGCTAGGAAAGCTTGCTTCACACGATTGTAGTCCAAAACCACCCCTAGAGTTTGTGCCTGCACCAACTCTTCATGATTGTGTAACCAAACTTTTGCCTCATCCTGTAAACTATATTGCAGCACTCACAACAATATAGCTTGGTCTAGTATATTTCACAGTAAGCAATTGACTTCCAATTTTTCAATAAAATTCTGTGCATTCTCATTAGGCAAGCCATGAAACTGTGGGAACTCATCCGCCATGTTTGATTGCCACAAAAACACTTACATGTGACGTCGAAAGCCCAAGGGATGTCGATGGATTGCTCCGGTCCCTAATCCACCTCACACTAGGTAACCCGGTCCCCAATGCTTGGCTTCACAAAACCTCACGACCCTCCAAAGGCTACAATCCAATTATACGACCACCTCAAGTGTTGTCCACAATTTGCACATACATAGGCGGTTGTCCATAAGGACCCACATACCTTTTACATTCTCTACCTGCAGAACAGACATATTTCACAGGATTGGAGCATAGGAGCACTTGTTGCTCAGTGGGGGCACCAAAACAATGTTAGCCTACAAACGAGAAGGTAAATGATTGCCTATATAGCCTTGCACGAGCCACACCGTGTGGAAGGAAGAACTATGGCAGGGTCGAAAACACCTGTGGGGATTTACGGAAAACCCTTCAAGCATGAGACACACTCAAAATTAGAAGAAACCAAGAACATCATGACAAATCATCTTGTGGAGATGTCCGTAGAGTATCCATAGGCAAAAAAAAGATGAAAGATGAAGAAGTTATGGCCGCTTGAAACAAGGGTGTTCCCTTCTTGCTCAAAAATGAGCTCTCTAGAAGTTGTGTGGGTGTTGAAGCTATTAAAATGGGGGCTCCCTTATCTTTTATTTCCCAAAAATCTTCTCTCTCTTCTCAATCGATGAGGCTTCCTTTGTAGGTACCTTTTAATTGGCTCCATTTTGGCCTTTTTTGGGCAAAAAATGAGGTGTCGATGACCCTTTGACCAAGGGAATGGGGTGGGGGCAAGTGGCCAGGGAACTAAAAAGTGGGCAAGCACCTGGGCAAGTGGTGTGAACATGCTGGAAAAAGGTTCCATCTCTCTCCCTAGCCTCCACGAGTCCATGAAGCCCATCAAGCCAAGCTTCTCTCCAATTGATACACCTAAAGGGTACTCCTCGTTTAGGCTATATACCCCCCACTTTCCACTTTTCCCTTCCCATGTGGGATAATCTCCCCGCCACATGGCAACTTCCTCCCAACTTCCTAACTCCCTCATGCCCAAAAATTTCCAGATTTTTCCCAAAGCATGCGAGCTTCTCGGACAGCTTCCCCCAAGCATAACTTGTTGCCCCGGTCACCGAATGACCCATTGTAACAACGAGGAATCCCAAAATCCGAGCCAATAAAAGCGAGCAAACCATAAACCGAGCAAAACTAACAATATTTTTTGATATCCTTGTGCAATATATTAGTTGCAATGCAAAATTACGCAAACCATAAACTTTTCTTTGATATCTTTGCAATACAAATTTTTTTATATCCTTGTGTAATATATTGATTGTAATACAAAATTATGCAAACCATAAATTTTTTTTGATATCCTTGTAATACAAAATTACGCGTGGGCACACATGTTATGGTTGTAACTGCTTGATAGTAATATAAGGAGGTGCCGGATGAGAGAGAGGCACACTTGGTTTGGTCGTGAAGGCAGAGTAGACAACACACCACAGTATCTTGGATTTTTGTTGGTTAGAGATACTCCCTACCCAGTTTCTTAACCTATAAAAATAATTTTAAATTGTTCTATCTCTAACACATGCCAAAAACCTTCCATCAACATTGAAATCAACCAAAAAGGTGTATTGCATCTACATATCAAAATGGAGTGTGCAACAAAAAAAATACTGCCGCACTGGAATATTTGGGGAAAAAGTTAATAGCCATAAGCACATATCACCGAAAAAACTAATGTTATAAAACCACAGCAAGGTCCACAAGCCTTTAAGTCTGCATCAGCACCCGTGACCCTCCAAGTGCTTGGACTAACTCCAATTTCGTTAAAGCCGCCTGATGCATGAACTCATGAGCATGAGGGTCAAGGCCAAGTACTTGCAGAAATATGAAGTAAATGTGCTTACATGGCATATACACAAGGCGCTTGCTTTCCCGGTTTTGAAAATCCTCGCAAGTACATCTAGGAAAATCTGACATTGTCACAGAGTACGTCACTCCCTTTGCACTTGACCCCACAGTATTAACATAGAAAACATGTGTTTCATTGAAAACCACAATGACCTCTCGCACCAACTCTACTACCATGGTTCTACACACTTCAATCTTGCCATGAAACTCCTTTGTTAATCGTGATCTCCATTTCACAATCTTTCCATCTCTAAATTTGGGACGGATGCTGCTAGCAACTCTTTGGTTCAATGGAACTGTTTCATGCATTCTTGATGCTGATGTAGCTCTTGCTTGCAAAACAAAACCATTGGCTTGCAGCTGCGTTACCTCTTGAGGTTGCAAATTTGTGCCCTCTACGACCACCCAAACACCGGGAGCTGGACCTGGTGGCCCTTCGACTATGCTGTGAACCTTCCAGGTGTGCATGTTATTGGAATTACAAAACCAAATGAACCCTTCCACAAGGCCTCCCAATTGTGAACCAGATGGAGGATATTTCCTGCGACCCCAAAAACAAGGAGCTGGCACCCCTGATAAGATCATTAGTGGTGGCCCGCTCCAATTGTTTCGCAGTCACCAAAGGGTCCCGACTTGCTCGCTCAAGAAACATTTCATCTATGTGACTTTCGACCATCCATCTCCTCCCTTCTGCACATGGATGATTATGTTCTCCAAGATGCAAAGCACACCTAGTACAATTATGGTTATCTCTAGGCAAACAATAGTAAATTACTGCAGGACATGTAGATACACATTCGGGAATTTGTCCACAATGAGTGCATACCAGTGTGCCATATTGAGAAGAGATCAATCCTTTAGGGCTAGATTTAACAAGCCGACCTCGCCATTGACACTCATTGAACATATTTGAGCGCAAATAAAATAGACAATCAATGTTGATGCAGTGCAAATGCCCAGAGCATCTACTAAATCTGACAATGCCATTAAAACTATCACTACTACAAGTGACATACTCTGTCCACATGTGACTATCATGTCTTTGCTCCATACCACTCATACTTGAAGAATTACCAGATGGTGGTAATTCAAAAGCAATATACCCATCATAATGAGCTGGTAGCTCATCAGTATAGACCACTTTCTTGGCTTGATGAAGGGCAATATATAAATTGCTTTGCAATGGCATGCACTTAATCATGTCAATAACACTCGCATTGATCTCAGAGAGAGGTACTTTCTTGTCTTTCATGTCTTGAGAAACTCTACCAATGCCAGCATCAATCTGATCCTCACTTCTCATATCCACCTTGTAGAACTGGTGTTGTTCATGATCAAGCATAAAAGTTTGCTCACCATCTGATGATATAGTAGCTTCTACCTTGACTTGCGGGCCAGATAATGTTAGTGGACGAAGACAGAAATTAGCATCACGAAGCTCAAAATGTTCTTGCAAAGAAGAAACTGTCAAAGAATAAATTCGGGTATCAAACATAAGCACTAGCTTCTGTCCACGCCCTGGACCAAAAACTGTAATGCATCTCCCCATGGGTAAATGGTGTGTTTAGCAGAAGGTAAGAATAGCACAGTTGTGATTGATACAGCGGGTGTAAATAGAATAGATTGATATCCTTAAAATTCTATCCATAAGCACAAGCTGCCAGGAGTATTACACGTTTGTGTTCCCACGAACAACAATTATTGTTTTATAAAATATATATTAGAAATAAAAATTCACTATATAATATAGTCAAAACATGAAATATAACGTGCTCAAAAAACGAGCCTGCTTTTAGTGTTAAAACACTAAGGAAGAACCTGTTTTAGTTTTAAAAACACTATAAAAATGAACCTGCTTTTAATTTTTAAAACACTAAAAAATGACCGTGTTTTTAGTTCTTTGAGTTTTACGATTTTCAGTCAATCGAGCTTATTAATGACGACCGAACTTCACCTACTCAGTTAAATACCCCATGCACAATATCTCATGCCGAAGTTAAGGGCGTTTACACTACTGAGTGTTTTTGGTGTATTAAATTCTAAGACACTCAAATTTCAAAAATTCCCAAAAAGCCCTAATATTTTGTCACAAATTCCTAAAATTCCCTTTAAGTTTTTCAAAATTCCCAAAGTACCCCTTGTCGTGAGATCAAATTTCTTGAAAGGCAGAAAAAATTGTAGCTTTTCATAAGAAGATTGATTGTCTATCAGTACGAGTAATTGCTTCTTTATTTTTTAGTTATAATTACCCTTTTTGCATGGTAATTTGTGACAAATTACATGCTAAGTATTTAAAAGCGGAGTCATGGTTTCATACTTAAACAAGCTCGAAAAAAACCTAGATATAGTATAATCCCACCTACAAATTTTGAAGTTTACCTTTAAATTTTATATTTGAAGGTGAAAAAACCTTTCAAATTTTGAAAAAACTAGTGAAATTTGGTGATTGCACCTTCAAATTCTATCAATGTACCTCTGTTGTTTCACATATGTAGGTTTGCAAGCAACTCCACGCCATCATTAACTGATTCACAGGCAACTCCACTCCATCATTAACTATGGTCATTAGCTATAGGCGGGAAACACGCGGGCAACTCCATGCAATATAATTATTACCTCTTGAGAGAGAGAGAGAGAGAGAGAAAGAGAGACAGAGAACGATCTAATTTGCAAGGGGCCATGTAGGTCCCTAGTGTATTTTTTTAATGCTATTCATAGTGCTAAGCGTTAAAAGTCTGTTTCTAATATCTAGCGCTAGCTATCTCTCATCTGTATCTGCGCTATCTCAGAAACCTGCAACTGCTGCGTTTTTTCAGCCCTTCACGCCTCTTTGCTTTCACCTTCCTCGCCTCACATCTCTTCCCTGTGCAGCCGTTATGCAACTCTGTTGGGACCTTGCTCGCAACCAAGGGCCTTCCTTGCGCCCATAGGAGGCTTTCTTCCCTGCCCTCTTGCGCCCATAGGAGGCTTTCTTCCCTGCGATAATTCCCTGCTGAAAATCGAATCAGTTAATCTCTCAAGCCAAGCCGGTTTAGAGAAGCCGCCTTCACAACTCGAATCAAGCTCGGAGCTTGGAGAAGGGAGAAGGAGTCTAACTCGACCATGGGGAGAAGGGAGTCTACCTCGGCCCGAAAACCTCCTGCCATGTAGATTTGAAAACTACCTGTAGCCATCCACGCCGGCGTGGATGGCTACAGGTAGTTTTTTTTTCAATGTTTTAAGGTTATGTTTGTAAGGCTTATGTTTTAATTAAAATGAGAAGCCTTCTGTAACTGTAACTCTTCAAAACTTTCTGTAACTGTAACGCTCTCTGTAAAGCTCAAGAGAGATGTTGGAGGGGTAGTGTACCCACTGCAAAGAGAGAGAGAGAGAGAGAGAGAGAGAGAGAGAGAGAGAGAGAGAGAGAGAGAGAGAGAGAGAGAGAGAGAGAGAGAGAGAGAGAGAGAGAGAGACCTTCTCGCCAGTGTATTGGAGAATCATGGCGGAAACTCAAACCCAAGTGCTTGTGTTGGGCTAAGTTTCCATGGCTCTGCCTGGACTTCTGTGTAGCTTCCTTATCATTTTGATTCAAAGCCTAAACTACCTGTAGCCATCCACGCCGGCGTGGATGGCTAGAAGGAGTTTTGAATGTGAAAATCTACCTGTTTATAAGCTCTCTCTGAGAATCTTCAGAGCTGCATAGCTTCTCTTAAAACTACGTGAAGCCATCCACGCCGGCGTGGATGGCTAGAAGTAGTTTCTTGCGACATGATTTAGGTGTAGTGATTCATTGTTGCATTGAATTTAATCATGTTTTATTAAGCTAAGTAAGCTCTGTCAAGCTATCCACACCAACATGGATGTCTAGAGGGAATTTCTTGAGATAAATTTTTTGATTGATCATGCTTTTTTTTAATTTGTTAGCTCCCCTCTAACAATCCATAAGATAAAGTTTTGATTTTTTGAATTGCCTCTAGGCATCCGCGTCGGCATGGACGCCTAGAGGGAATTTTTGTGAAGTAATTAAATTGTTTTTGGTTTTGTTTTGCAAGTCCTTCAATTCGTGGACGAGGTCGCGGACGGAGACGGCTTTCTTCAACTCAAGCTTCCAGTATCTTAGAGAGCAGTGATCAAATCAGTGCAGTCTCTGTCACAGATATGACAGATGGTTTGGAGACACAGGAGGAGGAGATGCAAAGTCGGGACTTGGGGCTTGGATCCATAAATGAAGTTGATGAATCTCTTGCCCCACAAGAGGCATGTTTTCAAATAGTGCCTTATGTCATAAGAGATGAAGTAGCAGTAGAGACTGAGACAGGGGAAGAGCACAAAATTTACATGCATAGAGGACAAGATATTCTTCAATGTACTCGCATGTTCAGTTGTTTTGACTGTCCACCAATTCCTTTATGTCGATTGATCCCTTATGCAAGGGTGAGAGGCTTACGAGATGATGTTAGTGGATTGAAAGCTGCTTTTGCAAAGGAGGGCTACATGCAAGAAAAAGGAGCTTTTATTGTTTCAGTTTGGAATTGCAAGAAGGAGGAAGCTTATGTGACAGGTATTTCATTTCTCTGCTTTGGTCTTTCCTACTCTCTATTTCTCATAAATAGTAGTTGAGTGTGCTATGATTATCTTTTTTGCAGAGGACCTTCTTTCTTCATGGGACCCAATATGGGTTGATATACATAAAGAGTTTGAAATTGAGCTTCCTAAAAGACCAAACCTTCAAGTTCTCTCTAATAAAATGTTCTATGTTTGGGAGGGTAATCATAGAACGGTCGCTTGGATGGCTGCTATTAAAGAGAGATTCTCCGTTGATCGAGAGAAAAATTGTAGTGTGCTTTGTACAGTTATTGATCCTACTTGAGTGCCAGAGATAGCTCTGCTTAGTAGCTTGCAAAGAATGAATTTGTAAGCTTCATGACTTTCTATATATTTTAGTAGAAAATTTCTATGTTGTGTTTCTGACTTTGTATATATTGTATATGACCTTGGAATAGCATGAATACACATGCCCTTGTAGTCACGCATCTTAGGGATGAGCTTGTCAACTACTCCCACATTTGTGCAGCAGGTCATGAAGCCTATGTAATAGGGCTTCCAGAAAAAGATCAAAAGTTGATTGCTGCAGTCCGTAAGAAATACTCGAAGGGTGTGGAGCCTTGGTATCCACTTACTCGTCGATACTTGGGAAAGCTCTTATACGATGTGAGTGTTGAGAGGCGGAAGTGAAAAAATAGACCCGGTGGCCTCTACACCAAGACTATGCACAATGGCCTCATCATGGGGGATACACAATAGGGGCACCACCTAGCAAGATATGCGACTAGGACGTATACATATACACAATGAAGCATGCCATGGAAAACAATTTCAAGATCCACACCCAAATGTGGAATGGGGTGGTCGGAGAATAAGGTGAGAGGAGTGGTGAATGAGTGAGAATGGGCTTGCTACTCGTGCATGTTAGTAAGGAAGATAATGAGGTAGGGGAAACTTGCGAGTATGCTCACTTATCATACAAGAGGTTACGAATCCACACACCTCAAGATGGAAGTAGCAAGAAGATAGGAATATGAGAGGGGGAGAGAGTGTGTGTGTGTGTATGGTGACGAATCTGCACACCTTTACATAAGCAAAAAAAAAGGGCAAGGAACAAGCATATACCATACTCACAATGAGATGTATCCAAAGCGACACAAAGTATGGCACCAAGATGGAGTGTATTGATTGCTTGCAAAAGATGAATACAATAGGTAGCGTATGGTAGGAAAATGAGAAGGGGACAAGATCGTAGGAGGCATAATGGAGAGATGGGAGTTGATGGCGAGGAATATCATGAGTGTGTCCACCCTTCTTCTTCTTTAAATTGTGCCTTCAACCCTTAATTACAAGTGGTGTGGAGGTGTGGTGCTCATCTTTTGTGCATGGTGATGGTGATGATGATGGTGTTGTGATTATGTGATTAGGGTTCATGCTACAAGCATGTAGCACAAGAGTGTGTATGGATAGGGGTGTGTGTGTGTGTGTGTGTGTTCTCCCCCCCTTAGTGAGCTCTCATGGCCTCCTTATATAGGGAAGGAGGGGAGGATTTAGCAATATTTCTATTTGAGGTGAGTGTCCCACTTTGGTGACTAGGAAAATGGGGTGCATGTGACTGTGGCTCCCATATTATCTCCTCATTATTTAAAATACCAGATTCAATAGAGAGAGAAGATGAGAGAATGTGGGTAGGGTGTAGAGGATAGGAGATATTTACAATAGTCTAGCTTTGGCTAGACATAAGCTTATTAGGGAGAGAAGAGAGAGGTAAGAAATTTACAAGAGAGATTGTCAAAGGTGGATAGTTGTTGATGAGGATGGATCCTCCAAAAATGGTGATAGAATCAATCTAAACTTGCCAATGCCTCATTAAAAGAGCCTTGTCTCTTGTAATCATGTTTGAAGACTTGTAGAACCATAGCCATTCTAGAGGGAAGAAAATTGGGGATGGCATGTGTCACCATTACACGAGAAAACTGGGGTCCACTACAAAAATCATATCTCCGTGTTCATAACTCCAAAAATTCTAAAAAAAATTGAGCTAAAAGTTGAGATCACGAGCTACATCTTTCATGTTGAACGCTCCTTCAGATTCGGGGTTCTTCTTTACTTAAAAAATTCATCCAAATAATGTATTATTTGTGGCTGCAAAAGTCTTTTGGTGGTCCCCTTTGAGTGGACTTCTCTCTTGCCTTCAAGTGTAAGCTCCTTCATGTGTATGAAAACATGACCTACAGTTTTGAAAAGATTGGCAATCATCTAGATGGAGGTATTATTGAAATTTGAAAGTGGGGTTGAGGTTTGAAAATGAAAACTAGTGAATAAAATATTTGGTAGGGTGGAATAATATATATACATGAAAAATATATTAGAAAATACTAAAATATATAATATAATTTAGAATATATATATTTAATATTTAAGGTCAAAAGAGAGATCAACAAAGAAAGCTTACTTATTTATGCTACATCGTGATTGATTAGCATAAGTCTTATTTATTTAATAAATGCCAAAACGTTTGTGAAAAAGGAAGAAAAAAATCAAAAGTAACTTATATAATAGGAAATATTTTGGTAAAAGGGCAAAAATATATGGGGGGTTCCCATGCATGGAAAAGCTTGCCTCAGTGTCTTTGGCTTGCTTTTTTGGAACGATCTTATATTTGCTTTTTGAGAAAATTACATATGTTCAATTTTGTATTGAAGGATAAAATATCCAAGTAATTGAGCCAAAGAGTATGTGCTTGTTTTTTGCAAATTATTTATTTTTAAGTATGTGTTGAAGGTTCAAATGTCCAAGGAATTGAGCCAAAGAATAGAGCAAGCTAGGCAAACAATGACAAATGAAGAACTAATAAAAGAGGAGAAGAAAATATTGAATGATTTAGCACTCAAATATGGAGAGCGCGTTGGGAAGGTGGTTGAATTATTTTTGTTTTGGGTGTTTTGCACATAGTGTAATAGCCGTTTAAACTTGGTTTTCTATTCGTTCCTCAAAAATTACAGTTGCTAAATATTGTTGATCCGAATCTTGGACCGGATTGGATGGTTCGAGTTCTTGCACTCAAATGGGGTCCTGATAGTTGGTCTACGCTTGAGAAACTGAACTTGATTGCTATGCATGATGCTCCTGTCCTGAGCAAACTATTATGGGTTTCCTTGCTTGAGGCAGATAAGATTACTAGATACTCTTATGGTTTAAAGAAAGAAGATCATGTGTATCGCATGTGAGTAAAGTTTCTATTGACTTTCAAGAATCTTTGATTGATGTAGAGTTGCTAGTTTTTGTGATTATTTTAGTTTTTTCTCAACTTCCTTGTTATGTAGTTGGATTCGTAAAGAGGTCCTTCTACAAAGGATTTTTGATAGGGCCACAAAGTTTGTGAAGGACTTGAGCAACATTGCTGGTGGTATTTTGTTGCCTCATGATTGCTCTCTTGCCTCTTACTTTGAGGAGCTCAAGTTTGAAGCACGACCCTATCTTTATCCTTTGGAGACCTCTCTTGAAGCTAAGACAAAAGATGTTGACAAGCAAGCTATGAAGAAAGTGGACACGGTACGCATGGCATCTCAGCGGCTAGCCTACAGGTCAAGCTCATCATACTTTTATTTCAAGATTTTCATAATTACGAAGTGTGTAGTCATGTTATTTTGTTATTTTGTTTTAGATTTCTATTATTCTTGGTTGGAAAAGGCTTTCTACCAGGGATTCCATTCTTAGCTAAGCAGTGGGCACAACTATCTACTGGGGAAGGATGCATGTACTCCCCTTCCATGCATAAGCTCACTACTTGGGAGATGGAGGCATGTCCATGGTGGATAGACATGGCTTCTAGGCATGTATTGGCGAGAGAGAGAGAGAGAGAGCTTCACGATACTATGAGAGTTGGTGGCGCATCATTCGATGTTCCTCTCCCTCTTAGAGTGGACGAGGTGATATCCGGTAAATGGTTACTCAAAATAGCCTCAAACATAATTTTTCTAAAAGCTTTAAATTCTCTTTTTTCTAAAGTTATTTGCTATACATACCGGTAATATTGTGTTTCTTTGCTTTTTTCAAGCTACAAATACTTCTCGCAAGGGAAAGGAGGTGATTGTTGAGACTAGGGTGGATGCAAACATGGAGGGAGAGCATGGTGAGCTTTCACTTGTGATGCAATTGTTTGTTTCGTTCATTTATTGGAGTTAAGTCACTTCGTACTGCCTCTTGTATCGCAGTACCTCTTGGGGAGATTGTTGCAAAGAAAACCATTTCTTTTGTCTACATCGTTGATACTCCCTTGTCTTCTCTGCCCTCATTGCCTGACTCACGATGCATGGCCATTTCTGGGGACTACATAGCCATTGCTGCTGATTTTAGGGCCGGTGTTCGACATCCGGCATGGATTCGTGTTCATGAGCACATGGGATGTGCACGCCTCGATGGGACCTTGTGCATGAGTGGTGGGAGAACAGTCGCATGGGCTGCTGATTTTATTTTTTTGGATCTTCCCTTTGGTGGTTCCCCATTAGCCTCCCCTATTGTACCCCTTTGGGATGTTTGTAGCGAGGATCATGTTCGTGCAGGCATGCAGCTTGCATATTCGAGTTTTTCAGACTCAGGGTGGTTGTTGATCATGGTCTCTATGGCAGGTTTTTGCTTCATTCATAATTTTATACAATACTTGTCGAGTTTTGTTGTGTGTTTTTTATTGTGACTTTTGAAACCTCTTGCAGGAGATACCATTGGCTGGGTTGAGAGATTTTGTCGTGCATCAGAGATGGCTATTCATCGTCGCATTGTGGTCCTCCATCATGGAGCTTATGGTTCCGGTAATAGCTTTGGTGGTCGGATTGAGGTAATGCTCTTCTACATATTAAGTTGTTTGTTTCTCATTTTGGTGTGTTATTATTATTGTGATTGCCCTCTAATTGTCTATGTGGTGGTGTAGTGTCATTGTTCTCTCTTACTTATGGTGCATAGGGTTGGCATGCAACCACCTTGCTTTGTGGTTGAGAGCACTCCACTATTCAATCGGCTTGGCATGCAGCCTTTGGATTCTTACATGATGCACCATCTTCCAGAGTCTTCTCTAGCCAGATCATCATCAGGGGAGCCATGGCGTGGTGGCTTGCAACGAAGTCACTCTTTTATTGCATGTTTTTTGGAGATTCTTTGTAGGCCTGGAGGTCTTTGTTTGGAGTTGGGATGTGGTACAGCGCCTGTATTGGCAGCATGCTTAGGCACAGGGCGGGTGTGTGCAGCAGTCGACATTGATGACACTTTAATTTCAGATTATGTGCAGCCATTATTTCGCCCTAAAAAGCGAAGCAGAGAGGGAGCCTCCACCTCTTTTGATGTTGATGATGTGGGTGACATGCCTTCGCGTGTCAACCCCTTTGATGATTAGTGAGAGTCCACCTTACACTTCATTTCCCCCACCTATTTTATGTTTCCATCATACGTTTATGCTATTTTGTCACTTTTTTGTATCATTGTTTAGTATTTGAAAATTATGGATAATGATTCAAACAACAATTTGAGATTTCTTGTGCTTTTAGGATGTAGATTTTGTATTGCTTGCATGCGGATTGTGAGACTTATCTTTTTCTTTTTGTATGGAAGTGTGTTGCCAGTTTATGCTGAGGGGATTGCAAAAACCATGGCTGCTGATATACGATACGATTTTGACACCCACAAGAAGTGTCAGAGACGCAATGTCTTTATTGATGACGAGTGTGACTCTTCATAGTCACGAGATAGAACCATAGCATTTCTTGTTGTCATTAGAGTGCAGAGGCACGACATGTTGTTCTCTATATTCCACTAAATATTCCACTTGTTATCTTACAAATCTAAAGAAATCTCTCTTTTTTTTGTATAAGATTTGGCAATTCTCTCTTAGTACAGTTTTAGAAACTTTGTAGATGTATGAGCATTGTTGACTTGCATTAGATTGCTCTGTAAAATTTAAAGTTAAAATAAAAATTATGGTGTTGAATGTAGTTGTGGATCATTGCATGGTTTGTAATAGCTTTGCTACTAGCTTGGGTTTTTCATTGCTCAACATCAAGTATCAACTGTGCAAAAGAATCTAGAGTCTAATTTTGAACAAACATATTGCTACAATTACTTAGGGATCCAAGATCCTACTATTATAAAAGTAGGATCTTCATTCATCTTTCTTATCAAAGCCCATTTGGTTTCTTTATTCATTTGCTCGGATTTTCCTTCGCTCGAAAAATCTCGCTCGCCACATGGTAAGACTCTGTAACACACAGCTCAAAGCCCATCATCTCGGCTACATCTAGAATTCTTAAACCTTATACTTTCTAGTTCCAATTATCAAGTTGGCCTAGTTGGCCTTGTCGTATGCATCTGCCATCACTTTCTAAGTTGAGACCGCCCATTTCGGCTGCTCATAACTCATGATATACAAGTCCGATTCACGAGCTATAAAGCACGGCTGAAAAACCCTTTCTTGGGAACTTGAACAATCCAAAACATAAGCACTCAAGCTTGGCAAAATCACACCTTTGTACATGAATTTTTACAGAGCCACTTCCAAAACTTGCAGGGCTATGTACACATATATACATGAGGCTAGTGGGCAAGCTTTTTGGCATGACTTAGTGACTTTACAAAAAATTCCTGATACCATGACATTATCCAACGTTGCAATGGCAGCAGTGCATCAAACCGTGTCGGTGGTGCCCGGTGGCTAATTGTGTATCGCATAGCTGCGTAAGGCACCACATTCTCTTGCTCTACTGGCACTAAGTATGCCCGACACCAGCAATCTATAGAAGAAGAAAAATAAAAATGTTCACTTAAGTTTACAACTCTCAAAAAAAACCTTCGTGGGGTGGTTTCTCATGAGCCCTATTATCCTCCTTCCACAACGATGGGGTTTCTTTATTGGCTGAGTATGGTAGGTTGATTATCGCAGTTCCCTGTTGAGTAGCAGGTTTTAAATTCTAGCGTAGGTCTTTGGAGGTTGTTCTAATGGTGTTAAAGTTTCTTGATTTTCCTTTATCAGACTTAGGCAAAATTCTTAAGCTTCATCTTCTTCTTCTTCTATTGCTATACAGATCCTTAATCTAATGAAGTGCTCTTCTTGATCTTATGCAACCACAAGTGCACCCTATCACTCTTTTTCTTTTTTGAACAAGCTATGTTGATATTTATCGTGCTTATTGATATATATACATATATGTAATAACACTATATAAGCTCTACTCACGGTATAAATACCTAATGAGATATCTTTCAAAGTGAAAAGGATTAGTGGTAAGGTGCTCAAAGCTTTGCAAGAAATAAATAAAATCAAGGATGTAGAAATCAAATAAAATAGAAAAAAAATGGGTAAACACACTTATCTTTAGTTCATAATCGCATAGAGCTTTGCTTGGATGCCAATTGTGGGATCTCCTTGATTAATACATACCAAGAACATAGCTTTGGGCTCTAATACCACTGCTACAAACGGAGGCACGATGGCCCTGCAAAATAGCAAAATAGTAAAAACAACATACTGCAAGCCATAAATTGACAAATCTGTATACCTAGATAATTGCACGAGCACATTATCAAGCTATAAGCGTATACAGAGGAGTATCACAAGGAGGTGAGCAATATATTTTGAGCGATTGAGAAAACCAAGCGAGTTCAAAAGCATAGAGAACCTCTTTCAAATGCAATCCTAATTGGTTCTAACTTTTTAACACAACAAGTTGATACAAAACTGACACATAAGATGAGACCATTATTCTTTTAACTTTGAGAGCCACAATAATTTTACATTGAAGAATTTACAAAAAGAGCACATTGCAAAATTTTAGCATTGAAACTTCTTCAGGTGAGATCCTTCACACCCATCTATGAAATATTAAACCAAAGACATACTTAGATTTAAAAAATCAAGCAAGTTCAAAAGCAAATAGGACCACTTTGAAATGCAATCCTTGGCTCTAACTTTTTAAGGCATACCATTGATAGAAATTTCACATATATAATGTATCCAAAGGTGAGACCATTAATCTTTTAACCTTGAGGCAAACGCTAATTTTACGTTAAAAATTTAGCAAGAAGCGTAATTTGCAAAATATTGCAAATCAAAACTTCGATGGATAAAACCTGCTCCTATGAAGAGTCACACTCATCAAAAAATATATTGCAAATGTGAGGTTGATCAAGAAGCTGCAAATCAAAGCGATTATCAGATGTCATTCATCTTGCCTCTGCTTCAATGTACATGGGCAATATATTTCAAAAAAAATTTAAAAACTATAAACTAACCAATGAGTGTAATGAGATCCTTCACAACCATTTATAAAATATTAAACCTAAGACATACTTAGAGATCATTAAACACACCATGAAATAGGAAAACCAAAACACACATAGAGTATCCAAAAGTTTATAAAAAGTTCAGCTATGAGATGGGAGCCTCACTAATGATCAAAAAGGTTCTCACCACAGGCCTATCACCCTCATCCTCCAAATCAATAGGAACCGAAGCCTCCTCTCTGCTCCGCTTTTTGCTACGGAACATAGGCTGCAAAAAACCTATAACAATGCTATCATCAGAATCCAAAGAACCACACTCTCGTCTCGAAGCCACACATGCCACCAACACAGGTGCAGTCCCACATCCAAACTCTAAGCAGATGCCTCTTCTCCTGCACCACATCTCTACAAAAGCGCCCAAAACTATAGAGCTCCGTTGTAATGATCCACACCAAGGTACCCCAACAACAGAAATAGATATCGAAGTATTTGGGATATAGTGCTATGTGATAGAATTTGTAGGCCTTATGCCAAGTGCTAAAAAAACAAGGCATACTCTCAGTTATGTAATTGGTGGGGTTGGACCTCGTTGATGCACCATGTACAACATCAAAGTCTCAAACTAAACACACACAATAGAAGAAATGTTATCTTCTATAAAAGGTACACACCATAAATTAAATTATATGATAACTGCAAATAAAAAATTATGATCACCTCAACTCTGTCTCCTCCCATCTCCATGAAGCCGAAGGGAGTATGATGAAGTACCACTATCCGTCGATAAATCTGCATGTCTGAAGCAATGACGAATCTCTCCACCCATCAAAGTGAATCACCTGAAATTAAAATTACCACATGAGTGGTTAATGACTTTTAAATGTGAACTCCAAATACATACTTTAAAGTGGTGAAAGACTACAAACCTATGAAAGAGACCATGATTAACAACCATCCCGAGTCCGATAAGGTGTTCCATGCAAGATGAATTCATGCATGAACATGATCCTCTGTGATCCTATCCCACATGGGATTGGCACCATAGCCACTAACCAAACCTCCATAAGGAAGGTCTAGAAAAATAAAATATGTATCCCAGGCAACTGACTTGCCACTTCACCTATAAACAATATCACTTGGTCGGGCCTTGAACATATGCTCATGAATCAAAGCCTAATATGGAGACCTAACTCCCAATGAAAAATCTCCAAAAATGGCAATCTAATCTCCGTTGACAGCAATACATCGATCAAAATCATGACTAGTCTGACCATGCATCGTGATATTATATGGATAATCAAAGGAAAAGACACCACGCAATCGAGAAGACCCACCAATATCTGAGAAAGAAAGTGTTCAAAATTAGACAAAAAATCATTGTAATTGAATATAAACTACAATGTGTATCGTAAGTATGGGTTGTAGTACAACCATGTGAGGATCGCCTAGCTTCCTTCATCAAACCATTTGTAGTAGTGTCTGCCACAACTTCCTTCCCTTTTTGAGACAACCCTTCACAATGAAAAATACTTTTAAAACAAAATGTTTATACATTTCAAGAAAAAATTTGTAAATATAAGTGTCCTTCTCTACCTCAAGACGAATCTGTTGGTTGTATTGATGGGCTCCGTGGACGCCCTATACCTGTAGCACCCGATGAAGCTGGCACAAAAGAAGCTCCAATGGCATCAAAAGCTCCATCTCTGAGCATGTCATCTCTAAGGACTCTCTCACAAACTAGCATATGGCATTTCTCCATGTCAATCCACCAAGGACAAGCTTCAATCTCCCATGAATAAATCTTATGCAATTTCTCCGAATACATGCAAGAATTGGGTATGTTCAATTGTGACCACTTTCTAGCAAGTAGTGGAATTGACAGAAGAATCTTTTGAGATACCAAAAAGGCCAAGAATCTTGACAAAAAAAATAATTCATACACTATTTGTGCACATCTATATAGAAATAAATTACAATGTAATATGATAACAAAAGTATCTATGGAGCAACAAATAAATGGTCGGCAAGTGCTTGATAAGTGCTACTTACAGACTTACAAAGAAAGTAAACTCTATGAAAGGTAAAATTCTGAACTATTTTGCTACCAAGAAAGATTAAGATGATAGAGGATCTATCAAGATTTGATGGCCGACCAATTACAAAAAGAGTGATCATATTGTCAGAGAATATGACACTTACTCTTAGATTCTATGAAACGAGAGAGTTTTCCTCCAAGAGAGAGATAGCAACAAGAAGAATATAGGTTGTGTTGGGCTAATATCTTTACGCAAATACACATTAAAAACACTTTAACCATGTACATAATTCAAAGATAATAAATAATTAAGATTGACAACTCGATGAGGACCGGATTTTCTTAGAGCCGGCGGTCCCCCCTCCAAAAGGAATTATATTATAATCCTTTGAAAAGAGAGCTTTGTTACAATACATGTTTGTCCTCTTTGGGGAGCCTTGCTTTAATCAAGAAGTTGGTGTCTTCAAGATTCCATGGTATAACCCTCCTTCCCAAATCCTGAACACCCCAGTGGGGAGAAAGGAACTAGGGGGAAAGAGGAAGATGACGGTGGAGAGAAGTATTTTTTGAGCAACAAATCATTGATATTCCATGTACACTTACTCATGGGAAAGCTAGAATAGTAGAGATGGAGAAGAAGAAACTTTCATTGGCTTGGATTTGCATCCATAGCCAAGAGCTTGAGCATAGAGTCCGTCTCTAGAGCTCATGTGTGTGTGTGTGTGTGTGTGTGTGTGTGTGTGTGTGTGTGTGTGTGTGTGTGTGTGTGTGTGTGTGCGTGCGAGAGAGAGAGAGAGAGAGAGAGAGAGAGAGAGAGAGAGAGAGAGAGAGAGAACTTGCTTTGCCAATCTTGGGCACTTGAGAGAGTGTGTGAGAGGAGCAAGAGCCTCAAAAATGCAGCAAGGCCCATCTTATATAGCTTATGCAAGTGTGCAACTAGACTTGAATTAGAATGCTTCACTCTTGACCAATGAGGTGGGAACACTTCTTAGTGCAACTCAATCATGTCCAACACTTGTCCCCTCTTTCCTTGCATCCTAGAACTTGTTCCCACTTCTCTTGGACTCTTCTTGGCAAGTGCTCACACCACACACACTCACACACAAGTAGCTTATGCAAGTGTGCAACTAGACTTGAATTAGAATGCTTCACTCTTGACCAATGAGGTGGGAACACTTCCTAGTGCAACTCAAGCATGCCCAACACTTGTCCCTTCTCTCCTTGCATGCTATAACTTGCCCCCACTTCTCTTGGAATCTTCTTGGCAAGTGCAAATACCACACACACTCACACACACTTGTTAAGTTCAAACAAAGCAAGTGTGCTCTACTTTAGACATGTGGCCTAGCTAAGCTTAGTAAACAAACACTAGAATCAACTTACTAAATGAGGAAGGGTTGATCTAACCTTAGTCTTTAGCTTTTCCTTTTCATTTATAAAAACCATAAACTTACCTTTTGATTAATTAGCTCGGGTGAAAGACCTTTGCACAAACCTTGGAGGCTTATGAAGCTAACTTGGGGCTACATCATACCTACTAATTTAGGACCTGCTAGATTATGATAAACTTTTGGTAAAAGTAAAACTCACCCTTTGGGCTTTAAAACTTCCACCTCCTGTGAAAAACCTTAGCACAATGCTTTGGAGGTGTCGTCAAGGTGCTCCCAAAACCTGCTAAATTTAGACATTTTGCGATAAGTTAGAATTTCAGCCTGAGGCTTTCCGAACTTCATATTTGAAAGCTAAAGAGTGTTGGAATTAGGGTTGCAGAGAAACACACACAGCTTGGAGAAGACAAAGGAAGCTCAAGGCACACAATAGAGAGTGTGTTACTTAGTGTGCAATGGAAAGATAGATAGCCCTACAATGATGGGCATATATACAATGCATGGGGGGAAAAACCTCCTAAAGAGGGAAAACATGCCCCGGCGGTCCTAGTGTGTTCACACACATCACTACCACATGTATATGGTAATAAATCCCCCGTGGAGTGATGCGGTGAACGTGAGCTGGCACATGAGTAAAGGGAAGTGACATGCCCTGAGGACAGGATCAGTCCACAAAGGGGAGTAAGCCCAAAGCTTTGCGGAAAGATTCAAGCTTCTCACGAGACAATGCCTTTGTGAAAAGATCTGCAAGGTTGTCCTGTGTTGGCACATAAGCCAAGCTGATCTCTCCTGCTGAGAGCCTCTCCCTCACATAGTGGTAATGCACCTCAATGTGCTTTGTGCGAGCATGAAAAACTAGGTTCCTCGCAACTGCCAATGTGCTCTGACTGTCAGTGTTAATACTGTTGGCAGTGTCCTGTCCAACACCCAAATCAGCCCCATAAGGCATCTGAGCCATACACTCAACCGTAGCGATGAAGACTGCCATGTACTCAGCCTCACAACTCGAGATGGCCACAGTAGGTTGCTTCTTGCTCAACCATGATATACATGAACTGCCAAGCATGAAACAAAAACCACTTGTGGACACTCGCGTGTCAAAACAACCAGCCCAATCTGGGTCCGAAAAAGCATGTAAGTCTGGCGACAATGATCCCCCCTTGGGATAAAACAAGCCAAGATGTAAAGTGCCACTAAGGTAGCGGAAAATCCTCTTGACAGCCTGCCAATGCTTAGACCTTGGGGTATGCATAAATCTGCTGACCTGTGAGACTGCAAACTAAATATCCGGCCTCGTGTTGCATACATAAATGAGGCATCCAACAGCAGTTTGGTAAAGAGTGACATCTGCAGGATCACCAGCATCATGAAGACTCAATTTCAAACCTGTTTCCATGGGAGTGGCAATAGGTTTGCAATCCTCAAGTCCAAACTTACATAGCAATGTCTCTATGTAACTTTTCTGACACAAGGCAATACCACCATCACACTGCTTAAACTATATACCCAAGTAATGATGCAACAACCCCAAATCTTTCATCTTGAAAGTAGCATTCAAATCAGCCTTAAATTCAGCAATATGTCTCTCATTTGGTCCAGTGATCAGCAAATCATCGACATAAAGAACGAGAATGAGAGGACATCACCCTCACGCTTTACATACAATGTGCTTTCCGTTGGACTGTTATTACAAAAGCCTTGTTTGACCACATCAGTGTCAGCTTTCTCATACCAAGCATGAGGAGATTGCTTCAACCCATACAAAGCCTTCTTACCTCTGCACACTTTGTCCTCTTGTCCTTTCATGACAAAACCGCGAGGCTGCGTTACATAAACTTCCTCAAATATGTCACCATTCAAGAAAGCAGTAACAATGTCTGATTGATGTACATCCCAACCAAAATGAGCTGCCAATGCACATAGAAAACGTACACTAGTCATACGACAAGTGGGAGCAAAAGTCTCTTCATAATCTTTGCCTTTTTGTTGTGCATAACCTTTTGCAACAAGTCGAGCCTTATGGCGATCGATCTCACCATCCGGCTTGCGTTTCAACTTGTAAACCCACTTCGTACCAATGGCCTTTTTGCCAGGAGGCAAATCACATAAACTCCATGTGTCATTTTCTATAAGTGCATCATATTCTAATTGCACGGCAGCCATCCAATTTATTGAATTTTGTGCTTCATCAAAACACAGAGGCTCCTCAACATCATGTAAACTAGAAACAGCCAAAGCATAACAATCTGATGCATAAGATGCATGGTGAGAGCCTGAACGAGTACGACTAGACAAAGGTGCATCCAATTTACTGTCACGCAAAGTGTGCACCAGCCATTTTGGCATACCTATAGCCTGCTCATTTTTAGCCCTTTCCTCATCAAGTACATCATGTACATCTGCATCAGTAATAGGCTGATCTGTAACATTTTCAGAAACCCCCATAGGCTGTACATTTTCCTCATTGGAACTTACATTCGTATTTCCACCAACAAAGTGTCATAAATGTCCTGTGAGCTTATATTATTGTCTCTACTACATGATAGCAAGGGCTGAACAGAATCTTCCACAAACACTACATCCCGAGAAACCAGAATACGTTTTGTTTGCGGATGATACAACCTGTAACCTTTGCTTTCAGCACTATAACCAACAAAAATACATTTGACAGCCTTATCATCCAATTTTCTGCGCTGCACTTGTGGCACCAAAGCATATGCCAAACAGCCAAAAACACGCATGTGCTCAATAGAAGGCTTTCTATCATGCCATGCTTCATATGGAGTAATAGACTGCAAAGCTTTCGTAGGACACTTGTTAAGTACATAAATGGCACACATGATGGCCTCAAGCCAAAAAGAATGCGGCACAGCTTGACTTTTGAATGTACATCGTGCCATTTTCGTTAGTGACCTGTTTTTCCTCGCAGCAACACCATTTTGCTGAGGTGTATAAGGCATTGTACATTGGTGTTTTATCCCACGAGTAGCCAGAAATGCATTAAATTCATGAGACATATACTCCCCCCCTCGATCGGAACGGAGGGTGCCCATAGTACATTTCGAGACATTTTCAGCCATAGCCAGAAATTGTTTGAAGCACATAAAAACTTTGGACTTCTCTTTAAGCGGAAATACCCATGCATGCCTGGAGTAATCATCATTGAAAGTCACGAAGCACAGGTAATTTCCCAAGGACGGAGTTTGCATGGGCCCACAAACATCACTATGCACAAGCTGCAACCTGCATGTGGCCCAAACTGAACCATCCTTTGGAAATTTAGCACGCTGCATCTTACCCAAAATACAGCCTTCAAAAACATGTTTGACAGGTGCTTCAAGAGGTGGCAAAGAAGCAACCATATCAGATTTCTGCAAACGTAGCAAACTGGCAAAATTCAGATGGCCAAAACATGCATGCCAAAGTTTTGCATCTGAAATAGCCCTTGAATCTGCAACAGCATTTGCAAAATTTTGTCCACACTTGTCATACAAAGTGAGCTTATACAGTCCACAGCACAAAAGCCTAGATGCAACAATTTCATCACCAAAACTGAGATCATGAACTGTACATATGTCATCCACAAATTTGACTACAAGTCCAAGTCTAGCAAGTGCAGATATAGACAAGAGATTCTTCTTGATCCCACGTACATAAAGTGCATCAACAAGTGTGAAGGAGCTGCCATTAGCAGCAGTGAGCACAATCTTTCCAACTCCCTGAACTGGATAAGAGGCATTGTTGGCACAAGTGACTTAATTCCCATCAGGGACAGACTCGAGAGAGGTGAACAATTCACGATGTGAGGTAATGTGCTTTGTAGCACCACTGTCAAAATACCACACATGTGAATCTACAGCAACTGACAAGCATGCATCATGGATAGTAGGATTGTAAGTGCACTCTGCACTAAAAGCCCATTCTGCATCAACATCAGCAACACAGTCTCCTTTCACAGCAGACTCAACAATGGCTGCATTTGTAGTGGAACCAGCATTTGCAGTGGAACCACCCTCTTTCTTCTTAGCCTCTTTCTTCAACTTAGGACACGACTGGATCAAGTGATCATTGGCTTTACAATAATGGCAACGCATCTTCTTTTTGCCCTTATCACCAGAATTTCCAAGCGAATTGTTGTCAGCAGAAGCATTAGGAACAGAATTTTTGCCACTCGCAGCAGAACCATAAGAAGTGGCTGCATTGATGTTACCACCCTTTCTTTGAGAAGCAATAAAAGCATGTTCAACTGCATGCTGTCCAGTCCTGTTTTTTCTGGAAAGTGACTCTTGCAACAGCAATGTGCATAATGCATCAAGCTTGATAACTTCTGGATTTCCTTGGGTCATAAGTCTCCAAGTACTACCAAAAGTCTGGTAAGAATCTGGTAAGGCATCAAGAACAGTCTGCACAAGGGAACTGTCTGAAATAACTTCACCTGCAGAAATAAGTTGCTCATTGATATCCTTGACACTAGCAAGGAAAGTGTCCATATGATCTTCCTCATGCATAATCTTCGACTCCATCTCTTTACGCAACAAAGCAATTTTAGCCTCATTGCGGCTTGCATAAAGACCTGCTAGAATATCCCAAGCCTGTTTTGCAGATTTTACTGAACGGATGTGAGGAACAATGGTGCGCTTCACAGACAACGCAATTAATGCATGATCCTGCGCATCCTTTACATCCCAACAAGCTTGTTCAACTGTAGGCAAAACAACTCTAACAGCTGCAATCCTTGCAGCAAGACCTGCAACATCCTCAACATCGCCTACATCCTCAGAACCAGGACGTACATCAATGCCCTGCACAATGTTCCAGACACCCTTTGACACAATAACATGTTGCATCATATAAGCCCACATAGGGTAGTTGTCCCCATCCAACCTGTCCTCAGCAGCAAACATCTTGAACACATCTATGTTGTTGTTGTCAGCCATGGTAAATGCTGCACCTGATGTGAAAACTGCCCGAAAATAGGAGAAACGGAGCGGGAACAACCTGTTCTATATAGCACAAACTGTAGAAGACTATAAGGTACCTGTTATGCAGAAAACGGCACTGACAGAAATTCTACACAAAATGACGAAATAGCCTGTGTAGTACTGCTTGTAGTGGAAACGGAGGCCGAAATGAGCCCAAATGAAAATTCTGAGCAGACCAAGCTCTACGAGGTCTCCCAAAATATTTGTTGATCTGCAAACGCTTGCCAAAGCTCACTGCCGCGACGGACGTCCATAGCATATCTCTCAAGCATCAACATATTTATCAATACAGGGGAAGCGACTCGGATGAGGCATGGGAACTCACTAGGGTGTCAATCCTAATGAAGTGAACTCGAAGAGATGCAACTTACTAACTCTACAAGCAAATCAAACGCGTTACCGCCAAGTAATCTGCCTATGTCCTCCTACACCGTTCTTCAGTCATCACGCCCGTTTACCATGCAAATCATATCGGAATTGCACGAAACTTGAAGGGAAGCTACAAGGGATTATCAAGAACATGTCCTATCACTGTCACAGTATTCTGGAGAGGTACAACGATCGCGATCGTTCGTCCCAAAGTCAGCAAAAACAGCGAACAGATGATCCTAATGGGTCGTTTTAGGGTCCCTAAAGCCTCTCCTAAGGTCAAAACAACATAAAACACGCATATAGACACTCAAAACAACGATTTAAGGCCTCAAACTTGTAGTTGAAAACCTTCACCGAATCTTGAATGATTACACTTGAATGAAAGAGCAAGAGGAGAGGAACACAATGCAATATTCAAATCTGAATTTGGATTATCGTAGCTGCAATGGTGAAGATTACAAGTTTGAACAAGAAGGAGCTCTCAAACGTACGCTGTCTTCTCAGTTCTCCATTCAAAAGATTATCCTCAAACTTACAAAAGATGACCTTTATAGATTAGGTCTTTACAAAATGGCTTGTCCGGCCATACGCCCCTAATCCTAAATTGGCTCTTTAATATACAATTGCTCCTGTAAGAATAATCATACATCCTTGACAATTTTCCGGCTTAGAGATGCTTCTTTACAAAAGAATTTTACAATGGTTTCTCAGAAAAATATGGTCCTTCTGGCTACGGCCGCTTGTTGCTTCGTTCACCAAACAGTGGCTCTCCCTTACACGATTTCAAGAGGCTCACATGAAAAGCATTATGAATAAGCCAGGTACTTGGTAACCTTCACTTGTAAGCTTTTTCATTGATTGGCTTGACAATTTGAAATGGGCCATAATATCTTTTTGCTGGCTTAGCATAATATTTTTGGTGACCCGTTGGGCGTCCTTATGTTCCCTTGCCCATAGTATGACTTAGGCGTGCTTTTGGAAACTTGAGCAATACCCAATCATTTTATTTGAAGGTCAAGGCTCGTCTATGCTTATCAACAAACAGTCTTTGCTTAGGTTGCATGATGGATATATATTGGCGGATATGCCGCGACGGACGTCAACACAGCGAGAACTCACCTTACAAGATTTGTCAGCTGAGGACGAAGCTCGACCCACAGGCGCGTGGAAGCAAGCATAGGGTGTCAACCTACACTCGATCGACTCTCGACTACTTCCTACAGAGGTCTCTACCCAATGTCTAAGCTACAGCCTTCAGGAGTACAGAAGAGGAGATTTCCTATGACGCTTTCAAGAGCCAAATACCCATCAAACATTCTCGAAACGCCACAGAACTTGAAGGAAACCCTATTAACACCAATAGGTCGCTCTCCCTAAGGTCCATGAACCAAAACCCCAACCCTAAATACCTGGTGCAAAATCACGTAGGATGTCTGGTCAAAATTTGCAGGTCGTCGTTTTCAAAAACTAAAGTGCCTAATGTGTAGCTCTACTCGATGTGAACGCGTGGATATGCTGAAATACAAAAACAGACAACGTATGCTCACCAAATCACCAGATATAGCTCGTGGGTAGATCTCGTGAAGCCGAACCGTACACCTGCAATGTAGGTGTTGGCGCGTAGCTCTCTTCGGGGGCAACATGCTGCACTTCTCCGCACTCAATTCCGACCACTGGTGCGAGCGTAGCGTCAAGATAAAACTCTCACTCTCTCTTGTACACAGAGTACGTTCAACTCACACAGACAAAAAACTTATAAAAGTGACAAAAGGTCCTCTGCATTAAGGTCAAAAGTGGTATAAATACCTTACAATCTCAAACCCTAATGTTCCAATTTAACCATTCACTCAGTCTAAATGTCAAAAATGGGATACAATCTGGAAGCTTCTGCAAGCCCCACTATTTACAAAGGTAAAATGACGGTTTTTTCTCAATTAAGGAATAATTACAAAGAAAATAATATCCTGCCGGGTAATCATCCTCCGTTGGGTGTGTACAGCCGCTAACACTCCCTCCCTCCTAGCTCATGTCGTCCCCAACATGGCAGTAGAGCTGCTTCTTCAGTGGAGGCTTTCGCGCATCTTCAGAAGAGACTTATACCGTGCATTACTGGCCCTACATTACTGGGCCAGTAATGTAGGGCCGAATATCTATGTATCGATGGTGAAGAAACCGGTGTAGAAGGCTTCTTCAAAGGCCTGGAGATGACACGAGGGCAAAAACATGATTCGCTGATAAAGGGCATGTATCACCTCATGGGAAGGATGAGCTGACAGATCATATGCACATCTATATGTGTCTTGGAAAAAAGAAGATGCTGTATGTTGCCTGTCTAGGTTTAAAGATTTCAAAAACTGCCAAAAGGGTTTTACAGATTTTTCTGAGCATGATGCAAGAGAGGTCAAGTGAGCCAGTGAACAATTTAATGGCGCCCGTTAGGGTTTGCACCATGTATTGCTCACTCATTCTGTCGCATGCCTTCAAGCCTGGCAGCTTTGGGTAGTTGAGCCATGTGGGGTGGCTTTTCTGCAGCAGCTCTTGTTCTTTCCAGGTCCGCATCCTTGGTAGAGGGCAAAAGCTAAGGTTGTCTTTGATTCTTTTAGGCACCTCTACCAGATGAACTAAATACTATGGGTATTTGGGTAGCCATGCCTTTCTCCATTTTGGTTGAGAGTCCACAATCGGCTTAACTCCTTCTGGTTTGGAGATATTTTCTTTGTGTAGTGGCACTATTGGCTCCTCTTTAATTCGCTTGTTTATTGTAGCAGCTTCACACTTGAGAAGAGGATATGGGAGAGAAGGTTGTAGCCATTCATGCCGAATGACATTGGCATCTAACTTCTGAATGGTCATAGACTTAAATACTCTCTGCTCTCACTCCATTTCTTCTTTGTCCATGTCTTTATTGCCGCTTCTATTGCCTTTTGTAGATTTTCTTCTTCTTCTTGTGTCAAATCCTAGGGCTCTTGGGATGGTCCCACAAGGATGTCCTCTTGCATAGTGGTGTCCACTGGATCTGACACATTGTCTATGTCAATGCCTTCCATTGTTGCTGGCCCTATGCTCAAGTGTTGCTCTTCAGTCTGTTGTTGGCCTTTCAGCTCATCTATCTGCTTCTGATATGCTTTCTTTTCCTGTTCAGCTTGATCTCCCATGTTCACTAAGAGGTCTTTCAATTCTGCATTGGCTTTTTCAGCCTCTTCTAGCTTCCTCTTGGTGTCTTCATTTTCTATTTGCATCCTCTTTAGATCCTCGTCCATCTTCTTTTTCAAGGCTTCTAGCTCATCTTTCATGGCCTTGTTCTCATCTTCCACACGATTTTGCATTACTAGGGAGCCCTCGGCTAGCATCAGTCTTTGTCTCTTCTCTAGTGTCAACTCCTTTTGGAGTTCCTTCATCTGTTCTTCATATATATCATTCTCTAAGGCAATGCTAGTCGAGGTAGTAGCTCTGACTCTGGCCGGAGATGCCCTTAGCCTCTGGATGGTTTGATCTTTCACTTTCATTTGATCTTTTAGCTCTATCACTTCATCCTGGTGTTGACCGTTGGGTCAACAACACAACATAACTCAAGTTTCGTACCAAAGTCTTATCTTTTGCGAGTTATGAAATGCTGCGGATTATGGCTATAAACGTCATTTGTAATGAGTAGTTATTCTAGTTTTAGAAGCCAGGGTGCAATGGCACTTCCAGATTGTAAATACAAAGCCATTTGACCCTTTCAACCCCATTTTTGGTTAAACCTAAGGTAGCCTTAGTATATAAGGTACCTAGGTCATTTTGTAAAAGGACTTTTTATCATAATCAAACTTAGCGCTGCCGTCTACTGTGTGTGAGAGAGAAAGAGAGTGAGTGTGAGCTTCATCCTCCCGCTACGCCCGGCTCGCTCAACACATTGGAGATCCGACTGTACCATTGCGGTAGGCTCGAGGAGAGCTATGCGACGATGCCAAGCATTCCACGCGAGACGAAGCGCACGCGCCGACGTATCTACGAGCTATTTGTGGCCGTAAGTGTATCAAACGATGTCTATTTTCTGCGTGCTAGTAGTCTATAGAATCGTGGCGACATAAGCTATGCATAGGTACTCATAAATTTCAGTTTCGGGCACTTTCAAATTTTGGCTCTGTCATCCTACGCGTCTTCTGCAGATGGGTTTAGGGTGAGGGTTTTGAGTGTAGAAGCTTAGGGACAGGTGTATCCTAGTGAGGGGATGGTGTTCCTTAAGTTTCGTACGAATCTGGCATGATTAGGTGACTTACCTTTCGTATGTGTGTATGTGGCTAGGTGGTGTAGTTGAGAGCAGTGAGGTTCTTGATTGTGGTTTAGTTGGCCTTCCTGAGTGTTGTATGTGTAGGATGGTCTCAGACTGACAAGCTTAAGAGATTTCCTCTGTGTGCCTATCATGTCATATGTGTCCTCGATTGACATTATGTTGATCTAGGTAGTGTTTGCATGCACTTCATGGGTGTGTGAGTAGCTTCCCGTCCAACATTGGCGCCGCTGCCGAGGACACAAGGACCTAAGTAGTTTTCCTACTAACACTCGTGTGATGGTTGCTTGATTTAGTTTTGGCTAAAGAAAGCGTTTTTCTTAAGTGGATCCGGAAGACGATATTCCGTGATCAAGTGGATAGCCAGGAAGCGTGTGTCTTGCCGAGGGTCTGCGACTAGATAGGTTTAGTTAGGATCTGTGGATTAGAGTAGTTGTTGGTGGTTGAGTGATTTGTGAGGTGATAAAAGCGTTTACTAGTCCGTGTGTGGCAGTGAAGCGTTTTTCTATTCATAGATGCAAAACCCCATATGATTTGTAGGAGTAGCTTTAGGTAAGTGATCCGATTCTGATCTAGAGCTATTTATCACTGAATTATTTGCTAAAGTGCTTGATTGCATTTGAAATCACGAAAAAGTGTGCTTTTGAGGGTAAAAATGCATTAAACAAGCTTTTGTGGATATTTTTGTATGACTGACTGATGTTGTGCATAAAAAAGAGCATTTGCAAGGGTTCTGTGAAGAAAACCTGCAATTCTGTAAACATAGACATCCTACGCGTAGGATGTCTGAAGGGGGTTCTGGAGACCAAATTTGAAAATTCTGACTGCACCAGTGTGTTCAGAGGGTAGGTTTTATCCTATTTTCATATTGACTTGAGTGTTTTTCCCTATTTTTGTTGACCAAAAGCCAAAAGGTAGAGTCAAAAAACGTAAATTTTCAGAAAAGGCTTAAAGTGAGTGATTTTTGCATGTTTTTGCAATTGTGAAGCATACTTGCACATTCTGAGAGCATAAGGAAGTATCAGGGACACTTCAGTCTCAAAAAATCAGCAGCAGATATCCTACATGTAGGATGTCTACAGGGTGATCTGGTGGAAATTTTGAAAATCTGAGGTGACCAGTGTGTTTAGAAGGTAGGTTTTACCCTATTTTCACCTGGAAAGTGAAAATTTGACCAAATTTTGACAGATCAAAGCCAAAAGACGAGAATTGCCAGACATCCTACCCAAATGGTGCCCAAGGCATAATTTTTGAGACCAAACCATAGGGTGACTTCATGTGCATGTTATACATGTTGTTTTGAGTGCATGTGAGAGTTTTCATCTCATTTGGGTCAGTGAAAGTGAAGATTGAGCAGACTTTAACACTTTTGACTGAAAAAGGCAAGAACAGCTAAAATTTGGGACTTTTGAAATCCAAACCAAAATCTAAGCATACCACTGGGTTACTGACATCAAGGGGAAGCTGTGAGACAAGTCTGGGGTCAAACAGGCCAAAAAGACATCCTACGCGTAGGATGTCTTCTGTGTGATTTTGGACTCTAAACAAAATTCTGAGCATACCACAGTGAACAGCACCTTAAGGAGAGTCTGTGATTCAAATTTGGGGCAATTCTGAGCAGTTAGACATCCTACGCGTAGGATGTCTACTACATAATTCTGAAACCAAAATTCTATTGTGACTATACCATGCTGTCATATAGCCTTAGGCAAGCCTCCTAGGCAAATTTGGTCCAATTTGGAGTTGATTTGACTTGGGAATTCATCAGAACATATATCAGGATTTTGGAACAGATTCTTGATCATTTGACCAACCTATAGGTGTCAGAATCAAAAAGTAGAAATAGCTGTGAGTTTAGATCATCAAGGGGAAGCTAGAGTGCAAGTTTGGACAAAATCTGAGCAGTTACACATCCTACGCGTAGGATGTCTCCAGCTTGATTTAGGACTCCAAACCAACTTATGAGCACACCACTGTGATCAGCACATCAAGGAGAAGCTGGGGTGAAAATTTCAAGTCATTATGAGCAAAAAGACATCCTACGAATAGGATGTCTCAAGGCCATTTTTAGGTCCAAATGAAATTATGATCATACCATTGGGTTGCTGGACTTAAGGGAAGGCTCTGGACCAAATTTTGTTAAATTCTGGGCATATAGACATCCTACGCGTAGGATGTCTCTAGGCCAGTTTTAGGGTCCAACTGTACTTTTGACCATACAGAAGTGTTCACAGTGCCACAGAGATCCCAAATCTTTTTTTCAAAATTGAATTTGGACTCATTTTGACCAGTCTAAACTGCATTTCATTGTTTTGGCCATAACTTTCACAAACTGTATCGGATCGGAAAAGTTTTTATATCAAAACGTAGCCTGAGAGCGGCTCTACAGATCTTAGAGCAAAACATGAACTAAATGCATGCCAACGGCAACCATTTAGTTCAATTTTGAAAAAAACATCGTTTAAGGCCTCAAAATTCATCCGCAAGTTAGGGGTGTCTAAAAGCGACAATTTGCGAGAATTGTGACGAAACGGTTGCGGTTTTGGACATAGTTTCGACTTTTCCCTAACCAAAGCACTTGAACACAGTGGACTAATTCTACCTGAACCAAGCAAAAGCTCTTAAGCCCAGAAATCATGTCTACTCTAGATTCAAACGCAGCTTACACAAGGTTGGAGATTCCGACGATAGAGGAATATCCTCCCACAATGGATCTCCCAAACTTGCAATTGATAAAGACCCATCTTGTTGAGAGAGTTTGGATGATTGGTCATGAGAGTGAAGGACTATATAGATACATTGACAACAATGAGGTCAATATTTATAGGTGCTCAGATCCATACCTAGAAGAGATAACGGATTACAAGCTCTTATATGTCTACACATACGGAGTCGACTGTCAATGGAGATCTATAGTTGTCGACAAGTATGGACGAGAATACAGAGTTGTAGAAAGCACAAATCCACAGACTGTACTAGAAAGAGGTGGATATTTGGTCAATGAAGGACCACAAATGCCTCCACCAAACACGAGAATTCCTACAGGAGTTCCAAGAAGAGAGCCACCAGGATTCCCTTCAAGAGCGATAACGAGAGAAGGATTGGGAGAGTCTCGAGTTAGACTTGTAGACAATCAACGAGTTAGACCATCCCAAGTCTAGAAATGGGTAAACAGAAAATACTCCGGAGATAAAGATCCGAGAGATCACGTAACGACTTTTAGAAGAGTGATTAGAGCAGAGGAAGTTTCAGATTTTGTGACACAGTTTCTGGGATTTGGATTGACTCTAGAAGATGATGCAGCTACATGGTTCGACTCGGTGGAAAAATGGGATTTTGAGACCATAGATGAGATGTTTGAGGAGTTTATTGAAGAACTCTCGCCAAAAGGCATTGCTCACAACACGGTCTCGCAAATCCATAGATTCAAACAGAAAGAGAATGAATCAGTACGCAAAGCATCATTACGACTCAAGAGATATGTTAAGCTCTGTCTGAGAGCGGAATTACCTACACAAGCACGACTGATGTTGATCTTTATCCAGGGAATGAGAGATGAGGGCCTTCAGAAGGATCTGCATATGATAAGGAGGATGACGCTAAACGAGTTGATCAAAGAAGCTCTTTATCTAGTGGATAACTGTGAGCATACAAAGAAAAGGACTTAAAGAGTGAAGGAGATGACGCATCCTCTCAGCACAGTGTTTCACAGATAAGTGAGTCCATTGCCGAGCCAACGACACCTATTGATCAAGAAAAGCTTATCGACGACTTGGTCAAGAGGTTGATACCTCTTGTAAGGTCTGATGCGGGAGAGTCGAAGTGGTGTGAAATTGAGAGAAAATGGACGAACCATACGGGGGAAGAGTGCTATTATAGCATGGAAAATGCTAGGGAGAGGTATGTACAATCTGTTCTAGAAGCACCTATTCCACCTAGATACATTACGGGGAATGCGCCAAGACCAGTAGGAGTTTTAACGCCACAGCTTGTCTTAGGAGAACAACCGTACCTGCCAGTTGCTAGAATGCAGGTATACATGAGATACATGCCAATGATGGAAGCATCAAATAAACCAACGCCAGTACCAGCTACAATGCGGTATAGCAACCAAAGTGAGTACTACCCTTCGGAGAAACAAAATGTGAGAGAAACACATGGAGTGGTGAGGCCAGTACAACCTCCACCTCCTGGGTTTCAGTCAAAAGAAAGAAGGTATGAAATGGATGAAAGGACATTGAGATTCATTGCAAATAGCGGCTTATCTAGGTCAAAGCTTGCTTATAGCCAAGAGGAAATGCTAAAAGAATCTTCTCAACCAGAGACAGATTGTCACAAAAGTCGTGACAACCAATTGGTCAAACAATGTCCTCATACGGAGATCACTGAAGTAAATGCCTATTGTCTTGAGTGTGGCATCACTCACTTGATCCCCGATTGCCCGAAAAAACCAAACCAAATCAGGAAAATCACGACAAATGTATCAGGGATTGTTCAGCTACCTAGTAGCTCAGAAAATGAAAATGTTGTACCAGTTCAAGTGGTTACGAGAGCACAAGCTCAAAAGAAAGCTGATGAGAATCGAGAGACAAAGAACACGGAAAGTGACATGAGTCCAAAGACAGATGATGGGCCAAAGACAGACGCATCTAGTCAAAAAACCAAGAGCAAACGAAATAGTTGGAAAGCTAGAAAGACTAGGATGAAAGCACACAGGGAACGAGAGCAAAAATCCCTAGCTGAGAAGCTTACCGAAGCTCAGGAGAAGATAAAACAACATGAGGAAAAGGAGGCACCTTCTCTTACACAGATGGTTAAACCTCTAGAAGAACCATCCACGGATGAGAAACCGAGAAGTGCTAGTTCAGGAGGATCTGTGTTGGTAGAGACAGTTAATGAGACATTAGATGCCCTCTTGAAAGCCTATGATGCAAGGCTCAAAAACAATCAAACCCAAGAACAAAGGTGGATGACATATCCCTATACGGAACTAGAAAAGAAAAGGTTTGAAATGTGCCATAAAATGATTCAAACAGCCCAAGCTTTACTAGAACCACCAGTTGCAAAACCTGAGGATGTGATCCGTGTCATGCCTACACAAATAATCCCACCAAACCAGGAACTAAAAGAGCCAGATTCTAGTCATGAGCACAGACCAAACCTCAAAGACCCAGCATTAGAACCAAGGATAGTACTGAATACCACGGATAACTCTTCCGAGGGATTTCACCAAGCTATACCTGAGGATTGTAAAGAGATAGATGGTCTTGACGAATTGTGGAAACAAGTCAGAGAAGCCAATGAAGCCGATGACCTAAGAAGACGAGTAGACAAGACTGGTGATGAACGAGGAGTGTTTCTACCACCAATAGAGGAATTTGAGACTGGATCTCAAATGAATCTAGACGTGCGATCATGTTGGGGCGACAAAGGATCTGTATAATCTATGTATAATCTACATGGGAGAGTACGAGACCAAGTCAGATGTGGTTGCAGTCCCATCAAAGAGACTGTCTCCTAACAAGGCCATCGATTCAAAGGGGCTAGTAGATATTCTATCTACCCCAGTCACCTGTACAATAATGTTAGCAGAGTTGCTCAGAATAAGACCAAACTTGTGGGCTAATGTGGGTAAATGTCTAGAGAAATTTGGTGTAAAAACCCCAATGACTCAAATCGAGGAAGGCATCAAAGAGCTTGAAATGCCTCAACTAAATACTAGGCCAGTGCCATTAAACAAGGTAGGCGAGTATTACGAGGGAGAAGATGGAAACACCACCCTTCCTGTGGAATTCAATGGTGTACAAACCATGGCAATCCTTGGCAGTGGAGCTGGTGTGGCCATTGCAACCAAAGAGGTTTGGAAAAAATGGGAAAAACCTACCTTGAGATCCACACGAATGACCCTGCAGCTTGCAAACAGACACAAGGAAAAGCCCCTAGGACTGCTAGAAAAAGTAATTGTTACTTCTTGTGGCATTGAATATGAACACACTTTTGCTGTTGTTGACTTTGGCAAGAAGAACAACTATGAAATCATTCTGGGAAGACCATTCAAGCGACAATTGAAAATGGTCCAAGATTTGGGTTATGACCATAACTACCTGAGACATATGGAAACCATAACAAAGATAAAATTGAGGGACCATAGCTATAGGGATGTGATGAGAACACCGGTAGAGGAGTTTGATTCCGCCACAGTTGCAGGATCAGAACTTCCAGCTTGGTTGGGTAAGCCTAAAGAACTGTGGATGTGTGGAGCTTCACAATGTGGTAGCTTGAAACGTGAGAAATGTATCCTAGAGCGGGTTATAGAGGATATGGACTATATCCCAGAACCATTTCCTAAAGAAGAGTTAGAGCCTTTTGGATGGGAACACATCTTGGCTACTCTGGACGTGTGCACCGTGGAGGATGCTCCCACAACAAAGTTTTGTGATGAAAATGGCTATGATGTCGTTCCTTATTTTGCGGTAAGTGTAATCCAGGAAAACAAAGAGATCCAGACATCAAGAAGCTCTCGAAATAAGGAGCAAACAAAGAAATGTGGAGAATCAAAAGATGAAGAAGACGACGAGTTCTATGACTCTGTAGAACACTTCGAGCTTCAAGAAGATCAACTACCCGGGAATCAATGTCATCGCTACACAAGTAAAATGCATCAAAAGTGGATTCCAAAGTCCTCGGTGAAGACAGAGCCACCACAAGCATCCTCATACAGGGCTCCCAATAAGGATGCAAAGACTCAGCTAGGAGGAATACGACCAGAGCAACGAGCTAATAATGCTCTAATCAATGGGCTAGAAAAGTCCTCCAAGAAACTACCACCCACGAGCAAACAGACAGTAACTTTCCACTACCATCCAAAAAATTAAGGGAAAGTACAAGAAGTCAACCTTTCTAAGGATAGTAGCGATAGTGATGAATCTTACGACATCCCCTATCATCAACTCAGGCCATCACTATCACCAACCCCTTCAGCAACAACCATGATAGGTCAAAAGAACAGAACAACAAGTCAAAGCCAAAAAGCTCGACAAATCTAGATACCAAAAAGCCAGATCGGCCAAAAACAGATATGGATCAAGAAGACAAAGATCTCTCATGACAAATCACAAGATCCAACACCAAAACAAAAACAAGGAAAGCGTGCACAAACGGGTAAGAATATCACAAAGTCGCGAGCTTTCACAACTCAGGTTTGGGCTCCAAAGAAGTTGATTCAAGCACAAAAAAGTCAGGAATTCATTTGGATTCCAAAACAACCACAGTATCAACTTTCAAAGCGTGAATCCCGTCACCAACCAAGCGTACAAGGGTTGAAGCAAAGACCATTGTTGACTCAGAAAACAAAAAGGTGGATCCCAAAGAAGTCTCTTCAAACACAAACGAAGCACGGGCAAGTATGGGTTCCCAAACGAGCGCCAGCAACAAAACAGCCAATAATCGCAAAGAAATGGGTCCCAAAGAAGAACAACAAAACTGTTGTCAGTGCATCGCCGCTTGAATTCTTACAATTCTTCCTACGATTATAGTACAGTTAGAAGAGAGCAAGTCGCTTCAATCAAGCAACGATACAGGAGCTTCAAAGACCATTACATTGCTTAGAATAGGAAGCCTCGCCAACAAATGCCAATAATCAAATTGTTTATACCCACATCTTGCACAACATAAATCTTTTCCATGCATTGACTGTGTATGCATAATAGGGCTACATTACAAGGCCTGCATAGGCACAACGTTTAATTGCCCAAGCACAACACATACCCTTTGCGATACCCTGTCGTAAAGGATGACTCCAAATAGGAAGGGGGGAGGCATTTTGAATGCGGACCTAACATTATGACTATTAGAGGGCAATGTTTTGTGAGATGCATTGAATTTTTGCGTTTTATTGTGATAATTTTTTGACGAAATTTAGAGTATATGCCCTCATAGTAGTGTTACAGAGGAGTATGGGGACAAAATCCATATATGAGCCCCTAGGGACATGTGTATAGTGTACATAGCATTTAGATTTCTATTTGAATGATTTTTCTTTTGTTAAGTTGTTTTAAGATTTTCTTTGTTTATTATTAAGAAAAAAAAAATCCATAATCCACATGAAGAAAAGACTGATGAGAGGCCTAAGCACTACAAAGAGAAGAAGGTACAGAAACGATGAAACTTCACGAAGTATGTCTCAGCAGCCACTACAACAGCCGAAGAACTTGTCACAAAACAGTGTCATCATGCAACCGATAAGTCATAAAAGTCAGAGTCGAGTAGCTAAGCCACAAAATGAGTGAGGTGTTAGTCCCAAAGCTTCAAGTAATATTCTTTGTGGTCTACGCGTCTTAGCTATTCTAGTTACTTCTCAAGCTGGAAGAGTCGAGCATATTTACGTTGTGTCGCTCATGCTGGTATAGGTGAGCAAAAGAGTCGAAGTCTACTATACTTAAGTCTGGTGAAGTGAAGGAGAAGGTCCAAAAGACACTCACGTACTGAGCACAGTGAGATACGAGTGGAGAAACTTCTACATCGAAAACCCTTCTTGGAAAGGTGGAAGCTATTGAGACATCTTTTGATGTCACATGTGCTACATTTATTCCTCGAAACACCCATCGTCTCCTTCTTTCACATTGCATGCTTTTGTTGAAAAATTTCTCATATGCATATAGAGTGTCCCATAATCGGCACTTGCATCAGGCACTCTTTCCATGTTTCCCCCAAGCACTCACCTTTCATGAACATGTACTTCACGTTCAACTGCTCAACTCCAATAAGAGCGTATACCAAAGGCATTTTTTTCCCACCGGTTTTTTTCCCTTTGGTCATCCAGGTTTTAGACCCTAATCTAAAGACACCTATCACCATCCTCTTATACATATTCCTTCTACATCAACAATAAGGAAATTCTACTCAAATCAATTGACAAATGAATTGGAGCACCAATTTCAGATCATAGCATACTTCTCCTGAATGGCGAGTCGAAGAATGGCCTACAATGACAACGCTGCAGACAACACTAACAACATGATTTCACAGGAACAAAGAAGTACCCAATGAAGAAGAGTAGACATAAACGTAATCATAGGATCTCAAAAGATGAATGGTTATGCTGATAGATGTCCACTCTAATGGATCATAGTTCTTGTTGTGGTTCGACAAAGATACAAGCAGTGCCACAGATGAAGCCAAAACAACAGCAAAGTGTTGACCGCTCGGTCAACAACACAACATAACTCCTTACAAAGTTGTCATTGGCTCCAAGATCAGAAAGCCAATCACTCAATTCTACAGATTGTAGAAGTTGTTTCTCAGAATCACAAATACTCTGAATTGATAGATTTGATGGAGCAAGTGATGGATGGAGCTTTCTCTATCCATGATGATAAGAGTCAAGTTAAACGACATTGGGTTCTTTTTGAATTTAGATCTGGCAGTAGACCTATAATGACAGAAACAGATGCTGCAGCTTGGAGCTAGATGTGAAAGACATAAAGTTCGTCATCAATTATGATTTTCCTGAATCATGAGAAGACTATGTACATCGGATTGGACGAACAAGAAAAGCTACTACAAAGGCTATAGTCTATACTTTCTTTCCAACAACAAAACGACAGCAAAGACCACATCGCCATCGACAATCAGGTCATGTCGAGGACGACATGAACGCAGAAGGGGAGAATGTTGACCGCTGGGTCAATAACACAACATAACTCAAGTTTTGTACCAAAGTCTTATCTTTTGCAAGTTATGAAATGCTGCGGATTATGGCTATAAACGTCATTTGTAATGAGTAGTTATTCTAGTTTTAGAAGCCAGGGTGTAATGGCACTTCCAGATTGTAAATACAAAGCCATTTGACCCTTTCAACCCCATTTTTGGTTAAACCTAAGGTAGCCTTAGTATATAAGGTACCTAGGTCATTTTGTAAAAGGACTTTTTATCATAATCAAACTTAGCGCTGCCGTCTACTGTGTGTGAGAGAGAAAGAGAGTGAGTGTGAGCTTCATCCTCCCGCTACGCCCGGCTCGCTCAACACATTGGAGATCCGACTGTACCATTGCGGTAGGCTCGAGGAGAGCTATGCGACGATGCCAAGCATTCCACGCGAGACGAAGCGCACGCGTCGACGTATCTACGAGCTATTTGTGGCCGTAAGTGTATCAAACGATGTCTATTTTCTGCGTGCTAGTAGTCTATAGAATCGTGGCGACATAAGCTATGCATAGGTACTCATAAATTTCAGTTTCGGGCACTTTCAAATTTTGGCTCTGTCATCCTACGCGTCTTCTGCAGATGGGTTTAGGGTGAGGGTTTTGAGTGTAGAAGCTTAGGGACAGGTGTATCCTAGTGAGGGGATGGTGTTCCTTAAGTTTCGTACGAATCTGGCATGATTAGGTGACTTACCTTTCGTATGTGTGTATGTGGCTAGGTGGTGTAGTTGAGAGCAGTGAGGTTCTTGATTGTGGTTTAGTTGGCCTTCCTGAGTGTTGTATGTGTAGGATGGTCTCAGACTGACAAGCTTAAGAGATTTCCTCTGTGTGCCTATCATGTCATATGTGTCCTCGATTGACATTATGTTGATCTAGGTAGTGTTTGCATGCACTTCATGGGTGTGTGAGTAGCTTCCCGTCCAACACCTGGCTTGCCTCATGTTCTAGCTCAGCTTTTTCCTTAGCATTCCTCAAAGTTTCAACTTCTTTGGACTCATCAGCAAGCTGGAGTGTCAAATTGTCCCTCTCTTTCTCCGCATCTGTCAGTGATTTGCTGATTTTCTTGTACTCCTCCTGTGCTCTATGAAGCTTTTGTCCTGCTGCTTGACTCTGTCTTTCCATCTCTTGGCATCTTTTTAGTGCCGCGTCCAGATCGGCTTGCAGCTTGGTTTGTTTCTCTTCGTTCTCTTGGTCCTGCTTTTGCAGCGAGTCCACTTCGGCTTTGATATGAACTTCATTTGTTTTGAGATGATCAATTTCAATCTCAGTGGCCATAGACCTTGCTCTGAGCCCGGTGAGTTTTTGCATCACTTCATCCCAATCATTGGTTTGTGGCTGTAAATCCACTGTATCTGTGGCCATTTCCTTCAACTCCACTAACCGAGGGCTTAGCATATATTCCTTGGGTCTAGTGTTCGACAATTCAAAAGATGCATTAGTTGTTTCTTCTCGAGAGTACCCAGCAGCTAGGAGATCAAGAAATATTCTATAGTTTCTTTCTTCTGGATCTGGCTTCTCATCTTTTGGCTCAACTTCTGCCTTCTGCTCTTCCTCTTTGTTCTTCTCTTCCTTGGAGTCTTGTTGCCCATCAGGTTTGTTCAACTCCTCTTTTTGTCGGGTTTGGGGAGGACTAAGAGGAGGTGGTGATGGTGGTGGGCTGGATTTTCGGCTTGATGGTGGAGTTGGTTGCTTCTTCTTGAAATCCCGATCTGCCTTTGTTTTCCTCTCTCTTTCTTGGCCTTCCTGCTCTTCTAGCAGCTGCCATCTCACATCGTCAACCTCTTCTTCTGTAAAAGGTATATTTGAGATATTCTCCGTTGTAGCATCTAAGATCTCGAAATTCTTGATATAATCTTCAAACCGATCCCTTTGAATCCTTCGAGATGATCCAGACATAGCCTCAAGTGATGGCTTCCATAACTCGCTCAGATCCCCTTTTAGCGCTCTCTCAGCTCTAAAACTTTCCATTAGTCTTTCTAGCCTTGCTGCTTTCTGTGACTTTGTTTCCTTGACTGGCACCTGTAGAGTTTCTTTCTTTCCCTTCTTTGGCTTTGGTGACTCTTCTAGCACTGTCTCTAAATGGCACTTCAACCTTGTGGCTACCCTTGGCACCTTAGGAGGTTCTTCTTCTTTGTCTTCCTTCAGCTTGAGCCAATCATTTTGTGAGGGAGGTAGAGGCCAATTTCCCTTGTCATGCAATGCTCCATAGAGGACTTTGGTTATCAACTCACCAGGCACAATATAGGTGGGATTTCTGGTGCCCATCTTCACAAGATTGTCGTGAATGTAAGCAGCATAGTTTATCTCCTTTGGTTTGCTCTTCTGCATCGCCCAAGTGAAAGTGGTGGCAATAGCTCCAGGTGGCATCCTGTATTTCTATTGCCGCTTGGTACACATGTGGAAGTACTGATTGTATAGTTGGCTCATTATAGCCACCTTCGGGTTTGCAATATCTTCAAATGTATAGTTATTCTTCTTTTTCGAGTAGACCTTACTGTCATCTCGCCTCTTTGTTACATTGTCTCCTTTGTTAGAGATGTCAAGTGTTGTTGCCACCACCTTCTCTGTGATGAAAATCATTGTATTAGGCTTGCCTTGCACGCCTGTAACTCTGGCTATGCCGTTGGAGAGGGGGAATGGGGGAACACACCCAACACAAACACAAGGGCCTCTCTATAGCTCAGGGTATTCACAGCACCCCTATCCTCTCGGAAAACACCTTCAAACACACAACTCACACAAGCAGACCACCGCCTGCTCAATTGCCACTGCTCACACACTCCACCAAACCATCACAGGACGCACACATGTTGCCACTGCCTGTCTCCACCCTTACACACGCACACAGCCGCTCGATCTCACTCTCTCACTCAAAACACCATCGGTCCGGGGGGGCACACACTTCCACACTGCCGGCACCGGGGAGAACCATGAAAGCAGGAGAAAGAGAAGGGGGGAAGGGAAAACAACAGCAGGACGAGGCAACGACGACTCGATTGCACTCACCAAAACACCTATACAAACTCACACTGCCATCATCATGGCCATTTACACAAGAGAGATACAAAGGGCTTTGACAGACACGCTCCTCTGTCCAAAAGCTCCACTTTGCAAGCTTCAAAACGGCACAAAAACTAGGCCAAAAAGCTAAGAAGAAGCCCCTAATTTGATTAATTTTTTACTTTTATAGGGTGGGGGGTTCAATTTGGGAAACTGCTATCTAATTGGTCCATGGGGCACCCTTTTTTGGTATCTCTTGGGAAGGGGGGCACCGCCTTTCTCCATCTGCTCTCTTTCTCTCTTTTGCACTTGGGGGGGGGGGGTATTAGAGATGTCGCTATTGCCCCCTAGCATTTTTTTATTCTTTATCTCTCATCCTTCATTTTTTACCCTTATAGCCTCAACCTTATACAACACAATTGGCTTGATTTTGACTTATCCTCTCTACCCGACTCCTCCAGCCTTCTCTTTGGCCTTGCATTTGCTTTGTCCACTTGGCGGCCTTCACCTCTACTAACCCTTGCTCGGACACCCGGCTCTTTCTATGTTTAGCCTCCGCGGGATCCTTCTCTTACCTGGGGGGGGAGGCAATAGCGATATCGCTATTTCCCCCTCTCTCACCTTTAAAATATCGGCGCCCTATGGGCCGCGGGAACTACCCCATGCCACATCACCACCTCCAACTCGCCACGCGGGCGCGCTATTACACCGCCGCGCCTCGCCTACTGCCGCCAAAACCACCGGCACTTCCACCCAACGCAGCACCTCGCTTACTACCTGCAGCGCCCGGCGCCATGGCCACGAGCTCACCTAGCTCTCCACGCCTCCTTGTATGCCTATGGGGGCCAACGGCCCAGCCCATATACTTTGTCATCATACCTCTACAGTGCGCATGTGGGTTAACTCCGCCAGGCCACGTGGCATCTACTTGTGAGCTGCCTCCAAAAACCTCCTCCCCATGAGAGGATTACAAAGAAACTTCATTTTAAATAAATTATTTTGGGGCTCCTTGGTCAGGCTCCTCTTATTGCTCCCGGACCCTATTATCTAGCAGACAAAACTCCCTGAAACTCCACCTGCCCGGCCCCTCCTACACCTTCCGTCTCTGCATTTCGATCCCTCGGCGCCCTTGAACTAAGGCCTCCAAAACGAAAAAAAACCATCTGCAATTGTTCACTGCCCACGACTCCCAACTTCATCTTTCGGTATCTTGCCGACCAAATATTCGATTGACGTGCCGTCAACTCGTGCTAGCTCCTCATGACACATACTATCACTGAGAACTTCGGCGAGGCCCAAAAGACTCCAGATGGCGTACTTTCCAATGCGGTCGGGTGGGCTCAGACCCGGCCCCCGAAAAATCTTCAACTGACCATATCTTGCTATCCAGAGCTCCGTTTCGTATTCCGAAAAGACGAGCATGCTCAACAACTCGAGCTCTACACATATATGCACTGACATCATCCCGGGCCACCTATCCCCAACTGCCCTGTCATTCGGGGATCTGCTATACACTCCAACTTTAAACTTCAGCATCTTGCACACCGGGGCTCCGTTTGACGAGCCGTCTAGACTGGCTTGGAAAGCACACCGAACACTACATTCTCGTACATAAAACCCACATCTCGGGCATAGTAGGCCACCAACCTTCTTGGCTCTTTGCAACACATCTTTGGCCTAAAAAACCGCTTCGAGCATACACCTCCGCTATCCTTGGGCTCCCTAGGGCTTTGGTACCTGCCCTAGCCTTCTGCACTGCACTCACATGCTGCCTCTGCCTGGCATAGACCATCTCCTAGCTCGGACCAACTTTGGTTGCACCATCATTGCCCACCCCCTCGTTGAACATTTATGTTCAACCACACATGGCCTTACTGCACTTGAAACTGCACACCACAAATAGACTCACTGTACATTGCGAAACCACCTAACATATGTACAAAACTGGCACCTGCTACCCGCTACCTTTGTTCAACCGGATTGCCCAACCCCCTGCTTTATCTGTCACCAACCTCCTGGGTCAAACACCTTGTATTGGTCTCTTCCATCCACCTGTAACAACTTTGCATAGTGACACACCAAGGCACATATCCAACTGCATAACCAAACTGCCAACATCATACTTCTAACACTCCAAGCATTCCTTGGCAAACTCTCCATTCGCAACAAAGCACCTTCAAGAACACCAAATAGAGCACCCTTGTGCTCACCATCCTGCTCAATCAACACTTGTGACATACCTGACCCGTCTTCCCATCCATGTAAAGCTAGATCTTCATCTAGCAGATCCTGTACCTGCTCAACAGCACACTGCACAACTACCTTTATCACCATTCCTTTCAACCACCATTCACAAACCTCCTTAGAAATCTTGGACACTACCTTGGAATCCGCATCACCTGTTATAGAGGGCACCAACTGCATAGGAAGCACCTCTAACTTTGACTCCCCTTTGCCCTTCTCACCTGCCATGCACTCAATTCCAGCATCGTCGAGCTCCTCCTCGTCAATTGGCCCTTCAAGGTCAATAAGCATCGCCTGTCTGTCCGCTTCAACCACCTGCTCTTCTACCGTTGCATCATCAATCTCTACCAAGGAAGAGAGAAACTCGTTCTCTATCACATCCTCTTCGTCCTCTTCCATAGGTGCAACTACTCCACACCTTTTAGAAAAATTCTGCACTTGATGCACCACCATGGCATACTCTACTGCTATCTTCACCAACATGGCCATTAGCATGGCACCACACACCAGTTTTAATTGCTCCTCACTACCTGTAGGCCTAGATTTCTCCATTTGGTCTCCACTAAGCACCTCGGCTTGCAGTTCATGCTGCTCTTTGCACACATTTACTGCCTCTCCACTCACATGTAAGAGGTCGAACTCATCATACCTGGATTGGGATGACTCGGTCTCCCAACTCGTGTCTACGTCCATAGAGCTACTGTCACTCGACCCAGTCTCCTCTTTGGTTTCAAGCTCGGGAACCTCCTCTAGCTTCACCGCTTCAACCTCGTCTGCAAACCGCACTCCTTGCTCTTCACCGCACTTCAATGGAGCTTTAACAGCTACACTCGAACTTGGCAGCACTTGCTTTGTCCACTCTGAAACCACCTGCATTTCCTCCACAACTGGAGTTGCTCTATCTGGCATCTTTGGCATAGGAACCACCCTATCTCTTTGTAGCCAAAGAACTCTTGGTTCTTCTTGCACCTGCACTTCACTTTGCACCACCTTTGGCTCGACTACAACCGCATCACACAGCTTAGGCATCATTGCACCTTGCGAACACCGCCTAGCCTCGCGCTTCTTCAAAATATTTTTGGTTTGCCCTCTCGCTAGAGCTACCGCCTCCTCATACAACATTAGACCGTCTATCTCCACCTTATCTCTCACCTCCTCATGCAGGCAATCCATGAATTTACACAATTTCAAAAAGTGGCATTTTCTGCAGCAGTTACCTTGATTAACTTCCCCCAAAGGGCTTTGAACTCCCACTCGAACGCTTGAAAATCTCCCTCTAAGCTTTGCTTTAATCCATCCAACTTCCGCTTTACTTCATCTAGCTGCGCATCTGCAACAAATCTGCTTCGAAAAGCCACCTCCAGGGCTTCGCAATCTGCCTTTTCTTCTTCACCAAGGCTATCGAACCATAGCTTTGCTTTACCACGAACCAGGAGCGGGAACACCTTTACCGCACCATCTTCTCTCGATAGACCGCTTTCCAACACGAACAATCCGTAGTCTTGAAGCCAAGTTTCCGCATCTTCAACCCTAGTAAAAATGGGAAATCCCGTCCAAGCCATCACTAGCAGCACCTGCTCTTCAAAGGCCGCACCTTTGGCATCACAAAAATCACTGCTTCAACTTCAACTAGGAGCATCAGCATACTTCTCCGTGGGGGCACCAGAAGATGGAGAGGGGGAATGGGGAAACACACCCGGCACAAACACAAGGGCCTCTCTATAGCTCAGGGTATTCACAACACCCCTATCCTCTCGGAAAACACCTTCAAACACACAACTCACACAAGTAGACCACCGCCTGCTCAATTTCCACTGCTCACACACTCCACCAAACCACCACACGACGCACACATGTTTCCAGTGCCTGTCTCCACCCTTACACACGCACACAGCCGCCCGATCTCACTCTCTCACTCAAAACACCATCGGTCCAGGGGGCACACACTTCCACACTGCCGACACCGGGGAGAACCATGAAAGCAGGAGAAAGAGAAGGGGGAAAGTGGAAACAACAGCAGGATGAGGCAACGACGACTCGATTGCACTCACCAAAACACCTATACAAACTCATACTGCCATCACCATGGCCATTTACACAAGAGAGATACAAAGGGCTTTGACAGACACGCTCCTCTGTCCAAAAGCTACACTTTGCAGGCTTCAAAACGGCACAAAAACTAGGCCAAAAAGCTAAGAAGAAGCCCCTAATTTGATTAAATTTTTACTTTTATAGGGTGGGGGGTTCAATTTGGGAAACTGCTATCTAATTGGTCCATGGGGCACCCATTTTTGGTATCTCTTGGGAAGGGGGGCACCGCCTTTCTCCATCTGCTCTCTTTCTCTCTTTTGCACTTGGGGGGGGGGGGGGGGGGCATTAGCGATGTCACTATTGCCCCCTAGCATTTTTTTATTCTTTATCTTTCATCCTTCATTTTTTACCCTTATAGCCTCAACCTTATACAACACAATTGGCTTGATTTTGACTTATCCTCTCTACCCGACTCCTCCAGCCTTCTCTTTGGCCTTGCATTTGCTTTGTCCACTTGGCGGCCTTCACCTCTGCTGACCCTTGCTCGGACACCCGGCTCTTTCTATGTTTAGCCTCCGCGGGATCCTTCTCTTACCTAGGGGGGGAGGCAATAGCGATATCGCTATTGCCCCCTCTCTCACCTTTAAAATATCGGCGCCCTATGGGCCGCGGGAACTATCCCCTGCCACATCATCACCTCCAACTCGCCACGCGGGCGCGCAATTACGCTGCCGCGCCTCGCCTACTGCCGCCAAAACCACCGGCACTCCCGCCCAACGCAGCGCCTCGTTTACTGCCTGCAGCGCCCGGCACCATGGCCACTAGCTCACGGAGCTCTCCACGCCTCCTTGTATGCCTATGGGCGCCAACGGCCCATCCCATATACTTTGTCATCATACCTCTGCAGTGCGCATGTGGGTTAACTCCGCCAGGCCACGTGGCATCTTCCTATGAGCTGCCTCCAAAAACCTCCTCCCCATGAGAGGATTACAAAGAAACTTCATTTTAAATAAATTATTTTGGGGCTCCTTGGTCGGGCTCCTCTTATTGCTCCCGGACCCTATTATCTAGCAGACAAAACTCCCTAAAACTCCACCTTCCCGGCCCCTCCTACACCTGCCGTCTCTGCATTTCGATCCCTCGGCGCCCTCGAACTAAGGCCTCCAAACGAGAAAAAACCATCTGCAACTGTTCACTGCCCACGACTCCCAACTTCATCTTTCGGTATCTAGCCGACCAAATATCCGATTGACGTGCCGTCAACTCGTGCTAGCTCCTCATGACACATACTATCACTGAGAACTTCGGCGAGGCCCAAAAGAGGCCAGATGGCGTACTTTCCAATGTGGTCGGGTGGACTCAGACCCGACCCCCGAAAAATCTTCAACTGACCATATCTTGCTATCCAGAGCTCCGATTCACATTCCGAAAAGACGAGCATGCTCAATAACTCGATCTCCACACATCTATGCACTGACATCATCCCGAGCCACCTGTCCCCAGCTGCCCTGTCTGTCGTGGATCTGCTATACACTCCAACTTTAAACTTCGGCATCTTGCACTCCGGGGCTCCGTTTGACGAGCCGTCTGGACTGGCTTGGAAAGCACACCGAACACTACATTCGCGTACATAAAACCCACATCTCGGGCACAGTAGTCCACCAACCTTCTTGGCTCTTTGCAGCACATCTTTGGCCTAAAAAACCGCTTCGAGCATACACCTCCGCTATCCTTGGGCTTTCTAGGGCTTTGATACCTGCCCTAGCGCTCTGCACTGCACTCACATGCTACCTGTGCCTGGCATAGACCATCTCCTTGCTCGGACCAACTTTGGTTGCACCACTGTCCTCTTTGATTGTGGTGACAAATTCCCACACTCTTTTAACATCAATCCCTGCTGGCAAGGCTTCAAAGTTATTGTGGAGATCCAGTTTCTCCAAGTAGTCCCCCATCTTGCTCCGGAAAAATTCATTGAGCTCTTGAGGTATCATGGGTAGCTCCACTGCATTTCCCTCCGGATCTTTAAATACTCCTTGGTAGATTCTCAGATCATTGGTTTCTAGCAGGTCATCTTGAATCCAAGTGCTTGTGGGCTTCAAGGTTCCCTCTGGGATAATAAAAGACTCCACTTCTTCTAAGTAGTCCTTGATAGTCATCCTCTTCTTCTTTGAAGGTGATTTTGTGGCTGCCATGGATCTTGTTGCACTCAGTAGTCCAAAGTTAGCGTTTTTTACATATTAGCTGATAAACTGAGTTCTGACTACCCAAATGACTTGAAAATTGAAATAAGAACTCAAAATGGATTAGGGAAACCCTGCATGTGCCCACAGTAGATTTTTGGCTGAAAAATAAGCATGTAGACATCCTACGCGTAGGATGTCTACCTTCTCTGATTTTGATGAAACTTGACAGGCTTGTGGCCCTTGACCTGTGCAACATGGCTATGTGCTTGGAATTTGGTTTGGTCATCAAAAGTGCAATTTTGAGCAAATTTAGGCTTTTGGCTCACAAATAGGGTAGGATGTCCTATATAGATGGCAAATGATATTCAATTGGGTTGACATTTGATATACAGGCTTCTTATACCATGTAAAAGGCTCCCATGAAGTCAATTTCTGCACAGAAGGTCAATATGACACTGGAGACATCCTACGCGTAGGATGTCTATTTTCTCAAAATGACTTGAATTTGGTTCTGTGGGTAGCCCTTAGCATGTAGAACATGGCCCTGCTCTTAGATTTTGATTTGGATAAGCATTGGTGTTGTTAGGAGCGTGTGTAGTGTTTTTAGGCTCAGAAAGTGCATCTTGGAGGTTTTGGGGGCCAAATGTGATTTGTCTGGCTTGAAATTTGATATATGAGCTTGTGAAAATGTAATAAAGATATCTGGAACTCAAAAACACTAGCTGGAGGTCAAACAGGTCATTTAGACATCCTATGCGTAGGATGTCTATTTCATTAATTTTCATATCTGACCCCACAGTTAGCTTGGCAATGTGCTAATGAGTATATTGTGCAAGTTTCATGTGATTTGGACTAGTTTTGGTAGGTCAATGACCCATCATTGCCTCTATGCTCTGACTTTCCGTTTTTTGATGCATATGAGGTCAACTCTTGTCCAAATGTGATGAAACTTGATGGCTAGCATGTATAAGCTAAGCAGAAGTTGTGTATGCGGTGAGATGTTGAGTTTGGTGCCCAAACATGGCCTTGAGACATCCTACGCGTAGGATGTCTCTTGATGAATTTTTTTATGAGAAATGCTACTGGTACATGCCCTGAGCCCCCCTGAGTCCCTTTAAGCCCTATTTCAATAAAAAAGTCAAATAAATAGATAGAAACTCCTTGTTTGGCTTTTAGGGCCTTTGAGTCATTTTCGGACTCTTCGAGTGCTTTTCGGCAATGAAATTTCTTGATGTTAGTCTCCATAGCTTCATGGTTCCTTGGGGATCCTTGCCATATGGTTTTTGTTGGCTTTGGCTTCACCGGAGCTCTGTTTGGCAATTTGTCGCTCTGGAAGCACCCTCGGTTGCGTTTACATGTCGTCCTCGATGACTTGTGGTGGTCTACCACCATAGGGCTTGGTTGTTGATGGTCTAAGAAAGCCGCTAGTGAAGTTTGGTGGCAAACGGACATCCGGTTTGGCTGTGAGAGCTAGTTGACGCTTTGTGTGTCTGATGCCGTTTCTAAGGCTTAGTCCCGCTTCGTGTCGCCTTATGGCCATGTGGGCTATATAGCTTTGTAGAGCATGTCGAGATGCTCCTACCCATGAGTTTTGGTAGCATTTAGGCGACTTTCCACCAATTTACCACTTGGTGGTCTCTTGCAGGGCTCTAGAAGTTAGGGTTTTTCCCAATGGTTTTTTTCCGCCTTTGTGCATTCAAGAGTGGTCTCCTATGCTAGGGTACTGCCTCTGAAGCCTTATTGCTTTTGGGTTAGCCGTTAGGTGGCCACCTCTACCTGTAGGTCTCTACTGGCCGTTTCCCGTGTGAACCCTACACTAGTTTTCATGACAAAACATCAAACATACGCGAAAAGCTCAAGGTGGTGAACCTACCTCTCATATCTGGAGCCTGTCGGATGGTCGTGCACATCGTAGAAGCAGCTGGAAGTCCGGTTCGCTCTCGGTGGCAAGAGCTCTCTCTCAAGAAGAAAATAGTAGAAATAAGCTCTAAGTGAAGTGAAAAAATCTTATAATGGGGGTCCCCGAACCACTTTCTATGAAATTTGACATGTGCTCCCAACTTCTTGCGAGATGCGGTTTAGGCTCGAAAAGTTCTTGATTTGGACTCCGCTTGCCAAGTTTCCGAGAAATTTGACGTTTCGGTCAAAATCTGGCCAAAACACGCCTTCCACTCCATTCACATAATTGCATCCCCATTGTACCATAGGTTGTCCTATAGTCACTGATTATCCCCATATTTTTTGTTTTTCATTATGACCGTATTTCACCTGCTTTTTGTATTTTTGAAGTTTTTCTGCCGATAATTAGTAAAATTAAAAAGAAGATAGCAAATTTAACCCAAAAATCATCGTAACTCAAAAACTTCACCACCGCAAAACACTATATACATTCACATGCAATTTTTATGGCCGGATTTCTCCGTTTTACCAATATTTTGCCTAAAAAATGGCTATTTTTACATATATACACACACCTAGGGGCCTGATTTGGTGTTTGGCCCCATATACTTGTAGATTCATGCTGTATAAGGGCATATGTACTTAGGTTAGTCCAGAAAATTTTGCAATCAAACAAAAACCCTTCAAAATATTTGAAAAACATGCCCTGTTTTGCTCTTTTCACCTTCATTGGGTCCGCATTGAGAATGCCTCCCCCCCTTCTAGTCGGAGTCCTCCCGGACGACAAGGTATTGCCTCGGGGTATGTGCAGTGCGTGGGTTAAAAATTGTGCTAATGTGCGGCCTTGTAAGGTGGCCCTATTTGATGCACACTCAATCAATGCATGGAAAAATCAATGATGTGCGAGAGGAGGAAATAAGCAAGATGCTTATTGGCCTTTGACGTCCAGGTTTCCTTTTTGTTGCTGATTTGGTTGGCGGATTATCTTTGCAAGTAAAAGTTGTAACTCTACCGCTGTAAGGAGTTTTTTGGAGCAAGGGATTGTGCATATGTACATACCCATGCATGGTGCATCGAATACCCATTTTCCAGAGCCAGGTGGTTACGTGGGGCCCACATGTGTACAGGTAGGACAGGGTGTACATAGTGCATCGATTTTCACTATCACCAGTACCAGTGTGTTTTTTCTATAATAATGAGGAGTTGGTAGCGCGTAAAACTTCTCGAAGAAGCTATCCACGGGCCGATGACATGAGGTAAGCAGTTGCGTCAGATGGCATCTAGTGGCGTCAGGAGGTCGAATAGGGTCAATATTTGCACGTGGATGAGTACGGACACAACGTGAATCTTTTCTTGTGATAATTATGCAAAAAGGTCATCATGAGGACCATCTTTTGGGGCCACTTCACGTGGTGGCGGGATGCATTATTAGAAAAAGTTGAGTGCCAGGTGTACGAATGGATGCAGCAGGGTGACAACTATGCACTGTGAGGTCAGTTTTTGGCCTGTTCGGGGTCCGTTTGAGATCAACTAAAAGGCCAAGGGTGCCGAGGTGAACAAGCTAAGTGTGGGAACTGAAAAAACTGAGAGAAGACCAGAAAAACGTGGAGAGAAGAGGAGGAACAGTCGCAACTGTGTTTTTGGGGTTTTTGGAGCCTGTTTTGACCGTAAACTGCTCATCCGATGTCGGATTTGAGCACTTTGACATTGTAGACTGGGGTTTTGGGCCGTTCCGGACGTGATGGAACTGTCCATTTTGCCAAATTTCTCACTCTTTTTTTTTTTTTTGGCTGTGTAAGTTTCTCCTATGAGCTAAGCTTCTGCTCCAATTTGTGATTGTATCTGGCATACTTTACCCATATTGTGTGAGCTATTTGCCCCATTGGTGTTGGCCCAAACTCATTTGTATCTAAACATCAGAAACTCTCCTCTTTTGAGCTGAGTTTTATGGGGGAGGGGGGGGTGTGTGTCCCTCTCTGTGGAGTGGGTAAATGGGTAGTCTCTCTCCTCTCACTCCATAGGTGTGTTCCCTGTCTCGGCCAGGTGGGTTGTGTAAGCCGAGTGGTGCCCCATAGTGTGTGTGTCTATCATCCCAAGAGTGTGTGTCGGGTCATTATAGAGGCATTCTGTGTGTTTCCATCCCGCTCACATTCTTTTGGCGCCCCCACTGAGGATCTTCTTCGAGTACCTTTTGCTTCGAGCTTCAAGCTTCGAGATTTGGGATTACAAGTTGCAGACTACAGGTTACAGGTGATTCACACAGGTACAGGTAGCTGGAGTACAGTGATATACTAGCAGTGGTGTCACTTGCAGTTGTTGTGGGTATGCATCACTTGGCGCCTGTTTGAGCGCCTTGTCTACTAGATTGTACGTTACTTGTGGAAACTACCATTGTATGCCTTTGTGGAGCCATATTTGGTTTTATTTGGCAGTCCCAGCCATTTCTAAGACTTGGTCTGGAAGATAGTCATTTCTGAGACTTGACTATACGCGATTTGCATTAGCCTTCGTGTGAGGTTCGATAGCGTGAGGTTTTATTGAGCTGGGGGATTCTCAAATGTGGAGATCCTTTCGGTGATACAGGTAGCTGGAGCACCCTTTTCATGATCTCGCCATAGGCTATGTACTAGTGATTCCTAATTGATGCTAGGGTTCTATTGTTGGCAGTTTATGCATACATATACAGTCTATATTTTGGGTTCTTACTGCTCTATTTCTGGGGAAACTCTACCAAAATGTTTCCAAGTTATGATGGCTGGTTTTTTGGTCTTTTAAGCCATTTATGCTGTTATGCTGCTGAAATTTTGGCAAAATCAAAGGATAAGACAGGTGTGTCTTCTTGGGAGCTTCATGGTTGGCTTTAATGGATGATCAAAATGGACCTCAATTCACTCCATTTCATTTAACTCAAAGAATCCAGATAAATGTTCATGTGTCCAGGAAGATTTTTTTCCAACAGCGCATAGTCTTTATGTTTGGGCCAAGAAGATTAAGAGAGATCCTGGAATGTCCTTTGCCTATTGTAATTCCGATGATTAACTATGAAAACTCATTTGATGTGCATGTGTTTGTCCTTATCTAAAGTTGAGCTCCATTGAAGTTTCTAGGAATCGAGTCAGTCAAAAGTTTTGGATTCTTGCACGTGTGTTCGAAGGGGTTTTCGAAGCATTGTAATTTGGGTAGCCATGGCTTTCTCTTATCCGGAGTTTCATGGAAGAAGTGATGAAGATGTGGAAGACTTTTTGGAAAAGATGGAGGTTGACTGCATTAGCAACCAGATTCATGACCCTGCGCAGATGTTACGTCTTCTCCAAATTTGTTTGAAGAGTGATGCACGAGTTTGGTCCAAATCATTTGAAGAAGAGTTGCGTGGGGCTAATCCACCTGTAAGATTGAGTTGGGACAATCTAAGGCATGGATTGGAAGCGGAGTTTGTGAAGACAGAAGATCCTGACAAAGTGTGGCAAGAAGTAGAGGCTTTAGTGCAAAAGGAAGGTGAGCAAGTAGATGCGTACATACGTAAGTTCTCATTGGCATGGGAGCGGATGTGCAAGGCCTTCGCACCACAGGTACCCCCGCCTGACATGATGAAGAAGGACAGGTTCTTGGATGGTCTTTGGGAGAATATACGTTGGAGAGTGGAGCTAAAGAAGCCTAGGACATATGAAGATGCACTAGAGGTAGCAAGGAACAAAGAGTGGAAGCTGAGGAAAATGAGCCAGCTAGGAGTAGAGTCTTTGCCCATGAGGTCTGAATTTCAGCCTATGGACTCTTTACAAGGTCGCATGCCAGGGGTTCATCATGAACTAGTGGTTGTTGTTACTCCTCAGGTTATGCCAGCAGTGGTCACTACAGCAGTGCAAGATGATGGGCTAAGGCAAGACATGAGGCAAGTGGTAGATTTAATGAGGAATCTCAGCCTAAACATGCTAGGTCAAGTGGGAAATAATGGAGGTCGAGGGAGGTTTGCAAATCAGCCAGGAGGTGAAGAAAGACCCAAGAATGGTGTTGGACAAAGCAATGGGAGGTTCTCGAGGCAAACGCCCACATGTTATAATTGTGGAGAGTTGGGTCACATCAGCCCGCAATGTGATAAGCCACCAAGGGTGGGGGGAGACATGTATCCATTGCCAAGACAGGTGCTAACTAGGTCCAATGATTATGGCATCGAAATTAAGGGAGATGAAGGAACCAATGGATTAACGTAGGAGGAAAAGGGAAAGACAAAAGTACTAAGTGTAGTCACCTTGGAGAAGGCATCAAAGCTAGAGGATACATTAGTGATGCCTATTGGGAAGAGGACCACAGAGGAAAAGGAAGGAAGAAGTGCCCCAGGTCCTAGTAAGAAAAAGGGAAAGAGTCATGAAGGCAAGGATGTCAAGGCCAAGAGGAAAAGGAGGGCTCGTCGCAAGTTTCATGTTTCAGATTTTCCACTAGGGGATGGGCAATTAAGCTATGACGTGAAGGAGGATCTGACAAGCAGGAAGGCAGATGTTACTTTTGGGCAGCTTATAGAGATGGTGCCTAAGCTAAAGAGACAATGGAAGAGGATGGTTAACCCAATGGAGAAAGAGCCAGAGAGAGGTTCAGTGAAGGTGTTGGCAATGGATGAGCTACCAGACATTTTCCCAATAGTAGATGTGTGGCCCAAAAGAAAAAATATGGGACAAGGTTATGTTGATGGCGGAGCCCAAATATGTGTCATAACACACTCATGCGTTGAGAAGATGGGTCTTACAGTGACTAGGGTGTCAGGCTTTCGAATCAGATTGGCAAACCATCAAAAAGTAAAATATTTGGGTATTGTAAAGAGCTTAGAAGTGGAAGCATATGATGCAAAGGCAATGGTTGATTTTCATGTGATGCTAGCAGGGTTGGGAGCATATCCTATTATACTAGGTAGACCATGGTTACGTGCAGTAGAAGTTGTTCAAGATTGGCGAAGTGGTACGATTAGCCTCTATGGAAAGACACGTGCCAAGAAGCTATATAATATGGACACAAGGGAACGATTGGAAGAGATTTATGAAGATGAAGATGAGTCTAGTGATGAAGACTATTCCACAGTGTCTGACGAGGACAGTGATAGTACTACCAGCAGTGATGAGGATGCTGATGTTGCATTTCTTTGGATGGACAAAGAAACCCAGGAGTCTGGTTTAGTTGCATTTGCAAATGAGGTTGAAGATGAAAGTGAAGGGACTTATGAAGTGATTGAAAGGATGATGCAAACCAAGGTTGAATTGTCAAAGAAGCAAGAATTGATGACACAAATGATCAGTGGAGACCTCTCAGCTATGGAGAAGGAGATATATTTGCACATGCTGGCTAGTTTTCCTGATTTGTTCATTTCTTCATATGAAGAGATTAGAGGGTTCAAGGGAGAAGAGATGCATATAGAGCTAAAAGAAGGTGGTAAGCCAGTGCGGCAAAGGCTAAGAAGGATGGGTCAAGAGAAAATGGAAGCTTTGCGGGAAGAGGTGGACAAGTTATTGAAGGCGGGGTTCATAGTCCCTGTGGAAACCACAAAATGGGTGAGTCCAATAGTAGTCAGCCCAAAGATGGATGGAAAGTGGAGGATTTGTGTAGATTTTAAACCCTTAAATGCATCCACTAAGAAGAACCCATATCCTCTTCCATTCATTGATCAGATCTTGGATTCAGTGGTTATGAGAGGTACAGTGTGTGTTAGGGGGGTTGTCAGCCATACAGGCTCCTGATTGGGAGCAAGTGTTTTATGTAAATCCATCAGTAGGGGATGATGCCATTGGAGCCATGCTATTGCAAAAGGGGAAGGGCAGCCATTATATGAGGCCAGTGTATTGTGCAAGTCGAGTGAAGTTGGTAGTAGAGAGAAAGTTCTCGGAAGTAGAGCTAGTGATGGCCAGTGTAATATTTGCTTGTCGACGATTTCATCATTACTTGCTACCACGACCTTTTGTTTTCTTGACGAGTTATGCCTTTTTGCCACAGTTAATTAATGGCACTAACATGTCAAATGTGGTCAAGAAATGGGTAATTGAGCTGCAAGAGTTTGAGTTCTCTTTTCTAGTGGAAGACAGTACAAGGGCTACCCTAGCCGATTTGTTGACTTACAAGGAGAATCCCCTTCTTGTTAAGGAAGAGGTGGTGAGAAAGGTAGTTGAAGAAGTGCCACAGATCAGCAATGCACATGTGTTGTTCTTTGATGGCTCTTACAGAAAGAGCCATGATGCGGCTCTAGGGGGTATAGCACTTTATGATCCAGAGGGGAAGCTAGTATGCAAGAGAGGGTTCAAATTGGATGCTCATAGTAACAATGAGGCTGAATATGCTACTTTGGAAGCCGGATTACACATTTGTTTGAAGCATGGGGTTAGAAGGTTGAGCATAAAATGTGATGCCTTGTTAGTTGTGAAGCAAGTGTTGGGTGTGTGGAAGAGCAAGAACACCTCATTGAAGGAAATGTGCTTCAGAATTAAAGGCATGTTAAAAAAGTTCGAAGCATGGAGCATCAAACACATTGAATGTGCTCTAAATGGAGAGGTACATGAAGCAGCTCAAAGCATGATTGGGGAGCTATTTGTGTTGAGGACCACTTTACCTCTTTATCATGGCCGGGAAAGTTTGGCTCAAGAAGAGGAGTTTTTGCTAACAGGAATCATTCCAAAGGAGATTCAGAAGTCTAAGAAGTATGGTTTTGTGCGTAGATCATACAGGTACAAATTGATTGGTGATGTCTTATACATGAAAGGGGCTGATCTCGTGTTGAGACGTGTACCTTGGCGGGTATAGAGTGTTGGAAGAGAATCATGAAGGTGCATGTGGTGGATATTTTGCTCTACAGACCACCTTGCATAAGATCTTGCCAGAGGGGTATGTATGGCCTAGTTTGCACAAGGATGTTCACCATTGGTGTAGGTCTTGCAATAGGTGTCAAGCATTTGGGAAGAGAGTGTTGAAGCCAGAGCTATGAAAAACCATTATGGCATTTGATGTGTTTGAAAAGTGGGGGATTGATGCAATAGGCCCGTTACCTATCACAAGCAGGGGCAAAAGCTATATTTTGACTGCAGTGGACTATCTCTCTAGATGGGCAGAGGCTATAGCAGTAAAAAAAATCACTGCAAAGGATGTGGAAAAATTTGTGTATGATGAAATATGTTGCAAGTTTGGGGTGCCATTGGAGCTACTTTCAGATAAGGGGCCAGGATTTAGAGCTAAACTACTATACTTTTTATGCGCAAAGATGAAGATTAGGCACCAGCATACCACTCCTTATTATCCACAGTGTAATGGCTTAAATGAAAGATTCAATGGTGAGTTGGTACAAATTCTTTCAAAAGTGACAGAGCACCAAGGAAAGAATTGGGATTTGGAATTGCCTAGTGCATTATGGGCTTACCGTACTTCGGTGAAGACAGGTACATGGTTTACTCCATTTCATTTGGTATATGGAAAGGAAGCATTATTGCTTGTGGAAGTAGAGTTGCCTACTGTCAAGATGCTAGAAAAGTTGCTTGGGCCGCCTAGTGATGCATTCAAAGAGAGGCTGTTACAATTACAAGAGGTTCAGCTGGATAGGATGAGTGCATTGGAACATTATGGGCAGATGCAGGATAAGGCTTTGGCAAAGATAAATGAAAAGGTCAAAAGTAAGGGTATCAAGAAGCATGACTTGGTTTTGCGCTACAACAGTAATCTAGACAACACCTTCCAAAAGAAGTTTCAGATTAAGTGGGAAGGCCCTTTTAAGGTGGTGGAGTGTTTTCCAAATGGTACATATCAGCTGGCTAACCTGGATGGGATTCTGCATAAGTCAAGGGTCAATGGATTGCGTCTTAAATTATATCATGCCAGGTTAATGATGGTGGAGCAAGATGAGCTGTCTATGGAGAAAGCAATGTTGGGGAGGGATGAGGAGACCTGTGACGCGGCGAGTCTCATATCTCTTTTTGTTACTGCTGATCATGAATGATCTAGCAGGCTAGGGGATGGGCAAATTATGTCAGGAGTTTTTTGGAGCAATGGATTGCGCATATGTACATACCCATGCATGGTGCATCGAATAAAGGATTGCCCATTTTCCAGAGCCAGGTGTTTACGTGGGGCCCACATGTGTACAGGTAGGACAGAGTGTACATAGTGCATCGATTTTCTCTATCACCAGTACCAGTGTGTTTTTTCTATAATAATGAGGAGTTGGTAGCGCGTAAAACTTCTCGAGAAATCTATCAGCGGGCCGACGACATGAGGTAAGCAGGTGCGTCAGATGGCATCTAGTGGCGTCAGAAGATCGAATGGGGTCAATATTTGCACGTGGATGAGTATGGACACAATGTGGGTGTTTTCTTGCGATAATTATGTAAAAAGGGCATCATGAGGACCATCTTTTGGGGCCACTTCACGTGGTGGCGGGATGCATTATTAGAAAAAGTTGAGTGCCAGGTGTACGAATGGATGCAGCAGGGTGACAACTATGCACTGCTAGGTCAATTTTTGGCCTGTTCGGGGTCCATTTGAGGTCAACTAAAAGGCCAAGGGTGCCCAAGTGATAAAGCTAAGTGTGGGAAGTGAAAAACTGAGAGAAGACCAGAAAAACGTGGAGAGAAGAGGAGGAACAGCCGCAACTGTGTTTTGGGGGTTTTTGGAGCCTGTTTTGGCCGTAAACTACTCATCCGAGGTCGGATTTGAGCACTTTGACATTGTAGACTGGGGTTTTGGGCCGTTCCAAACGCGATGGCACTGTCCATTTTGCCAAATTACTCACTCTTTTTTTGTTGTTTTGGCTGTGTAAGTTTCTCCTATGAGCGAAGCTTCTGCTCCAATTTGTGATTGTATCTGGCATACTTTACCCATATTGTGTGAGCTATTTGCCCCATTGGTGTTGGCCCAAGCTCATTTGTATCTAAACATAAAAAATTATCCTCTTTTGAGCTGAGTTTTATGGGGGGGGGTGTCCCTCTATGTGGAGTGGGTAAATGGGTAGTCTCTCTCCTCTCACTCCATAGGTGTGTTCCCTGTCTCGACTAGGTGGGTTGTGCAAGCCGAGTGGTGCCCCATAGTGTGTGTGTCTATCATCCCAAGAGTGTGTGTCGCATCATTATAGAGGCGTTCTGTGTGTTTCCATCTCGCTCACACCACTCTCTGTTTGATTGTCTGCTTTGCCGCTACTGTCGGTATGGCCGTGGTTGTCTCCGTGGAGAGAATTGTCGTGGATGAATTGGCCGTAGTCTTTTTCTCTTTTTCTTGCCATTTGTAGCTTTGTTTTGGAAGATTTTGTAGGTTTATTGCCTCGTCCGTGGTCGTCATTGTTGTTCTGCTGATCGGCACCCACATAGATCGGTTTGCCGGTTTCATATGTAGTGTGTGTCTGCCTGCTGGTGTTGCTTGTACTGAAGGGAGTTCCTGTTGCTTTGGTTTCACGATCCAAATGCGAGTCGCATTTAAGTTGTTATTAAGCATTCTCTTTGGGATCCATATCTTTTTTATTCCCGTGGTTGTTGGTTTAATTGTGTTCTTCTGTTGACTTCTGCTGTTGTATTGTGGTTTGTATGCCATGTTTTTTGTGTGTTGCTAACCTTGATCTATTCATTGTGGTCTGTGTTGTCTTATTTTTTTAGTGAACATGGTTGGCAGTTCCCTGGTTGTTCTCCATGGGTATCGTGTTGTTCTTTATTGGCACCCATCCTTTTGGTTCTTTATCCAGTGATTGTGGTGATGTCATCTGGTTCTTTTGGGTTTGCTGAGCAAAGGCTACCACCTGTTCTTCTTGTGCATGCTGAATTTTGATTGTATCCGAATTCCAATCTATCTACACATTATACTCTTTCTGCCAAGGTTGTCCCAACAACATGGGGTGTAGTGTGCTCGCGTCCTCAACCACATAAAACTTGTGGAGATAAACATATTCATGTATTTGTACATGAAATATTGTCCAGCCCAATGTTCCTAACGAATGTGATGTACTACTTTCTAGCACTTATGGAGTAGAATGTAGTGTATCTTTAAGCTTGAGTTGTTTATATAATTTGTAAGAGATCAGATTTGCTTGAGCTCCAGAATCAAGCAATGCCGTCGATTCAACTTGATTGCTACCCACTTTGACTGCAATTATTGGTTCCACTGTGTCTTCACCAAAATTCGATAATCGAATAGCATTTATTCGCAACGGTGATCCACTTTGTTGTTGTTATCGTAGAAGCCTTCTTTTTGCAATGCATTCTTTTGCTTCTGCTTGTGCTTCTTCTTGCACTCTCTGTTTCTCCTTTATCCGTTGTTTTTCTTGATAGATTTGTTGAAGCATATCCTGTGTTAGTGGTAAATGATACTTTTTTAACTGACACCCACTAATCCAATTTGTCATTTCTTCTCCTGCCAATGTAGCAAGTTTGACAGCTCTACTTTGTGATAAGTCACTAATCACAAAGGGTCCCATCCCTCGCTTTTTAAGTTTCTTGGCATGTTGCTTCAAAGTATAAACAAGTACATAATCACCTGTTTTGAACTGTTTCGTACGCACATGCTTGTCAAAAAACTCTTTTTGTCTTCTCTTTTTAGCATAGATCGAAGCTACAGCTCTCAATCAAAGTTCATCTAGCTTTTCAAGATCATCTATTCTTGAAGAGAGCTCATGCCCTGTCCATTCTAAGCGTTTCGCTACTCGTAGAGTTGGAACTAAAAACTCTATGGGTAATATAGCGTTTAGACCAAACACCATGTTGTACGGTGTTGTTCCAATTGATGTTTTGTAAGCTACCATGTATGCCCATAGTGTTGAGTGTAATTATTGATCCCAGTCTGTCCGTGACTCTAATACAATTTTAGTCAAAACAGTGCATAGTGTTTTATTTGTGGCCTCAGCTTGTCCATTTGCCTGTGGATGATATGGAGCAGATTTTCTATGTATGACCATGAATTCCTCTAGCAGATATTCAATGACTTCATTAAGAAAATGGGTTCCTCGATCACTGACAATTTTTGTTGGTAATCCGTATCGTACAAAGACATTCTCATACAAAAATTGTGCAGTGGTTCTTGCGTCTGCTTTTTGTGTTGCTTTGGCTTCCGCCCATTTTGTGAGATAGTCCGTAGCCACAATGATATATTGGGTATGGGTGCGATATGCAGGGGGTGAAATAGGCCCCACAAAATCAATCCCCCCTTTTGCAAATGTCCGTGCTCCCATCATTGGCCGTAGTGGCATCTCATCTCTCTTTATCAGCACCTTAGTGCGCTGACATGCGTCACAACGCTTTACAAACTCCTCAGTATCCATGTGCAATGTAGGCCACCATATTCCTGCGCGGTTAAGACAATTTTTGTCGTCTTATTGCCCGAAAAATGGCCTCCACTTATTCCTCCATGTGCGTGTTATAGAATCAATAGGTATTCGCTTTCACTTGCACATATTCTAAGTTGATTGTCCTTTCCTCTCTTGTAGAGTTGATTTCCAATTAAATTAAAGTCGCGAGCCTCCAACTTATAGCCCTTTTTTGTGCTTTTGTTATGTTTTCAAGAAATGTCCCCTTGTTATTAATAAATCAATTATATATCGACTCCATGCAGGTGCAATGTTTACCTGAAACAATGTCGCGTGATCCACCGATCGTTTGGCACTACATATAGTACAATTGTTAACATAAGTATGTGTGTCAGCATACATAGTTGGCCAATAAACTCCTAATTGTTTCAGTCTTTAGTGTGTTTTCATTGTTGAACAATGAAATGCACAATCTTGGATGTGTGCTTCTTCAAGATAACACTCGAATTCCTCTGGATTTATACATAATCGTAGAATTTGGTTCGAGCCTAGATGGTACAGTCGTGCTGCAATCAATTGAAAGTTTTTTGTTTGTCGAAATGTTTGTTTTTTGGATTTGTCTTCCTTGTTATCAAATCTACCTCCAAAGGAAAGAATGCTAACAATTTTCTGAGACCATTTGGGTATCATTTCAAGATTGAAAAGATAAGCATCAGGTATGTCATCGTCTACTCTTTCAGGAGCTTTCCCGTTTTGCAGCCTTGAAAGATGATCCACTCGTAAATGAGTTTTACCCTTTTTTACTACCGCTGTGAAGTCAAACTCTAGCAATATAATAAACCAGCGTACAATTCTTCCAGTATTGCATGGTTTATTTACTAGATACAAAAGAGCTTGATGATCTGTGAAGAACACAAATTTGTTTTTGCAAGCAAGCAATCCCGAAATTTCTTTACAGCATAAATCATTCCTAATCCCTCTCTTTCAGTGGTGGTGTAGTTCTTTTCTGCACTATTTAGCTGTCGGCTAGCATAAAAAACTGGGAAATCCATTGTTCCGTCTCCAGGTTGAGCCAGAATACTCCCAATTTCATATACAGATGCATCAATATGAACATGGAATATCTTTTCCCAATCTGGTGCTTTAAGTACATGTGCTGATACAAGGTTTTCCTTAAGCTTTTGGAATGAAGTTTCACACTCCTTAGTCCAGTCAAAACTGACTAATAAATGATACAGAGGTTGTGCAATGACTGCATACATATATATGAATCTTCGATAATATCCGCAGTGTCCCATGAAGGATTGTACTTGTTTGGCATTAGTAGGACTGGGCAAGTCTACTATGACTCTTATTTTGTCTAGGTCAGTGGTTATGCCATTTCTTGAGACAATATGTCCTAAGATGCGGCCTTGCCTAACCATAAAAATGCACTTTTCCGGGTTGAGACAGATTCGATATGTTCTACACTTCTCAAATACCTTTTGTAAATGGTCAATATGTTCTTCTCGTAGAAGAGAGTGGACACAGAGATCATCCATATATATTTCTAAGAATATTCTCAGGTATTCTTTGAACGCATGAGTCATTAACCTTTGGAAGGTAGCTGGGGCATTTGTTAGGCCAAAAGGCATAACTCTATACGCATATATTCCCCACTCTGTGGCAAATGATGTTTTGTGTTGATCCTCTATTGCAATTTCCAATTGGTTATACCCTGAAAACCCATCTAGAAAGGAATAAGCCCGTTTCCCAGCCACCCTCTCAAGCACATGTTCTGTGATCGGCAAGGGATAATTATCCCTTATTGTGGCTGCGTTCATTTTTTTGAGGTTCACACACACACGCAGCTTTTCGTTCTTTTTGGGGACAACTACAATGAGTGACACACAATCTGTATGCTCGATTTCATAGATGAATTCAGCATCCATCAGCTTGTCAATCTCCTCTTTGATTCATTTAGCGAATGTATCATTATATGTGGAAGGACACTGTTTGCTAGGTTTGGCATCTGATTTCAAAGGAATTGTATGTTGGCATATCGATGGATCAACTCCTTTGAGGTCTTTGTAGGACCATGCAAACACATCTTTATGCTTCTTGAGAAGTTGTGTTAGCAGTTCTTCTTCTTCAGGCTCCAAATCAGTTGCTATATAGGCAGGCTGAGGCTCTACACCCGGCGCAGCAAGGTCTATCCGTTTTGCATTTTCCGGCCCATCGTAAGATTCCTGGTTTATTCTTTCCCTTATTGGTGGTGTCATTATGATTTTTCTGTCCTGGATGGTGAATTTTCAATAGTGGGATGGTACATTCATGTTTCCTTTTTCTGACTCCTCCTTACCATCACTTTCTCCCTCAGTAGTCCATACCTCTCGTAACGACCGTTTTAGTTCTTGGTATTTCTTTTTATGCTCCATTTTGGTCCATTCTGGATCTTTTGTCTTTTCCTGTTTTGATTGTTGAGGTTTTCTTGATTTTGTTTTTGTTTTAGTCTTCCGTGCTTGTTTTATTTCCTCATGCGTCCTTTCTCTTCGAACTCTTGAGAATCTTCCTGATTTGGTCTTTTACACAATCCTCTGCCTTGACAAGCATGAGATAGTGAGTTTTATCTTTTATCCTGGGCATCAGGTTCTCTCTAATTTTATTTTCTGGTCTTTTTTTTCTATAGCATTCCTGGCGTCTAGGGTGTTGATTTTCAAAATCATAAAACTTGATATTCGCTGTTGTCTCCCCACGCTCACTTGAGCTGTCTAAACACTCGTTATCTGCATCGTTATTTAACTCCAGATGCTCAGAGGAGTCATAAAACTCTTCTTGTTCTGGTGAGTCTACATTCGCATCTCCTGCTGGTATAAGGCTTACCATGTAATAGGGTAGCACATCATAGCCATCCTTATCGCAAAATTTTATCGTTGGGTTATCTGTAATAGTACAGACATCCAATGTTGCTAGTATATGTTCCCATTCCAGAGGTTCTAAGGCATCTTCGGGAAAAGTTTCCAAAATGTAATCCTTGTCCTCAATAGCTTTTTCTAAGATGCATTCCTCTCTTTTTAAGCTCACACAATGTGAAGCTCCGCACATCCATAGCTCTTTTTTTTGCCCTAACCATGCTAGGAGTTCGGACCCTGCCAATGTAGCTGAATAAAACTGTTCCACTGGTGTCTGGTTCACATCCTTGTAACTATGGTCTTTTAGGTATATTTTGGTTGTAATCTCCCCATGTCTGAGGTATATGTGGTCGTAACCCCAATCTTGGACCATCTTTAATTGTCTCATGAATGGTCTTCCCAAGATGATCTCGTCATTGTTCTTTTTGTCGAAATCAACTATTGCAAATGTATGCTCATACTCGATTCCGCAAGAGGTGACAATAACTTTTTCTAAAAGTCCTAGAGGCTTTTCCATGAACCCATCTGCCAATTGCAATTTCATTCTGGTAGCTCTCAAAGCCGGTTTTTCCCATTTTTTCCAGATTTCCTTGGTGGCGATAGCGACTCCTGCTCCACTGTCAAGAATAGCTTTGGAAACTACTCCTTGGAATTCTACTGGTAGTGTGGTATTTCCATCTTCTCCCTCGCAATATTCTCCAACCTTGTTTAAAGGTACTGGCCTAGTGTTTAGTTGAGGCTTGTCCACTTCTCTGATCCCTTCTTGAAGCTTCGAGGTGGGGTCTTTTACTCCAAATTTTTCTAAGCATTTGCCTACGGTGGTCCACATGTTTGGTTGTAACCTCAAGAGTTCGGCTAATGTGATTGTGCATGCCACAGGGGTGGACAATAACTCAATCAACCCTTGTGAATCCATCACTCTGTTGGAAGAAAGTGTTTGAGATGGGATTGCTCTCACCTCAGACTTAGCTTCATATGCCCCTAGGTAAGAGGGTAGAGTTTTTAGCGAATCTGGTTGGTTGTGCCCCGAACTAATTGAACCATGGTCTCCCATCCCCCTTGTGAATGCATATCAAAGTTCATTTGTGATCTTGCCTCAAATTCTTCAATGGAGGTAAGATCTCATTTTCCTCCTTTCTCGTGCTATTTATTTGGTGGCACACCCTGTTAGCTTCATTGGCTTCCCGGATTTGCTTCCACATGTCATCTAAACTGTTACAATCCTTACCCATTTCTACCAATGTTTTAGGCTGGAAACCATCAATTGTCTGATCTGTTGTATTTGGCACTATGATAGGTTCTCTCCTAGACTCAGAGGCAGTCGTGAGTCTCTCCATCGTGTCTACTTGTTTCTCTAGAGTTGGTTTGATAGGGGTTGGAGTTGGTACCTCGTGCCAACTTGCAGGTTTACCAAGCGGGTTTTCTATCAAGGATTGGGTTGTTTCAATCATCTTTCGACACATTTTCAACCTCTGTTTTCTATTTCTGCATATGGATAAGTCATACATCTTTGCTCTTGGGTTTGGTTGTTTTTTAGTCTGGCTTCGTATGCTTTTAAAAGTGCGTCTAACTGCTCATTTACTTTTTCTGCCAGCACTGATCCTCCTAATCCTGCACTTTTGGGTTCTACTATTTCCTTGGGCCCTATGGTTGCCGCAGTGTGTGAGCTTAGACTAGTTAGATCCTCTAACCGCTCTAATCTATCCTTTGTGTGTTTTAACTCCTCGAATAGAGCCGTTTGCTCTCGTTCTCTCCTAGCTTTCATACGCGCCTTTCTAGCTTTCCAGGTGCTTCTCTGATTTTTCATTTCTACACTTGGGACATCGATATTTGGCTCTTCAATTATGGGTTCATTTGTCATTCTTTGAGCTTGGGCTCGTGTCACTGCCTGAATAGGTATTACTATCTCGTTTTCTGACCCTCCATTGGAAGGCACTGCTTCCAGCATATTCAAAGTAGTTTTTGCTCGTTTGCTCAGGTTCTTAGGGCAATCAGGAATCAAATGAGTAATTCCACACTCGGTGCAATATGCGTTGACTCTAATGATTTCATCATGAGGACAGTCTCTTAGCCAATGGTCTCCACCACACTTGCAGGGTCCCTTAGGCTGTCGAGGTTCTCCTTGAGCTCCTCTTTGTTGGTATGCATGCCTCTGCCCGCCCATGCCTCCGTTGGCTATGAACAACAGTGTTCGTTCATCCAAGCTATATCTTCCTTCTCCTGCTGCTTGTACAGTTGTTGGTGGTCTTGTACTTCCCATCATGCTCCAAGGTTCTGGCGTTGTGGGTTCTTCCGGTGGATAATAGACATGATTTTTTGCTTATCCACTGGAATCTTTGTAATATGCATGCATGGGTACCAAAGCCTTCTCTTCTGGTTTGTTTACTGTTGGTGTGTATCTTATGCTGACTGGTCATAATCCTGGTAGGGGTGGTTGTTGCCCCAATACTAGTTGTGGTCTTTCTACACCTACAGGTCTTGGTAGGTTGCCTGCTTGATACCTAGGCATCGGGGGAAGTTGAGGAGATGCTACCTGAACTTGGGGAGCATATGGTCGCTCTCTCACATATCCCTTGTTATAATAACATTCCTTCGTCACATGGTTTGTCCATTTTTGTTCAATAGCACACCACTTCGGTTGTTTATCCTGAGGCTTGGCATATATATTAATTTTTTTTAGCACTTCCTCCACAAGCTGCTCCTGGCTTACGGCTACTTCTCCTTTCGATATTGTCTTAGCGGACTTGCTTTCACTTTGTTGTGAGGATGAATCGTCATCAAGATCCTTGAATTCACCTTCGTTGTAGACCGCACAATTGTCTACAAGGTAAAGAGCCTCCTTAGTTAACTCATTTAACGTTGTGCTCCTCTTCATATGTAAGTCCTTCTAGAGATCTACGTTCCTTAGTCCTTGAATAAATATAAGCATAAGTCTGGACTGAGTTGGCAGTTCTTCCACAGGGCAAAACTTCACATATCTTTTTAGTCGTAGGGCTGTCTTTCACACAAATTCCCCTTCTTTTTGTTTGAATTTATGGATTTGTGAGACTGTTTTATGAGCTATCCCCCTTTGTGAGAATTCCTCAATAAACTCATCAAACACCTCCTCCATAGACTTAAAGTCTCCACGCTCCACAGAGTCAAACCAAGTAGCGGCATCCTCCTCTAGGGTAAGTCCAAACCCTGCAAATTGGGTAGGGAAGTCTAACACCTCTTCAGCTCTAATTACACACACAAAGGCTGCTACATGATCCGTAGGATCTTTGTTTCCCGTGTATTTCTTGTTTACCCATTTTTGCACCTGAGAAGGTCTAATTCTACGATGGTCTACAAATCTCATCATGGGTTCTCCTCGTCCTACTCGATATACCTCCTCTGGCCTTCGGTAGTGGGAGGTTTCCTCTCCCAGAGGTGCCCCTAAGCCATAATTTCTGATGGTTTTTGCAAGAGGTGGTTCATCTCTTCAAACTCGTTCTATGGGTTGTCTTCCAGGCTCTGTCGACCCTTGAGTCTTTGGCTTACTCTCGCCTTGATATTGTGAATAGAGTGGTGGTTCGTGTAAATCTTTTAGCCCTCGTGCGGCCGGATAACCATCTCTGTTTCGGTCTTGTTCTAATGTCGCACTTTGTCAAAGCCGTGCCTGCAATGATGGTTGGGTTGCTTGTTGGTTCTGGTAGTTGAACGTCTGGTGTCGGTTAGAATGTGATATTGCATCGTACTCTTTTGAAAATGGATTTGTCGATTTGCTAGAGGTATAGGTGAACCTTGGCACTTCTTCGGGGGCATATGTTGATGTTATTGGAACTGTTGCCTTTTCTACCTCCTCTGGGAGAATACGTTTGTATTCTCGCCCGTACCTATCAACAAAAATGATATCCTTCCCCATCGCAATTTCATAAGAGAATAAGTAAAGAACCTTGTCTTTGCTTAATTCATTTGGGTAGGGTTCTTTGCATCAAAAATAAGAGACCACTCCCTCGCTCTCATGCTTGTAAATTCCCACATTCTCATTATAGGTAGAGACCATGGTTGTTTTTTTATCATACATAAAAAGAGCTCCAGGTCGATCTATTTTTGGAGGCGGTTCTTGAGTTTCTAAGACCATATTTTCTTTTGCCACATTATCTCCATATCTGTTGTAATCCTCAAGGTTACTAACTATCAGATAGTGGTTCCCCTTTTTGTCTCGGAATCTATCTCCATCATCATAGACTCGAATTATCTCCAGTCTCTGAGAAGGTCTTTCTTCTATACAAATACACTTGCGTCCCCAATAGTCAGAATAAACTAGGGCTCCCCTAGAGTTTGTTCCTTCTAAGAAGATTATAGTGAACTTGGCATCGTTCAAAGGGTTTTGGGAGGTACTTCCTCCTAGCATTGGTCCTTCATCGGAGAAACCTCTTGGCTATTGACTACCCATCATGAAGAAGGACTTATCTGATGAAGTGTCAGTATCACTACCCTCCTCAATGATCGGTGCTAATGGATCTAGCCTTGCCTGAGTTACACTCCTCAATGATCGGTGCTAATGGATCTAGCCTTGCGTGAGTTACACTCTCCTCAGTGGACACTAAGCTACCCTGATCACCTACCACTTTTTGGTCTCTAGGACGGTGTCTTCCTGATCTTAAATTCATCAAACTTAGCAATGCAATTTATCACAACTCCAACCACTCACTTGGCAAAGGATCAATTTCTGCACAACTTCTTGCCTTGCCACTAAATATACCTGTACACAAACGTTTAATTTCGGCAATTGAATCAAAGCATTTAACCGCTAGAGGTGGTCTTAGTAATGATTGGTATAACTGGAGAGTTAACCTCAACCACTACTGTACTTTATACACTTCGGATGTTCTTGATTTGTTCTACTAATCTGGAACTGTACTTCACTCGAATGTTTGTCAGTTTAGAGGGAAAGTCTTAATTCAGTCTTTGCTCCGTCAAAAGGTCAAACAAGGTCCAATTTCACTTCTGAAAGAAGTTCTGGAACTCTTAAGTCAATTGGAACATCACTCTATGTCCACAGTCAGATTTTCACTTCAATAAGCCCCTGTAGACATCCTACGCGTAGGATGTCTACCTGCTCTGTTTTGGCTGAATTTTACACTATAGATTCCCCTTGATATGCTGAGTCCACGGCTATTTTACTTTTTGATTTGGACACCTATAAGTTGGTAACTAATCAAAAATCTGTTCCAGCAGTCTGATGTAGGTCTGACCACTCAAATCAACTCCAATTTGGACCAAAATTGACTAGGAGGCTTGCCTCAGGCTATACAACACCCTGCTATGTCTACAGTCAGATTTTGACTTTAATATCTTGCAGTAGACATCCTACACGTAGCATGTCTAACTGCTCAAAATTGCTTCAAATGCAAACCACAGACTCCTCCTAAGGTGTTGATCACTTTGGTATGCTCAAAGTTGGATTTGGAGTGCTAAATCACACATAACACATCCTATGCGTACTATGTCTTAGTGATCTGTTTGATCCCAATCTTGAGCCACAGCTTCCCCTTGATGTCAGCAACCCAATGCTATGCTTAGATTTTAGTTTGGATTTCAAAAGACCCCAATTTTAGCTATCCTAGCCTTTTTCAGTCAAAAATGCTAAAGTCTGCTTAAAACCCAATTTTCTCACCCAATTGAGATGAAACCTTTCTCATGCACTCAATAAATCATGTAGATCATGCTCATGAAGCCATCATATGGTTTTGGTCTTAAAATAATGCCTTGGTACAATTTGGGTAGGATGTCTAGCAATTTCCTTTCTTTTGGCCTTATCCTGTCAAGATATGGTCAAACTTCCACTTTCCAGGTGAAAATAGGGTAAAACCTACCTTCTAAACACACTGGTCAACTCAGATTTTCAAAATTCTCACCAGAACACCCTGTAGACATCCTACGCGTAGGATGTCTACTGGCTTAAAATTTAATTTTTTTTCTAACAGAAGTACTCTCTATGCTCTGCAGCTCTCTCAAAAATACTCACAGAAACTTTTGAACTTCACTTCAGCTGTTAAACACTCTTTTCTGTCTTTTACAACTCTTTGATGAGCCTAATCAGCAAATATAACATGCATGAAGTGCTCCAGATCATAAATCATGATGTCCTACTTACCCTACTCCTACTCATCATGTGAGATGGTGATTTTGGTGTCTCGGTTGCTTCCTGGCCTCTCCGGACTCTCAAGCTATCCTTTCACCGCCTCTACCACTCCAACTCCTACTCTCTACACCACAACTTAACTAATACCTAAAACTACCTGAGTCTACCTAAGTCGAAGGATCTAGGCCAGACACTCGCTCCCTAGACTCCTCCTAAGACCTAGAGAGTCCCCCACCCTCTGATCCTATCTAAATGTAAAACAAGAATCTGGCAAGATAGAGAATCTCTATCCTGAAGGACTAGTCTCGGTCACCTACCTAGGGTTTTCGTCCCCGACAACGGTGCCAATGTTGGAAGATACGCCGTAACGGACGTCAGCACAACGAGAACTCACCTAACAAGATTTGTCAGCTAAGGGCAAAGCTCGACCCGCAGGCGCATGGAAGCAAGCATACGGTGTCAACCTACACTTGACCAACTTTCGACTACTTCCTACAGAGGTATCTACCCAATGTCTAAGCTACAACCTTCAGGAGTACAAAAGAGGAGATTTCCTACGACGCTTTCAAGAGCCAAATACCCATCAAACGTTCTCGAAATTCCACAGAACTTGAAGGAAACCCTTTTAACACCAATAGGTCGCTCTCCCTAAGGTCCATGAACCAAAACCCCAACCCTAAACACCTGGTGCAAAATCACATAGGATGTCTGGTTGAAATTTGTAGGTCGTCGATTCCAAAAACTAAAGTGCCTAATGTGTAGCTCTACTCGATGCGAACGCGTGGATATGCTGAAATGCGAAAACAGACAACGTATGCTCACCAAATCACCAGATATAGCTCATGGGTAGATCTCACGAAGCCGGACCGTACACCTGCAATGTAGGTGTTGGCGCGTAGCTCTCTTCGGGGGCAACACGCTGCACTTCTCCGCACTCGATTCCGACCACCGATGCGCGCGTAGCGTCAAGATAAAACTCTCACTCTCTCTCTCGTACATAGAGTACGCTCAACTCACACAGACAAAAAACTTATAAAAGTGACAAAAGGTCCTCTGCATTAAGGTCAAAAGTGGTATAAATACCTTACAATCTCAAACCCCAATGTTCCAATTTAATCATTCACTCAGTCTAAATGTCAAAAATGGGATACAATCTGGAAGCTTCTGCAAGCCCCACTATTTACAAAGATGAAATGACGGTTTTTTCTCAATTAAGGAATAATTACAAAGAAAAATAATATCCTGTTGGGCAATCATCCTCCGTTGGGTGTGTCCAGCCGCTAACAATATAGCTTCTTTGATCTTTTGAAAAGATTCTTTAAGATCTTTGCTATACTCATCAGTACTTCCAAAAATTACAAGTCATTCTTGGATCTCTATCAAATATTATGGACATTGGTAAGCCATGGTACTTAAAGACTTGTGAGATAAAAAGGGTTTCCATGTGATGTGCTTTAAGAGTCATTTTGACTGGTATGAAATGCGCTTGCTTGCTAAACTGATCTACTATTGTCCATATTCCCATGTATGGACTTGGGTAGTCCAAAGATGAAATCCATGGATATACTTTCCCATGGAGAATCAAGTATAGGCAATGGCTAAAGCAAGCCAGGCTACTTTCCTCTATCATATTTTGTCTTTTGACATACAATGCATTTTGGCAACATAGTCCGGTATGTATGTCTTCATTGTTGGCCAATAAAAGTACATTTATACTCCCTTGAGAGTAGCTTGAATCCCTTTATGTCCCGCATAAGGTGGAACATGAGATTTGTACATAGCCTTTTCACATAGATTATGTGTAACACATAGCCTATTTCCACAGCGAAGATAACCATCTTGGACATTGTATGGTTCCTCTTTCTTCCCTAGTGCAATAGTTGATGTTACATCTTTGAAGTCTGGATTTGTAGCATACTCCTTAATCATAGAGGATAGATCATTGTGAGTAGCTATTGATACAACATTCACCTTTGGCCTTTGTGAAAGTGCATCAACCACTTGGTTGTGCTTAACAACTATGTGAGCAATATGAAAATTAAACTGTGAGAGACGTTTGCCCACCTCATTTGCTTATCATTCAATTTAATTTACATCAAAAAGTATTTAAGTTTTTGATGGTATGTGCGTAAAACAAATGGAGTGCCTAGAAGATAATGCGTCCAAGCATCTAGGACATGTAAGACAGCTAATAGCTCTTTTTCATATATGCCTATATTCTTTTCTTGGTCATTGAAAGCAAAACAGCTCCAAGGCATTGTCCACAAGCATCAAAATGGACCTCAAAAGGCGTTGAAAGGTCTAATAATATTAGAACAAGTTGAGAGACAAGCTTTGTCTTTAAATTTACAAAAGCTTCATTCTCTTTGTAAATTATAAAAAATTGACATTCTTCGTAGTCAAATCATACAATGGACTTGCTATGCATGATAAATTTTCTATGAAGCATCTACGATATGCACACATTCCTATAAAGCTTCTCAATTTATGTACATTCATTGGTATAGGTCATTCTTTTATTACCTCAAACTTCGCAAGGGTCCATTCGGATCCCTTTTTGAGATATTGTGACCTAAATATTGAATCTCTTTTTTGCTTTTCTTTTTATTGATATAAATCTTATTGTCTCTCAAAACTTGAAATATTAATGAAGATGCTGCTTATGTTCTTCAATAGTCTTTGAGTAGATGATAATGTCGTCAAAGAACACTTTTGTGAAGCTTCAACGAGGTTTGAAGAGCCTTTCCATCATTCAATTAAAGGTAGCCGGCGCATTGGTAAGTCCAAAAGGGAGTACCAAAAATTCATATAGGCCAAAAGTTGTCCGAAAGGCCATCTTATGAATGTCTTCAAGCACTATCCTTATCTAGTGATAGCCACTTTTGAGATCTATTCCACTAAAGTAGGTAGATCCTTGTAGCTTATTGAACAGATCTTCTATCCTAGGAATAAGAAATCTATTCTCTAAGGTTATCTGATTAAATGCCCGATAGTCCACACATTCTATAAGTACATCTTTCTTTTGTACTAGTAGAACGGATGAACATAATGGAAATGAACTAGACCTAGCCATCCCTTTTTCCACAAGATCATTCACTTGCCTCATAATATCCTCTTGTTGAGCCGATGAGATTCAATAAGGAGGCTTATTAGGAGGTGAGCTACCAGGTATAGGCTCTATGGAATGATCATCTTATCCCCTTTTGGGAGGTAGCTCCATGGGAATGTCATCCGTAAACACATCTTGAAACTCATTTAAGAAACAATAAAGTTATAACTCCTCTTTAGTTTCATCTTACACATGCATCTTTATTAGAAGCTTTGACAAAAACCATGTAACAAGAAAGAGATATTTTCATTACTTTGTTTAAAATTTGAGTGTGTACAAGAGTTATAGTGTTGCCTGCACTATTAACATCAAGCACAACATCCTTGCCTTGATAGGAAAAGAGGAATTTTCTTTCATGAAACTTCATAGTGGTATAGCATTGCAATCAAACCATGGTGCCCCTAGGATAACATCTTCATGCTCTTCTTTATCAGCGCTTTGCACATGAAGCCTTAGCTTCCCAATCAGTAGAGTGACTAAGATCTCTTGCCCTTTGAAAGCTCCATCAGCTTGTACTACATCTCCCATCTCAAAATCATGAATTCCTAGCTTGGTAGCTAGCTCAATAGAAATGAAGTTGTTGGTAGAGTCAGGGTCAAACAATATGAAAAAGAGCATGATGCTTTCATATTGTTTGACCCTCCTCCAAGCATAAGAGAGTGGTGCTCTTTTTCAATGGCCTCCTCCATGTGTCTCTAGGAGGGTCATTACGTTCATTTCTCTTAGGACATGCCAGAGAAATATGACCTTGCTCGCCACATTTGAAACACTTGTTATCTTTAAGATAATGTTCAACCTCTCCAAGAGAAAGTACTTTCATAGACTTTTTCTTTTGTCTTTCTTTTGTTGTTGTTGTTGTTAGCCTTGGGAGAATTTTGTGTTGCATTGTTCTTCCCCTCTGGCTCAGTTAATTCTTCCTGGGCCTCAGTAAGAGGAGATTATGTGGAAAGTGAATGAGCTTGTAGAAAAAGGGATGGTCAGGCCTAGTTCATCTCCATTTTTGGCTTGGAGACCTTTTTAGTCCCTTGTTGGAAATGATTCCTCAAAGCGACCATAGTATGAGGTATGACCTCTGTAATAGTTTTAGGTTTCACTCATCCCCTCAAAGAGATCAACACAAAATTGTTGCTTTTGTTCCACAAATTCTATCTTTTTGTAGATAGTGGCTTTCAGACTAACTCCCAAAACTTATCCACATACTTTTGGACATACTCATATGGGGCCATCTTCAAGCTTTGCCATTCCATGAGGACTTTGTCTTTGGCATCAATTAGAAGGAATTGCTTTGTAATAGCAATATTCAAAGCTTTTCAAGTCTTTGGAGCTTCACCTTGGCTACGTAGGCTTGCCCATCATTGACATGCTGACTTTTGGAAATGCATAGAAACATTTTAGAACTTTGAAGATTCCAAGAAATCTTTATCTCCAAAAGCCGCATCAAATTGTTGGATAAAGGCCAACACTTTATCAATTTCTCCAAAGGTTCCATCATAACTAAGAAAACCGATGTTCTTTCCTCCCTCTTTGAATTTCTTCAATTTACATGACCTCAGTTCCCTGTCTCGCTGTTAGAGAGCACGGTTCTCTAGGGTTGACCGAGAAAGCGCCGGGCTTTTGGCTATAGATGGATAATCAGTGGAGGTGTAAACCAAGGAAAAAATATGTAGTTAGGAGTGATTTTAGTGTATTTAAGAGTATAGTGAGGCTTAGAGAGCAACCATGGAAGAAAATTACGAATCAAAACACAAATATTGGCTAAAATAAATTGAAAGAAGATATTGACATTTAATTGATGCTGACAACCAACAAATACTTCCAATTTTTTTAATCTCGGATAACCCTGTTACAACTTGACCACAAACATGGATGTTGGTATGCACCTCGATTTGTGACCCCTAATAAAAAATCCCCCACTTGTTGGAAGCAAGTCACAAGTATCAGGCACAATTTCTACCTTGTACGGTTCTCTTGCTCTTCAATTCCCAAGATTTGTGCAAAAAATGAGTATAAAAATGCCTCACTTCTTATGACCTTGCTTGAGAATCCCTTTTTATTCCCTTCATAGTCTGCATCATACCCTGTATCCTTCTATCTTGCTTCTTTGTGGTCAAGATTTCTTCTCTCTTCTTGATTTTCAATATCATCGAAAGAGAGCTCCTGAGCCAGAGCCGTCATATTTATTCTCCCTTTCAATTCTTCCAAAATTTCCCGCCTTCCCCTTCTTACACTCTCTCTTTTGTGATAGCTCAAGAGAGAGAGTTAAGCTCCTGAAGCATGGAGAAGATTTCCCTTGAGGGTGTTTAGAAGCTATGAGAATGCATGAAAATGAGGGTGCGATAAAGATTAATTAATTATGTTTTATGATTAATTAATTATGAGAATGCATGAAAATGAGGGTGCGAGAAAGATTAATTAATTATGGTTTATGATTAATTAATTATGAGAATGCATGAAAATGAGGGTGCGAGAAAGATTAATTAATTATGGTTTATGATGATTGAGGTAAGAGATGGAGAGCGAGAGAGAGTTTGAGAGTTCAATAACAATGGCGAATGAGAGATATCAGAGCTTTTAGCATAAGGGAGAGAGAGATATCTCCATGGTTTGAGCACGAGCAAGAGAAAACGAGCTATGGTGATTGTGGCATAAGGGTGAGCAAGGAGTAATTAGACACGATTTAATGACAATCAAGCTCCATGAGCTTGGGCTTGAGAGCCTATCAGAAGATATCCCTTCTTAGGACGATGAGGTAAATCTCCTCGCTTCCCCTCGAGCTATGTCGTTGCTTTCCTTTCCCACTCCCACTTTGCATGTGTATCCCCTCTTTTCTATTTTCTACCTTCTCTTTGCAATAGCGACATCATTAATGGGAGCTAATAATGTGGCATGCCAAGCTTGACCAGGTGCCCCATGCTGTTGAGCATTTTTTCTTCTTTGGTGAGCCCAACCGAGGCTCGTAGCATCCCTTGCAAGCTCAAGCACACTTGCGCCCCCTGCTACTCGGTTGCCTTGCGTCCTTGTTGGCCTTGTTTCCCCTTTTCACATTCATTAACACCCCCCCCCTTATTTGGGCGGCCACCCTTTAGTTTATGTGTCGACCAAAGCACTTCCTTGTTTCTCCAGTAGCCACCCATGTTCAAGTTCATTCAAATTCGACCAAAGCATTGGCTTGTTTCTCCATTAGCCACCTGACATTCAAGTTCATTTAAATTCAACCAAAGCATTGCCTAGCACAACATTGCTCTCTAATAGCCCCACCCGGCATAAGTGGTTGCATTGGTGAAAGCACCACATTTAACATACATAATGACCAAGGCAATGCTAAGCACGACAATGCCTAACACAACATGTTTTGTCATTAGCCCCTCTCTTGGACGACATAAGTGATTGTATTGGAGAAAGGTCTTCCCTTCACATCCGGTTAAAACAACAAAGTCTTCCCATGCTTATCCTCAATCAATGCATTCCAAGTAATGACACTTTGGATGAGATGCCCTTTAAAACTATTTGTGCTTTTGTAAGAGCACCACATATGACATACATATCAACACAAACACTACCAAGTTGACATTTAACTTACATACCAATCAAAGCATTTCCAAGCACCCAAGATTTTGACTAAAGCAGTGTTGAGCACAACTTTACTTACATCCACTTCATTTTCCCTTGTTCATAGCTGTTCGAAACTATGAAGAGAACTAAATTGGCCACAAGTTGAGCATTTAATGCTTGATTTGAGCCCTGTCAAACATGTATTGTAACCCTTTCCAAGCTCTAGAAATCAGACCCGTGCTAAACTTGATTATCCTTCCTCGACACACATCCCGAGGTGGGTCCAAACACCAACAAAATCGACCCCCGAAAATTATTGTGCTGGCCATATCTTCCTCGTCCAAACTCTGATTGACAAGCCGTAAAGACAAGCATGGAGAGCATGTCAAGCACTACAATTTTGGCCTATTAAACCACATTTTGATAATATCATTGCATCTTGATCTACATGTATCAAATTTTTTTTCTTGGCCCCAAAAATCACAATTAGCATACATTTCAGTCAACCTAATGTCATAAGCAAATCTAGCATAGATCATAAGTTTGTCAAAAGATAAAAATTCATGCAGATCCTCGTCTTTCATCCTGTGCTCACAAAGCGGCACGACATCGCATAGCTCGTCCAGTTACCCCTTCTCTTCTCTCTCTTGGATGGCAAGTCACTGTCCTCCGAGTCAAAAGATGGTGATGATGATAAGAGGAAACGGAGGAAGAAGGCAAAGATGGAGATACTTTCTTTGCTTCCTCTTGCTTGGATTTCTTTTTCCCTTCTTTGAATTAACGTGTGAGGGAGTACTTGAAGAATTTCTTTTGGGAGGAGTAGGTGATTGTCGTGCATGTCGTCTTCTGGGGATATCATCACTTTCAGAGGTAGGTGGTGTCACTTTCACACCTCTCCCTTGAAAATTCAGGGCACGCTTCTTCTTCTCGAACATTTTGCCTTGGAGGTCCTTTCGGTATCACCTCTTCATTACCCAAAGAGATTCCTCTTTTGGAGGTCTCACTAGGAAGCCTCACATGAATTCTCTCTTCTTGGGCACTTGAGGAAACTTGGGCTTGAAGAGCTTGAATTTGGCTTAGAACCTCTGCTTGCAAAATAAAGTTTTCTATTGCTTCTTGTAATTTTTCAATCAGGTAGTTGATCACTTCACAACCATCATCAAATGTTATATCATGAACCAAATCTAGGTTGTCAATATTAATTAGATTCTCTTGATTATGCTGGGCCAGGATTAAATTTCCTTTTATGTATATGCTAACTGTTTCTTAGATTACTCAAGGACATCTCCTCTTAGGCAAGAAAAGAGAAACCTTGACTTTGATACCAATGTCAGAGATTCTAACACTTACTCTTAGATTCAACCAAATTTAACTATTAAAGGGGAGAGTTTTCCTTTAAGAGAGAGATAGCAAGGAGAAAATAGGTTGTTCTAGAGTCAGTCCCCCCACAAAAAGGACTTGTATTATAATCCTCTCAAAAGAGAGCTTTGTTACAATACATGTTTGTGCTCTTGCAAAGCTTTGCTCGAATCAAGAAGATGGTGTCTTCAAGATTCCATGGTAAAACCCTCCTTTCCAAACCCTAAACACCCCAGCGAAGAGAAAGGAACTACATGGAAAGAGGAAGATGAAGGTGGAGAGAAGTATTTTTCAATCAAGAGAATTGATATTTCATGTACAATGCTCATGGGTAAGCTCTTAGTATAGCTTAGTAATATAATAGTAGAGATGGAGAAGAAGAAACTTTCATTGGCTTGGATTTGCATCCATAGCCAAGAGCTTGAGTATAGAGTCCGTCTCTAGAACTCCCATGAGAGAGAGAGAGAGAGAGAGAGAGAGATTGCTTTACCAATATCTGGCACTTGAAAGTGTGTGTGAGAGGAGCAAGAGCCTCAAAAATGCAACGAGGCCCCTCTTATATAGCTTATGCAAGTGTGCAACTAGACTTGAATTAAGATGCTTCACTTTTGACTAATGGGTAAGAACACCTCCTAGTGCAACTCAATAATGCCCAACACTTGTCCCCTCTTGCCTTGCATGCTAGAACTCACCCCCACTTCTCTTGGACTCTTCTTGGCACACACACTCACACACACTTGTTAAGTTCACACAAAGCAAGTGTGTGCTACTTTAGACATGCGGCCTAGCTCAGCTAAGTAAACAAAGACTAGAGTTAACTTCTGATCTAACCTTAGTCTTTAGCCTTTATCTTTCATTTAATAAAACCCATAAACTTACCTTTTAATTAATTAGCTCGGGTGCAAGACCTTTGCGCAAACCTTGGAGGCTTATGAAGCTGACCTGGGACTATAGCCTACCTGCTGATTTGGGACCTGCTAAATTATGATAAACTTTTGGTAAAAATAAAACTCACCCTTTAGGCTTTAAAACTTCCACCTCGTGTGCAAAACCTTAACACAATGCTTTGGAGGTGCTGTCAAGATGCTCCCAAAACCTGCTAGATTTAGATATTTTGTGGCAAGTTAGAATTTCACCCTAAGCTTCCCAAACTTTATACTTAGAGTCTAAAGAGTTATTCTAATGACTTGAGCTTAAAACTATCACTTTATCTCGGTCATCTCCTTTGTGATGTGCCTTTGATCAAGGTTGCCCATGATACAATTATCCTTCCTTGACATGTACTTAGGTCGGGTTATCCCTACCGCTCTCTAGCCCGGTCAGATGACCGATCTCTAGGAAGAGAATGGTGGACACCGTTCTTTCTTTTCAAAATCTCCCTCTTTTTTATTTTCCCCTCCCCTTCCTTTGCCACACACACCCCTCTCTCTCTCCTTTCCCCTTGTTTTTTTTATTCTTTCCACCGGCGGGCTGAGCCAAGCCCCCCATCTTTCCCCTCTCTCACTACCCCATTTTCCCGCCCCTTCTTTCTCTCTTTCCTTCCTCTCCCTCGTTGTCTCTTATGGTGTGTGAACCACCCATAAGGGGAGCCTAATAATACATCTTTTTCTTCTTTATATATATCCCACCTTGATTGCATTAAGAACCCCCCCCCCCCCCTCCTTCCTCGCTCAAACGGCCGAAAGGCTAGCCTACACCCCCCCCCCCCCCCCCCCCCACCTCACCCCCTTGCACGTCCTCTCGGGCTAGCCCATAGGGCGCATGAAAAGAAACCTCACCTTCTCCCTCACCTCTCAGTCCCGCCATCGCCACTCTCTCTCTCGCTTTCGGTGTCAGCGCAAACAGGCCCGCAGGCGCAGCCATAACACACACACACACACGCTTATACACACACACCCTCTCACACACTCACATCCCCCCCCCTTCCCCTTTAGCGCTACCGCTCGTCACTCCATCTCCCTGCGCAAAAAAAATTGTATATATATATAACTAGAAGTCGGTAATGCCCAATTTCCGTCGTGGCCTAGGTGGCCTCTTGCTAGTCTCCCCTCTCATGCTTCTCTCATCAACTCATTGTGTGGCTTTCTCCCTCCTAGCTCTTTTCACAGTCATGGTTCTAAAAAGGTTACCTTCTCTTTACCCTTGTCCCTCTCCTTTGCTCTGGGTGGATCCACTACTACAGTCTTTCCTTTCTCCTCTAGACTTATGATGTTTACAGGGCGATCAGGTGGTGGTGGTGGTGGTGCTGGTGCTGGTGGAAGAGGTGGAATGGATGCTTGTGATGGTGCCTGGGGTGGGCGTAGAATTTGTGTTGGTGGGGCTAGTGCTCGGGGTGGGGGTGTTCTTTCTCTAGGGGGTGACAGTTGGTTCCTCCTACCTCCTCTATTATAGTTTTGTCGTGGTTTGGGACAGTAGTACATACCGTGACCATCTTCTCCGCAGTTGTAGCAGTGATACTCCCTGTTTTGTTGTCGTCGTGCTCTTCTTGGGTCTTGATCTCTTTCTTGATTCCTTCCTTGCTGTATCAAGTGGACAGACAAATTCTGCAGTTGGTCAGTAATATGGGCCAACATATCTTGTTGGTCATCTCTTACCCCAAAAGTCGGTGGTGGTGGTGGAATGGTGGTTGTCGTGGTTGTTGGTCGGCGCGATGTTCCTGCTTCTGTTGACTCGGTTCCTTTGGCTTTCATTCACAGCTTCTTGTCCTTAAGGCGAGCAATCTCAATGGCTAACTCAAATGTAGCCGGGAACCTACCCTTCACCTTCTCCTTAAGAAGCGGCCATAAGCCATGTGTGAACCGGTCTTTCTTTAGGAAATTGAGCGTAGCTTCCCCCCTTGCCAGTGACTCAACCCACCGTTCCCATAAATCCACAAATTTGGACTCATAGGTGGCATATCCAAAAGGCCCTCCTGCTTCAAGTCTCTCAACTTGTCCACAACTTCTCTGAAGTGGTACCTCCCCCAAAGCGCCTCTTAAAAGCGGTTTTTAAAGGCTCCCAATCATCCTTGGTTGCTTGTGGAAGTGCATTGTACCACGATCTAGCTTCTAGCTTCATGAGATGCTTAAAGATTCTAACCCGGGATTCATCCGTATCTTTGTTGCTCACTACACATGCTACTTCAAAGTCATCTAGGAAGTCTGTTACCAAATCCTCCCCCTTCTTTCCTTTAAATGTTGGAAATGCTACACTTGCCATGATTACTGAGAGAGAGCTAGAAAGACACACTGCTTAGCTTGTTAAAAAAAAAAAAAATCCTTTACAAGGAGGCGTGTATACCCTCTTATACTAGGGCATAGATTAAAACTTCAAAGAGTACATTGCCTCGTACCAAAGGTAAGACAAATGGCTGATCTGATGCCAGAACCTCAAAAAACCGCTCCCCACCCAGCATGGTGTCGATGACGTGTTGGTAGTGAGCCTTCAAGTCTAGTATTACCTTGATTGAGCGTACTCGTGTTGGTATGTGTGATATGTCTTGAGGTAGGTTGTACTAATTCATGTGAATCTTAGAGCTGCTTAGTCATTGTCTAAGCTTGTGGGCGAGGGTGGTGTTCTTTCCTGAAAAAAATTGAGTAGATCCCTAGTCTCTCTAGTGAGAGCGTGAGCAAATGCTTCCGTTATCTGTGATGCAGCATCAGGTGCGACTTGGAAACTAACTGTGATAATTACCTCAGTGGCTTGAGTTACCCGATTCTCGAAGTAGAACAGTGTTGATTCTCTATTGTGCAGAGCTCCCTACATCTTGTTGTTGCGGGTTGGTTGTGGGTTGCGGACATGGTTTCGACCTTCTCCTTCTTCTTCTTGGCACCCAGCCTATGTATACCCACTGAGTTTGGCATGTTGGTTGACTTTCCCACTGTAGATCGATTACCGTTACGCTTGGCACTCGAGCTTCAATGGAGAAGCGGAGTTCGTCTAGTTGTGCTTGGAGTTCTTCTTCTTCTGTCGTCCAGTTAGCGAAGCCTACTAGCTATTCATCCATCCATAGAAGTTTAGTAGTTTCAGTCTTGTAAACTGGACGGTTTCATGAAAGGATCCTCGGTGGGGGCGCCAAGAAAATGATGGCCGAAAATGACATGCCATATGGGGTGGCCTCTACACCACACGCAGCCTGAACATCCCAAGTATCATCTCGAGGTGGGAGTGATCCTATGGATAGGAAGGGGGCACCACCTAGCATAAATACGGCTAGGACGCAAACATACATGGCCAAGGGTAGCAAACGTGAAATGCCCTCTAGGTAATCAACGTGAAATGGTGGTGTGATAACAGTTCACGTGTGGAAAAGATGCCTAATCATTAATCATTAGTGTGTCCACAAGAGAGGTACGTAGAAAACTTGGAACAGGGCGCATTGACTGGTGGGAGAGATTGCACATGATGGAGCACGAGTAGGGTGATGTACAAGAAGCGAAACATCGCGTAATCCTAGAATTCCAAAGTCGAGAATGGACTCAAAAGATCAAGACAATATTACACCCTTTATTGGCGATGGAGATACTTACAAGTGATGATCTTGACGACTACAAAACCTGGCATTAGGGATGTAACGTGGAATACAAGCGCCATATGGTGCACGGCGAGGTTTTGAGTCAGCAAGAGGGTTAGTTGAGGGGAAATAGCAAGACGATTCATCCACCGACGATGTCCATCACCAACATTGGGAGCGAAGCCTTCAATCCAAGCGTGCTCATGTTGCTTGGTGGGAGAGTAGCGACTACTTCATGTGCAAAGAGTGATCGTGATTAGTGGCTCAACGTGGTGTGGTGAATCATGGTGATGTTTCCCATGCTAAGATGCCCAAAGCTTGCAACCAAACATGATGCCATTGGCTCTAAAGCATGGGTGCACTACGTGCTTAATGGTGCTTACAATGTAGAGTGCATGGAGCTAGTATGCTCCTCCTACACGTGAGTGTTCTCTCTTGGGTGTCTCCTCTCCCTGTGCATTGTTGTTTGTGTATGGTTCTCCTTGTGCTAAGGGAAGGCCTCTTTATATAAGCTTGAGAGGTGGTCCTTATCCATTGGTCATTGCAAGTATCCTCTTGTCTGTAGAGGGCCTAGATGCCTCTCTAGTGAGAGAGTATAGGTAGAGATAGAGAGAGGAATGGTGGGATGGGGAAATTTTTTTACAATCCGCTAGCCATGGCTAGGTTATTAGGGAAGAGTGGGGGTTTAGGGTATTTACACGGGTTTTGTCGATGGTTCGGCCAGTCGGTGTGAGGTTTAAGTGCTGCCGGAGTCTGTTTTTGTCGTGAGAAGCCGAGATGTCTTGAATTACCTCGTTTCGGTGTTGGCCGGGGCATGCCTTCGACGCCACTTCTTGTTTTGGTGTTGGCGACGCGCGAGTTGGCCTCCTTCTGTACTTTGATGTTGGTGTCGATAGTTTTCCTTTCCTTCTTTTTGTTGTGAGTGCGCATATGCGTGTGTGCATGTATGGGTGTATGTATGGTGTGCGTGTATGTATATGTATAGTTTGTGTGTGTGTGTGTGTGTGTGTGTGTGTGTGTATGCGGGTGAATGTGTGGTGTATAAATGGTGTGTTTGTATGAGTGTGTGGGAACAGGAGTAGGAGGTGGGTTCTTTTATGAAGTGCATAATATATATATATATATATATATATATATATTCTAAACCCTATGATCTAATGTTGGATGTGGGAGAGCAAGGACCAAAGATTACATGGCCACAACTGCTGCATCTCGAACCAAAGGTAAGGCGGAAATGGTCCAAAATGGTGAGTACAAGATGCTCCAAAGCAAAGGTAGCCGGAGCAATTTCGGGTTGCAACATGGATGGCATCCTTCCAACTATCAACGTCAACATAAAAGGGAAGAGAATTGGAAATACCTACATTGATGGAGGTGCACAAATCTGTGTGATGAGCGAAGCTATGATGCTTCACTTAGGGCTTGAGGTTGACAGGCCTTCTCCATGCAAGGCAAAGATGGTAAACAACGCAAAGGTAAAGTGTGTAGGTGTGGTAAGTGCTGTGAAGATAAAATCTTTCAACACCGAGGTAGAGGTAGATGTTTTTGTAATGCCTACTAATGGGGAGGGCTATCCACTAATCTTGGGAAGGCCATGGTTGATGGCCATGAAGGCAAAACATGATTGGTGCACTGGCCTTCTACGCATGACCGGTAAGAAAGGGGAGACAATCTACTACGACATAAAGATTGGCAAGCAGAAGCAAATGAATCTGGAAACATCATCAGATGAAACCACTAGCAAGTCTTCCACTTCTGAGGAGGAGACCACATCCATCGACGAAAGTGACAGCTCCATTGATGTGATGGGCATCATCATAAAGGATCCACAAAGGGTAAGCACAACTGGTAATCCGTCACCAGAAGGGAAACACAATGAAGAAGAGAGCAAATCACCTGGCCTAGGAGAAGGTAGGTTGAAGGGTATGTTGTCCACGGAATTAACACTTGAGGAGAAAGATAGTTTTTTGCAAATGTTGATAGGATTTCATAACCTATTCATTGACAACTATGAAATAATCACAGGCATTACAGTGGTGGAACATCATATTAAGCTGAAGGAAGGGGTAAAACCAGAGGTGCAAAAGCTACAACGATTGGGGGTCATACAAGAAAAGGCACTCTTGGCCGAGGTAAGGAGGCTGCTGGAAGCAGGATTCATCTATCCTGTAGAAAACTCACAGTGGGTGTCACCCGTAGTAGTGACGCCTTTAAAAAATGGTAAGTGGAGAGTCTGCGTTGACTACAAACCCCTAAATGCAGCTACAAAGAGAGATCACTTTCCTCTCCCTTTCTTGGATGAAATTTTGAATGAAGTAGCGGGTTTTGAATGCTACACCGTGTGTGATGGTTATTCTGGATATTTTCAAATACGCATAGCCTTGGAAGACCAGCTAAAAACCACTTTTATTACGCCATGGGGTTGTTTTGCATATAGAGTTATGCCATTTGGTCTCACAAATGCGCTTGCCACATTCCAAAGATGTGTCACATATGTCTTTCAACCGTTCTTTGGAACATCCATAAGAGTGTTCATTGATTATTTTTGTATATATAGCTCTCGCATTTCATACTTAGAAAAGGTAACTGAAGGTTTGGCCAGGTTGCAAAGCCTAGGCGGGCAATTAAATGTGGACAAATGTCACATTAGGGAGAGTAAAGTCATTTTACTAGGCCATGAAATTTCAGCAAAAGGTATCAACACCGATCCAAGTAAGGTATCTGCACTCATAGCCCTACCTTCACCAACAACCGCACGACAATTGGTCTCTTTTCTACAAAAAGTGAGGTACTTGAGTAGATTCATACATCTACTATCACAACTTGTTCTATCGCTGCAACAGCTCACTCAAAAATCAACTTTCATTTGGGACGAGAAAAGCGAACATCACTACAACAAGGTGAAAGAGGTCTTAGCCACCCTGCCAACTATCTCACCACCTAAGTGGGATGAAAAATTCTATGTCACCTCAAGTGTGGGTGATGACTCATTGGGAGCTGTGCTACTCCAAAAAGATATAATGACATCTTTCATGAGGCCAATCTACTTCTCTAGTCGAATGATGACAGCGGCAGAGAAAGGTTTCACCCATGTGGAACACTTAATCCTAGCTCTTAGATTTGCAACAACAAAGTTTAGGTCATATCTGCTACCTAAGCAATTTGTGATTTTAACCACGGATGAGATGTTTCCCTATGTTGTACAACACATGGATGTGTCTGCTAGGATTACTAAGTGGCTAATTCGTATGCAAGAATTTGACTACACAGTATAAGTGGAAAGCACGACAAGGGCAAGCTTGGGAGGACTCATGACCTACCAAGGCTTTGAAAGGAAAGAGAAGCAATCTAAGAGGGTAGAAGTTCAATCACTTACAATACCACCGATGGTAGAAGGAGCACACTCTCTCTACTTTGATGGAGCTTACAAGCGAGCATCCGACAAAGCAGCTGCAGGCATAGTGGTCTTTGATGACAAGGGGGTAAAGGTATTTTCGCTTGGATATTTGTTAGATTCACATTATAACAATGAAGCTGAGTATGCAGCACTAACCAAGGGTCTACAATGGTGCGTCTCACAAGGGGTACAACACCTTAATGTATTTGGGGATGCTCTACTTCTGGTAAGGCAAGTAAATGGAGTATGGACATGCAAGAATCCTAGCTTGAGGACTCATTTAAGTGGTGTAAAAACCTTGTTGGGTAAGTTTGAAGAAGTTCAAATACACCATATCCCAAGGGCTCAAAACCATGAAGCAGATGCTCTAGCAAGTGGATAACGATCACCTCTCAAGCCTATATAAAGAGGCCTCCGCTTAGCACAAGGAGAACCATACACAGGGGAGAGGAGACACCCAAGAGAGAACACTCACGTGTAGGAGGAGCATACTAGCTCCATGCACTCTACATTGTAAGCACCATTAAGCACGTAGTGCACCCATGCTTTAGAGCTAATGGCATCATGTTTGGTTGCAAGCTTTGGGCATCTTAGCATGGGAAACATCACCATGATTCACCACACCACGTTGAGACACTAATCACGATCACTCTTTGCACATGAAGTAGTCGCTACTCTCCCACCAAGCAACATGAGCACACTTGATTGAAGGCTTTGCTCCCAATGTTGGTGATGGACGTCGTCGGTGGATGCATCGTCTTGCTATTTCCCCTCAACTAACCCTCCCGCTGACTCAAAACCTCGCCATGCACCATATGGCGCTCATATTCCACGTTACATCCCTAATGCCAGGTTTTGTAGTCGTCAAGATCATCACTTGTAAGTATCTCCATCGCCAATAAAGGGTGTAATATTGTCTTGATCTTTTGAGTCCATTCTCGACTTTGGTATTATAGGATTACGCGATGTTTCGCTTCTTGTACATCACCCTACTCGTGCTCCATCATGTGCAATCTCTCCCACCAGTCAATGCGCCCTGTTTCAAGTTTTCTACATACCTCTCTTGTGCACACGCTAATGATTAATGATCAGGCATCTTTTCCACACGTGAATGGTTATCACACCACCATTTCATGTTGATTACCTATAGGGAATTTCACGTTTGCTACCCTAGGCCATGTATGTTTGCGTCCTAGCCGCATTTATGCTAGGTGGTTCCCCTTTCCTATCCGTAGGATCACTCCCACCTCAAGATGATGCTTGGGATGTTCACGCTGTGTGTGGTGTAGAGGCCACCCCATATGGCATGTCATTTCTGGCCATCAGTACTATGCCTGAGATGATTAGTTAGCAATTACCCTTGCTCTTTTATGGACCTTCCTCTTTTTGTTCCCAAGCCTTGATTGGGTTTGTCCATTAGCACTTAATCAATTGCACTTGTCTTCTTTTTCTTTTCCCTAAACCTAAGTGGCCAATTTGAGCTGGAAAATAGTTTTAGAAGGTTAAAACTTAATATTCACGGCGCATAGAGGGCAAGTGAAGAGAGCATGAAAGTAGAAGATTTTAGTTAACATAGAGGGCAAGTGAAGAGAGCATGAAAGTAAAAAATTTTAGTTAAAGGGTCTAATTTGCCACAAAATTAACATTGTTGTTTACAACGATGATCAAAATTGAGACCAAGGAAACTCTTGGTGGCTGTTTTAACGAGATGTGAAGTGAGGATTTTTTGCTAGATAAAGTCCTTGGAGTGATTTTATGGGAGGATATGCCCAACAAGGCTGATCAAGGAAGCTTGGGGAACGTTGGCTGCAGGATATACCATGGATGGCTGTGGAAAGAAAGCTTTTAGCTATTATACAAAGATGCAAAGTAAGGGTTTCTTGCTAGATTGTGGAAAGGAATCTCTTTGCTATTTTAACAAGATGCAAAGTGAGGGTTTTTTTGCAAAATTAAATCATTGGAGTGTTGTTTCGGGAGGATATGCCCAACAAGGTTGGTCGAGGAAGCTCTCAGCGCATCGATTGGAGGATATGCGTAACATGGATGTGGAAAGGAAGCTCTTGGCTTCTTTAACCAGATGTGAAGTATGGATTTCTTACCGGAAGATGTCCTTGGAGTACGCTTATGAGAAGATATGCTATGCCCAACACAACTGGCTAAGGAAGCTTTGGCAAAGTGAACGCCTGATATGTATGTCCAATGTGGTCCCCTTACAAAAGCACAAAAATTGTTGATGAGATTTTTGTGCAGACTTTCATATATTGGAGTGCATTGATTGCAAGATATGCAAACATGGTTATGAAAGGAAGATCTTGGTTGTTCTAATAAGAAAAATGAGAGTTTCTTGGCAGGCTATGTAAAGAAGTGCTTTGCAATTTTGACCGGATATAAAGGGAGGGTTTCTTGTGAGACAAAGTCCTTGGAGTATGCGAGGATATGCACAACTAGGCTGTTCGAGCAAGCTCTGGCAAATTAAAAGCATGTTTTCAAATGCAATCATCTATGTTTGTGCCTTGAAGGCCTCTACCGTTGCATAAGCTATTGAGATGGGTGAGAGAATTCAGGTAATCCCGCACAGAATTGCTGCCTTTGCTCGGCAAAGTCTATCTTTTGAAAGACAGTAGCCTTGAGATGTAAATCCAAAAACTTGTCTACATATTTGTGGATAGACTCATGGGAGAGGAGCTTCAAGTTGCGCCATTCGGTAAGCACTTTGTCCTTTGCATCGCTTGCAAGGAATTGCTTCATGATGGAAACTCGTAGAGTTTTCCATGTCTTTGGGGCTTCACCATTTCCACGAAGGCTAGCCCACCATTGACGAGCTGATTTTTGAAAGTGCATAGCTACATGGCGTAGCTTAAAGGACTCTGTGAAGCCCTCATCTCCAAAGGCCGCATCACATTGCTGGATGAAGGCCAACACTTTGTCGGTAGCACCGAAGGTGCCATCATAGGTGAGAAAAGAGATACTCTTTCCTCCCTCCTTGAACTTCTTTAGCTTTTGTGACCTTCGCCATGCAGGAAATGATTTGCGATGTCCTCCCCTCTTGTATTCTCTAGGAGAATAACCATAACTTTCGTCAGAAGAGGAGGAAGGTGAAGAAGAAGGAGAAGAGGGTGACCTCTTCCTAGCCCTTTTCTTCCTTTGTTTCCTCTCTTGCCTTTTAGAGTGATGAGGAGAAGGACTATGTGTTGATCTTTTCCTCTTGGGAAGAGTGGGCGATCGTCTAGACCGCCGTCTTCGTGGAGCCACATCTTCAGAGGAACTTAAACTTTCATTGCTTTCTTGCTCTTTGGATTCCTCCTCTCGAATGGGAGAGAGTCTTGTTTTGGGGGTCTCTTCAAGAGGCCTCCTAAGCTCTCTCTCTCCTCTTGGAGAGAAAGGGAAATTCCATAAGCACGAAGTTGTTGAGTAACTTCGGCTTGCAAAGCAGGGTTGCCCATAGCTTGCTGTAACCTAGTGACGAGATAATTCACAAACATGGGAGCATCATCATTAGCACCTTCATGTGCAAAATCAAAGCTATTAATGTTCATTCTACTCTCTTTATTATTGTCAACCATGTTAACAAAATTTATGTATGTACTTAGTGTATGCTTTGGCAATTCAAAACCTTAGTTGCCACTCCTCTTAACCTTTGAAAATCGGCTCTTAAGTATCTACACCCACGACTCGAAATGGTTAATTATAGAGAGTAGAGGAGTAGGTCTAACATAGCAGAGTTGCCAAGGGCTAGCTCCTTTCAGACTTCTTATGGCTCAATAATGGTAAAGCCGTAGACAAGTCTAAAAAGACTCTATTATTAAGTTCAAAGCTCCCGAGGTGTGCACCATCGCCCACATAGTGGGCTCAACAAAACCGATAATAGATCCCACTTCCACTTACCCTAATATAATTAACAACATCAACCATTTATAGGCTATGCACAGGCCAAAAGGCATCACCAGATACATGAATGCTCCCCACTCAGTGATGAAAGTGGTCTTGTATCTTATCTTCAGGAGCAATCTGTAACTGGTTATAACCGCTACAACCATCCATAAAGCTATACATCTCATATCCTGCGATCTCATCAAGCAACATATCAGTAAAAGGTAAGGGAAATGGATCCTTAATGGTTTGGGCATTTAGTTTCTTATAGTCAACACAAACTCTTAATTTTCCATTCCTTTTAGGAACGACGACTATGGGAAATAACCAATCACTGCTTGCTACTTCCGTAATAAACCCAACCTTGAGAAGATTATCAATCTCCTCCTTGACCTTCTTTGCATAGTTGGGGTTCATGCGGTATCTTTACAATCTTATTGGTCTAGCATCCGGTTTCAGTGGTATTCGATGCTGACAGACTTCAAGATCTACTCCCTTCAAATCTGTATGTCCCAAGCAAACACATCATAATAGTTCTAGAACATTTTCCGTACATTTTTCTTCATTACCGATTTCAGGTGCTTGTTGACTTTGATTATTTTGGGATTTACCTCTGATCCCAGGTTCCACTCCTCTACTTCTTGATCATCTAGAAGCAACCAATTTGGTCCACCTCCTTTTCGTTTGGTCGATTCTTCAGCGTAGTCCCAAGAAGATCCATTCATTTCTGAATCATTATTCTGATCCAGTGGGTACTCTTTAAAACATATTGGTTCTTCCATTATACCAGTATCAGTTGATTCCTCCATTCTTTCAATTAACTGAACTATTATTTTTCCTGCGTTGACTTCAATAAACTGATCAAGGAATTCTCTTCTGTGTGTCAGCTTGCGCAGGACTGCATTCAAATCGATTTCTACCAAAAGAAATATGTTCATAACTGCTAGCATTCGCTCAATTTTCTTGACTCTGTATTTCTGACACAACTCCTTCGACCTAAGTTTCTTTTTTCAGCTCCTGGTGTTGTTAGTGTGGATTTTGATACTACTACTGGCCCCTTCTATAGTCAAAGTTTGGTTTGCACAGCATGTGCTGTTCTTAACCATGGGCGGCCTAGTAGCATTCCATATGCTCCCTGCTCATCCAAGACTAAGAAACTAGTTTTGAATTTTTCTCTCCCAACTCTTATTTGCATGTTTTCAATCATACCCGTCGTTTGTACCCCTCGATGATCTGTCATTCTTACTTTGAATGGTGCTGGTTTCATGTTAGTGATACCCATTCTTTATTGAAGATGGACTCCTATTATGTTGACTCCTGCTCCTCCATCCAATATGACGTTTGAGAAAGGTTCCCATTGCTTCCTGACCTTGTAGTCTACTTGAATAAGTGAAACTTAATCATCCTGGACAACCGTCAGGTCCACTGTTCTGGCCTCTGTCTCAGTCTTCCTACGTTGTCTGATAAAGTTGACCACCTCAATCAAGGTCTTTCTTATATCCTCCAACTCTACAGTCAACTTCTAAATTCTATCACAAATTTTCATTTGAATTTCCTCTCGCTCTGTCAGACTGATTATCAGAGCTTGAAGAGCTGGTGTCTTCACACTACCATTCTTTAGCAGTACTTCTACTCTTTCCATCCACTCCCATTTCATCAGCTAATCCATATACTACAACCAACATGGTCTCTATCATGGCCAATACTGACTAATCTTTATCAATCGATTGGGCTGGTATCTTCTGAATGACTAGCTTCGAAACTTTATGGCTGCTTTGGTAGCTTCTTAGCTAAATCCTCTGTGATTTTAGTTGTTAGTTCCCGCTGCTCTTGCCACTCATCTATCACCCTCTCTTCTCCTTTGGCCATCCAAACTTCTCTTTGTTGAGTCCACTTATTGCTGCTAGGATTGACTAGTACTTTTGAAATGTCTGGAATTTCTTCAATGATTACTCCCTTGCTCCTGATAACCACCCTAACCGGGACTGGCTTTGGTGTCTTAGCCTCAATAGCAATCTTTATCGGTGCATTTGAACATTGGATTGCAAAATGATCATACTTTCCACAAGTATAGCAATTCATACTCCTGGTCTAAAAGTTGCCTCTTCCTCTTCCTCTACCCATTCCTAGTTAGTATCTGCCACGTCCTTAACCAATATCATTGGTACCCAGCCTTTCCTCTTGAATTAGTTCTACCTACACTAGTTCAGTGTAGACAACCACTTATAGATCCTTTCTTTCTTAAAATGGTGAATTCTAAATACCACAATTATTCAATAGGTAACCAAAGACCTTACAATAAATACATTATGGACATTCAAAGGAAATGTGATTCTTGGATTTACATTTTGAACACCAAGTCACCATCTTTCAAACTAAATGTTTTGTGTGGCTAATTTATACAATCTGCCTAATCATTTCTTCAATTTTCTTTACCCATGATCCCTTCTTTGATTTCTCGTTTGGCCATTCATTGAATCTGCTCTCGAAGCTACTCATCTCTCTTTGCCTTTCATGCTTCCCATTCAAGCTACTCATCTCTCTTTGCCTTTCATGCTTCCCATTCTGCCCGTCGACATTGAGAATGACTAAGGAGTTGTGAGACCTACACCTCCTAAGCTTGACTATACTCGTCCTAAACCTCAATGGCAGTCATGTTCTCTTGCTTAAGGTCAAGCTCTATTCCTTACTCTTCAAAAATGAAATCCACACGATTGGTAGATTTCCAACCACGATTGGATTTTGATACCATTGCTAAAAACTTCAACAAACTTCAACTTAAACCATCGTGATCGCCAAAATGAAATTAGAGCTAATCTCTTGTAACAACTAATTCCAATGTTAAAAGATATCAACTACTAATATGAAAAAATTTCAACCAAACTAAACAAAATTCAGAGACTAGATTAAAATGTGGATACTGAAATAAAAATCAAACTTATAGATTGAAATGAAATTCAAATTCAAATTTAAAAGACTGATCAAAAAATAAGTATCACTAAAGTACATACTATGATTAAGATTACAACAAATATGATTACAAAGAAAAAATATAACCAACAACACTACCATTGATGCTCAATTACAATTATAACCCAAAACACTAATACAAGTGATAACAATTACTAACTCAATAATGATGTAATGGACCCTATTTATACATTTTGAATTTAATGTAATAATTACTCTAATAATTACTAAGTAATTTGCTACCCATCTTCTAAGAACACGTTCTCACATGACAATCATCCAACCATCTACATAGACACTTCACACAACTTTGATGTCAACATAGTTTACTTCCCCTTTGCCTTCACCTACACAACAAGGTTGGAACTCAAACCCACACAAACCTTACCACCACAATCTCACCTAAATGAGAACATAGGCATCACAAGCATACACTACCTTGGTTTATCGTTTGGTTCATCCAATCAATTCACAACAGTGATCAAATACCGCATGCAAACCATGGCAATAACCAAGTTACCTCAAGTATATCTCCTTGTGGTTGAGGTGAGCATAACTAGCACCATAACTACAAAACATTCAGGCACTGCTACAAGGTTCATTTGCAAAACAATATAAGCAATCATTATAATTATCTTTATAAATGCAACTCTTAAGCCATTGTTACAATGATTAAAATTACGTTCATGGTCTTCAAATGGGGGATAACATTAAGTTCATTGTCTACAAAATAATGGGCACATGATCAAAAAAAAAAAACAGCAATGGCGGTAATGGAAGAATGCAGAATTTAACAAAGAACAACATAGACAAAGGATTGCCTACTTTTGCACTACTAAGTAGTCTAACCACTTCAGAAATATTCACATCTAGCTGTCAAGCGACTATCAATACAGTTTCAGAAATCTCCAAGGGCCAAAAAAAATTTGATCATTCATAACTTGGCGTGTGCTCCCCTTCAATCAACCTTCACAGAACTAAGGAATCTTGATCCCTGAGAATGGATAAAAATAACCCGAGTTGTGAACAGTTCCTCCCATTCAACCTTCAGGCTTAAAAGATGGCACGGTTGCATTATTTAAGCTTAAATGGTAGCAGAAAAAAACTCAGATCTGAAAACAAAAGATGACAACCAAGAATCAAAATCCACACAAATTTAACACAAAATAGAAAGGAACCTCGCAGAGATTAGAACAAGCTAGAAGGTCCATCCAGAGGCAAAGGGACCCAAAAAGTCCCATTAGAAATGGGATTGGTCACACAACCAATCAGCCCAAGCCTTTTAAACTTTGTACAAAATAAGGTAAATTTCAAAGAACAAGGCTAACTGACTGCCCTAATCAGGAACATCGTGACTCCCTCTCATAAGGGCATCACTTGTCCAATCTAAGAGATAGTACTATACCATCAGTTCACAGTACAGAGCATACAATCTGCAACAGAGGGTGGTGCCAACAGACACCTTTGTTTAAAAAGAAACATCACCACAGAAAAGCTAAGCGCTAGTAAATTTGGTGACAGCTTTGGTCCCCTCAGAAACAGCATGCTTAGCAAGCTCACCAGGCAGGATAAGGCGCACAGCAGTTTGAATCTCCCGGCTGGTGATGGTGGGCTTTTTGTTGTAGCGGGCCAGGCGAGCAGCCTCCTGGGCAAGCTTCTCAAAGATGTCGTTAATGAAGGAATTCATGATGCCCATGGCCTTGGACGAGATGCCGGTGTCAGGGTGCACCTGCTTTAGCACCTTGAAGATGTAGATCTTGTAGGTCTCTGTGCTCTTGGCCTTCCTCTTCTTCTTCTTGTCGCCACCCTCCTTGGCAGCCGCAGGCTTCTTCTCGGCGGCAGGCTTCTTGCCTGCGGGCTTCTTACCGGCCTTGACGCTCTTCTGGGCCTTCTGCTCGGCCTCTGCTGCTGCGGGCGCGGGCTCCTTCGACTTTGGCGCCATGCCTTTCAATCCTCCGACTGTTTCCTCACGAATTGTTCTCTGCGAGGAACTTTAAGCAAACCCCTGCGTCTTCTGTGATTATAAATGCGAATGCATCCTTTCATTCCTTCCACCAATTGTTGCTCTTTACCCGGATCGCCACCCTAGCCATTTTCCGCCGTCCAATTTCTCCCGAATCCAACGCTTTTCTTCATTTCCCCTCCAAAACTTTGGCCATACACCCTTCCAAGACATAGCCCAAAGTCTCACGGCCAAAGTGACCTTAAGTCTTCATACCTATTTTGTAGGAACTTGTGTAGATGTCTTTCCCTTTACCGCTATGGTCCAACCCCTGGGATACACGATAAAGGCTAGGGGCGTTAAGCATGACCACTATGGTTCTTGGCTTCTCCAAGGACACCATAGCTCGAGCTTTAGATGTGGACGAATCGACTGTACGCAAGCGTTTAACAAGCCAAAAGGAAGTGGTGATCACAAAAACCCGCCATAAAATCAAGTTGTCGTTTTTGAAGGAGAGGCGACATCATGGGAATGGTGCAGGAGTTGAATTCACCTTCACTACAAAATGCAGCAAGGCGGATTGAATGGTAAAACATGGTGGATGGTTAAGCATGGTGACACGAAACAAGTTGTTGGTGCTCGCGCATGTCAGTCTGAGCGCCGTAAGAGTGACCTTAGAGCCGGTAGTCTCTCACGGACATTCGTTCCATGTTAAAAAGAGTCCTTGATGCATTTTTAGTGGAAATTGATGAATCGACTTGTTTTGTATGTGATAGGACGCAATGGCAGCTCCATTATGGTCATCGAATGCACATCAGATTGTCCGCATTCTACGGGGAAATGGGAGAATCGAAGTAGCTAGCAACGACATTGATCAGCTTATACACACAAACTTGAAAACCCATGCAACATGCCAATGTGGGTGTGTGGGCAAGCCTAGAGTGGGAGAACAAGTGTGTTAAATCCAAGAGCTAGTATTTTCACATATATCAAAAGGTCTATGCGTAGAAAGGGCTGATAAGATGTCAATGAAAATGCCCAAAGAAGAAAAAGATTATAATACTAAACGTGAGAACCCAGCCCAAGCTTAAAGTGCTTATGAGCCAAGCTTGTGGTGGGAACTGGGCCTATCATGAGAGGCTTGAGGTGTCAAAAAGTCAAAGATTCAATCCCTACAAGGAGGGGGCGAGCCCTACATGAGGGGGGATGAGAGAGAACACCCACACACTCACACAAGGCATGCATGGTACAAAGAAAGCAAAGGGACACTTGTCAAGTTCCTCCTCATGGTGTGCCTGAAGCCTATTGGTTGGCCACCCAAGTGGTCCAATAATAATTTAGGAGATTTAATTAATTGATTTAGCATTTATCTAGCCCTCTCTCTCAAAGGGGAAAGGGAGACACTTGTCTCAAGGCTACCCTTGCTGCTTGTAATGCCTCCTGCTTGTGATTGGCTAGGCTTGGAGGGGTCCAATGAGCTACAAGGGGGGGTCGACCCAAGCAAGCTAGGGGGTTTCTTAGGGGGTATACTCACCCACACACACTCACAAACACTCTCATTGTGTGCTATGCAAAGTGCAAGAGCTCCCTCTCCTTCTCCAAGCAAGTAGAGGTTGAGAGCCTACACCAACACTCTTGGATATGGAATGCAAATCCAACCAAGAGCCATGCTTCAATGCTTAAGCTTTCCATCTCCTTCTTCTTCATTACTATGCTATTATGTATGCTAGCAACAAGAGTTATGATAAGTGAGGAACTAATTCTTTCTCCTACGAAATGTTTCTTCTTCCTCTTCCCTACCCTCATTCCTTGCTAGCTCTCTCCACCTTCGAAGGTGTTTGAGGTCTTGGGACTGAGGCTTGGGATAGTTAAAGCTTTCTTCAAGTTTATGTTATGTTTGTGATGCATGAAGCTTTCCATCTTCATTGCATCACCTAGGTCACAAGGAACACAAAGATTGTATTGTAACAAGTCTCTCTTAATGGGAGAAATCATAATACAAATGCCTATTGGAGGGGGGACCGGCTCCACGTAAATCCGGTCCTCAACTGTTGTCATGTTCTCTAAATTATCTCTCTTGCAAAAGTATTGTTCATACCAAGTTAGCTAATTGCTATGATTATGTTGCTATCTTCAACTATGTTCACCCGCTATGCTCACAAAGTCATTTCTCAAAAGTACTTTCATTAATTTCCGCTACTCTCAAGTTAAATAGGCCAATTCCATTACATTGGTATCAGAGCATTTCTCTTTTCTTGCTTAAGCTACTTTTTAGCGGTGTATGATGGAGATGTTTAATGAATTTCTTCATCGGTTCCTCGCCATTTTCATGGATGACTTTACTGTCTATTCAGATGAGGACCAGCACCTTTTATTCTTAGAAATGGTTTTTAAACGCTGTCAAGAGAAGAGGATTTGTTTGAATCCATTCAAATCTGTGTTTCTAGTATGGAAGGGACAACTACTGGGACATGTGGTTTCCCGCAATGGAATAGAGATGGCCAATGACAAAATACAGTGTGTCCAACAAGCTAAAGTACCCAGAACTGCTTCAGAGTTGAGTTCTTTCTTGGGTTATGTGAATTTCTATAGAAGATTTGTACACAAGTTTGCTGCTCAAGCAGTACCACTATATGAGCTTACAAAGAAGACCAGTAAGTTCAACTGGACTGCTGAGTGTGAGGAAAGTTTTCAGAATTTGAAAAAAGCCATTACCAGTAAACCAGTCCTTAGGCAGCCGAATTGGGATATTATTTTTCATGTACATGTAGATGCTTCAAGATTGGCAATGGGGGCAATATTAGCTCAGCCATATGGCAGAACAGACTATCCAGTCTATTTTGTTAGTCGCAGATTCAGTCAGGCTGAACAAGGCTATACGACTACTGAAAGAGAAGCTCTCGGAATGGTTTTTAGCGCTACAAAGTTCAGGCATTACCTGTTGGGAAAATTATTCCATTTTTATGTGGATCATCAAGCTCTTCTGTTTTTTATTAACAAAGTCATTATTCAAGGCAGGCTGATCAGATGGATGATGTTCCTTATGGAATTTGAATTCAGAATTTTCCATAAGCCTGGCCGAAACCACTGTGGAGCTGACTTTCTTTCCAGAAGTACGGAGGGATATTCAGAATCACCTCTGAGAGATGAGCCAGTGGATGCTAAGTTATTTCAGTTAGAAGCAGAAGAATCAGTGGATCCTGAATGGTATGATATTTATCAATTCCTTTCCCAAGGTGCCTTTCCAGAGGATTGGAAACAGAATTAGAAGAAAGCTCTGATTATAAAAAGCCTAAAATTTACCATCATCGGAGGAGTACTTTATCGACTAGGTGTGGATGGTATACTTCGACGATGTGTCCCTATGGAAGGAAGAATGCAAGTGATTTCCGAAGCGCATAATGGTGAGTCTAGTGGACACTTTTCCAACGAAGTAACCTACAAGAAGATTCTGCAAGCAGGTCTGTGGTGGCAAACACTGATTGCTAATGTTAGAAGTTTTTGTAAGACTTGTGACATATGCCAAAGAATGGGCCGACCAACAGCTACATATATGACTCCATTAATGCCAATACAACCATTAGGAGTATTCATGAAATGGGGATTGGATTTTATGGGACCTTTTAAGAAAGTGACTCCCAGGAAGAACAAGTACATTGTGATGGCTACTTGTTATGTTACCAAGTGGGTTGAAGCTAAGGCTCTTCCTGACAACACAGCCAAGTCAACTGCAAGGTTTCTGTTTGAGAATATTGTCTGCCGATATGGATGTCCAGTAGAGATTGTGACTGATCAAGGCACACATTTTATCAATGATACTATGGAAATCCAATTGGATATGCTTTCAGTCAAGCATCGGAAATCTACTCCTTACTATCCTCAATGCAATGGACAGGTTGAAAGTAGCAACAAGACAATAAAGACTATTCTCACTAAGGTGGTGCAAAAGAAACCAGACCAGTGGGATTTGAAGCTTCAGACTGCTCTATGGGCTTATAGGACAACTTATAAGGTAACTACTGGAATGACACCATTCAGAATGGTGTATGGTACTGAAGTTGTGGTTCCTATGGAGTTTGTCATCCCCAGTCTGAGAATGGCTGTGAAGTATGGATTAGACTTCAACCATAATCTTAAGAAAAGGTTGGATGAACTGATGCAGTTAGATGAACTCAAGCAAAGAGCTATATTGGAACAGGAGATTGTTCAACAAAGAAGGAAGCACTGGCATGATCGCCGAATTAAAGTTCGAGAATTCCAGAAAGGAGACTTAGTGCTTCTCTATCAGTCTAGATTGGGTCCAAAGAAGCCGAATTTGAAGATTGCCTGGGCAGGACCTTTTGAGGTCGATTGGGTCTTCTTCAATGGCACAGTCAGATTGAAAGATTTATCTGGACTGATGTTGCCGGGAGTATATAATGGAGCAAAGATCAAACTTTATTATTCAGAGACTAGAGAAACTGGGTTGGAACAAGGTACTAAGGAACTGGAGATTGTTGATCAAGAGATACTAGAATCAGACGTTTTTGGTATTTTCCATGTGCAACCAGTTCCAACTTCAGAACCAGTACTAGAAGAACCAGATCAGGCTGACCTAAGAACCAGTACCAGTATGGTCCAGTCAGAGTGGAAATCAATTCAGAACCAGTATGGACACACTTTCCAATTTTTAAGTGGCCAACGGTCAAGTGGTATGCCAGTGGTAATTATTACAAGGATGGGTCGCAGTCTTGTCCAATGCATGTTTGCCACGATAGCAACGGCGCACACAAGTCTAGGAGCGGCGAGTGGTGGAGCTTTTATGGGGCGAACACGTATAACAGTCAGGAGAGTTAGCATTTTTCCTCATAAATCTCCTGCGCGACGCTTTCCTCCTGTCAACCATTCGCCATCGCCGAGCTCCGAAGTTTCTTCACTACAACCGCAAACTTCGACCTCTGACGAGACAGCTGACTGTCAGACAATCTTACTAGCGACACCAGGGAACGACTTCGACACAAGTAAGTCATCTTCTCCTTTGCCTGTTTCATCGTCATCAACCTCACAATGTATGGGTAGAAGGAAACGCTCAGAAAAGATGCATGAAACTCTTGAAGAAACCCAGGCTATAGTTGCTGAGGCAAAGGCAAGCCTTCCCGTTCTTCCATACAGTAAAATCCAACGATATGTATTTACTGATCACGCAATGACTCTACAACTCTGGGATCTGCGAGTTGTGTTGCAAGCTACAAGGATTGCTTTTAATTCAGATATCATCAAGCAAGTTCTTGACTCCTTTGATGCTGAAACTAGCAGTGCTATGATAAATAGCAGGAAGGTGTCAGTAACACCAGAAGCCATTGCATTTGCATTTTGGATGCCCAATGAGCCCAAACCGTCTGTGGCAACTGCGCAGCAAATCAGTATCGCTCTGAAGGAGGATGAAACGGCTAGAAAGAAGTGCAAGGCAAGTGCTCAAGGAGTCCCAGTAGCAGGACTGGAAGCCTTAGCTGCTTACAGGTTTGTAGCCGAAGCAGTAAGCCTTAGGAACAACCCAACATATGTGTCAGAAAAATTGTTTGCTATGCTGTTGGCCAAGATACTGGATCCACAAGTCCATATCAACCTTTGTCAAATACTCTCGCATAATGTACTCCAACAGACTGCCAAGCTGAAATCTCCAACTGTTTTCAAGGCATGGTATGTATGGCAATTCCTGTATTGGGCTACTACTGCAGATGTTAATGAGTAGGTAAAGCAGGCTTGGAGTGAGCAGCCCATTTATGAACCAAAGAAAATTGAACTGTCCTTAGACGACGAGGAAACAGACAGTCAAACGATTTCCACTGACCTGAAAAGGAAAGCCACTGCAGAAGAAGCTGGTAGTTCAAAGAAGCCAAGAATCACACTGACAAAAAGCAGTGAATTTTTGACGCAAATAGAAAGCCAGGTTAAGGCAGTAAGCACTGAGAAAGCTGAGATGAGTAAAACTGAGCAGCAATCTGCTCAGAAGATTGTGCCTGATTAGCCAGTTGTCAAAAATACAGTTGCTACTGTATCTGGGAAAGATCATGTTAAGCCAGTCACTGTTGAAAAGATACCAGACCAGTGAGGGGACAAAGACAAGAGTCAACTGGACAAAGGGAAAGGTCCAGCGTTCTCAACTTTGTCTGGTGGAGTCCCTGCCATTACTGAAAATCCTCTACAACTGGTAAAACAGGATAAGTTGCAGCGAATGCAAACTCAAAAATTGAGAGGGCATCTTTTGCTCAGCAAAGCTGATTATGCAACTTTACCCTACGCGGCTCCAGTGGCAATATATGAACCTGTTGATTCAGATCCAACCACGGTCAAAGACAGATGTTCAGTGCTGATACAGTCTTCTTGGAATACCATTGTCATTTGTATGGGACAATTGGTGGAGGCTGTTGGATCAGAAGACAAAGTCAAAAAGCTTAAAGCTGACTTGGCAGAAGCACAACATCAGATTGAAACACTCCAGAAAGCCCAAGAAATGCAGAACATACAACACAGGGTACTGGAAGCTCAATCAGAAAGGACTCAGGAGTTGTTGAACAAAAAGTTGGCTAAGGCTGAGTCTAAAATTATGATCATGAAAAGTCAAAGGAATGAAGCACTGAGAGCTACCGAGCGAGCTGAAACAATGCTCAGGATGAAGCGGGTAGAATTCAGAAAGCTGCTATTACACCATATAGCTCTAAAGCATTCGCTGACTGATAGATACATCTACAATAGCTTGTCTGAAATTTTAAACCCCTCAGGCAATGCTGTTTTTGACTTAGAAAATTTAAAGTCCTTGATGGAAAGTATGCAGAGCGATTTGCAGGACAAGGTGGGTGAGTTCAATAATGCTCTGATGAACCAATCTATAATGGATTATATTGAGCAACAGACTTCCCCGGATGAGGATGAAGAAGATCAAGAAGATGAAGCTGATCAGGAGGAGGATGATCAAGAAATTGGGCATACGAAGGACGACGATGATGCCCCACTACCATCTCCACCTCCAGGACCGGGTACTGGCGGGACAGGGCCATATGAAGGAGGCCAGTCACAGCCAGACCAGCCAGATCAGAATGAGGGTCAGCAGGAAGGACAGGATAAAGAGCACCAGTCGGGTAATCAGCAGACTGAAGAGCAGCAGCCCAGTAACACTGGGAATCAGCCAACTGATCAGTCCCATCACAGCAGAGAGGCTAAAGGGAAAATGAAAGTTCAGGATGAGGGACCAGTGAGACTGATCATCAGCATTCACTGCAGCTCATTACTCTGAATAAGCAACTGAGACACCAACAGGCCTCCATCACTAGACAGTATCTGGAGGATGATGCTCTCTGGACTGACTTGGAAAGATTTCAAAGACTATATGTGGGAGCCAGGGAAATGGTAGAACATTGAAAATCAGCTGCTTTCCATGATAAAGAAGCTTGTAGACTACCTGCGCATCCCAGTACAGTCCAATTGTTGGAACGAGTTCCGGAATGGATACTCAATGCTGATGAGAAAGTGGCAAACCCGCACTGGCAAAGGCAGTCTACTGCAGATTGTCGGTCCTTGGCTCTAGAACTGGAACTTCTGCTGGGTAACAAACCAACTTACCGGCATGAAGGATGTTAGGGTACAACTCAAGGAAGTTCTGGTACAAATGCAAGCTGCCAGAGGTGTTGTGGATCAGCGAGTCAAAGCCATCCTTGAGGACAAGACAGCCACTAGTAGAGGACCTCAAACGCGAATGTCAGTAGGAGCACAGGCAAATGCTCTTTGAACTCTATTCCAGCTAGTGAGAATCACTAGAAAGATGATGCAGTAGGAGAACCAGGCTGTTCTCAATTTCCTGGATTTTGTGCCCGATTCTCCAGTTCTCTTGTATGCTGTTCCAACAAGAGAAACTGAGTTGCCAAGATTCTTTCCAGCGCTGTATCCTCAACATCAAGAACCAGTTGATCGACTCACATATTTCAAAATAACTGATGAGCTTCAGGATTGGTATGAGCGATCAACTGTGGAATGGAAGACTTGGCAGACATTGCTCAATGATGCTCTCCAAATCAATGACATTCAGGCAATGAAAGAGGAGCTGCATAGGATTCATCTCTGTATGGGCCAGTGGAAGATTCAGGTCAGAGGATTGACCAGGATTACTAATCAGTTGTTGCTATAGCTTACGATCGAATCTTCCAAACTGCCTGAGAAAGACATTGCAGCAAAGCCGGGTCTAGCACCACAGTACAGAGAGATGGCTGAGATTCTTTTCGAAGCTCGAGTCAAAACAAATCAGTCTCTTCCAGAAGGATGGATCCATACTGCTTCGCATTGTCATAAGCTGGCCAGAACCAGACTGAGTAAGGGCAGGCGTACACTCTATGATCCTGACACCAAAACCTATCATTCTCTCACGCCTTATGAGGTAGAGATGACCACAGACCGACGGGATTCGCTTGAGCAGAAGGCCATTTACCGACTGATTCAGAAGGAGAATGCTGGTGCTGGGACTTCTTAGGCACCATCCCGGTCAAAGAGCAAAGGCAAAAGGAAGATAGTCCAATGGAAGGATACTGGGTAGTTTCATCTCAGAATTCAGTGGTGACTTTTCTTCTCAGCAGGTAGGGAGAGATGACAGCTCCACCTTGGCCTTTTCCGTTGCCTCCCGCAATCCTTGGTCCTTCTTGAACTCCTGCACCCCAACATCAGAACCAGACAATGGATTTTTCAGTTCAACATCAGAATCAGACGATGGATTTTTCAGTCTCACATCAGAATCAGACGGGAATTTTTCAGAAATTTTGGAATCTTGCCAAAATTCAAGAAAGAAGGGAAGGATGTAGACAGCTGGATAATCACCATGTGGGAACGTGTTCTTAGAAGATGAACAGCGAATTACTTAGTAATTACTAGAGTAATTACTACAGTAAACCCGAAGTGCATAAATAGGGCCCATTACATCATTATCGGGTTGGCAATTGTTATCACTTGTATTAGCGCTTTGGGCTACAATTGTAATTGAGCATCAGTGGCAGTGTTGTCGTCTATACTTTCTCTTTGTAATCATATTCGCTGTAATCTTGATCTGTAATCTCAATCATGGTATATACTTCAGTGATACTTACTTCTCGACCAGTCTTCTGAATTATGAATCTGAATCTGAACCTTATTCCAGTCTATAAGTCTGATTCTTATTTCAGTATCCACATTTCAATCTAGTCTCTGAATTCTGTCTAGTGTGTTGTCTGAAATCTTCCCACACTAGTAGCTGAAATCCTTCAACACTGGAATTAGCTGTCTCAAGAGATCAGCTCCAATTCCAGCCCAATTTGGGTCCTAAAGGTCTTAACTGGGTTCTTGTTATTTTAGTTTTATGTTGCTCGTTTGTTGTTAAGGTTTTCATGCATTGTAAAACATGACTTGCAAGTTAGAAACTTGTGTAAGCATACCTTATGCTAAGGTAGTTTTTTGGAAAGATTCCATGTGGTTGCTTGGCATGACTCTTAGCCATTTCTCTCTAGCCCAATTACTACAAGACTTAGATATTTAAGCTTGCTTTTCATAACGTCCTCATGCATACAAGCATTTTGTTATTACTATTTATAAGTAGCTGTGTGCTTTAGGGTTGAACCAATAGCTTGGTGGTTCAAAGCCTTGTCTCAAGTTGGATAAGGTTAGGGCATCGTTGACATAGTATACGTGAAGAATTTGGTTGTGAGGGCAGGTGGATTTGAGCATAACGGGAGTGCATTTGGAAAGATTTCGAAGCAGTGTTTGACAACCAACATTTGCTAACTGTTTCATTGAGATCAAGCTCTATTTTAGTTGAGGAACATAGTGCACATGTTGTAGTGTATATGATGCACCATTGGGCAATGACAATCAAACATCTTTTGCACTTGTTATGTCAAACACCGAATCATTTGTCAAGTGCACACAACCAAAACTCCCACTAGAGAAGATGTTAAACCAATTATGATGCGGTGTGATGGAAACATTGTATCCTCATCTAGCAACCAATGTAGAGAAGTGTCACCTTTTAAAGACATGTAATCATGAGGAACACTAAAGGCAAACGTGACAACATTGTCATTGGTATATGAAGTCATTACTCTAGCATGTGTCAAAATCTTGTGTGTCATGTATAGATCTACGTTGTTTTTTACGTCTAAAACAACGGCGTCTATTGTGCTATATGTGACTATAATACTAACAATGCATATATTGACAACTACGAGATCGTCTTTCGTGACTCGTCTCATTGTAGATTCTAAACTGTCACACATGTTTGCAATCATACATAAATATCAAGAAACCAAACTTTGGGGAGAAAATTGGTAGAATCTCTCATGTAAGCTGATCTAAACCTGAAGTACAATCTCAACCATAGACTATGCTAAATTGACAACAAAGCGGGAGACAACTTATCACTAAACAATCATCAAATTCATGATCAAATGCATCAAAATTGATGCTCACATATGCATAATATCAACTCCACAATTTGCAAACTGCAAGCATACAATTTGGGACAAACAACTTGCTTGAGTGTAAAACACATAATCATATATGCAAGTAGAGAGCAAACCAGCTCAAAACACATTTCATAAGATAAATTGCTTGCAAAAATTTGCAAAAAACTTGTGACTTTCTATTTGTAGCCACACAAGCAAACACAATCTTCACTCTTGTGAGAGTGGATACAAGAACACTAAACTCTGTTTAAGCTCACAAAGTTCGTCAACGTGAGTCAAACTTGACTATCAAATTATAAGAGAGTAAAATTGTAGATACGCATAGAATATTGTGAGAATCTGGGAAAAATCCGATACAACTTCCCTTAAAAACTGAGTGAACTAAAGTGAACTAAAAAACTCCCACCAATATTGCATAACAAATCCACAAATGGTATATATGCACTGCCATAACCCTGGTAAACAAGCTCACTCTTGAAGCAACGGCTCTATGGACTTGTACCTGTTCAAAACATTATAAACCTGTGAACTTGGTACCTGCGAGCTGTGCTTAGCTCAAGCTGTATCTGCACATGCATATATGGCATGAAATTGCACAAAATCGTGCTAACTAGTCTTTGGAATGCCCCACATAATTGTGCATGGTTTGCATTGCATGAAAGCGCAAATTGCGAGCAATGTTATGAGCACGTATAGAGCTAGAAGAGAACAAGAGGAGGTGCTCACAATGTACAAGAACTCGGACTTGATGATAAGCTTAATATTGATTATAAGACTTAATACTTTATTAAGAGAGCTAGATACAAGACTTGGATTACATGACGAGAGTACAAGACAAAGCTTGATTGCAAGGACAAGACTTGAACATAAGACAAGAACTAGAAGGGGGATTTCCTCATAGGTGCCTCACAATTGGTGTTAGCAAAACTGAGGGTCTTGTGGCCCAAGACCCCTATTTATACTAGTGCTTGAGGAGGTTAGGACTTTCTAGGTTCTTCTTGAGGAGGTTAGAATCTTCTAGAACCTTCTTGATCCTTCCAGTTCTTCTAGAACCTTATGGATCCTTCTTCAACTTTCTAGAGCTTTCCAAAAACTTCTAGATTCTTTCGGAATCTTCTCCAAGCTTCTAGAAACTTCTAGATCCTTCTTCGACTTTCTAGAGATTTCTAGAAACTTCTAGATTTTTCCGGAATCTTCTCCATGTTTCTAGAAATTTCTAGAATCTTCTAGATCCTTCTAGATTCTTCTAGAGCCTTCTAGTGATGATGTAGGCGATGACATAGGCGATGATGCAGGCAGCAACTGACTCTCAAGCATCCATGACATTATCCCCTCCTTTAGCGACGAGTTCCACGAGGAGCTGTGGTGTGCCTTGAGTTGGGCTTCTATGGATGTTGTGATGGAACTCTTGGACTTTAAGAGATGCATGTTGTAGATTGTGTGTTGGTTCCTAGGTTCGTTCACTAACATCATAGCCTTTCCAATGCACTAAGTACTGTAACCTGCCACGCGAAACTCGAGAATCTAGGACTTTCTTTACCTCATATTTGTCATGTCCTTGAATCTTCATCGGAGGAGGTGGTTGTAGTGCTCTTCCTGGGATCTTATATGTGTGACAAGGTTCTAGGACTGAGACATGAAAGACTGGATGGATTTTCATGGATGAGGGCAATCAGAGTCGATAGGTGACTAGATTGACTTGATGGATAATTTTAAACGGGCCAAGCCTTTGATAATCAAGCTTTTGACAGGGACGAGATGAACGCAGATCACGTCGGAGAAGCCACACTTTACCCCCTTCTTTGTATTTTGGATGCTGTATGTGATGGAGATGCACTTTCCTTATACTTGGATTGAGCTTTTTTTATATGAATTGTAAGTTCTTTGTGAATTGCAGATAATTGTTGTGTAAGATGAATAGCAGCTGGATCCTTGACTTGATAGTTTTTGTGGATATCTTGTTTGGGATCTTGACCATAATTAGCAAAGAATGGAGTGTAACGGGTGGAGGCATGAAAATTGTTATTCTAGGAGAATTCTGCTAGCGGTAGGAGCTCAACCCAATTATCCTAGTGGTTGGCTCATAGCTCGGAAGTAATGTAAAGAGAGACCTAGTAGCCTCAAAATCTACCACCCTGTGAATGTCAACCTCCAGGTATATGAGATAATGCATGATGTTGAAAGTTGAGCCAGATGCCACCAACACAAATTTGTCATGTGGCTTGCCTTGGATGAAAGTGAGGTCATCTAGCAAATCGAAGTTTTTGAGAGTCGAGACGTGTACAATGGGGAAGGTGGGCCGTCCTCCCAAGAGTTAGCCTCAACTTCCCACATCCTCATTGAAAGAGTCTGAAATATTAGGCAACATGTCGCCAAGAAAATGTGATCGTTCCACTCTATGACTCTATTAGACGATGAGGTGGGGCATAACAAAGGTTGGTTTACTTCTAAGCAAAAGAACCTACCATCACACATGAAAAATTGCCACAAAGTGCTGGTAGGATTGTTCTATATGTATATGCTCATCCCTCTAATATATAAGTCATCACTGGCTACTTCAATGGCCTCCTCCCAAGCAGCTTGCACCCATTTATTGTGAGATCTCCTATAGGTAAAGAGGGGTTGGACTGGATCCCACACAATCACATAGTAGTCATTGTTCGATATGCTTACCCGTTGAACCTCCCAAATCTCCTCTTGCCCTACTTTCACAAGCCTAAGTGGAGGTAAATGACGACTTTGATAATTTCATGGATTCAACATCACCACGTGTTGAAATGACTCAATGAAAAAGCCTCCAATCAACCCTCCATCTGCGCATGCTCTATTGACATCCAAAGGGTAGTGCTAGAGGCCTAGGCTCAAAAATAGCCTAATGGACAAGGAGAAAACCCAAGAAGCATTGAAATGGAAAAATGATGGATGGACTCTGATAGAAAGCCCATCAACTTTAGTGTGCGCAATCCTAAAGTCACAAGGGAACCCTCTCTACCACTCCAACTCCTCATCCATGTGTTGTCATCAACAATGCTCCTCATCAACCTGCTGGTAGAGCGCAGAGAGAGAAAATCTAGAAGTCCAAGCCTATGAAAAACATGCTTGGTAAGTACCACTACCATTGCGTCAAGAAGCTCTATGAGGAACAAGGTGTCACAAATATGGAAGTACAAACTTCAGAAGAACACGCCCGATAAGAACCTGTGTCATTTTGGCAGAGAGCTCCATGTCAAACAAGGTGGCACGGCGCTCACAGATGTTGTAAGTTAGAATCAAAATGAGAGGGAACACTTACGTTAAGGGTCATCAATCATTTTACTCTGAAGCATTTATAATGTAAATGATAAATGAAACAACCAGTGAATCATTAGATGAGTTCATCAAACATGGGGGGGGGGGGGGGGGGGGGAAGCCTATCCATTGAAAGGAGACCAAAGAGAGGAGAGAGGAACCCTAAATGGAATCTAGTCTCATCTCATGTTTGGCAAACAGAAGGAGACGTCGTGTCCTCACAAAAGCACAATCATCATGCACATGTGTTTGATTGTAGCCTACTATTGGCACGTAATGATAAAAAAAACCGATTTTTAGTTTTGCAATTTCTTTATTGAGGTGTGTCATGCCATTTGCACAATTGTGCCCTCCCCATGCACCATCCTTAGGGAACCATGCATTCATTTATCGGGACTTTAATAATGCTTGTCTCGGCGGGGAGAGTAACACTTTAGGTCATACTCATATGCCAATGCACAGAAGGCAACAATAAGTCGGAATGTTTCTTTAGTAATCGCTTTTGTTAGTCAAGCCATGTTGGTACACATACCAACATATTGGTCAGTTAGGGAATCGGCTTAAATTGGATTATTGGTACAATGCATCGCAACGTGTTGATTAGACCCTACATTCCCACACTTTTGATAATGCCCCTCTATGGTTACAATATTCGGTTTTCCCATGGAAAGGCTTTTGCTAATGTAAACATGATGTAAATACAAGGCTATGATTCATGTTGCCATAGATTCACTCCTATACTAGTGTTGATGTACTTAATGATTATGGAGAAAACTACATGCACCCTCCCCTTGTTGCTAATGCTTGATGCCTATGCCAACACATAATTCATGACTATGTACAAAGCAATATTGTACTAAAAAATGTGAAGACAAATGTGTCTTTTTATTCCTTTTAGGTTTTGTATATAGAAGCAACAAGGGACTTCGTGTCCTTCATTGAAAGAGTACAAAGAGCCTACCCAGATGTTTGAAAATGTTGCAACCAATGAGGCAAAGCTTTTGATTTATCTTCATAGTCCTGAGCCATCACAAAGCATGTATATGTTGGTTCTTTTAGCTAGTTGTCTTTTGATTTCCAAATGTGAGACTAGGGCGGGTTTTCTTATGAAGGTTTGACCAAAAATTGTATAGCCTACACAAGCAACCAATGAACAAAGATGGTATCTTTAGTGATACTCGTTGTACTTGTAATGACGATAAAAAGTCCTTTAGATGGATTTCCTATGGCTCAAATTGGTGCTTCTCACAAGCATTATTGTTTATGGCTTGCATTTTTAAAGCTTTTATACCCCTCCTAATTGACTAGACTCCACCAATCCAACGCTACCACTTGAAAATCCAAACATGTGGATAATATACTCTATCTATGAGGTCATTCTAAACCTTTCCAAGAGTATATAAGATCACTATACTTGACATGTCAAAAAATATTCTGAAAACATTCCTCATAAAGGAGAACATGGTTTGGTGAACCTTACAAACCCACAAATGAAGGAGCCTTTCATACCACTCAAATTCATACCCTATATATATAATACTAGCTCTTGGTCAATGGAAGCATATAAAAACCGACTATCCTTTGACACTAAGAGAGCTATTAAACTCAATTCATGGCTCATCTTCCAAATGTACATATAATCACAAGATAAGTGCTCCAAACAAACCAATGACTCATCCATGGGGGTATCATGTTCACCTATGTGATGCAACTTGTACATGCATGCCCTAAAATACAAGTTCTGTACATAACATATAGCTAAATTCAGCTTTAAGCCATGGCTACAAGACTTCAAACTTTTCTACAAATATTTTGATGACATCCAATGGCTTGGCCTACTTTACCCCTAGGGTAATGCCACTATCATCAATGGTGAGGCTAGGAGGTAAATCAGGTTATTATACATCACAATTTTGGCATGAGCACCAAATTGCACAAGGGATTCTTAAGAAGAAAGTCCATCTAAACAAAAATGTCATAATAATCAATATCTAATTCTCCTAAATGATTTTCTCATATTAAACTGATCATTTAATGTGATGAAGGCCAGGGGAGAAAAAGTTAGAATATTGGTTAAGCTAGCAGATCGGCCACAGTAGGGATCCAAAGGGGGGGCCATCTGCAAAAGAATCATGTGCAACAATGGGCTAAAAAGACCCTAAGGTTCAGCCCATTAAGACTTCCAAAATGCTAAGGTTCCAAAATTCAAAGGTTATGTCCAAAGGTCAACCCTAGGGAAAATTGGATGCTTTGTGTGTGCCCTAAAAGTCTTTGCACATCCCTACATGGGAGGGGGCGAGCCCTAAAGGTAGGGGATGAGAGAGAAAGCCACACACACACACACACACACACAGGCTCCCTTTACACAAAGGGAATGAGGGACACATGTCAGCTCCCTAGGCCAGATGCCCACAAGGTGTGTCCAATTTCTATTGGATGACCCTTGAAGTGGACCAATGAGAATTAAGCTAGAGTAAATCTAGTTTAATTAATTTAAAAACATTTAATAAAGAAACCAATGAGAATTAAGTCTCCTAGAAGACTATTGGGCAGTCTCCCAAGGGGTCCAATGAGCATTCAGGAGCCCCATGGCTTGCCCGATTCCTATTGGCCAGGAGACAAAGGGGTTCAATGAGAGTTTAGTTTAATTATTTAATTACCTAAAGCTCTCACAAAAGGGGAAAGGGGGACACATGTCAGAAGGCTATCACTTATGCTGCTTAATTGTAATTGGCTTGACTTGGGGAGGGCCAATGAGGCTTCAACAAGAGCAATTAGCAAGAGGACTCGCCCAAGAGAGAGAGAGAGGGCTGATTTTTGCAACGCATTATCACACACACACACACACTCACACAAGCTCATGTGTGAAGAAAGAGAAGACTATCTCTTCCCAAGCTTTAATGGAGAACTCATCACCTACTCCAAGCTTGTGAGATAGAAGCCTACATCAACACTCTCTTGGCATGTGGATGCAAATCCAACCAAGAGCCAAGCTTCAATGCATGCTCATCTCCTCTACCAAGCTAATTACTAAGCTAAGCTATGCTACATATGAGTGATTATATGAGGAGATGTACATCTTTCTCGTAAGATACTCCTTCTTCCTCTCAATCTACTCTCATGCCTTGCTAGCTCTCACCATCTTCGAAGGTGTGTGAGGTCTTGGGTCTAAGAATGGGGATAATTCAAGTTGTGTTTGTTAAGTGTTTTGCTTAGTGCATGAAGTTTCCATCTTCATTGCACTAGCTAGTTTTGAAGGAACACAAAGAATTGTATTGTACAATGTCTCTCTTGATGGGAGAAACCATAATACAAAGCCTTTTGGACGGGGGACCGGCTCCATGAAAATCCGGTCCTCAACTGTTGTCAATAGCTTAATTTCTCTCTCTTTTGAAAGTATTGTTGATGCTATCTAACTAGGTGTTATGCTTTTTGTTGCTCTCTCCACCCAAGCACTCTTGTAATTCTCATTAGGAATCTATTCTAATGAAATGCCCACTATATTCATGCTAATTTCTGCTACACATAAGTTATTAGGCCATTAAATGTTACAAAAATCTACCATCAATCCCTACACTTCAATGCATTCATAGAAGCAATAATAGGTCATCAGAATGAATGGTCATGTAGGTAATCCTAACACAACACAAACCAATACTTTTTTATCACTTTGACCCCCATCTTGCTACAAAACTCCAGTGACCAAATTTTGTCGCAATGGTTTTGAAAAAGATCAAGATTTGGAGAAATATTCACCACTATTTTGGTACTTTTCAACCCATCACACCCTTTTGTAACCCAGCTCTATGGAAAAATCTCTTGCATGACGGGCACTAGGGGCCTATTGCCCTTACAATGTTTGTTCGGAACCTTAGCTACATGATGGTTGGAGGGCCACACATTTTTTTGGATATGTAATTATGGTAAAACATGGTGAAAACCCACCCTTGTATGGATAATAATGGGAGCGCATGGTAGAAGCCAGCCCAATTTTTTTTTGAATTAATCAAGCTACATGGCATACAAAAAAAAATGTACCGAGAGAAAGACTATAACTTCATAAGTTCATAATAATCTGTACTTACGCATTATAAGAGAGGATCAAGCACACACAAAAATGCAAAACAAAGGGACTTCAAAAATAGAAAAACCTAAATCACTTTATTTGTTCCTAAACAAAATTAAATGAAAAAAATTCATTATTCACTTCAAAATGCTTTTAGAAAAGGCATAGGAAACATGTACTCAACTTTAAACCAACAAGAATAAGACAGCAAAAAGGCTTAATCCTAGAAATCATACTCCACATAACAACCTCTAAAATAACAGATTTAAATCCTAATGTAAGATAATTACTTGAATTGAATACTACTACAAACCTACCTAGTAGAGACAAAACATAACCAAAGAAGAACAAAGTTCAAAACTTGACAATATACGACCTTAACCTTACTACTTTTCTAAACATGAAGAATAAGATTATTACCTTTATCATGCATAGCATGGACAACATTTATGACATCCCTACTCATGTCATAAGTGCCCAATAGTTGCAGGTTTGTATATGGTTCATTCATGATGTGAACATACTCTATAAAACCAATAACATAAGTTCTATCACCCTCCAGAGTTGATGGGCACTTCTCATGCATGACCTAATGTGTCATCGTACCCCCACTCTGCCTTGCACAAACCAATTAACTAAGTTCTATCACCCTCTGAAGTTGATGGGCGCTTCTCATGCATGACCTAATGTGTCATCGTCCCCCCACTATATATCCCCACTCTGCCTTGCAAAAACCAATGAACTAAGTTCTATCACCCTCCAGAGTTGATGGGCACCACTCATGCATGACCTAATGTGTCATCATCCCCCCACTCTGCCTTGCACAAACTCACGAAGGTTTCAAACCTACCCATTTCACCATTACCCAATAACCGCCCATACACAAAGCACTCCCAAAATCACCCATTGTATCTCTCTCTTGTATTGGTGGGCACCCATTGTACCAGTAATCATACATACCCCACACAATTCCAGCCAATAACACTTCTACATTCAATTTGGTATCTCTTATTTTGTTCTTAGACACGGTATTAGATTCAACAATATGTAGCAAATTGGTCTCATAGGTCATTTGGCCTTTTGAAGATGTTAATATATCATTTCATTTCATGTCTCTATCTCTCTCTCTCTCTCTCTCTCTCTCTCTCTCTCTCTCTCTCTAATGCTGGTATGCACAGACCTCATCATGATTTCAGATACATGGCTACTTCGGATGGCCCACCAAAAGTTACCTAGTCACACCCTCATCAAGGCATTCTTCTTGATCGAACCATCCAGCTTGGCCGCCCACGAGCCCCGAGGATGCGAGGATCTTCACACCGATGAGGTCTACATTGGAGGCTACAGAGCATCATTGAGCGACATCAATCACGTTGGGATGATCACCACTGTCTACTTCCCCCATTGTGCACCTCATTAGTCCTCATGTACCCACTCCCCATATGTTTTAAGCTGATGTATTATGTGATGAGGACATTGATGATGATGAGGATATAGGTTATACTTGCATACCTGCCCACTCTCGATACCTTAATTTAGTTTTATCTTTATGTTCCCTGGACATTGTACTAAAGTCACACATGGTTGTAACCTTTTGGTCTGATAGGTCATTTTGGCCATTTGAAGACGTTGATATACCATTTCATTTCATCATCTGTGTGTGTGTGTGTGTGTGTGTGTGTGTGTGTGTGTGTGTGTGTGTGTGTGTGTGTGTGTACTCGACGAAGGAGAGATGGGTGAGGGCGAAGGAGAGATGGCCAGTAGGAGTCGCTGAAGAGAGATGGGGTGGGGGCGAAGAAGAGATGGCCGGTTGGGGCCACAATTCATTGTGGGAGCAAAAATGGCTCCCACAACAAATTTGGGCTTTTTTTTTTGAAGTGCGATGCTGTTGTCTATACGACGCTTTACAGTTTGTATGAGCGTCACATTGCTTAAGTGACACATGTAAATTTTATAGGCATCCCTACTTACAAAGCATCCCTACTTACACCTTGAACATCGTGTTCCAAGATTTGGGATTAGACTCCCATATTCCAATACCTACAAGGCACACATCGCCAAACATGTGAATGCGCTTGTATTCAATTTTAATATTCGCCTAGTACCCATAATAAAGAAATTCCAAAACTAACAATCCGTTTTTTTAATCATTACGTGCCAATAGTAGGCTACAATCAAACACACGTGCATGATGATTGTGCTTTTGTGAGGACACAACGTCTTGTTTCGTTTGCCAAAATGAGATGAGACTAGATTCCATTTAAGGTTCCTCTCTCCTCTCTTTAGTCTCTTTTTAATGGGTGGATGGGCTTCCCCCATCCCCCTCCCCTCTCTCCCTCCATGTTTGACGAACTCATCTAATGATTTATTGGTTGTTTCATTTATTATTTACATTATAAATGCTTTAGAGTAAAACAAGCGATGGCCCTTAACGTAAGCGTTCCCTCTCATTTTCATTCTAACTTACAACATCTATGAGCGCCGTGCCACCTTGTTTGACATGGAGCTCTTTGCCAAAATGACAGGTTCTTACTAGGCATGTTCTTGCCAAGTTTGTACTTCCATATTTGTGACACCTTGTTCCTCATGGAGCTTCCTGCCGAAATGGTAGTGGTACTTACCGAGCATGTTTTTCATAGGCTTGGATTCCTAGGTTTTCTTTCTATGCGCTCTGCCAGCAGGTTGATGAGGAGCATTGTTGTTGGCAACACATAGATGAGGAGTTGGAGTGGCAGAAAGGGGTTCCTTGTGACTATAGGATCACACACGCCAAAGTTGATGGGATTTCTGCCAGAGTCCATACATCATTTGACAATTGCAATGCTTCTCGATTTTCTCCTTGTCCATTAGGCTATTTCCAAGCCTAGGCCTCATTCATTACCCCTTGGATATCAACAGAGCATGCACAAATGGAGGGTTGATTGGAGTATTTGTCGTTGGGTCATTTCAATAGGTGGTGGTGTTGAATCCATGGAATCATCAAAGTTGCCCACTTCCACCTATGGAAGTAGGGTAGGAGAAGACTTGTGAAGTTCAACTTGTGGCAAGCGTATCAAGCAATGACTACTACGTGATTGTGTGGGATCCAATGCAACCCATCTTTACATATAAAATATCTCACAATAGTTGGGTGTAGGCTGGTTGGGAGGAGGCCAGCCAAGTATGCAACGATGATTCAGATGTTCGAGGGATGAGCATATACAGATACATCAGTCCTATTAACACTTTGTTGCAGTTTTTCATGTGCGATGGCAGGTTCTTTTGCTTAGAGGTAGACCAATCTTCATTATGTCCCACCTCATCCTCTAATAGAGTCATAGAGTTCGTTCTGCAGCTCTCAGATCGGGAGTATCTTTTGCAAGCATTTTGAAGGGTCCTGACTCTAAGGTAATTGGCGATGTTGTCGCAACACCTGAGACTTCAAGTGATACAATCCATGAAAGTCTAAAGAATGTTAGGACTCACCTTGCACAAGAGCTTAAGGAAGTCAAGCAGCTGGATACCAACTCGAATGGTATCAAAAGAACTTTCTCACAGGCAGAAAGCAATGGCGTAGTTAAAGACGGATTAACGGATCGATCCTTTTGTGCTCTTAAGAAGTCGTTGCCATAGCAAGTGGAGGTCACGGAGGTCGTCACTGTCACGATTCTGCCAACTTTGATTAAAAAACAGCTAGCCATGCAAGCCCAACTGACGCTTGTGTTCGACTTCAGTGGGAGCATCTCGAATAGATATGAGTTGATGCAATGGATTCAAAGGTTGCAAATCCTTGGGCATGGAGGAGAGATTGAAAATACTACTTACCTAGCCAAGGGGTTTTGCTCAGTTAGATTCAAGGAGGTATCCAACGTTTCAAAGTTCCTTGGTAAGGATCCCCTTACATTTAACAGACAACATTCTGTGTTCTACCATGGGAGCCAATGTTCGACTCTGTTGAGTCCGTCAAGAGGATCCATCCTATTTGGGTGGAGTTTGCGGGCCTACCTAGTTGGCTCTGGGATAATATCACGATGCTTGCCAACCAAGTGGGCACCCCCTTGTTTGTCCCTAAAAGGAAGGGTCTAGGAAGGTTCTCTAATCCGATTTGTATAGGATGGAATCGGTCTAAGACACCACCGAAATGTATGGTGATCAACGTTGGAGCTAGTCTTGTTACTATTCCGCTCAACTTTGGGACTTATTTTGGGGCGTACTCCGAGTGCAACAAATTTGGGCACTTTGCCAATGAGGACTGTTGGGCGATTACACCGCTAGCGGTGGCTATGATAGCCAGAACTCAACCGACAAACAAGAATGTCAGACGAGGACGGAGCTTGACCCGCAGGCGCATGGAAACAAATAAGTGAGTGTCAAATCACCTACTCGACCTTCTGATGACAATCACTACCAAGAAAATCAAACCTAAGTTCTCAAATACGCAAATGACCGAAATTCGTACTACAAACAAATGCTATCCGAAACATGATCTAAAGTCATTGAATCAGCCTCAAACTCAAAGGGGGGTCTCTACACTAGGTAAGGACAATACCCTATGAATCTACAATATAATCTCAACCTGTAACCACTCCGTGCGGTAAACGCGTATGAAGACAGGCCGAAAAATTCAGGTGACCGAATTTCAACTCCGATGATACTAATGTGTGGCTCTATTCGCTGCAAATCTGTCGATATATGGCACGCTCAATTCCGACACACAGATAGGGAGAAAACTCACATAGAAGCTCGTGGGAGCTCACCTCGCGTAGAACCCGAATGCACGCACACTTGGAATCGGTGCGTAGCTTTCGCCGTTGCTAACACAATGGCAGTGTCGCTTCTCCAATGACGGCTACGTAGCTCGCGTAGCAAGAGGATAAGACTCTCTCTCTCTCACTCTCTCTCAGACACAGTCACGGCGCTTCAAAAGTTATCTTGATTAATCATTCAAAAAACTTGTCCTTAGGTTTACAATAATTGGCTCTTATACTTCAGCCTTGGAAGTGTGAACACATCTCTAATCTAATTACATAAGCAGGTGAAACTACTTGGGGAATACAAGCTGGAAACTCAATTGAGTCCCGCTAGTTACAATGAATCGGCTCCATAAAAAATGAAATGTCGGAAAGACATTTATTACAATAAGTGTTTACAAAAATATGAGTGTGAGCAAAAATGTCTAGGTGTAGTCCTCTGCTCAACACTCGCCCCTTCCACGTCCATGTCATCCCTGACATGACATCCTTGCTTTGTCTTTAGTGGAGTCCCGTCGATTTCAGCATCTGAAGATGTGACTCGTATCTTAGGTTTCCAATAGTCAGTGTAGGGCCGAATATCTTACTTTCATGAGTAAAAAAACCAGTATAGAATGCCTCCTCAAAGGCCTGCATGTGGAAACTTGGCATAAACATGATTCTCTGATAAAAGAGATGGAATACTTTTGGAGATGGCTGCAAGGCTAAATCATACATCATATCTGTGACTGTGTCGGCCGTTGACAACAATGTTGAGCTGGTAGCTTTATCCGGCGCGAACACCTCAATGCAAGCCAATAATGTTTTGCAAATGAGCATTTGACACGAAAGGTCAGGAGAGCCAGTAAAGAGCTTAATGGTGCCCGTTAGGGTTTTCACCATGTAGGCCTTACTTATTCTCTCTCACGCCTTCGGTCCTGGCATCCTGGGGTAATTAAGCCAATTCGGCTTCTTTGCTGTGATTCTGTCATGTTCTTGGCAACTCCTGACTCGTGGCACTGGACAGAATGTCGCATCTTCTCTAACTTCCTTGGGTGCCTCCACCAAATAGATTAGGTAGGTTGGATACTTTGTCAACCACCCTTTCCTCCATCTCGGCTAGGAGTCTACTATCTTCTTTGATTCCTCCTCTTTTGTGATGTCGCCTTCGTATAGCGCGACATACTGCTCTTCTTCTATCCTTTTCTTTGTCTTCTGCACTTTAAACTTTAGTAGAGGAAGGGGCAATGTAGGTTGCATCCATTGTTCTTGCAGCACCTTAGTATCCACCCCTTGAGGTCCAATGGAGAACAAGAGTCTTCTTTCCCACTCCATGGCCGCCTTTGCACTCTCCTCTGTTGCCTTCTCTATCTGCTCATGCAATCTTTTTTCCTCCTCCTCGGTAAGTCTGGAGGTTGCGGTCTCGTCTTGTGCAGGGGTTGGATCTTCACTTGTTGTGGCTTCCCCAGTCTCTGGAAGCTCCACGGCTGCCCCGCCTGTTTCTTCTTGTTGATCCTCTATATCTTGTATCACTTTGTCTTGCAGATCTTGGAGCTGCTTTTGGAGGGCCTCATTCTCCGCTCTCAGTGCTTGGGTCTCTAATGTTAGTCGTTCTTCGACAGCCAATGAGCCCTCCGCAATGTGCAATCTCTGCACTTGCTCTAGCCGCAATTCTCTTTGCAAACTCCGAATTTGATCTTCCAAACCGGGGATTATTGCTCCCTCTGGCTCTACTCCTGCTCTGCTAGCTCTTGGTGTGGATCTAAGCCTTAGGATTGTTCTATCCTGCAGCTCCATCCTTTCTCGAAGCTCAATGAGCTCGTCCTTTGCAGCTTCCAATTCCTCATTAATTCTTTCCTTGGCTTCTTGTGCACTGGCCACCTCTCTTGAAGCATCAGCAAGTTGGAGGATTAGTCCATCTCTTTCATTTTCTGCTTCCAGGAGAGATGCCTTGAGGTACTCTCATTCTTCTAGTGCACTCTCATATTTTGTTTCCATCTCCTCTTCTCTCTTTTCCGCTTCTTCTTTGTTGTCCCTCATTGTCTTTGATCAGACTTTGATCTACTGCAACAATTGATGCACTTTCTGGATATCTTTTTCATCCTCATCTTGGAGCTCATCCTCCTCTTCAAGCTCATCCTCTGCCTTCTCAGGTACCAACCTTCGCTCTTTGTCGAATCGATTCTTGGTCCTCCTCTCCTTTCCTCTCTGTTCTTCCTGTGTTAAGGTAATGCCATACACAACTTTGAGGGCCTCTTCGTGAGTATACCCTGTGTCGATTAGAACATCATATTGCTCTTTCTTCATTTGAATTGGATCCGTTGCCTTCTCCTCTTGCTGTATTTCAGACTTTTCTGGCACCTCCACCTGCACTTCAATAGTCGTTTCCTCCACTATCTTTTCCTCTTCTTCAGGACTAGACTCTTCTACCTTGCTCTTGCCCTTTTCATCTCCTTTCAATTTAGCTTTAATGTGCCGAACTTCTGCTTCGGTGTATGGCTCTACCGGTTGCTGCTCCAATATAGCTTCTGATTCTTCATAAGCCTTGATATATTGATCGTACTGATCAATATGGGGTCTGGTTGAGCTGGCTCCGACTTTAGTTGGGTTTGGTACCCACTTTTCCTCAAAATATCCCTTTAAAGCTCGCTCGACTCTAAACTGTTTAATCAGCCTCTCCATTCTGGCGGCTTTCTGGCTCAAAGTTTGCTTGGGAACGGGTTTGTTCTTGGTCTTTTTCTTGAGGGGCTCGTCTGCTTCTTCTTCTGGCTCGGAAACAATCTCTAGCTTCCACCTTGCCCTTGTTGACACTCTCTTGGTGACCTCTGGCTGGTCTTCATCTTCATCTATCTCTCTTAGCCATTGGTTTTGAGAGGGAACCTTTGGCCATTGGTCCCTTGCTCCGATAGCTTCATAAGCTATCTTAGTCAACACTTCGGCTCCCCCAATGTACTTTGGCTTCTCGTTCTGCATAGCAATTACTTGCTCATGAATGTGCTGAGCATAATTGACTTCCTTCGGGATGTTTCTCTTTATTGCCCAAGTGATGGTTGTGGCAATGGCATGTGGTGGTGTGGTATACTTTTGTGGCCTTTTGCTGCATATGTGTAAGAATTGGTTGTAGAGCCGGCAAAGCTTTGCCGCTCTCGGATCTGCCATGTCTTCATAGGTGACATTTTGCTTCTTTGGCCCATACACTTCTATAGCTTCTCATCTTTCTGTGACTGAGCTTCCTTTGTTGTGCAGCTTCAGAGCATCTGCAATGAGCTAAGGAGTGATAATCACTTCAACTTTTTCCCCGTCCTAGGCTGTGAGTGTAGCCATTCCATCTTTTTGTATGGTGGTTACCAACTCATACACTCTTTGAGCATCTACTCATGATGGTATGGAAGTAAAAAAGCTGCGGAGATCTGCCCTTTCCAGGGATCTGCTTATCTCCTCCGTTCTGCTGTAGTCCACCAGTTCTTGGGGAATCATTGGGATATCCATTGTTTGTCCCCGTGGGTCTCTGAAAGTACCTTGGTATATCTTTATCCCCTGATCTTTTAACACCGCTTCTTCTATCCAAGTCTTTGTGGGCTTGAGAGTCTCTGGGGGAATAGAAAATGGCTCGGCTTCTGCTATTGCTTCATTGAGTGTCATTCTCTTTCTCTTTGATGAAGACTTCCCCGAATCCATGGATCTTGTAACTCCAATTTCAGAAGTTAGCGTCTTTTCCAGTACTGAAAGCCAAAATTAAGCTTTTAACTGTCCAAATGACTTAAAAATTGAAACTTAAGCTATTCAGGGCCTAAGGATGCAATGCATATGGAAAAATATGACATTTGGGTGCAAAATCATGCTGGAGACATCATACGCGTATGATGTCTTTTGTGTCAAAATGGCTTGATATTGGTTGTGCTTGTAGCTGATAGTGCATACATCCATTCTATATGCCTGGATTTGAATTTGGGTCCCATTTGGTCAAGTTATGGTCATTTTAGTCCTGGTCAGGCTCTTTGCAAGATATTGAGTGGGAATTGGATTTTGTGATCCAAATTGGATGAAACTTGGTGGTTGGCTCTCAAATGGCATGTAGATCACTTCTGTGTGGTGGTTGCAACCCTGAAATGCAAAAATCAAGTAGGGAGACATTATACGCGTATGATGTCTTTTTGGGTAAAATTGAACCATTTTGCATTGTAAGTTGGATTTGGCTTTATATAGGCTTAGACAATGATTTTATGAAATTTGGGTATAGTTTGGACAAAAATTGGCCCTGGAGACATCGTACACGTATGATGTCTTTTGTGTCATTTTTGCATGAGATTGGTTCTGTGGGCTCCTCATATGATAGTAAAGGACTGTGTGTACTCAAATCTGGACTTGAAGTTGAGTATGATGAATTTTGCCAAGATCGGGCTTTAAACATAGGATTTTCTACTGATTGGACTGATAGAGTGATCCCCTGGACCAAATGGTACCAAACTCCATATGTGGCATGTATTTGATATATATAATGGATATATGATGAAAGATGATCAATTTTGGCTCTGTATGTGCAAAGTGACATCATACGCGTATGATGTCTTTTTGGCCAAAATGGTACTTTTTGGTTCAAGATAGCTTGTGCATGTGTTGAACAACATCCCTACAAAGTTTCATTGAGTTTGGAGCTATTTTGGCAAATTTAGGGCCATAAGTCGATTTTTTGCCCTACTTTGCGTCTTTTTAGTTTCCAATTGGTTTTTCAACTCCAAGTCTCATGATACTTTATACATTTGATGTTGTTAGCATGTAGAAAGAGGCTATGCATTCATGTGTTCAAGATGATGTGAAAATCATGCTATGAGACATCATACGCGTATGATGTCTATTCTTGATAAAAAGTGTTTTTTGTGCAAAGCATGGTTTGTGCTAGTGCCCTAAGCCCTGCTAACTAGTTTTCAACCTTAAAAATCATTAGTTTAGTTAAAAGCCCCCTTTGTAGGCATTTCAGTATCCGAAGTCGTCTTTTGGTGTTGGAGTTGATTTTCCTCGATCTTTCTCTTCGAGAGTTGCATCCCGAGCTCGTTTGAGGTGTTGGGAAGTCGTCTATATGGTTGGACTCGACTTTGGTTTCTTCTTTTCCACCTTTAACCATTTGATTGCCCGAAAGCGTCTTTTTCACCATTGGTAAGTGAAATGGCTTTCTTTTGGGTTTTGCTTGTACACATGTGTCATCGATGACTATTTGAAGTTGCTTGTGAAGTTTCATGGCAGTCGGTCGTTAATTTTGGCCGTTATGCCAAAATGACGCTTTGTGTGTCTGCCATCGAATCGGTTGTTTTGACCCACTTTTGGTGGTCCAAACCTGGAGATACTCCATGGCTGCATTGTCCTCGATGTTGTCAAGCTTCTTGTGAAGTTTGGTGTCGTTTCAATAACTTTTTCTTGTTTGCCGCTTGCAGGCTCTCTTGAACTAGGGTTTTGCCAGTTGGTCTTTCTTGTACTTTGAGAGTTAGGAACTCATATTCTACACTAGGGTAAGCCACCTATTGGTTCTTGCATGGTTTGGTTAGGCGGTTGTGCCTCTACCTAGCATTCTACCCCTTTCCCATCTTCTCTTGTTTCTTTGTTTTGGTTAGTTTTCGCGACAAAAGTTAGTGATAAGCATCAAAGCTTATGGCAACGAATCTACCTCTCATATCTGGAGTCCTCTGAGCTCTCGTAGCGGTCGTAGAAGGTTGGATGCTCCTGTGTGCTCTTTGCTCTCTCCAAGTGGGTAATAGTGCAAATGAGCTTGTAAGTGAAGTAAAAAATACTTGACTCTGGACTTCCCGGCTCACTTGTTACCAAATTTTACATGTGATTCTATCTCGTCGTGAAATGCACTTTAGGATTTGAAATTTCTCAATTTGGACTCCGTTTGACCTGTTTCTGAGATATTTGTCCACTTTGTCAAAATTCTGCCGTTTCGGGCTTTCCGCAACTTTTCCCGAATTGTGCCCAATTTTTACCATGGGTTTCTCTTGTCATTAGGATCATCACCATCTATTCTTTTCTTTTTTTTTATCTTGTTTCACCTGTTTTCTTATTTTTCTTTTACTTTTATTAAGAAAACTCTAAAAAATAAAGGAAAATAGCAAATCGAAATAAAAAAATTCCAAAAATACACCATAATTATCTGGTAGCCCCATGTATATGTATATACACTTATTTGTGGTTTCTTGGCTTGGATTACCACTTTTTTTCTACTTTTTGGCTCCAAAAACACGCATATTTAGTCGTATTTACAAACTTGGAGACTCAAATTCATCATTTGATCTCTTATTATTGCAAAACAAAGTACATAAAATATTATCAATATCCGCAATCAAACATAAAAATTCGAAATCATGTAAGACACTGCCCTCGTAATATCATTTTCTTTGTCCTTACAAACTTCTAGTTCCTGTATACCTGTATACCTCCCCCCCTCCTAGTCTGAGTCCTCCCGGACGACTATGAAGTGTCTGAGGGTGAAGCCTTGTAGTTGTTGTGGTCATGCCTGGTGAATTCAATTGTAGAGCAATGAAATAGCAATATTTGCAATAATGCCGCTCTTTGTTTGATTGTTAGGCTTTTGGGCAATATTTGGGTTGTCTGTAGCACTGGTGTTGTAGAATCAGTACCTGGATTCTTGTTAACATTTGTGTCCTTTTTGATAATCCAAATCTGCTTGACTTTAGGTTGTGATGGCTCTGTCCTTGAATACTGAGGATTCTCTGTTGATTGTACTGAAGGGAGTTCCTGTTTACAAATCTTTGGAATCCAAATTTCCTTGCTATGGCTTTGTGCTGTCAGCAACTTCTTTGGAATCCAGATCAGTTTCACTGAATTTGGTTGTCTGATACTCTGTTGTCTGGTGTTGAAGACTTTGTTTTTCACCTTTGTTCTCTCTGGCACAACCTTCTTTGGCTTCCATACCAACTTTGAGTCTGTCTTTATCCAAGGTTGTGCTGTGTGTGTATTTTCTGTCTTCTCTACCCATATCTGAGATTTCTTCTTTGAGGAGCGTTCCGGTTGTGTAGATGTGGCTTTTGGTTGCCATCGCTCCTTCTTCACCTCTTTAGGTCGTTTACCCTTGTCATTGGATTCTTCGGCTTGCACCTGTACGGTTGCTTTGGAGAACGGAATGGATTGACTTTCCTCCTCATATTTGATGTTAACTGAATCTGAGCACCAATTAATCATCGCATTGTACTGCTTTTGCCATGGTTGCCCTAGTAACAACGGATGTTGCGTAGCTTTGTCTTCAACCACATAAAACATATGTGGATACACATATTGATTTATTTGTACGTGCAGTACTGTGCATCCGATTGTCTTAATTGAGTGTGCTGAATAACTCTTCAACTCCTGTTTGGCAGTTTGCAACCTAGTGTCATGTTTCAATTGTTTGTACAAACTGACTGAAAGCAGGTTAGCTTGTGCTCCTGAATCCAATAGTGCTGTGGCATTAATCTGGTTTGGCCCCACTTTGACCTCAATGATGGGCTCTACTTTGTCTTCACCCATCTCTGATACACCGACTGCGTTTATTCGTAAGGCTCCTTCATTGCGTTGTTGCTGACGCAATAGTCTTCTTTTCTCCATTCTTTCTTTTGCTTTCGCTTGCGCTTCCTCAACAATCTTTTTCTTTTTCTGAAGTCACAGTTTATCTTGGTGTATTTTGAGAAGCATGTCCTGGGTTAGTGGCAAATGATACTTCTTCAATCTACAGCCACTAATCTAGTTTGGCATTTCTTCTCCGTCTAATGTAGCAAGCTTGATGGCCACGCTTAGTGATAGATCATTAATCACAAGTGGTTCCGTCCCTCGCTTTTTAAGTTTTTTTGCATGCTGTTTTAGAGTGTATACTAGGACAAAGTCCCCAATCTTAAACTCTTTAGTTCGTACATGCTTATCAAAGAACTCTTTTTGTCACCTTTTCTGAGCGTAGATTGAAGCCACTGCTTTTAAGCGAAGCTCATCTAGCTTTTCAAGGTCGTCTATTCTATCTGAAAGCTCATGTTCTGTCCAGTCTAATTCCTTAGCTACTCTCAGTGTTGGAATTAAAAATTCTATTGGTAAAATAGCATTCAAACCAAAAACCATGTTGTACGGGGTCATCCCTATCGATGTTTTATATGCTACCCTATACGCCCATAATGTCGAATGCAATCTCTGGTCCCAATCAGTTCTCGACTCAGATACAATCTTTGTAAGAACCGTGCATATGGTTTTGTTTGTCGCTTCAGCTTGTCCATTGGCTTGTGGATGATATGGAGCTGATTTGCGATGTATTACCATGAATTTGTCTAGAAGGATCTCTATCACTTCATTTATGAAGTGTGTGCCTCGATCACTCACAATTTCTATTGGTAATCCATATCGTACAAAGACTCATTCATACAAAAATTGTGCCGTGGTCCTGGCATTGGGTTTTTTGAGTTGCTTTTGCCTCAACCCACTTTGTTAGATAGTCCGTCGCCACAATGATGTATTGTGCATGAGTCCTATATGCTGGAGGTGAGATAGGTCCAACATAATCAATCCCTATTTTGCAAAGGCTCTTGCTCCCATCATTAGTCTAAGTGGCATATCATCTCTTTTCGGTGGTACTTTTGTCCGCTGACAACAATCATCACATCGTTTTACATATTCCTCAGCGTCCATGTGTAATGTCGGCCACCATATTCCTGCAGCTAAGAAAATTTTTGTTGTCTTATCACCTGAGAAATGGCCTCCACCTACTCCTCCACGAGCCTTCTCTAGGATTATCACATACTCCGACTCTGATGCACATATCCTAAGCTGGTTGTCCTTTCCTCTCTTAAAGAGTTGATTTCCTATTAAAGCGTAATCTCGCACTTCTGTCTGTACAGCTCTCTGACACGCTTTGAGGTTCCCTCTGGAAAAGTTCTGTCTGTGAGATATTCAACAATATAATGACTCCATTCAGGAGCGATCATTATCTGATACAATGTTGAATACTCAGTGGGCGGTTTTGACGAACATGTTATACATACCGTGACATATTCATGTACACTCTCTTTCATTCGTAGCCAGTAGACTCCCAGTTGTAACAGATTACTATACGTATTTCTTCTTGAACAATGAAATGCACATTCGTGAACATATGCTTCTCGCAAATATATGTTATATTCTTCAGGATTGATGCATAACCTTAAAATGTTATCGGTTCCTAAGTGATACAACCTTCTTGCAATCAACTGAAGATTTTTAGATTGTTGAACAATAACTTGTTTCTGGTTGTATTCTTTTCGATCAAACTCTCTTCCATGGTTAATAGATTAACAACATCCTGAGACCACTTTGGTATCATCTCTATGTTGAATAGGTACGCATCCGGTATGTCATCATCTACACCTATAGGGTCTTCTACATTCGTCAACCTTGAAAGGTGATCAGCTCTGAGATGTGTCTTTCCTTTCTTTACTACTACCGTGAAGTCGAATTCTAATAAGATGATGAACCATATTACTATCCGTCCCGTATTGCATGGTTTGTTCACTAGGTAGAGCAAGGCTTGATGATCTGTGAAAAACACAAACTTATTGGCTAGAAGATAATGCCGAAATTTCTTCACAGCATAAATCATTCCTAATCCCTCGCGCTCCGTTGTTGTGTAATTCCTCTCAGCATTGTTGCGATGTCGACTAGCATAGCAGATTGGAAAATCCATGTTTGCTTCTTCTGGCTGAGCCAGGATGCATCCTATTGCATATGCCGAAGCATCTATATGCACATGGAATATCTTCTCCCAATCTGGTGATTTCAAGACTGGAGCAGTGATGAGTGCCTCTTTCAGTTTCTTGAAGGATTCCTCACACTCCTCTGTCCATTCGTAATTCACTATTAGCCTGTAAAGTGGTTGGCCTATTATAGCGTACATGTAAATGAATCGTCTATAATATCCACAATGTCCCATAAAGCTCTGCACTTGTTTCGCGTTGGCTGGTCTAGGCATATCCACTATTACTTTTATCTTTTCCATATCCGTGGATATCCCGTTATGTGAGACAATATGTCCCAGAATTCTGCCTTGTCGGACCATAAACACACACTTCTCACGATTGAGACAAATGCGATATGTCCTACATTTCTCGAATACCTATCTTAGGTGTTCTACATGCTCATCTCTCAGAAGAGAGTGTACATACAAATCATCCATGTATATTTCTAGAAACAACCTCAAGTACTCTTTGAAAGCATGAGTCATCAGTTAAACCAAAAGGCATAACTCGATACGCATAAATTCCCCACTCCGTTGCAAAAGCTGTTTTGTGTTGATCCTCTGGGCAATGGCAAGCTGATTATATCTTGAAAATCCATCTAGAAAGGAATATGCTCTTTTCCCTAATACACGTTCTAGAACATGATCAGTTATCGGCAAGGGATAATTGTCCCTGATTGTCGTAGCATTTAATTTCTTTAGATTGACACACACTCGGAGTTTCCCGTTTTTCTTAGATACTACCACAATCGGAGATACCCAGTCCGTGTGTTCAATCTCATATATGAATTCACCTTCCATTAGCTTGTCTATTTCCTCTTTGATTTGCTTAACAAACGTGTCATTATACGTGTACGGTCTCTGTCTGCTAGACTTAACGTCTTGTTTCAAAGGAATCGTATGTTGGCATATTGATGGATCGACTCCTTTCAAGTCCTTGTACGACCATGTAAACACATCCCTGTATTCTCTGAGAAGACTCAAAAGTCTCTCTTCTTCTTCCGGAGACAAATCTGTAGCTATGTACACCGGTCTAGGTTCCTCTCCTGGAGCTGCTAAATCAACCTTTTTAGCGTCCTCCGGTCCATCATAGGATTCATTCTCCTTTCTTTCTCTGATAGGTTGGGTTAATATCACCTTCCTATCCTCTATCGTAAATTTCCTGTAGTGAGAGGGAACATCCATGTTTCCTTGACATTGGCATTTGCGTCCTCACCACTCTCAATTTCAGTCGTCCAAACTTCTTTCAGAGTTTTCTTTAAACTCTCTGTACTTGTTTCGGCGTTCTAATTTGGACTCTTTGTTTTCCTTGTTTCTAATGTTCTTTTCCGCTTTATCTGTTTCGGTTTTCGTTCCACTGGGTTGAACTCGATTTCTTGAGCTTCGTTTGTCTTTCCGTGAGCTCGTTTCCACATTTCCTCTCATTCTTCCGGAAATCTTGTCCTTGACACAATCTTCCACCTTTACTAGCATTAGGAATTGGTTTTTCCCTCTTATCCTGGGCATCGGAGTGTTTCTAACCCCTTTCGTTTTTCTCTTTTCTCTGTAGCGTTTCTGGTGTTTTTCAGTCTGATTTGGGAAGTCGTAGAATCTGACATCCTTTATGGTTTCCTCGTTCTCGCTTGAGTTGTCTATGGACTCGTTGTCAGCTTCATTTCCCCATTCTGGATGATCGGGAATGTCGTGAAACATCTCCTCTTCATCTCTGTTGTCTAGTGTATCAATCTTTTCAGTCCCCTTTTCGAGTACAGCTCTCATCATGAAGTACGGAACCACATCATATCCATATTTATCACAGAATTTCGTTGTGGGACCACCTTGAATTGCACAAACATCTAGGGTTGCTAGAATGTGTGTCCATTCTAATGGTTCAAGTGCATCCTTTGGGAAGGGTTCACCTATATAATTTTCGTCTTCAATTGCTCTTTCTAAAACACATTCTTCGCGCTTCAGACTTCCACAGTTCGAAGCTCCACACATCCATAGGTCTTTGGGTTTGCCTAACCAAGCTGGAAACTCTGATCCTGCCAAAGTAGCTGAATCAAACTCTTCAACTGGTGTTCGGTTCACATCCTTGTAGCTATGGTCTTTTAGGTTCACACGAGTAGTGGTTTCCATATGTCTCAAGTATATGTGGTCGTAGCCCCAATCCTGGACCATTTTCAACTATCTCATGAACGGTCTTCCAAGTATAATATCATAGTTATTCTCCTTGCCAAAGTCAACAATAGCAAAAGTATGCTCGTATTCAATTCCGCAAGAAGTCACTACAACTTTCTCTAACAGTCCCAAAGGTCTCTCCATATGTCCATCCGCTAGTTGGAGTTTCAACCTCGTTTTTCTTATCGCCGATTTTCCCCATTTTTTCCAGATTTCTTTCATAGCAATGGCTACTCCAGCCCCACTGTCAAGTATTGCCATCATGTTAACTCCTTGGAATTCAACTGGTAAGGTTGTATTCCCCTCTTTGCCTTCGCAATACTCTCCGACCTTGTTCAAAGGTACAGGCTTAGCTTTTTTTTGTGGCGTACTCAGCTCTCGTATGCCCTCTTGCAGTTTTGCAGTTGGGTCTTTTATCCCAAATTTCTCCAAGCATTTTCCTACAGTTGCCCACATGTTTGGTCATAGTCTCAAAAGCTCAGCTAGGGTGATAGTGCATGTCATTGGTGTTGACAAAATCTCTATCAATCCTTATGAGTCTATAACTTTTCCTGAAGAGATTCCTCGTGAGAGAAGCACTCTAATCTCAGATTTTGCTTCATATTCTCCTAAGTATGAAGGTAAGGTTTTCAGCGAATGAGGTTTACTCTCTATTGTTCTAACAGAGCCTCCATCTCCCCAGTAAGAATGTAGATCTAAGTCCACTTGAGATCGTGCCTCAAATTCCTCTATGGGAGGATTCCTTACGTTCTTTTTCCCATTAGTCTGATTAGCTTGACAACTCAGCTCGTTTGCAAAGTTTGCCTCTCTCACTTGTTTCCAAAACTCATTGTAATCCTCATCTCTTCCGTAAGACCTCTGTATCACAGGGTGAAAACTCTCTATTTCTTGATCTGTGGTGTTCATCACTATACATTCATCCCCGTGCTTTTTTTCAGGCTTTTGTGCATTGTTAGGCTTTTCAACTACCCGTGAGAGGATAGTCTCTTGATGAATTAGGTTTTTCACCCCACAATTCATTGGTTCTCTAGGTGGTTCTAACAAGGCTTGTGCAATCTCGATCATTTTCTGACACATTTTGAGTCTCTGCTTTTCCAATTTCGTGTTTGGATAAGTCAACCACCGTTGTTCTTGTGTTTGGTTGTTCTTTAATCTCGCTTCGTAAGCTCTCATCAGTGCATCCAATGGTTCGTGTACTTTGTCGACTAACACTAATCCCCCTGAGCTTACACTCATTGTCTCTTTGACGCTCTTCAGTTTCGACTTTTCAGAGTCCATTTCCCGTATTCCGTTTTGACTCTCAAGTTTCTCTAATCTGTCTTTTGTTTGTTTTAATTCCTCAGCTAGAATCGCATCTTGCTGTTCTTTTTTCAGCTTCATGCATGCTTTCCTAGATTTCCATGTGTTTCTATGGCCTCGTCGTCCTTGACTTGCCAATTCCGTCTCTGACTTTCCATTCTCTGGTTCTCTAGTGGTTTTCTTTGCTTGAGCTCTAGTCACAACTTTGTTAACCCTCACGGCACACGGACACCCATCACCTACGATGGACGCGTATTATGTATTTGGTAGAGTCAGGTACCGGGCTTGTCGGACCAATAGGGAAAGGTAGAGTGATCGCCGATGAGAGGCGCACTTTAACTTGGACATTCAAGGGATTAGTTGGTTAAGCATGGGCGCCCAAGTGTGAATGGGGTGAGCTCCTATAAAAGCCAACTAAACTAAACCTAACACTCATTTGTGCAGGAAGAGCTCTTGCTCCATCTCCATCTTCTTCTTCTTACCTTGTGTGTGTGGTGAGAGAGAGGAGAGAGAGAGGAGAGTGTGAGTGTGCGAGCATACGAAGGCACGACGGCGGCGGCGAGCGGTTGAGCGCGGCACGACTGCAGCTTCTTCTTCATCGCGGCGAGGAATCCACCACGAAGGCGAGCGTAGAGCGGTGGTGACACACCCTTTGTTTTCTTGAGCTTGCTAGTTTAGGCTTGTTGTGTGCTTGGAGCCGTTTGTGGCTCGCATACGGTGTATCGGCAAGTCCCTTGCTTCGACAGTGCGGCAAGGAGCGCACATTTTTGGCGCCGCTGCCGGGGATATGCCCTACACTAAGCTCGGTTAGCACTTTACGCTTCCTTGTGGTGCAATTTCTATCATAGGAAAGGCAGGGAAGGAGTGTGTGGAAGATTTCTGTTTTTTGCGTTTTCTGCAATTGCTGTCAAGTTTCAATTTCTGCTATTGTCTGCGTTTTTTTCAATTTCTGCAATTTCTGCATTTTCAAGTTCGGCGTTTTCAATTTCTGTAATTTTCTGCATTTCTGTCAATTTGCTGCAGTTTCTGCGTTTTTTCTGCATTTTCTGCAATTTCTGCAATTTTTGCGTTTTTCTGCGTTTTTTTCAATTTCTGCGTTTTTCTGCATCAACAAAAAAATATATATATATATATATTCCTGGAAAAAAAAAAAACTAAAAACGCGAGCGAGTGGGTGGGGAAATTTTTCGAAAATAAAAAACGTGACTCTTAAAACGGACGGTTTGGTTTGTATAAAAGATAGATTGGGATCGGGATCATTTATCCAAGCCCAAGCCCAAGCCCAAGCCCAAGCCCAGGCCTCAGTCCTATGATATATACTAGACTCACTCTTATATATATACCCTACTCCCTCAAGAGAGAATGAGAGCATGTGGGACAAGTCCTCCACTCTCCTCCTTTCTCTTCCCACTTGCACCCTTAGACTTTCTAGTTTGGGCCTAGTTCCCTACTGGAAATTGACAGTTTTAGGGATTCCGAGGGCATAGAGTGACCAAACGGAGGGCTGTAAAGCACGGCACGACCCTCTGACCGATACGCTCGTTTTGAGCTATCACACGGCCCATTCCACGACACGCTCTAAAAAATCTAGCAAAAAAACAAACAAAAAACACGCTAAAAACTAGTCACAAGGCCTCCTAGAGCAGCTTTTTTGACACCTAAGGGTATCAAAAGCACATGCACTTACGCTCTGGGCGGGTGCTAGAACACGAGCATATTGAGGGTGCCTCTGTTCATACGGACACCCATTACCCATCCACGATAAGCTCTAGACCCTCAGCGGGGACACAAGGTAGCACCACCCAAGACCCTAAAATAGCCGCTAGTGATTCCTCCTCCGACTCAGAAATCATGGAAGCATACCCTACCCAAAACACTGAGAGAGAAGGCCATGCACCTCCCGAAGCTCCACAACCTAGTACTAGTATGTTTAGCCGTTTCATGGAAACATTAGGTAGAGCTACTCGCTCGGAACCTGATGCAAATGAAGCACACGAAGAGGATGGGTTGGACTCTGACACACCTCTACGATACCCCATTGAGTTAAATAGTGCCTATGGAAAAGTGCTATATAATGCCTTATTGGACACGGGTGCTAAATACAATCTGCTATCCTATGGGGTGTGGTGTCAGTTAGGGAAGCCACCTCTATCTGAGAGTATTATCCAAGTCAAGGGTGTCAACAAGAAAAAAACTGCGGTTTTTGGAATCTGGCACACTTCTGTCAGTTATGACAATGGGGTGGTAGCTCAAGACTTTTTGGTCATGCCTACTGGAACTATGGAGGGTAATATAAACCTAGGCCGCACGTGGATGATAGCCACCAAATGCACTATTGATTGGGGGACTGGGGGTGTTACAACGCAAAAACCAACTCTTAGCCCTACCACTCAAGCCATAGTCCCTGAGATATTGCCCAAGGAAATAAAACCCAAGACATTGCATGTCCAGGAGGTTGAACCATACGTCCCCATAGCCCAACTCTCTAGAGCTTCAACTGATGTAGTTGAAAGAAAGCTTGAGACACACAAGAACCATCCTAATATAACAGAGAAAACATACAAGTGGGTCCCTAAAGCTTCTTTAGCGACCATAGCTAGTGCTAAAAAACGGAAACCTAGTAGGAAACGTACCACTCACTCCAAGAAAAGTAAGAAAACGTTGCGTTGGATCCCTAAACGACTATTGGAAGCCCAAGGCTACTATCAAGGAAATGATCAAATCTGGGTGCCAAAACGTAGATTGTGCTCTTACCTATCACCTGACCCATGTGAGCCCAATCCCATAGCTCCAAAACGAATCAATGATCGTGGAAAGAAAAAAATCACAGAATGCTACACACCCGCTCCCGAGCTAGTTTGGGTACCAAAGAAAGAACGATTTGTTCCACCTAGCTCAGGAAGGGGGGAGTCCCATGAAGCTTCTAGCTCATCATGTAATACATCCATAGAGGTAAAAGCTTCTACACAGCCTCCATCTATAGTAGTGGACCTCCATGAAGCTACAAAAGAATCCACACCTCCCAGTGTTCAAGAATCACCTGATGAACCACTTCAAGTTCGATCCTGGGAGAGTACCTTACCACCCTTACAACTTGACAAGGCACCTAGGGTAATAGAAAACTACTGGCAAAAATCCTCACCTATTACCAACTGGAACAATTGGTTTCAAAGGGTGACAAGCTCATTTCAAACAGTATGATCTACCCAAGGAAGGGGGGAGTGTTTGCTGACAGTCATCATTCATTTGTTTCCCTCTCAACCTTTTTCCCTGACCTCTCAATTCCAATCTTAGGGAATGTACATATAAAGCTTTATACTCACAAAAAAAACAAAAAATAAAGAGCAAGAGCAATTAGCAAACGAGTATGCACATTAAAGTCAAAACATTGACTCAGACCTACACATGTCACATCTGGTACAGTGAAACAGAAACCTATGCCATGAAACACCTTTGATCCTCATCACTTGAGTGATGGAGGGTAGGTAAGATTAGTATGATAGGAGTGTTTCTGTTTTAGAGTTGAGTGATTAGCAAAGTTCTCTTTTCCCACTAATGTGCCTCCTGGAGGTATTCCTTTTGCTTCCTAGTGTGTACAGGAGCGTGTTGCTATTGATAGGATTTGGACCTTCATGGAATCTTTATCTCGACTCACTCTTCAAATCAAGCGCGACCATCAACACAAACAGGTGTTTCTTGTCCATTAGCATTGCCCTTATCTTTTTTGCATCCATGTTTGTCTGCTTTGATTGTGATTGGTAGCATACTATTCAGCGCATTGGTTAGTATCAAACATTTAATTCAATGTAATGTTTTGTCATAATCACTTGTCTAGGTTTAAAAATCAAGCAGTCCGACTAAGCTAGTTTGACCAAGCTAGGTATTAGAAATCTTCTCTTAATACCATGGGGAATGCCTTCCTAATAATCAATGGTTACTTAGGTTCTTAATCCGATTTAGGCAGCATTGTGTGAAATGTACTAGGGCTTTCTAGTGGGCTTAACCCTAGTGACCTTTAGCTTAAGTATTATAAAGGGAGTTTACTAATGTGATGAGCCTGGGGAGTGTAACAGTGTTATATGACCCCCCAAAGTTACAAAATTTAAATGCTGAAAATGAACAAGCAAAAATCAAAGTGCCACAATGTAAAATTTTAAGCTGGAAGAGAAATCTCAGCTTGATTTGGTACTTCACTCACATGTATTGCCTATGGTACTAGAGCCCTAGAGGTTCCCAGTGTGGGCGCTTTTCCTTGAAAAGCAAAAAACCCAAGGCATACAAAATAAGCACACACATCAAAATTGAATCAATGTGAAAAGACCTTGGGGGGTCAAAGAAAAAGTAATCAGCCAGGCGATGATTTCATGAGAAATTCCTTTTATGGTAGCTTAACTACAAGTTTTTCTAGATATAGCCTCTAGTCAGCCCTCGAACATGAATACTTGGCTCTCGCGATTAAACAACTTAATTGACCACAGAAAGTTAAGAAGCTTACCCATGGTATTAATATTCGATCTCTAGTGCTTTTCGACCGTCATATTAGCGACCCCAGACTTGTTTAATTTTTTACCTTTACATCTGTTTATGCATTTGATTACATTGCAATTTAATGTTCATTGCTAACAAATTGTTTGAAATTCTTTTACCAATCAATGTGTCTACCTAAAACTGCATATGCTTTTTAAGAGAATGCAATTACTGTGCCAATGTTGTTTGATTTTGCAGTGACTGAAGAAGGCTAAGGACATTCATCTCAAATTCTCTTCCACCTCGACGAACCAGCTTCAACTCAATAGCTTCCGAGGACGGAATCTACATCAGGAAGGGGGGCATGTTAACCCTCACGGCACACGGACACCCATCACCTACGATGGACGCGTATTATGTATTTGGTAGAGTCAGGTACCGGGCTTGTCGGACCAATAGGGAAAGGTAGAGTGATCGCCGATGAGAGGCGCACTTTAACTTGGACATTCAAGGGATTAGTTGGTTAAGCATGGGCGCCCAAGTGTGAATGGGGTGAGCTCCTATAAAAGCCAACTAAACCTAATTTTTACTCATTCTCTCATTTGTGCAATTGAAGAGTGCTCTTGCTCCATCTCCATCTTCTTCTTCTTCACCTCCTTGTGTGTGTGTGTGAGAGAGAGAGAGAGAGGGAGAGTGTGTGTGCGATCGAGCATTACGAAGGCACGACGGCGGCGAAGCGGTTGAGCGCGGCACGACTGCAGCTTCTTCTTCATCGCGGCGAGGAATCCACCACGAAGGCGAGCGTAGAGCGGTGAGTGACACACCCTTTGTTTTCTTGAGCTTGCTAGTTTAGGCTTGTTGTGTGCTTGGAGCCGTTTGTGGCTCGCATACGGTGTATCGGCAAGTCCCTTGCTTCGACAGTGCGGCAAGGAGCGCACAAACTTGTGTTGGTATCTTGGTTTCATTTTTAGACCCACTGCTAGTAGGAATCGACTCTAGCATGTTCAATGTCGTCTTTTGCACTTTGTTGGGATTCTTTGAACAATCCTCAATGAAGTGAGTGACTCCACACTCTGTGCAATATGCATTTATTATAATGATCTCTGTGTGTGGACAAACATTCATCAAATGGTCACCTCCACACTTATAACAGGGTCCCAATGTAGGTCTTGGTGTCCCTTGATTTGCTCTTTGTGGGTAGACTGGTCTTTGGCCTGACAACCCCCCATGAGCTATGAACATAAGTGTTCTTGCGTCCAAGTTATACCTCTCTTCTTCTGAGGCATGTACGGTTGTTGGTGGTCCAACATTTCCTATCACGCTCCAAGGTTCTCGTTGTTTTGGTTCTTCAGGTGGGTAATACACAGTAGGAGCCATGGGTGCACCGGAATCTTCGTAATAAGTCTGAACAGGCACTGAAGCTCGTTCTTCCTGATTCTCTAGGGTGGGTGCATATCTAATACCCACTGGTCTCACTCCTGGTAAGGGTGCTTGTTGCCCCAATACCGGCTGTGGCCTTTCTATCCCCATAGGTCCTGGTACGTTTCCCGTTGGGTATCGAGGTACTGGATGTACCTGAGGTGGTGCTATTTGAGCTGGAGGTGCATACTGACGCTCCTTCACATAACCCTTGTTGTAATAGCACTCTTCTGTTGAATGATTCATCCATTTTTGTTCGATTGCACACCATTTCGTTGGGTTTAGGGTATGGTGCTAATCTCCTTATAGCATCTTCTATCATTTGTTCCATGTTCGGCACTGTTGTTGTTTGGACATTCTTCTTAGTGGTGGTCTCACTAGCTACGGATGATGAGCTACTGGATGCGAAATCCGTATCCGTTGCCACCTCTCCATAAATAGCACCATTATCCACTAAGTACAATGCTTCTCTGGTCACTTGCTCAAAACTTGTACAAGCTTTCAGGTGCAAGTCTTTCTTGAGAGTGTCATTTCTCAGCCCTTCTATAAAGAGGGCAGATAGTCAGTTATCTTGTGGTTGTTCCCGTACTGGACATCTCTCTATGTATTGTTTGAAGCGAAGCGAAGCTTCCTTCACCTTTTCTTGCTCCTTCTGTTTGAAAGCATATATTTGGGATACCGTGTTGTGTTTGATCCCTCTTTTCGAAAATTCCTCGGCAAACTCTCGCAGCAAGTGGTCAATATCATGGAAACCTTCACCATTCAGTGGTTGAAACCATGTCAATGCTGTCCCTTCTAAAGTAAGACCAAATCCTTCGTATTTTGTGTGGAAATCTGTTATCTTCTCAACTCTTAAGACCACTATACTTCTTCGGCATACACTTGGCCACTTGAGATGGTCTCATGTGTCTATTGTCTGCCACCAATCTTATTGCTCCTGTATCCCGACTAAAACTTTCTCTTGTGTCATGGACTTCATGGGCTGCTCTAGTTGGCTCCTTTGCCACGAATCTACTACTAGGAGGCAAATGTGATGGTGCTGCTGCAAGCATCGGACCTACCGTAGTATGTGTAGAGAATGGAACTATACTACCTTGATTCGTAGCCATTACTCTCTAGAATGTAATGTTCCCATTGGGCTTGGCATAGAATAATGAGGTCGACTGAAAGATTCAGTTACATGAGTCCTCTCTCTACCTGTTGCCATGACAGTTGTAGGTGCTGGTCTCAGTGTGCTTGGAGTGACATAATAATGGTGGAGTGGCCCCCCAAAGTATGTGTATCCTTCCAACTCCTTTTTATCGATTGCTACATATCGTCGTCCATACTTGTCGTATGCGACAATCTTCGTTTCTGATCCCTCTGTGTAGGTAAAGACATAAAGTCTTTTCCGCTCTGTCAACTCATCGACGTAGGGTTCCTCGCATCTATAATAGAGATCTTCCTCTCCATTATTATCCTTGTATAACCCCACATAGATGTTGTCTATGTTGATTCTCAAAGTTTCATTTTCTCGTCTTAATCTAGCATTAGGGAAGCTTATTGTTGGTGCTTTCTCTTCGGGTTCTTCATCTACTTTGGCTTTCGTGCCCATCAATCCCCACTTGTCCACAATGTTAGGATTCAAGACTACCAAGTACATGATACCTTCATCATCTAGGTACCTATCTCCGCTATAGCTCACAGGCACTAAGTCCTTGAACTCACTTGGTCTATCTTCTATCTTCACACAGTAGCGGTCCATACCATCTTTGTAGATCTTGGCACCTTGCTTGTTGTCATATTGATACTTGATGAACAATAGCTTCATTGTGGCCGAAGGGTTTGATGGTCCTGCTGCCATGTTTTCTCTTTCGTTTACGTTCAAGTATCCTAAGTGTTCAGTGAAAATCTCATAAGATCTCTCTGAAGAAGTATCAAAAATACTTCCTTCAAGGATTGGCTCTAACTGTCGCACTACACTTTGGTTTACACTCTCCTCGGTTGATATAACACTCGCTTGTTCTCTTTGTTTTGGTTGGTTATTCTGGAGATATCTACCGGATCTCAAATTCATCAATCCCCCGAGAGGAATCTAACTTTTGAGTCTCGACAGTTTGTTTTATCCCCGTTTCTGTGATCAAAAGTGATCCGAACTGAATGATACTTGGTCAAATGGTTTGTTTTGTCAATTAGAAGACTTCTGTGATTTCAAGTGAAAATTTTGTATCAGATTTTCTCAAAAAGACATTATACGCGTATGATGTCTTTTTTCATAGATTTTGAATATTTTTGCTTTGCTCATTCCCAGTAGCACCCTTATGCTCTGCCCACTCACAAAATTCAATTTGAACTCTGGTTGTGCAAGTTATGGTCAGATTAGGATTTTCTGGGCAATTTCCCGACTTTTGACTTACCTGGGGTCAAATGTGATCCAAATGATATGAAACTTGAAATACAAGCTCTAGACAACTAGTACAAAGGATCTGTGATAACAAAATGTCAAAAATTGCCCAGAATTAGGTTGGAGACATCATACGGGTACGATGTCTTTTTGTCCAATTTTGGTCCAAACTTGATATTTCAGCTATTCACTATGTTTGCAACAATGTTGTCAAGTCAAAATTTCAAAATCACATCAGCAAGTGCAAAAAGACATTATACGTTGTCAGGAGTTTTTTGGAGCAAGGGATTGCGCATATGTACATATACATGCATGGTGCATCAAATAAAGGATTGCCCATTTTCCTTAGCCAGGTGGTTATGTGGGGTCCACATGTGTACAGGTAGGACAGGGTGTACATAGTGCATCGATTTTCACTATTACCAGTACCACTGTGTTTTTCTACAATAATGAGGAGTTTATAGCGTGTAAAACTTCTCGAGGAAGCTATCCGCGGGCCGACGACATGAGGTCAGCAGGTGCGTCAGATGGCATCTAGTGGCGTCAAGAGGGTGAACGAGGTCAATATTTGCACGCAGATGAGGACGGACACAACGTGGGTGTTTTCTTGTGAGAGTTGCACAGAAAGGTCATCATTAGGACCACTTTTTGGGGCCACTTCACGTGGTGGCGAGATGCATTATTGGAAAAAAGCTGAGTGCCAGGTGTGCGGATGATGCAAAAAGGTGACAACTATGCACTGCGAGGTCAGTTTTTGGCCTGTTCGGGGTCCGTTTGAGGTCATCTAAAAGGCCAAGGGTGCCCAAGTAATAAAGCTAAGTGTGGGAACTGAAAAAAGAGAGAGAAGACCAGAAAAAACGTGGAGAAGAGAGGAGGAACAGCCGCAGGTGTGTTTTTGGAGCCTGTTTTGGCCGTAAACTGCTCATCCGAGGTCGGATTTGAGCACTTTGACATTGTAGACTGGGGTTTTGGGCCATTCCGGACGCGATGGCGCTGTCCATTTTGCCAAATTCCTCACTCTTTTCCTACTTTTTTTCTGTGTAAGTTTCTCCTATGAGCGAAGTTTCTGCTTTAGTTTGTGATTGTATCTGGCTTATTTTACCTATATTGTGTGAGCTATTTGCCCCATTGGTGTTGGCCCAAGCTCAATTGTATCTAAACATCATAAATTCTCCTCTTTTGAGCTGAGTTTTTTTGGGTGTGTGTGTGTGTGTGTCTCTGTGTGGAGTGGGCAAGTGGATAATCTCTCTCCTCTCACTCCATAGGTGTGTTTCCTGTCTCGGCCAGGTGTGTTGTGTAAGCCGAGTGGTGCCCCCTAGTGTGTGTGTGTATCTTCCCAAGAGTGTGTGTCGGGTCGTTATAGAGGCGCTGTGTGTGTTTTCATCCCGCTCACATTCTTTTGGTGCCCCCACGGAGGATCTTCTTCGAGTACCTTCTGCTCCGAGCTTCAAGCTTCGAGATTCGGGATTACAGGTTGCAGGTTGTAGATTACAGGTTACAGGTTATAGGTTACAGGGATAGGTACAGGTATAGGTGATTCACACAGGTATAGATATCTGGAGTACTGTGATATACTATCAGTGGTGTCACTTGCAGTTGTTGTGGATATGCATCACTTGGCGCCTATTTGAGCGCATTGTTTGCTGGATTGTACGTTACTTGTGGAAACTGCCATTGTACGCATTTGTGGAGCCATACTTGGTTGTATTTGGCAGTCCCAGCCATTTCTGAGACTTGGTCTGGAAGATAGTCATTTCTGAGACTTGACTATATGCGATTTGCATTAGCCTTCGCGTGAGGGTCGATAGCGTGAGGTTTTTATTGAGCTGGGGGATTCTCAAATGTGGAGATCCTTTCGGTGATACAGGTAGCTGGAGCACCCTTTTTGTGACCTCGCCATAGGCTATGTACTAGTGAGTCCTACTTGATGCTCGGGTTCTATTGTTGACAGTTTATGCATACATAGACAATCTTTATTTTGGGTTCCTACTGCTCTACTTCTGGGGAAACTCTGTCGAAATTTTCCCAAGTTATGATGGCTGGTTTTTTGGTATTTTGAGCCATTTATGCTGTTATGCTGCTGAAATTTTGGCAAAATCAGAGGTTGAGTCAGGTGTGCCTTCTTGGGAGCTTCATGGTTGGCTTTAATGGATGATCAAAATGGCCCTCAATTCACTCCTTTTCATTTAACTCAAAGAATTCAGATAAATGTTCATGTGTCCAGGAAGATTTTTTTCCAGCAGCGCATAGTCTTTATGTTCGGGCCAAGAAGATTAAGGGAGATACTGGAATGTCCTTTACCTGTTGTAATTTCAATGATCAACTACGAAAACTCATTTGATGTACATGTGTTTGTCCTTATCTAAAGCTGAGCTCCATTGAAGTTTCTGGGGATTGGGTAGTCAAAAGTCTTGGGTTCTTGCACGTGTGTTCGAAGGGGTTCTCAAAGCATTGTAACTTGGGTAGCCATGGCTTTCTCTTATCCGGAGTTTCATGGAAGAAGTGATGAAGATGTGGAAGAATTTTTGGAAAAGATGGAGGTTGCCTGCATTAGCAACCAGATTCATGACCCTGCGCAGATGTTACGCCTTCTCCAAATTTGTTTGAAGAGTGATGCACGAGTTTGGTCTAAAGCATTTGAAGAGGAGTTGCGTGTGGCTGATCCACCTGTAAGGTTGAGTTGGGACAATCTACGACATGGGTTGGAAGTGGAGTTTGTGAAGATAGAAGATCCTGACAAAGTGTGGCAAGAAGTACAGGCTTTGGTGCAAAAGGAAGGTGAGCCAGTAGATGCGTACATACGTAAGTTTTCATTGGCATGGGAGCGAATGTGCAAGGCCTTAGCACCACAGGTACCCCTGCCTGACATGATGAAAAAGGACAGGTTCTTAGCTGGTCTTTGGGAGAATATACGTTGGAGAGTGGAGCTAAAGAAGCCTAGGACATATGAAGATGCACTAGAGGTATCAAGGAACAAAGAGTGGAAGTTGAGGAAAATGAGCCAGTTAGGGGTGGAGTCTTTGCCCATGAGGTCTGAATTTCAGCCTATAGAGTCTTTACAAGGGCGCATGTCAGGGGTTCATCATGAACCAGTAGTTACTACTCAGGTTATGCCAACAGTGGTCACTACAGCAGTGCAAGATGATGGGCTAAGGCAAGACATGAGGCAAATGGTAGATTTGATGAAGAATCTCAGCCTAAACATGCTAGGTCAAGTGGGAAATAATCGAGGTCGAGGGAGGTTTGCAAATCAGCCAGAAGGTGAAGAAAGGCCTAGGAATGGTGTTGGACAAAGCAATGGTAGGTTTTGGAGGCAGACGCCCACATGTTATAATTGTGGAGAGTTGGGTCACATCAGCCCGCAATGTGATAAGCCACCAAGGATGGGGGGAGACATGTATCCATTGCCAAGACAGGTGTTAACTAGGTCAAATGATTATGGCATCGAAATTAAGGGAGACGAAGGAACCAGTGGACTGACCCAGGAGGAAAAAGGAAAGACAAAAGTGCTAAGTGTAGTCACCTTGGAGAAGGCATCAAAGCTAGAGGATACATTAGTGATGCCTATTGGGAAGAGGACCACAGAGGAAAAGGAAGGAAGAAGTGCCCCAGGTCCTAGTAAGAAGAAATGAAAGAGCCATGAAGGCGAGGATGTCAAGGCCAAGAGGAAAAGGAGAGCTCGTCGAAAGTTTCATGTTTCAGATTTTCCACTAGGGGATGGGCAATTAAGCTATGACTTGAAGGACGATCTGACGAGCAGGAAGGCGGATGTTACTTTTGGGCAGCTTATAGAGATGGTGCCTAAGCTAAAGTGACAGTGGAAGAGGATGGTTAACCCAACGGAGAAAGAGCCAGAGAGAGGTTCAGTGAAGGTGTTGGCAATGGACGAGCTACCAGACATTTGTCCAATAGTAGATGTGTGGCATAAAAGGAAAAATTTGGGACAAGGTTATGTGGATGGCGGAGCCCAAATATGCGTCATAACACACTCATGCGTTGAGAAGATGGGTCTCACAGTGGCTGGGGTGTCAGGTTTTCGGATTAGATTGGCAAACCATCAAAAAGTAAAATGCTTAGGTGTTGTAAAGAGCTTAGAAGTGGAGGCATATGATGCAAAGGCAGTGGTTGATTTTCATGTGATGCCAGCAGGGTTGGGAGCATATCCTATTATACTGGGAAGACCATGGTTACGTGCAGTGGGAGCTGTTCAAGATTGGCGACATGGTACGATTAGCCTCTATGGAAAGACAGGTACCAAGAAGCTTTATAATATGGACACAAGGAAACGATTAGAGGAGATTTATGAAGATGAGGATGAGTCTAGTGATGAAGACTCTTCCACGGTGACAGATGAGGACAGTGACAGCACTACCAGCAGTGATGAGGATGCTGATGTTGCATTTCTTTTGATGGACAAAGAAATCCAGGAGATTGGTTTAGTTGCATTTGCGAATGAGGTTGAAGATGAAAGTGAAGGGCCTTATGAAGTGATTGAAGGGCTGATGCAAACCAAGGTTGAGTTGTCAAAGAAGCAGGAATTAATGACGCAAATGATTAGTGGAGACCTCTCAGCTATGGAGAAGGATATATTTTTGCATATGCTGGCTAGTTTTCCTGATTTGTTCATTACTTCATATGAAGAGATCAGAGGGTTCAAGGGTGAAGAGATGCATATAGAGCTGAAAGAAGGTGCTAAGCCAGTGCGGCAAAGGCTAAGAAGGATGGGTCAAGAGCAAATGGAAGCCTTGCGGGTAGAGGTGGACAAGTTATTGAAGGCAGGGTTCATAGTTCCAGTGGAGACCACAGAATGGGTGAGTCCAGTTGTAGTCAGTCCAAAGAAGCATGGGAAGTGGAGAATTTGTGTGGATTTTAAACCCTTAAATGCAGCCACTAAGAAGAACCCATATCCTCTTCCATTCATCGATCAGATCTTGGATTCAGTGGCAGGTTATGAGAGGTACAGTGTGTGTGATGGTTTTTCAGGCTATTTTCAATTGAAGATTGCTCTTAAAGACCGCACAAAGACAACTTTTATTACGCCATGGGGCTGCTATTGCTACACAGTATTGCCATTTGGGTTGTCAAATGGACCTTCCTTCTATCAAGAGAGAGCAAATTGGGTGTTGGAACCATTCATTGGTAGTTGTGTTAAAGCTTTTATGGATGACTTCTGTGTCTATAGCAGTAGGGCTGATCACCATGAGAAGCTGCAGATGGTATTGGCTCGATATGATGAATGTGGAGGACAACTAAATCCAAAGAAATGTCATCTAGCACAGCCAAGGGTGAAGTTATTGGGCCACATGGTGTCAGAAAATGGCATTGAGGCTGATCCAGACAAGGTTAAGTCTATTATTCTTCTTCCATCACCTATGAGTACGAAGCAATTGGCAACCTTTATACACAAAGTGAAGTACATGGCACGGTTTATTCCATTGTCTTCGCAGCTTCTTTATCCATTACAGCAAGTGGCAAAGCATGATCCATTGCAATGGGATGACAAGTGTGAAGAAGTGTTTCAAGAGGTGAAAGAGGTGTTAGGGGGGTTGTCAGCCATGTAGGCTCCTGATTGGGAGAAAGTTTTTTTATGTAAATCCATCAGTAGGGGATGATGCCATTGGAGCCATGCTATTGCAAAAGGGGAAGGGCAGCCATTATATGAGGCCAGTGTATTGTGCAAGCCGAGTGAAGTTGGTAGCGGAGAGAAAGTTATCGGAAGTAGAGCTAGTGATGGCCAGTGTAATATTTGCTTGTCGACGATTTCGTCATTACTTGCTACCACGGCCTTTTGTTTTCTTGACGAGTTATGCCTTTTTGCCACAGTTAATTAATGGTACTAACATGTCAAATGTGGTGAAGAAATGGGTAATTGAGCTGCAAGAGTTTGAGTTCTCTTTTCTAGTGGAAGATAGTACAAGGGCTACACTAGCTGATTTGTTGACCTACAAGGAGAATCCCCTTATTGTTAAGGAAGAGGTGGTGAGAAAGGTAGTTGAAGAAGTTCCACAGATCAGCAATGCACATGTGTTGTTCTTTGATGGTTCATACAGAAAGAGCCACGATGCAGCTTCAGGAGGTATAGCACTTTATGATCCAGAGGGGAAGCTAGTATGCAAGAGAGGGTTCAAATTGGATGCGCATAGTAACAATGAGGCTGAATATGCTACATTGGAAGCCGGATTACACATTTGTTTGAAGCATGGGGTTCGAAGGTTGAGCATAAAAGGTGATGCCTTGTTAGTGGTGAAGCAAGTGCTGGGTGTGTGGAAGAGCAAGAACACCTCATTGAAGGAAATGTGCTTTAGAATTAAAGGCCTGTTAAAAAAGTTTGAAGCATGGAGCATCAAACACATTGAACGTGCTCTAAATGGAGAGGCACATGAAGCAGCTCAAGGCATGATTGGGGAGCTATTCGTGTTGAGGACCAATTTACCTCTTTATCATGGCCGGGAAAGTTTGGCTCAAGAAGAGGAGTTTTTGCTAACAGGAATCATTCCAAAGGAGATTCAGAAGTCTAAGAAGTATGGCTTTGTGCGTAGAGCATACAGGTACAAATTGATTGGTGATGTCTTATACATGAAAGGGGCTGATCTCGTGTTGAGACGTGCACCTTGGCGGGAGGAGCTTTACAGAGTGTTGGAAGAGAATCATGAAGGCGCATGTGGTGGCCATTTTGCTCTAAAGATCACCTTGCATAAGATTTTGCAAGAGGGGTATGTATGGCCTAGTTTGCACAAGGATGTTCACCATTGGTGTAGGTCTTGCAATAGATGTCAAGCATTTGGGAAGAGAGTGTTGGAGCCAGAGCTATGAAAAACCATTATGGCGTTTGATGTGTTTGAAAAGTGGGGGATTGATGCAATAGGCCCGTTACCTATCACAAGCAGGGGCAAAAGCTATATCTTGACGGCAATGGACTATCTCTCTAGATGGGCAGAGGCTATAGCAGTAAAACAGATCACTGCAAAGGATGTGGCAAAATTTGTGTATGATGAAATATGTTGCAAGTTTGGGGTGCCATTAGAGCTACTTTCAGATAAGGGGCCAGGATTTAGAGCTAAACTGGTAGATTTCTTATGCACAAAGATGAAGATTAGGCACCAGCATACCACTCCTTATTACCCGCAGTGTAATGGCTTAAATGAAAGATTCAATGGTGAGGTGGTACAAATTCTTTCTAAAGTGACAGAGCACCAAGGAAAGAATTGGGATTTGGAATTGCCTAGTGCATTATGGGCTTACCGTACTTCGGTGAAGACAGGTACAGGGTTTACTCCATTTCATTTGGTGTATGGAAAGGAAGCACTATTGCCTGTGGAGGTAGAGTTGCATGCGGTCAAGATGTTAGAGAAGTTGCTTGGGTCGCCTAGTGATGCATTCAAAGAGAGGCTCTTGCAGTTACAAGAGGTCTAGTTGGATAGGATGAGCGCATTGGAGCATTATGGGCAGATGCAGGATAAGGCTTTGGCAAAGATAAATGAAAAGGTTAAAAGTAAGGGTATCAAGAAACATGACTTGGTTTTGCGCTACAATAGTAAGCTGGACAACACCTTCCAAAAGAAGTTTCAAATTAAGTGGGAAGGCCCTTTCAAGGTAGTGGAGTGTTTTCCAAATGGCACATATCAGCTGGCTAACCTGGATGGTGTTCTACATAAGTCAAGGGTAAATGGGTTGCGTCTTAAATTGTATCATGCTAGATTGATGATGGTAGAGCAAGATGAGCTGTCTGTGGATCAAGCAGTGTTGGTGAGGGATGAGGAGACCTGTGATGCGGCGAGTCTCGTATCTCTCTTTGCTGCTGCTGATCATGAATGATCTAGCAGGCTAGGGGATGGGCAAATTATGTTAGGAGTTTTTTGGAGCAAGGGATTGCGCATATGTACATATACATGCATGGTGCATCAAATAAAGGATTGCCCATTTTCCTTAGCCAGGTGGTTATGTGGGGCCCACATGTGTACAGGTAGGACAGGGTGTACATAGTGCATCGATTTTCACTATTACCAGTACCACTGTGTTTTTCTACAATAATGAGGAGTTTATAGCGTGTAAAACTTCTCGAGGAAGCTATCCGCGGGCCGACGACATGAGGTCAGCAGGTGCGTCAGATGGCATCTAGTGGCGTTAAGAGGGTGAACGAGGTCAATATTTGCACGCAGATGAGGACGGACACAACGTGGGTGTTTTCTTGTGAGAGTTGCACAGAAAGGTCATCATTAGGACCACTTTTTGGGGCCACTTCACGTGGTGGCGAGATGCATTATTGGAAAAAAGCTGAGTGCCAGGTGTGCGGATGATGCAAAAAGGTGACAACTATGCACTGCGAGGTCAGTTTTTGGCCTGTTCGGGGTCCGTTTGAGGTCATCTAAAAGGCCAAGGGTGCCCAAGTAATAAAGCTAAGTGTGGGAACTAAAAAAAGAGAGAGAAGACCAGAAAAAACGTGGAGAAGAGAGGAGGAACAGCCGCAGGTGTGTTTTTGGAGCCTGTTTTGGCCGTAAACTGCTCATCCGAGGTCGGATTTGAGCACTTTGACATTGTAGACTGGGGTTTTGGGCCATTCCGGACGCGATGGCGCTGTCCATTTTGCCAAATTCCTCACTCTTTTCCTACTTTTTTTCTGTGTAAGTTTCTCATATGAGCGAAGTTTCTGCTCTAGTTTGTGATTGTATCTGGCTTATTTTACCTATATTGTGTGAGCTATTTGCCCCATTGGTGTTGGCCCAAGCTAAATTGTATCTAAACATCAGAAATTCTCCTCTTTTGAGCTGAGTTTTTTTGGGTGTGTGTGTGTGTGTGTGTCTCTGTGTGGAGTGGGCAAGTGGATAATCTCTCTCCTCTCACTCCATAGGTGTGTTTCCTGTCTCGTCCAGGTGTGTTGTGTAAGCCGAGTGGTGCCCCCTAGTGTGTGTGTGTATCTTCCCAAGAGTGTGTGTCGGGTCGTTATAGAGGCGCTGTGTGTGTTTTCATCCCGCTCACAACGCGTATGATGTCTTTTTTCACAGATTTGCCCAATTTTCAATTTTAAGCTTCTCCAAGTGTTTATCTTTGAGTTTCAAGTGTTTTTATCAAGGTTGAATGCAAAAATGAGCTCTGAATCAATTTTCCCTATTCTTTGCGGTTTTTTGCACTTTGACTTGGTATTTTGAGTTTCTAGAAGTGTTAAAGCCCTTATTTTATGTTGATCTTAGGGTAAAACCCCCCTTCTGAACACTCTGGTAATGTCAGATTTTCAGTTTGGTCTCTGTTTAGCCCTTAACACATCATACGCGTATGATGTCTAATGTTACAGAATTCCAATTTTTTGGCACAGATATCTTCCAAGAGCTCTCTTAAGTGCTCAGCAACACTCAGTTTCATAGAAAATATCTCTGCACTTTGTTTATGCAAGTTTCACTACCAAATCAACGGTTTAGTGATCTAACATGCAAACAAACACATCAAACAAATAAATCATTGATTAATAGCTCTAGATCAAGATCAAATCAAGTCCTACCTAAGCTACTTCTAATCATAAAATGGGTTTTTGCAATGGTGAGTATAAAGAGATTCACTGCCACACACGGACTAGTAAATACCTCAATCTCAACAACCACTCAACACCAACAAAAAATCAATGTAATCTAAACCAAAAAACTGTCAAAACACGAAAGACCAAGGAATCTACAAGTTTCCTAGTACCTCTCAAATATCCTCGGAGCCCACCACTCCTAGACCTCTCTAACTAAAATATACAAAGTAAATGAAACAATTCACCTCGTAGGATTAGTCTAGGTCACCTACTTAGGGCTCTCGTCCCCGACAGTGGTGCCAAATGTTGGGCGGTTACGCCGGTAGCAGTGGCTATGATAGCGAGAACTCAACCGACAAACAAGAATGCCAGATGAGGACGGAGCTTGACCCGCAGGTGCATGGAAACAAATAAGTGATTGTCAAATCACCTACTCGACCTTCTGATGACACTCACTACCAAGGAAATCAAACCTAAGTTCTCAAATACGCAAATGACCGAAATACGTACTACAAACAAATGCTATCCGAAACATGATCTAAAGTCATCGAATCAACCCCAAACTCAAAGGGGGGTCTCTACACTAGGTAAGGACAATACCCTATGAATCTACAATATTATCTCAACCTGTAACCACTCCGTGCGGTAGACGCGTATGAAGACAGGCCGAAAAATTCAGGTGACCGAATTTCAACTCCGATGATACTAATGTGTAGCTCTACTTGCTGCGGTTCTGTCAATATATGGCACGCTCAATTCCGACACACAAATAGGGAGAAAACTCACATAGAAGCTTGTGGGAGCTCACCTCGTGTAGAAGCCAAATGCGCGCACGCTTAGTATCGGTGCGTAGCTCTCGCTGTTGCTAGCACAATGGCAGTGTCGCTTCTCCAATGGCGGCTCTGTAGCTCGCATAGCAAGAGGATAAGACTCTCTCTCTCTCTCTCACTCTCTCTCAGACACAGTCACGGCGCTTCAAAACTTATCTTGATTAATCATCAAAAAACTTGTCCTTAGGTTTACAATAATTGGCTCTTATACTTCAGCCTTGGAAGTGTGAACACATCTCTAATCTAATTACATAAGCAGGTGAAACTACTTGCGGAATACAAGCTGGAAACTCAATTGAGTCCCGCTAATTACAATGAATCGGCTCCATCAAAAATGAAATGTCGGAAAGACATTTATTACATTAAGTGTTTACAAAAATATGAGTGTGAGCAAAAATGTCTAGGTGTAGTCCTCCGCTCAACAAGGACTAAAGAGAACTCCGAGCCTACAGCCCAGGCTCCCAATTATGGGGATATTAATCATGTCTCTATCAAGAAAACAATAGTGGAAGAGGGTAAGAAACAAGTAAAGTGTTGTGAAGGGACAAGATTAGGGACAAAGAAGCTATGATTTGTGACAAAATGAAGTCACCAAATTGCAAGAAAGGACTGTTGAGGTGCAAAGCTTCTCTCAGTGAAATGCCTAGATCGCCCCCACAAAGTTGATCCATTTGTCTTTCCCACAACTACACCTAAGCTTCTGAAAGTAACAACTACGTCAGCTGTGAAGATCTCAGGACTAAAAAGGGCCAAAAGGGTGAAGGCAGTGGCAAGAGAACTCATAGCACCAGAGAATAATGGAGCCTTGAAAGGGATAGTCTTCTTCGCACCCCCTATTCAATTTAAAGAGGAGACTCGTGCCATCCACTCCAGAACCCCTTTGAAGTGCTGCAACAGAAGAAAACCCTTGACCCTGAGGAACCTCCACATTCTCCTAGGGCCACAAATGCGGGGACCTAGGAGGTATCAAATGTTGAAGAAATTTGTTCCCCTCTTCCAATGATGGAAGCCCTGGCTATTCAGCATGGAACGTGAAAGGATTGAAGACCAGAAAGAAGCATGCCCTATTCTGGGAGGAAGTTAGAAAGGAGAAGGAAGTTAAATTGTTGGGACATTCAAGAAAATCATCTTGATGCTCGCAACAAAAGAAAATAGTCATTGAGAAAGAAGATGGTCTTCTATGGAGAGGGAGTGGATGGGTTCAGTGGAGTTCTCTCTATTGTGGACAAGGACCTGGAGCCCAAAGTAGTCCTTAATCACCCCTCTGGGAGAACCCTAGGAGTGAGAATTATGTGGGAAGATCAGAGTATCACTATAGTCAACATATATGGCCCTTGCAATGCAAAGGATAGAGCCAAATTGTGGATGCATCTTAGGGATACCCCTATTGAAGGAGAGTGGCTATTGATTAGGGACTTTAATATGGTGGAGAAGAGCAAGGACAGAACAGGATCAGCCACTCTGTGGTCAGGTTTTGAAAAAACTAAATGGTTGGGTCTTTGGACCTATGGGAGGTGGGTCCTTGGAATAGAACATTGTGCTTCACGTACACAAGCCTACAATATGCTCTCATGGCTTCCCGCCTTGATAGGTGCTACTACTGTCACCAAGCTGATTGCATCCTGTCGCTACTTGAATTGAAGGTGGTACTAACAAAAAGAATGTCGGACCATATACCGTTACACTTGGAACTCAAGAAAGCCAGTGGGGTGGGTCAGACCCCCAAGGGGAGTAAGAAGCTAGTTGTTACTAGGGCACACGTATTCAAGGACCCTTTATTTGGAAGACTTACCAAGAAAGCTTCGAGCAAACTCAATAGAGAGCTTGGGACCTCTTTGCTCGAAGTATCCAAAAAGCGATCAAAAGCTCAGGCCCTCGGATGAAAAGGGCTCGAGAAGAGCACTGGAAGCAGCTTAAAGAGGAGTTGCTAATTTGACTTTCAAAAAAGCTTTTGGACTGGTCTTTGAAGAAAAACACAAACGGTGGTTGGAAGCGAAAGCCAACCTGGCTGAGCAGCAGCTCGAGGAGGTCAAGAGGGCGAGACTGCTATTTCGAGAGACCTTCCTCCAGCCAGAGGCCGCTAATCAGGCACATTTTTTTAAGGCATTGAAAATCAAGAAAAGTCGCTGCTTTATCCACTCGCTCATAGTTGAGAATGGGAATGCTACACAAAACTAAAACAAAATGGTTAGGCTGATGCTTGATCACCTTAGCCAAATCATTGGCCAACCAGAGACATGCTCTCAAGAGGTTGATGAAGCAAGAGAGACCTTGCTTGAGAGTGTCAACAGGAAATTCTCCCAACCTGAAGCCAATTGGCTTGAGATAGCCTTCTCTAAAGATGAATGCTCGATTGCATTGTAAGCTCTTAGAAAGGAGAAATCCCTTGGTTGGGATGGTCTCACCATTGAGATCTTCAGGGAGTTCTGGGAGGACCTCAAGGTCCCGGTCATGTCGTGTCTGGCTAACCAGGCTCTTGTCAAGGGATCCTTGGATCTCAATGTGAAAAGAGGGCTTATCAACCCTATCTTGAACCAGGTTTGCAACTTGCAGCTTAAGTATTGGCATCCCATAACTATGATGTTAGCTGCATACAAAATCATTGCCAAGGGAGTCGCTCTTAGAAAATGGTAGCCCTCCTTAACAGAGTCATCTCTCCTCATCAGCACATGTTTATCAAAGGAAGATCAATTTATGACAACATATTGACATCAATGGTTGGCATTGAGTATGCAGCCTTCACGAAGCAATAGTGCATTCGACTGAAGCTAGATCTAGACAAGGCTTATGATAGGATTGTGTGGTCCTTCATTGAAGATGTCATGAAATCATTGGGCTTTGGTCGTGTCTCTGTCACCTTATACACACTCTAGGTGCGGGTAGCCTTTCTGAGCTCTTGCTCAATGATATAATTGTGGGCTCCTTTGAAGCCAAAAGATCGATCAAGAAAGGATGCCCCTTGGCCTTGCTTCTCTTTGCTATTGGATCGCATCGTCTATTAATGATGCTTGAAGCTGCTGCTGAGCGGGAGGAAATACAATGATTCATTCTTCCCAATAACAACCAGCTCTTGGCCAAGATGTTTGCGAACGACTCCCTCCTCTTCTTCAAAGCCTGTCCTTAAGTGCTCAGAAAGGTCCTTGAGATTGTGAAGACATTTGTTGTAGCTTCCTGATCAAAGTGTAATATTGAGAAGTCGAGACTGATCCCCCTAACAAAAAATAACTCATTTGACCCATCGGTCTGGTCAGGGGAGATTGTGTCTAAAGGTAGGATCTTTAGGCATCTGGGGCCTCCCTTAGGGGTGGACGTTACAAGCAAAGGTTCCAGTGGGTCCTTGAGAAGATCATAGGAAAATGAGAAGGTGGGAGTATGTGTTTCTCACCTTCCAAAGTCTGGTCAGTGTGACTAATTCTTTTATGCTTCCTTATATTGCCTTCACCAACCCGCTCCTCAAAATAGCCAAATGTAATTAGGAGTTTTTAAAACCAATTAAAATATTCTTATGGAGGAACAACACTAAAACCGCGGCGCCGTGGCAATGGACAAAGTGGGAAGGTATCGCTTGACCAGTGGTCCAAGGTGGCCTTGGAATTCTCAACCTTGTTGTTCATGTTGAGGCCCTGTGTGCCAGACCAGTCTTGGGCTCTCATGACCAAGGATATGATTGACAAGGTGAAACTTTGCTCTAAAGGTGGTCAGTGGAAAGGGATCGAGGTGCATAATAAACTTATAGCCCCTGGGTGGGCTATACTAGCTTAAGACTGAGTGGTATCACAGGAGAGATGGTGCGAAAATGCAATAGAGAAACAAGGGCATTGGAATGGGGTGAAGTTTCAAGATACTTCCATAACTCCATCTCGCACTGGTCCCCTAGGCTATCTTAAGTTGTTGGGGTTATCTTGAACCCTTATTGGAGTGAAATTGCAAGAAGGATGAACAATAAAGGGACCTCAATGGCTGAGCCACTTCTGGGATAGTAATAGCAATTGCTAGAAATCGTTTGGGGGGCCTTGCCGACATGCGTCAACATTCAAGTGCGTAGTATCGGACCTGATAGATGTTCTGGGTGCAAAGACCTTTGCCACCGTTTTGTGAAATGCCCAGCTAATAGAGACCTTGCAGGAAATATGTGCAAATGGATACAAAGAACGTGAAAGATTGGGTATGTCAATAAGGATTTGTGCCTTGGTGGCAAACAGTTTGAAAATTCAGCGCTTCTAATTTGTACTCAAATAGTCAAATACTACTTCTTCAATAATATCTGGAAGGCCAGGGACTGTCATGTCTTTCATAATGACCTATCTGTGTGGCTAGCTTCTCGGAGATTGTACAAGAAAGCAAGGAGATAATATATGTGGTAAGTAAAAGGTATAGCTGGGATCATTTGCTTAGGGCAACCCTCGCCATTCGATTGTGCCCCGCACAATAGTTAGCTACTAGGTACTTGTAACTAAGCTCGGTTGTAACCCTCTATCCGCGTCAAGATTTCGCCTGAGCTTGAGACTGATTTGTAATCTGTTGGTGACTTTATAATACATTTTAAAGAAAAAGGTCATGTATTGTCAAGTTTTAAACTTTGTTCTTCTTTGGTTGTGTTTTACATACTACGTACTACGGGCTCTTTTGCATTTCTATTAGGTGGAATCTAGACACATCCTATTTTGGTGGAGTTTGCGGGCCTGCGTAGTTGGCTCTGGGATAATATTGATAGCCGTTTTTCGGCTCTCATAAAATAATTTTAAGAAGCCACTTCACCCCACAAAAACACCCTAGCATAATGACTAGGCTCGCTTTTTCATTATAAATAGTGTGCGTGCGTTTAGGTTTTTATCATAGTTTTTTATATCAAATCATTGAGCGAGTCATTGGGCTAGGAGACAAAAAAATAAATTTATAATATTACGGTCCTCTTTATATGTAAATATTTTCTATCAAATAAAGGACCTAAGTATAAAGGGTTTTTTTCAAAATTTTTGTATTTATATAAATATATATTCCTAGGTGTGCGTTATCAGGCCTAAGTATGCTAGCTTCCATCTCGTGTCATTCCTTATACATATTTTACTATCATTCTATCCCGTAAGCTCTACTCACACAAGCCTTGAAAAACCTTTATGTGACTTCATTGTAAAAATTCACCAATAACATTATCGGTTTCGTCATATTTATATATATATATATATTATTTTTATTTTTTTTCCATCCCTCCCAGTTAAATATTCACAAGTACATAGATTTTATCTTCAAATAAATTCCATGAATTAATCAAAGTAGAGAATAACTGAGGGTCTCTTCCCTCATGATTTTCCTCCTTTTATTTTATATATTTTTTGCCACCATGCATCCCATGTGTCCATTTTTCATGACTAGCTAGCCTATCTTCTTACCCCACAAGTATATATTATATTTGATACTTATCCTATAGCATATATGTGTGCAAGCTCCTTGGAAATATTAGGTCATGGTTGATGTATGGGGGGCTCACTTGGAAGACTACAAAGGAAAAAGAATCAAATAGTGGCCCACTTCAAGCTTTATTAGGTGCTGTAGGGACAGCTTTTTGCTCGAATTTTGGCACCCTCTTATGATCTGAATTCGAGGATACTTTCAAAAGACAAAACGTAGCTTGTGAGCTGAAGTATTTTTCATAATTTTTTCAGAAATTTTGAAGTCAAGGGCAATTTTACATGAAATTTATGGCCGATTTCAAAACTGCTACCTCATACACCAAAAAAATCTTCCTATTTCTCTCACCCTTCCACACACCTACTCACTCTTACACACTCCTCCCTCTCCTTCCCACTCCCAAACCTACAACTCCCATGTCCTAATTCACCATCTTCACCATTACCACTTCTCTCACACCTCCATAGACTTCATCCTCCATTTCTACACCCCTAGGTGCTCCCCTTTCTCTCTATATATATCTCCATATTACCATACCCTCTTCAGCTTTGTAAACAACTTCAAAAAATCAGCAAAAATCCAAGGATAACCTCTGCAAATGAAGTCTTTTATCATGAATTTTCCAAGGTTTGAAGATAACATAGCTTCATCGACACGCGCTACTTCGCCATGCTGACCGCTTCTTCTACCGGTGCTGTAAAGAGGTGAATGTCAACTTCTCCAAAGCTTCAACCTTGCTTTACAAGCTTATCCCTTCTCTAACTTTTCTCATCATATATCTCACCATTTGGTGAACGATTTTGTAAATATGTTTTAGTGATAATTACTAACTACTAACCACTAACCTTATTGTAAAATGCACCCTCTACTAGAGTAGGCACTCCCAAATTATTCACTCAATCCTCTCTCCTTTCATCCTCAATAATTCTCTTCCCTTGAGCCCACATCCATGTGACTCAAAGGATAAGAGAGACCCACCCTTATTTAAAAAAAATAAAATATGCATAATCTTTGATTTCTTCAAATAAACTTGATTAGGTCTAATCCTAATCGGGGCTTCTAAAACCTATAAATAGAACCCTTCTCTCCCTTGTAAATTATCACATGATCACACCACACCACACCATTCTCAACACATAACACACCACTCTTCAAGCCTAGTTGTGTAGAGTGTGTGCATTGTGAGTGCTCTATTCCATCACTACACATAGGTGCATGGAGAAGCTTGAAGTTAGTTATGCTATCTAGAGGAGTGGAGTAATACCATACTCTGCATCACACTTGTAGCCTACTCTTGTCCATAAATAAGATTCATATTTTGGGTGCGATTGTATGCTGCAACTACGACTCTTCTCTCCAAATTGACTTGATAAGTTGGCTCATCAGGTGGTTGAAGGTATATTGTCCTTGAAGTCTGTTGTGCTATTTCATGCTTGATGGTTTGAGGGCTTGTTGAATTGTTTGCCTAAAAACTCAATTGTAAGAGGGTGCTCGGTGAGAGGGCTCCCGTGACCCTAAGACAATTTGTGTATTGGCAACAAGGTCAAGTTTTGTGTTGTCTCTCTATCTCTCATCAAGCTTTGTGTGCATCTAGTCTTTAAGGACAAGACTGAGTTGCTCAAGTTGATTTGTGCTCTTTACCTCTCTTTGGCATGGTGAATGTTTGTGTTTGGTGTGTGTGGCTATCTTGCAGTCCCCTCTCTTTGTGCGTTTCAGTACAAGGAGATATCACGTGCGTCCTAGTTCGCATCTACAACTAGGTGGTGCCCCTTTTCTTGTTTGGTTTCTGGCTGTGGGTTGTTGTTGTCTCTGATTGTGCTTGCCCCAACCCCATTTGAGCAGCACGGGAGGCTCGAAGGGTGTTTAGAGGCTGCTCTTCTTGTTGCCTGCCCGGGACCGCCTCGAATTGGTTCCCCCACTGAGGACGAGCGGTTGTGTTAGCATACACAAGGTAAGTCTTGAAAAACTAGCTATGTTTACATGAACAATCCACCACCTCCTTATCCTGCTCATGCAATTGAATTTCATCAATTTCATTGGGTGCAAGGGATTAGGATAAATGTTCGCATTGATAGAAAAATCTTTTTTCAACAACGTATTGTATTCCTCTTTGGTGCTGAATCATTAAGAGATATTCTACAATCTCAAACTCCTATTATACTTCCACTTGTAGACTATAATGTCTCTTCTGATGTACATGTGTTTATCTTGTTTTAGCTAGGTTAATGAATCAAGAGGACTTGTATCGTACATTCATTCCTTTGGCTAGACAAGAGGTGCATGTAATAGTTGGCACAAAGTTACAATTTCAACGTGTTTTCCGTCGTATGTTTGAACCTAGGCAAGTAGCAGCTATCAATGCCTCAGTCAATCCGTTAATTTTGCCATTGATTGGCTACTATCTAAGCTTTGGCGTTTACATTTTCATTCTACTTTGAAATTTGATTTTGCAACACAACAAATAAAAAAAGAAAAAGAAATTTTTGAGTAAAACCAGCAACATGGATACAACTAGGCAAATGAGTGGCTACCCCTTGTTCTTTGGAGAGCCTAGGGAGGATGCAGAATTATTCTTAGCAAATTTCAAAATGTGTTGCCATATCAAGAGGCTAGTAACTGATCAGGAACGTGTAGAAATGTTTGAGGTAGTCCTTAGAAAAGATGCTAGCACTTGGTTTGACTCTTTGCCTGAGGAAGTTAAGGGGAATTACGCAGAAGTTTTGAATCGTTTCAAGAAATAATTCTTTGATCCCCAAAACACTCAAAAACTATGGCAAGACATTGTTTCTCATAAGCAAAAAGACTTAGATGACTACTACTTGTACAAGCAAGAGTTTCTACGTCTTTGGGCTCTATGGATACGAAATGTTGCTAACCCTGGTGATGGTGCAGAATTTGTAAAGAAGGAGAGGTTCATAGCCGGACTCTTTCCTGACCTTAAGGTAAAAGTTGAGGCGGGTGCACCTGCTACCTTTGCTGCAGCTGAAACTAGGGCTGCTGAGAAATATAGGAAACTCAAGTGCTTAACCCCGGGGGGAGGTTCCAATAGAAGGTCTTAGACTCAAAGGTAAGTCACAAGCATCAACATCTAAGGAGCTTCCTGAGGTAACGACGGAAGTGATCGAGAAGTTAAATGAATCTTTAAGCAGCCTGTCAATTCACCTTGCACAAGATGTAGGTCCAATGGGACAAGCAAAGAAGTTTGAAGAGCGAGATCCACGACCTAGGAGAGTCTTGCAATGTTGGAATTGCGGGTGAGTCTGGACATGGGATGTATAATTGTCCTTGGCCCCGTGGGGAGCCAGGAGACCTAACTTGAACTACCCAGTGATGAATGCAGGTGAAGAAACTCGTCAACAACCAAGGCTTCTACAAAGACCAAATGGACCAAGACCACCTCCACAAGGAGTGGAAGGAGTTCCACCTTTGCCACACCCAAATGTGCATGTGGTAGAGGTGACAAATTCAAGAGAGGTTGACATGGAAGCAAATGGCATTAAGCGTGGCCGAGGAAAAGGTAAGGAGAAAGAAGGAGTTACATCACAAAGTGACAATGGACGAGAAAAGAAGGCAAAGGAGACCAAGGAAGCTAAGAGGACTCGACGTTGTATCAATCTCCAAGACTTCCCTCTTGGACATGGTATGGCTCCATACAACCTATTGGAAGACATGAGAGGTAAGGGTCCTGATGTCTCATGGCCTTAGTTTCTTGCATTATTCCCACAAGTTAGGAGGGATTTAACGAAGGCAGTTAGCACTAGGAGAAAGATAAAAGAGAGTGTTCCTGTTGTAAAAATTGCACATGCTGAAATGAATGAGGATATTACACCTGTGCTAGATTGTTACATCAAAGAAAGATTGGTTAGGAAAGGTCTAGTGGATGGGGGTGCACAAATTTGCATCATGACAGAGGGACTCATGCAAAGACTAGGCATGCACATCCATGAGACACCTGAAATCAAAGTGAAGTTGGCAAACAATAGCAAAGCTAGGTGTGTAGGCATTTGTAAAAATGTTTTTGTAGAGGCCTTTGGCATTAAGAAGGCGGTGGATTTTTATGTTATGTCGACCAAGGGAAGTGGTTATCCATTTATCCTAGGAAGACCATGGCTAATGAAAATGCGAGCTTTGCAGGATTGGGAGAGCGGAAAATTAATTTGCAGGAATGACAATCATAAGAAGGTTGTCTTTGACATGAAGGAGCAAAGCCAAGAGGAGCTCCATGAAGAATCATCTCAAAGTGATACGGAGGAAGGCTGGACCGATAGCACTTCAGAAGGAGAAAGTAGTGGCAGCATTACTAAAGAGGAGTCTTCTATCGAAGTCATGGGGGTAAGGTTTAAGCCAACCAACCAAGAGACCTCTTGTCAAGGTTTGGAGGAGGTAGGTTCCCAAGAGAACCAAAATGTGGAAGATGAAGGAATGTTAGAAGGTATGTTGTCTACAACACTTACAAAGGACAAAAGAGAGGAGTTCAAATGTGTGCTAAGGAAATTTCCTAGGCTTTTTGCTAAAGACTACACCGATGTGCGTGGAGTAGATGCTGTTCAGCACAAAATTGAGTTGAAGCCAGAGGCCACACCTAAGGCTTAGAAGCTACGAAGGCTAGGAGTCATCAAGGAGTAGGCTTTACTCAAGGAGGTAAGAAAGCTTCTAGCAGCAGGTTTTATTTATCCAGTGGAGAATTCAAAGTGGGTCTCTCCAGTTGTTGTCACTCCTAAGAAAAACGGCAAGTGGAGGGTGTGTGTGGATTACCGTCCACTCAATGAGGCAACAAAAAGAGATCACTTTTCCCTCCCATTTCAAGATGAGATACTAAATGAGGTAGCTGGTCATGAGAAGTACACTGTGTGTGATGGCTACTCAGGTTACTTTCAAATAGGTATCGCATTGGAAGATCAATTGAAAACAACCTTTATCACTCCTTGGGGTTGTTATTCTTTTAGAGTCATGCCATTTGGTCTGACAAATGCTCTTGCAACATTCCAACGTTTCATGAACATGGTGTTTCAAGCATTCTTTGGAAAGTCAATTAGGGTGTTCATTGATGATTTCTGCATTTATAGCTCAAAATCATTGCATCTACAAAGGGTAGAAGAAGGCTTAAAGAAGCTCTACGACATGGGAGGTCAACTCAACCCCGACAAATGTCACATAGGTGAGGATGAAGTGATCTTGCTTGGTCACAAGGTTTTCTATAAAGGCATTGAGGTGGATCCTTCAAAGGCAAAAGCTCTTATTGAGCTCCCATCACCAAAGAGTCTTAAGGAGGTCATCTCATTCATTCAAAAGGTGAAGTATATGTCGCGCTTCATTTACTTAGCCTCGGAGTTACTTCACCCTTTGCAAAAGTTGACACAACAAGTAGAATTTGCATGGTCTGATGATCTTGAAGAGTATTTTTGTAATATTAAAGTCATTCTGTCAGAGCTACCAACACTCATGCCTCCTTGTTGGGAGTACACATTCTTTGTTAGCTCTAGTGTTGGGAAGGAAACGATTGGTGCAGTTTTATTACAACAAGATCCCCACAGTACCAGGATGCGACCCATCTACTTTGCTAGTAGGGTCATGAATGCTTTAGAGAGAGGCTACACGGAGGCAGAACTCATGATGCTTTCTCTCATGTTTGCGGTGAGAAAGTTTAGATCCTACTTGCTACCAAAACCTTTTGTAATTCTCACTGCAGAAAACTTGTTTCCTTGGGTGTCATCTCAAATGAATCTTAGTACTAGGATCTCAAAGTGGATTATGGAGTTACAAGAGTTTCAATACTCTTTCAAAGTAGAAGATAGTGTGCGTGCACAATTGGCAGGGATCCTTACTTATAGGGTACATGAGAAGGAGATTAAGGTGCCTGAAGTAAAGACCTTACCATTGCCACCACCTAAAAGTATTACTAATGCTTTTACCTTGTTCTTTGATGGAGCTTTTCGACGAGCCATAGGAAAAGCAGGGGGAGGGCTAGTATTTCTCAACCCAAGTGGAGAGGTGGTCATGAAAGAGAAGGTCAATCTACCAGGTTCAACTAGCAACAATGAGGTAGAATACGACGTACTACTTCATGGTTTAAAGATGTGCATTGGCCAAGGTATACGACGTCTCATGGTAAAGGGAGATGCACTTCTCATTGTGAAGCAGATTTTAGGCATTTGGGCATGCAAGAATGAAAACCTAAGGACAAAAGTTCATGCCATTCGTAGGATGTTTAATCAGTTTGAAGAAGTGCAACTATATCATATTCCTAGGAAACAAAATGAAGATGCAGATTTACTTGCACAAAAAGCAGTTGCATGTGTTGAGAGTGAAGTGCAAGTGATGATGGCAGCAACAGTGATAAAGCAACCAAGGTACCAGGGGATGGAGTCATTGGCTCCCATTGTGAGCTACATTTTAGAGGGCGAGTTTCCAGAGGGCTTCACAAAGGCTCAAAAGCAGAGGCTCATTAAGAAGGCGAGTTCATATTTGTTTTTGGAAGGTGCCCTTTACCAAAGGGGAAAAGATCAAGTTTGTAGGAGAACACCAACAACCAAGGAGATTCCAGCCATTCTTGAAGGTTTGCATGAGGAAGCGTGTGGTGGTCATTTTGCACAAGAACTCACTGCAAAAAAGATTTTTCTTGCCAGATATGTTTGGCCAAGCGTGCACATTGATGTTCAACATTGGTGTAAAAGCTGCCACAATTGTTAGATTAATGGAAACAAGCGTCTGTTACATGGTCCACGTCAGTTAGTCCTTGCAAATGGTCCATTTGAAAAATGGGGCATTGATGCTATGGGTCCATTGCCCAGGACTAAAAATGAAAAATTGTATATCTTGGTGGCCATAGACTAATGACTAGGTGGGTAGAAGCTCAAAGTGTGGCAAGAGTGAATGAGAGGACAGTTAGCAAGTTTGTGTACACTCACATTTGTTGCAGCACACCTTTGGAGATTGTTTCTAATAATGGTCCAGGGTTTAGGAAGGGCTTGCTCACAGAAGTTTTTGATGAGCTTCACATTCTACATCGGCATAGCACAGCCTACTACCCTCAGTCAAATGGTTTGGTAGAGAAGGCTAATGGTATCATTGCAGGAATCATCCGAAAGATGGTAAAGAACAAGACAAAGCTATGGGATGACTTCTTGGATGGAGCATTGTGGGCCTATCGGACTACCTACAAGGAAGCGACAGAGTTCACACCCTTCTACCTAGTCTATGGTCAAGAAGCTTTGCAACCCATCGAGCTCAACATTCCAACAATGCGACTTCATGGAAAGGTGGCACAAGGAGAAGGGGCAGCATGGGAAGATCGACTTCTCACCCTTGCAGAACTAGAATGGAAACAGGAGGCGGCTTATGAGTGCTATAAAAGAAAGGCTACGCAAATAAAGGACAAGCTCGACAAAAAGGTGAAAGACAAAGGGATCAAGGAAGGAGATTTGGTGCTAAGGTACGATAATCACCTTGACAATAGCTTTGATGTGAAGTTCAATACAAGATGGCAGGGACCATACATTGTTAAGAAGACCTTCAACTCTAGCTACTATCAACTCATGGATTTGGATGGCAAGGAGCACCCCAAGAAGGTGAATGGGTATCGATTAAAGCCTTACTTGAGTCGAGTTCTACTAGAGGATATACAAGAGCATGGAACAACTACAATACCATGTAAGTCTTTGATCTTGGTACTACAAGATGAAGATTCAACTAAGCCACCAAATATCACGAAGGATCGAAAAACACTCTCATTGGAAGATATGCCTTTTGATGGTACATGAATGTACCATCATCTAGGGGAGGGCTAAATGATAGCCGTTTTTCGACTCTCATAAAATAATTTTAATAAGCCACTTCACCCCACAAAAACACCTAGCACAATGACTAGGCTCGCTTTTTCATTATAAATAGTGTGAGTGCATTTAGGTTTTTATCATATTTTTTTATATCAAATCATTGAGCGAGTCATTGGGCTAGGAGACAAAAAAATAAATTTATAATATTACGGTCTTCTTTATATGTAAATATTTTCTATCAAATAAAGGACCTAAGTATAAAGGGTTTTTTTTCAAAATTTTTGTATTTATATAAATACATATTTCTAGGTGTGCGTTACAGGCCTAAGTATGCTAGCTTCCATCTCGTGTCATTCCTTATACATATTTTACTATCATTCTATCCCGTAAGCTCTACTCACACAAGACTTGAAAAACCTTTATGTGATTTCGTTGTAAAAATTCACCAATAACCTTATCGATTCCGTCATATTTATATATATATATATAGTTTTTTTATATTTTTTTATTTTTTCCATCCCTCCCAGGTAAATATTCACAAGTACATAGATTTTATCTTCAAATAAGTTCCATGAATTACTCAAAGTAGAGAATAACTGAGGGTCCCTTCCCTCATGATTTTCCTCCTTTTATTTTATATATTTTTTGCCACCATGCATCCCATGTGTCCATTTTTCATGACTAGCTAGCGTATCTTCTTACCTCACAAGTATATATTATATTTGATACTTATCCTATAGCATATATGTGTGCAAGCTCCTTGGAAATATTAGGTCATGGTTGATGTATGGGGGGCTCACTTGGAAGACTACAAAGGAAAAAGAATCAAATAGTGGCCCACTTCAAGCTTTATTAGGTGCTGCAGGGACAGCTTTTTGCTCGAATTTTGGCACCCTCTTATGATCCGAATTTGAGGATACTTTCAAAAGACAAAACGTAGCTTGTGAGCTGAAGTATTTTTCATAATTTTTTCAGAAATTTTGAAGTCAAGGGCGATTTTACATGAAATTTATGGCCGATTTCAAAACTGCTACCTCATACACCAAAAAAATCTTCCTATTTCTCTCACCCTTCCACACACCTACTCACTCTTACACACTCCTCCCTCTCCTTCCCACTCCCAAACCTACAACTCCCATGTCCTAATTCACCATCTTCACCATTGCCACTTCTCTCACACCTCCATAGACTTCATCCTCCATTTCTACACCCCTAGGTGCTCCCCTTTCTCTCTCTATATATCTCCATATTACCATACCCTCTTCAGCTTTGTAAAGAACTTCAAAAAATAAGAAAAACTCCAAGGGTAACCTCTGCAAATGAAGGCTTTTATCATGAATTTTCCAAGGTTTGAAGATAACATAGCTTCATCGACACGCGCTACTTCGCCATGCTGACCGCTTCTTCTACCGGTGCTGTAAAGAGGTGAATGTCAACTTCTCCAAAGCTTCAACCTTGCTTTACAAGCTTATCCCTTCTCTAACTTTTCTCATCATATATCTCACCATTTGGTGAATGATTTTGTAAATATTTTTTAGTGATAATTACTAACTACTAACCACTAACCTTATTGTAAAATGCACCCTCTACTAGAGTAGGCACTCCCAAATTATTCACTCAATCCTCTCTCCTTTAATCCTCAATAATTCTCTTCCCTTGAGCCCACATCCATGTGACTCAAAGGATAAAAGAGACCCACCCTTATTTAAAAAAAAAATAATGCATAATCTTTGATTTCTTCAAATAAACTTGATTAGGTCTAATCCTAATCGGGGCTTCTAAAACCTATAAATAGAGCCCTTCGCTCCCTTGTAAATTATCACATGATCATACCACACCACACCATTCTCAACACATAACACACCACTCTTCAAGCCTAGTTGTGTAGAGTGTGTGCATTGTGAGTGCTCTATTCCATCACTACACATAGGTGCATGGTGAAGCTTGAAGTTAGTTATGCTATCTAGAGGAGTGGAGTAATACCATACTCTGCATCACACTTGTAGCCTACTCTTGTCCATAAATAAGATTCATAGTTTTGGGTGCAATTGTATGCTGCAACTACGACTCTTCTCTCCAAATTGACTTGATAAGTTGGCTCATCAGGTGGTTGAAGGTATATTGTCCTTGAAGTCTGTTGTGCTATGTCATGCTTGATGGTTTGAGGGCTTGTTGAATTTTTTGCCTAAAAACTCAATTCTAAGAGGGTGCTCGGTGAGAGGGCTCCCGTGACCCTAAGACAATTTGTGTATTGGCAACAAGGTCAAGTTTTGTGTTGTCTCTCTATTTCTCATCAAGCTTTGTGTGCATCTAGTCTTTAAGGCTAAGACTGAGTTGCTCAAGTTGATTTGTGCTCTTTACCTCTCTTTGGCATGGTGAATGTTTGTGTTTGGTGTGTGTGGCTATCTTGCAGTCCCCTCTCTTTGTGCGTTTCAGTACAAGGAGATATCACGTGCGTCCTATTTCGCATCTACAACTAGGTGGTGCCCCTTTTCTTGTTTGGTTTCTGGCTGTGGGTTGTTGTTGTCTCTGATTGTGCTTGCCCCAACCCCATTTGAGAAGCACGGGAGCCTCGAAGGGTGTTTAGAGGCTCCTCTTCTTGTTGCCTACCCCGGACTGCCTCAATATCATGATGCTTGCCAACCAATTGGGCACCGCCTTGTTTGTCCCTAAAAGGAAGGGTCTAGGAAGGTTCTCTAATCTGATTTGTATAGGATGGAATTGGTCTAAGACACTACCAAAATGTATGATGATTAACGTTGGAGCTAGTCTTGTTACTATTCCGCTCAACTTTCGGACTTACTTTGGGGCGTACTTCGAGTGCAACAGATTTGGGCACTTTGCCAAGGATTACCCCATGAGGACTAAAGCGAACTCTGAGCCTATAGCCCAAGCCCCCAATTAGGGGGACATTAATCATGTCCCTATCAAGAAAACAATAGTGGAAGAGGGTGAGAAACAAGTAAAGGGTTGCGAAGGGACAAGATTAGGGGAGGAAATAGAAGCTATGATTTGTGACAATGAAGTCACCAAATTGCAAGAAAGGACGGTTGAGGTGCAAAGCTTCTCAGTGCAATGCCTAGAACGCCCCCGCAAAGTTGATCTGTTTGTCTTTCCCGCAAGTACACCTAAGCTTCTGAAAGTAACAGCTACGTCGACTGTGAAGATCTCAGGACTAAAAAGGGCCAAAAGGGTGAAGGTGGTGGCAAGAGAATTCATAGCACCAGAGAATAACGGAGCCTTGAAAGGGATAGGCTTCTTCGCACCCCCTGTCCAACTAAAAGAGGAGACTCATGCCATTCGCTCCAGAACCCCTTTGAAGTGTTGCAAGGGAAGAAAACCCTTGACCCTGAGGAACCTCCACATTATCCTAGGGCAACAAATGCGGGGACATGGGAAGGATCAAATGTTGAAGAGTTTGTTCCCCTCTCCCAATGATGGAATCCTTGGCTATTCAGATGGAACGTGAAAGGATTTAAGACCAGAAAGAAGCATGCCCTATTCTGGGAGGAAGTTAGAAAGGAGAAGGAAGTTAATTTTTGGGACATTCAAGAACATCATCTTGATGCTCGCAACAAAAGAAAATAGGCATTGAGAAAGAAGTTGGTCTTCTATGGAGGGGGAGTGGATGGGTTCAATGGAGTTTTCTCTATTGTGGACAAGGACCTGGAGCCCAAAGTAGTCCTTAATCACCCCTCTGGGAGAGCCCTAGGGGTGAGAATTATGTGGGAAGATCAGAGTATCACTATAGTCAACATATATGGCCCTTGCAATGCAAAGGATAGAGCCAAATTGTGGATGCATCTTAGGGATACCCCTATTGAAGGAGAGTGGCTATTGATTAGGGACTTTAATATGGTGGAGAAGAGCAAGGATACAATAGGATCAACCAGTTTGTTGGCAGGTTTTGAAAAAACCAAATGGTTGGGTCTTTGGACCTATGGGAGGTGGGTCCTTGGAATAGAACGCCGTGCTTCACGTACACAAGCCTACAATATGCCCTCATTGCTTCCCGCCTTGATAGGTGCTACTACTCTCACCAAGCTGATTGCATCCCATGGCTACTTGAAATGAAGGTGGTACCAACAAAAAGCATGCTGGACCATATACCGTTACACATGGAACTCAAGATATCCAATGGGGTGGGTCAGACCCCCAAGGGGAGTATGAAGCTACTTGTTACTGGGGCACACCTATTCAAGGACCCTCTATTTAGATTACTTACCAAGAAAGCTTTGAGCAAACTCAATAAAGATGTTAATCTTGAAAAACCTAAAGCTTGGTACCTCTTTGCTCGAAGTATCCAAAAAGCGATCAAAATCTCAGGCCCTTGGATGAAAAAGGCTCGAGAAGAGCACTGGAAGCAACTTGAAGAGGAGTTGCTAATGAGACTTTCAAAAAAGCTTTTGGACTGGCCTCTGAAGAAAAACACAAATGGTGGTTGGAAGTGAAAGCCAACCTGGCTGAGCAGCAGCTCGAGGAGGTCAAGAGGGCAAGACTGCTATTTCAAAAGACCTTCCTCCAGCTAGGGGCCGCTAATCAAGCACATTTTTTTAAAGCATTGAAAATCAAGAAAAGTCGCTACTTCATCCACTCGCTCGTAGATGAGAATGGGAATGATACACAAGACCAAAACAAAATGGCTAGGCTGATGCTCGATCACCTTAGCCAAATCATTGGCCAACCAGATACATGCTCTCAAGAGGTGGATGAAGCTAGAGCGACCTTGCTCGACAGTGTCAATAGGAAAGTCTCCCAACTTGAAGCCAATCGGCTTGAGATGGCCTTCTCTAAAGATGAATGCTCGATTACATTGTAAGCTCTTAGAAAGGAGAAATCCCTTAGTTGGGATGGTCTCAGGGTGTTCTGGGAGGACCTCAAGGTCCCGGTCACGTCGTGTCTTGCTAACTAGGCTCTCGTCAAGGGATCCTTGGATCTTAATGTGAAAAGAGGGCTTATCAAGCCTATCTCAAAACAGGTTTCCAACTTGCAGCTTAAGCATTGGCATCTCATAACTATGATGTTAGTTGCATACAAAATCATTTCCAAGGGAGTTGCTCTTAGAATGGCAGCCCTCCTTAACAGAGTCATCTCTCCTCATCAGCACGGGTTGATCAAAGGAAGATCAATTTATGACAACATATTGACATCAGTGGTTGGCATTGAGTATGCAGCCTTCATGAAGCAATAGTGCATTCGTCTGAAGCTAGATCTGGACAAGGCTTATGATAGGATTGTGTGGTCCTTCATTGAGGATGTCATGAAATCATTGGGCTTTGGGTCGTGTCTCTGTCACCTTATACACACTCTAGCTACGGGTAGCCTTTCCGAGATCTTGTTCAATGATAGGATTGTGGGCTCCTTTGAAGCCAAAAGATTGATCAAGAAAGGATACCCCTTGGCCTTGCTTCTCTTTGCTATTGGATCACATCCTCTATTAACGATGCTTGCAGCTGCTGCTGAGCAGGAGGAAATACAATGATTAACTCTTCCCGATAACAACCGGCTCCTGGCCAAGATGTTTGCGAACGACTTCCTCCTCTTCTTGAAAGCCTGCCCTTAAGTGCTCAGAAAGGTCCTTGAGATTGTGAAGACATTTGTTGTGGCTTCTCGGTCAAAGTGTAATATTGAGAAGTCGAGACTAATCTCCCTAACAAAAAAGGACTCATTTGACTCGTCGGTCTGGTCAGGGGAGATTGTGTCTAAAGGTAGGATCTTTAGGCATCTCGGCCCTCCCTTAGGGGTGGACATTACAAGTAAAGGTTCCAGTGGGTCCTTGAGAAGATTCAGAGGAAAATGACAAGGTGGGAGTATGTGTTTTTCCCCTTCCAGAGTCGGGTCAGAGTGATTAATTCTTTTATGCTTCCTTATATTGCCTTCACCAGCCCGCTCCTCAAAATAGCCAAATGTAATTAGGAGTTTTTAAAACCAATTAAAAGATTCTTATGGAGAAACAACACTAAAACTGTGTCGCCGTGACAATGGGCAAAGTAGGAAGGTATCGCTTGACCAGTGGTCCAAGGTGGCATTGGAATTCTCAACCCTGTTGTTCATGTTGAGGCCCTGTGTGCCAAGTTTGTGGTCTCAATCGCAAATCAAGACTAGTCTTGGGCTCTCAAGACCAAGGATATGATTGACAAGGCGAAACTTTGCTCTGAAGATGGTCAGTGGAAAGGGATCAAGGTGCATAATAAACTTATAGCCCCTGGGTGGGCTAGCTTAAGACTGAGTGGTATCACAGGAGAGATGGTGCGAAAATGCAATAGAGAAACAGGGGCATTGGAATGGGGTGAAGTTACAAGATACTTCCATAACTCCATCTCGCACTGGTCCCCCTGGCTATCTTAAATTGTTGGGGTTATCTTGAACCCTTATTGGAGTGAAATTGCAAGAAGGATGAACAATAAAGGGACCTCAATGGCTGAGCCACTTCTTGGATAGTAATAGCAATTGCTAGAAATTGTTTGGGGGGCCTTCCCAACATGCGTCAACATTCAAGCGCGTAGTATCGGACCTGACAGATGTTCTGGGTGCAGCTTAGCTAACGAAGACCTCTAACACCTTTTCATGGACTGGCAAGACCTTGCAGGAAATATGTGCAAATGGATACAAAGAACGTGAAAGATTGGGTGTTTCAATAAGGATTTGTGCCTTGGTGGCAAACAATTTCGGAGTTCTGCACTGCTAATTTGTACTCAAATAGTCGAATACTACTTCTTGAATAATATCTGGAAGGCCAGGGACTGTCATGTCTTTGATAATGACCTGTCTGTGGCTAGTTTCTCAGAGATTGTACAAGAAAGCAAGGAGATAATATATGTGGTAAGTAAAAGGTATAGCTCGGATAAGTTTCTTAGGGCAACCCTCGCCATCCGATCGTGCCCTGCGCAATAGTTAACTACTAGGTACTTGTAACTAAGATCGATTGTAACGCTCTATCCCTCAAGGCTCGCCCTGAGCTCGAGACTGATTTGTAATCTATTGGTGACTTTATAATAAGTTTTGAAAAAAAAAAGGTCCTATATTGTCAAGTTTTAAACTTTGTTCTTCTTTGGTTATGTTTTACATACTACGTACTACTACGGGCTCTTTTGCATTTCTATTAGGTGGAATCTAAATAGATCCACCTTCCACGTTCCCACTTGCCCCTCGGCCTTCCCCCCCCCCCCCCCCCCCACAAAAAAAAAAGAAGCTCTCCACGCTTAACTTGGAGACTCCACTGCCCACTGTCCCTCCAACTCGTCTCTGACAACGTGCATCTGCCTTTAAACATTTGGCCCTTGTGAATCTGTTGGCTTCTCCTAGGTGCCAAGAGCTATGCATGCTCGATCTTTTTTTGGTACACACAACTTAAAGCTCTGCATCATCATTGGCTAGCCTGCTAATGCTTCACATAAGAGAAATAGAAAGGCCCATCTCCCCATTCTCTGCAGCGTGCACATTCCCTAGCTTGGGCTATCTGCCCATTCCGTGCAAGCTGCGTCTATGTTTGAGAGAGAGAGAGAGAGAGAGAGAGAGAGAGAGAGAGAGAGAGAGAGAGAGAGAGAGAGAGAGAGAGAGAGAGAGAGATCACATGGTTGCTGCCAAACACACTAGACCTCCCTGCGACCTTGTCATCTCCACCATAGGCAGTAGCGCATCATTCCTTTGTGCTCTGCATCGATTGTCTTCACATGATGTATTTCAAAAAAAATCTCCCCCTCTCGTCGCTCCTCACGATTCACGCTCTCTCTCTCTCTCTCTCTCTCTCTCTCTCTCTCTCTCTGTCTCTCTCTCTCTCTCTCTCTCTCTCTCTCTCCACGTGCCAACCTCCACCACTCAAATTTCCAAAAATTCACAGAGCACCCCCAATGTTTTGTCATAAATTCCTAGAGCCCCTTCCGAAATTCCCAAAAAGAAAATGTAGCTTTTCATAAAAGAAGATTGATTGTCTATCAATACAAGATGATAAAACTAGGTTTTGGAGATGGATTGCTTTTTGGCGAGGTAATTAAGCACTCAAAAAAAGATCTCAATTTTTCGGAAGGAATAAAGATAAAAAAATCTTGAACAATCCAATCAATATAGATACAAGGGTATTTTGGTAATTTTCCTTTCCATTATTTGTATTACACCCCAACTTTAGGGGGGAAAGGTGAGACTATTGGGTGACCCACCATGTCCTAGTTTTACTTTCACTCCTTCAAGCCCCATGGCATCACCCATGATACCCTTAAAACAAATGAAAAAAAGATTGTACCAACATACCGACTTTGGTAGGTTTGTAATAGTATTCAATTCAAGTATCTTCCATTTAGGATTTAAAGTTGCTAATTTAGAAGTTGTTACGTGGAGTTTGATTTCTAGGATTAAGCCTTTTTGTTGTCTTATTCTTGTTGGTTTGAAGTTGAGTACATGTTTCCATTTTTAGTCAAATAATCTTCTTTAGCTGATTTTTCTTATGACTTTTCTAAAAGTCTTTTGAAGTGAATAATAGTTTGTTTTATTATTAAAAAATAAAGTGATAAATTTCTCTTTTCTAATATTTTGTCCTTTTCTTTTGCATTTTTTTGTGTGCTCTACCCTCTCCTATAATGTGTATAATGTTGCTTCCATAAACAAAAACTAAAAGGCATAAAAAGACACATTTCCCTTCACATTTCTTAGTACAATATTGATCTTTATATAGTCGTTAATTATGTGTTGGCATAGGCATCAAGCATTAGCAACAAGGGGGGTGCATGCAGTTTTCTTCATAAGCATGAAGCACATCAACACTCTAGTATAAGGAGTGAATCTATGGCAACGTGAACCATAGCTTTGTCCTTACATCATGTTTATATTAGCAAAAGCCTTTTCATGGGCAAACCCATTATTGTTACCATAGAGGGGCATTATCAAAAGTGTGGGAATGTAAGGTCTGCACTACATGTGCGAAACATAATCAACACGTTGTGATGCATTGTACCAATGATACAATTGAGACCTATTCCGTGACTGACCAATATGTTGGTATGGGTACCAACATGGCTTGATTAACAAGAGTGCCGAAGATTACTAAAGAAATATTCCGACTTATCGTTGCCTTTCGTGCATTGGCATGTGAGTATGACCTAGAGTGTTACTCTCCCCGTCGAGACAAACATTATCAAAGTCCTAACAAATGAATGCATGATGCTCTAAGGATGGTGCACGAGGAAGGCATAATTGTGCAATGGCATGACACACCTCAATAAAGAAATTGCAAAACTAACAATCGGCTCTCTCATATTTGATTCATTTTTCTTTGTTAGGGACTTGAAAAAATTACATGGTGACTTTGTTTTCAAGTTCGATGGCTGAATAGCCAACAAACCTTGATGTAAAATTGTTGATCACTGGCCCAAAAATCTTTGTCCACCATGTGAAGAATCCAGTATAAAATGCCTCTTCAAATTCCAACATATTTCTTGATGGCAAGAACATGCATCTAATGTAGAAGCCGTAGAGGACTTCTTCTGAGGGCTGTCCACTCAAATCATAGCATAGACCTTTGTTGCCTTCTAGGAAAGACATCTAGGGAGCTAAGGGCTGTCCACTCAAATCATAGCATAGACCTTTGTTGCCTTCTAGGAAAGACATCTAGGGAGCTCCTGCTTGATCGGGCTCATGAAAAGCTTGAATGCATGTGAGAAGCATTCAACAAATTTTATAGAGCATAGCACATGAGAGTTCAGGTAGACTTGTGAGTAAGTTCATGGCACCCATTAGGGATTTTCACCATGTATTCCTCTATTGTTGTTCACTGCTCTGGAGCTGGCAGTCTTGGGTAGTCGAGCCAAGTTGGTCTCTTCTTCCTCAATGCATCGTGTGCCTGCCACATCCTTACCCTTGGTACAAGACATAATGTGGGGTCCTTCTGTATTGTTGCAGGTGCTCTTGTAAACAAATGAAGTATCTAGAGTTCTTGTTGAGCGAGTTCTTTCTCCATTTGGGGTGGAGAGAATCTGAGCCTTTTGCTTGCATAGTCTTTAGCTTGCAGTAGCTCCACCTTTATCAATGGGTAGGGCAGTGACTGCTGATGCGAGTGAGAATTGATTTGGTTGGGAGTGAGCTGAGTTACATTTACTGAGTGGAGAACTCTCAACTCCCAATCAATTGCTGCTTTCCATTTAGCATCTACTTCTTGGACAATTTTCTTTTTCAGTGCATTTTCTTCAGCTTTAGAAAGCTGAACCATTGGCACTTGCTCGTCTTCAGTGATTGGCACTTGTAACTCTGGCTCTCATGTTATCCCTTCTGATGGTTGTGTTTCCATATCAACAAAAGAGGCCGATGGTATGTCTATGATTGGCTGTTCAAAGGTTCTTGCCTCCTCTTGAGCTTTTGTATGTCCTTCTCTCAGCAATTGATTTACTCTCTTCAAATATTCTATCTCCTTGAGCAGTTGCTCTTCTCTTTGTACCCGCATCGCTGCAAGGTCTCATCTTTGTGCTTGTTCAAGCTTCAACTCAAGCTCGAGGTCTTTGTTCCTCTTCTTCAAAGTCTTGTAGACTTCATCTGTTCCCTTGAGTGAAGCTACATCGGGGTTTTCTCTTATCTGCCTTAGAAATACCGCTTGATCATTGATTCTTTGCTCGGATTACTATAAGGAGGCATTGGCTACATCTAGTTGCACTTGTATCTTTTGGACTGACTCAGTAGTGAGTAAAAGTTCATTGGTCACTTCTATCAGTTGTTGGTCCTTACGTTTGCATGCATCAGAAAACTTTGTGAGGAGCTCCCCCATACCTTCCATCTCTTTCTGCTGCCTTTCCTTGATAGTATGATGCTATTCTACTTCGTTTTTTAGCTCTTTAATCTCTCTTTGAAGATCTTCAATAATGTTCATTCTATCTTCTAGCTCACCTTATAGAGCATCTATTACCTATTCCAGTTCTTTAGCCTTGGCACTACGGCTAAGTGTTGCTGTTCTCATCTTTTTTGTCATCAAGTACATTTGCTTTGCATACTCATTTACTTGCATGATCACTTCATCTGTGGTTTCCAAATTTGGGGTTGCTTAGAAGTTTCAACGATTTGATTTGCGGCTCTTTTGTTGGTGTAGAGGATTCTGCTTGTGGCCTTGTAGGTGGTTCAACTGATTCTCCTTGAGGCTTCGTAGCTGGTTCTGCTTGAATGGTTGTAGAAGAAGGTCCCGCTTCAGATTTTTTGGCTTCCTTGGGCTGTTCAAAACTTGCCTCTTTCTGTTGCTCAGGCTCTTTTTCCTTTCCTTCCTTGCCTTCATTGGATTTAGCTGTTGGTGAAGGTTTTGGACTTGGCATGGGCTGATCTTCTTGCTCTGCAGTTGGCGAAGAGGGTCTTGGAGAAATCTCTCCTTATTCAGGATGTGACGTACTTTGTTGTGCAGCTTTTGCTTGCCTCCGTTGCTCAACCGCTTCTTCTTTTTGCTTTCTTTTGAGCTTCTAGAGCTTCCTGAATCTTCAATGCTTCAGCTTCAGCATACATCCGCTCTAGTAAATCCTTTGGATCCTTTGGAACCTTCTTTGCAAGGTTCTTATTCTTGGAACCCTTGACCTCCCTCGGGCTCCATTTCTCAAGGTTTTCACCTGCAGCTAGTGACTTCTTTCGTATGATTGTTTCTCTCTTTCAAATCTTGCCCTGTTTTTTGCTGAGGTTCCTCTTGATGAGTTGCCACCACTTTCTTCTTCATTGATTCCCTCCTTGCCCTCATTTCTTCATTGTCATAGCTTTCACTACTGTGCGCTTCATGCGAGCTTTTTGCATATTCCTCACCCGGGTAGGTCACCTAAGAAAAATGTAACCTATCATGTGAGTTCAATAGAAGGGTATTTAAAGTTCTTGAAACTTACAGAAATATATATACAGAAGGGATACTATTTTTCAAATTTGAAAAAGACTTACAGATTTTAAAATAAAAGGGTACATTTTATTCCTTAAAAAAATCACAGATAAGGGGTTTTACAAACATGTCTTGAATGCACGTGATATGGTGGTTTTACACATATTGAACCCCTCAAGATTCCTCATCTGATTTATAGACTCTCTTTGTTGATCTGGTGGTTCATGGAGAAGGTTAAACTGAGATGATCCATGTGTTCTGATCTGGGGCTGGCAGCAAGTTGTCTACCATTCCAATAACATGATATGCTATTCTTGTTAGCACTTTTGGAGCACCCAAATACGTTATCTTTCCCTCTTTCTTTGTGCCCTTCAGTGTTGTAAGCACGTACTGCACGTGATCTATAGCTTGCCTTGTTGTCGACTTCAACACTTGAGTGAAAGTAGTCGCCACTGCATGATTTGGAGTTGTGTATCATGGCGGTCTCTCTGAGAGGAAGTGGAAATGTTGGTCGTAAAGGCAAGTTGGATCCTCCACTTGCCTTAGGATAAGATTATCAGAAAAGGTCTTTGCTCATCAAGCTTTTCTAGATCTTTGGAGCCTCTTTTTTCCTTCCTCCGTATCACTTTGAGATGATTCTTCATGGAGCTCCTCTTGGCTTTGCTCCTTCATGTCAAAGACAACCTTCTTATGATTGTCATTCCTGCAAATTAATTTTCCGCTCTCCAATCCTGCAAAGCTCGCATTTTCATTAGCCATGGTCTTCCTAGGATAAATGGATAACCACTTCCTTGGTCGACATAACATAAAAATCCACCGCCTTCTTAATGCAAAGGCCTCTACAAAAACATTTTTACAAATGCCTACACACCTAGCTTTGCTATTGTTTGCCAACTTCACTTTGATTTCAGGTGTCTCATGGATGTGCATGCCTAGTCTTTGCATGAGTCCCTCTGTCATGATGCAAATTTGTGCACCCCCATCCACTAGACCTTTCCTAACCAATCTTTCTTTGATGTAACAATCTAGCACAGGTGTAATATCCTCATTCATTTCAGCATGTGCAATTTTTACAACAGGAACACTCTCTTTTATCTTTTCTCCTAGTGCTAACTGCCTTCGTTAAATCCTCCTAACTTGTGGGAATAATGCAAGAAACTAAGGCCATGAGACATCAGGACCCTTACCTCTCATGTCTTCCAATAGGTTGTATGGAGCCATACCATGTCCAAGAGGGAAGTCTTGGAGATTGATACAACGTCGAGTCCTCTTAGCTTCCTTGGTCTCCTTTGCCTTCTTTTCTCGTCCATTGTCACTTTGTGATGTAACTCCTTCTTTCTCCTTACCTTTTCCTCGGCCACGCTTAATGCCATTTGCTTCCATGTCAACCTCTCTTGAATTTGTCACCTCTACCACATGCACATTTGGGTGTGGCAAAGGTGGAACTCCTTCCACTCCTTGTGGAGGTGGTCTTGGTCCATTTGGTCTTTGTAGAAGCCTTGGTTGTTGACGAGTTTCTTCACCTGCATTCATCACTGGGTAGTTCAAGTTAGGTCTCCCTGGCTCCCCACGGGGCCAAGGACAATTATACATCCCATGTCCAGACTCACCGCAATTCCAACATTGCAAGACTCTCCTAGGTCGTGGATCTCGCTCTTCAAACTTCTTTGCTTGTCCCATTGGACCTACATCTTGTGCAAGGTGAATTGACAGGCTGCTTAAAGATTCATTTAACTTCTCGATCACTTCCGTCGTTACCTCAGGAAGCTCCTTAGATGTTGATGCTTGTGACTTACCTTTGAGTCTAAGACCTTCTATTGGAACCTCCCCGGGGTTAAGCACTTGAGTTTCCTATATTTCTCAGCAGCCCTAGTTTCAGCTGCAGCAAAGGTAGCAGGTGCACCCGCCTCAACTTTTACCTTAAGGTCAGGAAAGAGTCCGGCTATGAACCTCTCCTTCTTTACAAATTCTGCACCATCACCAGGGTTAGCAACATTTCGTATCCATAGAGCCCAAAGACGTAGAAACTCTTGCTTGTACAAGTAGTAGTCATCTAAGTCTTTTTGCTTATGAGAAACAATGTCTTGCCATAGTTTTTGAGTGTTTTGGGGATCAAAGAATTATTTCTTGAAACGATTCAAAACTTCTGCGTAATTCCCCTTAACTTCCTCAGGCAAAGAGTCAAACCAAGTGCTAGCATCTTTTCTAAGGACTACCTCAAACATTTCTACACGTTCCTGATCAGTTACTAGCCTCTTGATATGGCAACACATTTTGAAATTTGCTAAGAATAATTCTGCATCCTCCCTAGGCTCTCCAAAGAACAAGGGGTAGCCACTCATTTGCCTAGTTGTATCCATGTTGCTGGTTTTACTCAAAAATTTCTTTTTCTTTTTTTATTTGTTGTGTTGCAAAATCAAATTTCAAAGTAGAATGAAAATGTAAACGCCAAAGCTTAGATAGTAGCCAATCAATGGCAAAATTAACGGATTGACTGAGGCATTGATAGCTGCTACTTGCCTAGGTTCAAACATACGACGGAAAACACGTTGAAATTGTAACTTTGTGCCAACTATTACATGCACCTCTTGTCTAGCCAAAGGAATGAATGTACGATACAAGTCCTCTTGATTCATTAACCTAGCTAAAACAAGATAAACACATGTACATCAGAAGAGACATTATAGTCTACAAGTGGAAGTATAATAGGAGTTTGAGATTGTAGAATATCTCTTAATGATTCAGCACCAAAGAGGAATACAATACGTTGTTGAAAAAAGATTTTTCTATCAATGCGAACATTTATCCTAATCCCTTGCACCCAATGAAATTGATGAAATTCAATTGCATGAGCAGGATAAGGAGGTGGTGGATTGTTCATGTAAACATAGCTAGTTTTTCAAGACTTACCTTGTGTATGCTAACACAACCGCTCGTCCTCAGTGGGGGAACCAATTCGAGGCGGTCCCGGGCAGGCAACAAGAAGAAGAGCAGCCTCTAAACACCCTTCGAGCCTCCCGTGCTGCTCAAATGGGGTTGGGGCAAGCACAATCAGAGACAACAACAACCCACAGCCAGAAACCAAACAAGAAAAGGGGCACCACCTAGTTGTAGATGCGAACTAGGACGCACGTGATATCTCCTTGTACTGAAACGCACAAAGAGAGGGGACTGCAAGATAGCCACACACACCAAACACAAACATTCACCATGCCAAAGAGAGGTAAAGAGCACAAATCAACTTGAGCAACTCAGTCTTGTCCTTAAAGACTAGATGCACACAAAGCTTGATGAGAGATAGAGAGACAACACAAAACTTGACCTTGTTGCCAATACACAAATTGTCTTAGGGTCACGGGAGCCCTCTCACCGAGCACCCTCTTACAATTGAGTTTTTAGGCAAACAATTCAACAAGCCCTCAAACCATCAAGCATGAAATAGCACAACAGACTTCAAGGACAATATACCTTCAACCACCTGATGAGCCAACTTATCAAGTCAATTTGGAGAGAAGAGTCGTAGTTGCAGCATACAATCGCACCCAAAAATATGAATCTTATTTATGGACAAGAGTAGGCTACAAGTGTGATGCAGAGTATGGTATTACTCCACTCCTCTAGATAGCATAACTAACTTCAAGCTTCTCCATGCACCTATGTGTAGTGATGGAATAGAGCACTCACAATGCACACACTCTACACAACTAGGCTTGAAGAGTGGTGTGTTATGTGTTGAGAATGGTGTGGTGTGGTGTGATCATGTGATAATTTACAAGGGAGAGAAGGGTTCTATTTATAGGTTTTAGAAGCCCCGATTAGGATTAGACCTAATCAAGTTTATTTGAAGAAATCAAAGATTATGCATATTTATTTTTTTTTAAATAAGGGTGGGTCTCTCTTATCCTTTGAGTCACATGGATGTGGGCTCAAGGGAAGAGAATTATTGAGGATGAAAGGAGAGAGGATTGAGTGAATAATTTGGGAGTGCCTACTCTAGTAGAGGGTGCATTTTACAATAAGGTTAGTGGTTAGTAGTTAGTAATTATCACTAAAACATATTTACAAAATCGTTCACCAAATGGTGAGATATATGATGAGAAAAGTTAGAGAGGGATAAGCTTGTAAAGCAAGGTTGAAGCTTTGGAGAAGTTGACATTCACCTCTTTACAGCACGGTAGAAGAAGCGGTCAGCATGGCGAAGTAGCGCGTGTCGATGAAGCTATGTTATCTTCAAACCTTGGAAAATTCATGATAAAAGACTTCATTTGCAGAGGTTATCCTTGGATTTTTGCTGATTTTTTGAAGTTGTTTACAAAGCTGAAGAGGGTATGGTAATATGGAGATATATTATAGAGAGAAAGGGGAGCACCTAGGGGTGTAGAAATGGAGGATGAAGTCTATGGAGGTGTGAGAGAAGTGGTAATGGTGAAGATGGTGAATTAGGACATGGGAGTTGTAGGTTTGGGAGTGGGAAGGAGAGGGAGGAGTGTGTAAGAGTGAGTAGGTGTGTGGAAGGGTGAGAGAAATAGGAAGATTTTTTTGGTGTATGAGGTAGCAGTTTTGAAATCGGCCATAAATTTCATGTAAAATTGCCTTGACTTCAAAATTTCTGAAAAAATTATGGAAAAATACTTCAGCTCACAAGCTACGTTTTGTCTTTTGAAAGTATCCTCGAATTCAGATCATAAGAGGGTGCCAAAATTCGAGCAAAAAGCTGTCCCTACAGCACCTAATAAAGCTTGAAGTGGGCCACTATTTGATTCTTTTTCCTTTGTAGTCTTCCAAGTGAGCCCCCCATACATCAACCATGACCTAATATTTCCAAGGAGCTTGCACACATATATGCTATAGGATAAGTATCAAATATAATATATACTTGTGGGGTAAGAAGATAGGCTAGCTAGTCATGAAAAATGGACACATGGGATGCATGGGGCAAAAAATATATAAAATAAAAGGAGGAAAATCATGAGGGAAGAGACCCTCAGTTATTCTCTACTTTGATTAATTCATGGAATTTATTTGAAGATAAAATCTATGTACTTGTGAATATTTAACTGGGAGGGATGGAAAAAAAAAATAAAAATAATATATAATATATAAATAATTGACGAAACGATAATGTTATTGGTGAATTTTTACAATGAAGTCACATAAAGGTTTTTCAAGGCTTGTGTGAGTAGAGCTTACGGATAGAATGATAGTAAAATATGTATAAGGAATGACACGAGATGGAAGCTAGCATACTTAGGCCTGATAACGCACACCTAGGAATATATTTTATATAAATACAAAAATTTTGAAAAAAACCCTTTATACTTAGGTCCTTTATTTGATAGAAAATATTTACATATAAAGAGGACCGTAATATTATAAATTTATTTTTTTGTCTCCTAGCCCAATGACTCGCTCAATGATTTGATATAAAAAACTATGATAAAAACCTAAACGCACGCACACTATTTATAATGAAAAAGCGAGCCTAGTCATTATGCTAGGGTGTTTTTGTGGGGTGAAGTGGCTTCTTAAAATTATTTTATGAGAGCCGAAAAACGGCTATCAATATTATCCCAGAGCCAACTACGCAGGCCCGCAAACTCCACCAAAATAGGATGTGTCTAGATTCCACCTAATAGAAATGCAAAAGAGCCCGTAGTACGTAGTATGTAAAACACAACCAAAGAAGAACAAAGTTTAAAACTTGACAATACATGACCTTTTTCTTTAAAATGTATTATAAAGTCACCAACAGATTACAAATCAGTCTCAAGCTCAGGCGAAATCTTGACGCGGATAGAGGGTTACAACCGAGCTTAGTTACAAGTACCTAGTAGCTAACTATTGTGCGGGGCACAATCGAATGGCGAGGGTTGCCCTAAGCAAATGATCCCAGCTATACCTTTTACTTACCACATATATTATCTCCTTGTTTCTTGTACAATCTCCGAGAAGCTAGCCACACAGATAGGTCATTATGAAAGACATGACAGTCCCTGGCCTTCAGATATTATTGAAGAAGTAGTATTTGACTATTTGAGTACAAATTAGAAGCGCTGAATTTTCAAACTGTTTGCCACCAAGGCACAAATCCTTATTGACATACCCAATCTTTCACGTTCTTTGTATCCATTTGCACATATTTCCTGCAAGGTCTCTATTAGCTGGGCATTTCACAAAACGGTGGCAAAGGTCTTTGCACCCAGAACATCTATCAGGTCCGATACTACGCACTTGAATGTTGACGCATGTCGGCAAGGCCCCCCAAACGATTTCTAGCAATTGCTATTACTATCCAGAAGTGGCTCAGCCATTGAGGTCCCTTTATTGTTCATCCTTCTTGCAATTTCACTCCAATAAGGGTTCAAGATAACCCAACAACTTAAGATAGCCTAGGGGACCGTGCGAGATGGAGTTATGGAAGTATCTTGAAACTTCACCCCATTCCAATGCCCTTGTTTCTCTATTGCATTTTCGCACCATCTCTCCTGTGATACCACTCAGTCTTAAGCTAGTATAGCCCACCCAGGGGCTATAAGTTTATTATGCACCTCGATCCCTTTCCACTGACCACCTTTAGAGCAAAGTTTCACCTTGTCAATCATATCCTTGGTCATGAGAGCCCAAGACTGGTCTGGCACACAGGGCCTCAACATGAACAACAAGGTTGAGAATTCCAAGGCCACCTTGGACCACTGGTCAAGCGATACCTTCCCACTTTGTCCATTGCCACGGCGCCGCGGTTTTAGTGTTGTTCCTCCATAAGAATATTTTAATTGTTTTTTAAAAACTCCTAATTACATTTGGCTATTTTGAGGAGCGGGGTTGGTGAAGGCAATATAAGGAAGCATAAAAGAATTAGTCACACTGACCAGACTTTGGAAGGTGAGAAACACACATACTCCCACCTTCTCATTTTCCTATGATCTTCTCAAGGACCCACTGGAACCTTTGCTTGTAACGTCCACCCCTAAGGGAGGCCCCAGATGCCTAAAGATCCTACCTTTAGACACAATCTCCCCGACCAGACCGATGGGTCAAATGAGTTATTTTTTGTTAGGGGGATCAGTCTCGACTTCTCAATATTACACTTTGATCAGGAAGCTACAACAAATGTCTTCACAATCTCAAGGACCTTTCTGAGCACTTAAGGACAGGCTTTGAAGAAGAGGAGGGAGTCGTTCGCAAACATCTTGGCCAAGAGCTGGTTGTTATTGGGAAGAATGAATCATTGTATTTCCTCTCCGCTCAGCAGCAGCTTCAAGCATCATTAATAGACGATGCGATCCAATAGCAAAGAGAAGCAAGGCCAAGGGGCATCCTTTCTTGATCGATCTTTTGGCTTCAAAGGAGCCACAATTATATCATTGAGCAAGAGCTCAGAAAAGGCTACCCGCACCTAGAGTGTGTATAAGGTGACAGAGACACGACCAAAGCCAATGATTTCATGACATCTTCAATGAAGGACCACACAATCCTATCATAAGCCTTGTCTAGATCTAGCTTCAGTCGAATGCACTATTGCTTCGTGAAGGCTGCATACTCAATGCCAACCATTGATGTCAATATGTTGTCATAAATTGATCTTCCTTTGATAAACATGTGCTGATGAGGAGAGATGACTCTGTTAAGGAGGGCTACCATTTTCTAAGAGCGGACTCCCTGGCAATGATTTTGTATGCAGCTAACATCATAGTTATGGGATGCCAATACTTAAGCTGCAAGTTGCAAACCTGGTTCAAGATAGGGTTGATAAGCCTCTTTTCACATTGAGATCCAAGGATCCCTTGACAAGAGCCTGGTTAGCAGACACGACATGACCGGGACCTTGAGGTCCTCCCAGAACTCCCTGAAGATCTCAATGGTGAGACCATCCCAACCCAGGGATTTCTCCTTTCTAAGAGCTTACAATGCAATCGAGCATTCATCTTTAGAGAAGGCTATCTCAAGCCAATTGGCTTCAGGTTGGGAGAATTTCCTGTTGACACTCTCAAGCAAGGTCTCTCTTGCTTCATCAACCTCTTGAGAGCATGTCCTGTCGAAGTAGCCCGCCTTAAAGACAAGAAGCTGCGTATGCAAGCAAGAGTAAACGAGTCAGAGGAAACAAGCTCGGCCCGACCAACCCAGTGACTGCAACAGCCAACCATAGAGTCCAACCGCAGGAGGCATCAGAAGCATCAAGACTTGTTGAGTCGCATCACCACCCAACTAGAGAGTTTATCTGTGCATCTGGTGCAGCAAGGGCATGCACCTGGTAGGAATCCAGAACAAGGAAGAGGACAATGAAGGCAGAACCAAGAGTACCACTATTACAACTGCAGGGAAGATGGCCATGGAATGTACTACTGCCCACACCTGAGGAGGCAAAATTTCAATAGAGGGGGGAGACAAAATCAGATCTCTCTGCCAAGAGCAAGACCACCACCACCTAGGCAACCAGAACCGATCCCACCGGTCCAAATCCTTCGACCACCTATACAACAGTAACCACCACCCCAACCTCTCATTCCGCCACTACCCCCACCACCTGCTGTGAACCAAGCGGTGAGTGTTATTAGCTTGGAGGCTAAAGGGAAGGCAAAGGTAGAAGAATCGGTTCGAGAGAAGCACAAAGGAAAAGTGAAGGTAGAAGAAGTGGATGCTATGGGAGTGAAGCGTGCCAGGCACAAGGAAGCATCTCAAAGAGAAGAGAAGATGAAAGGGAAGGCCGAGTCTAGCAAGCAAGCATCTAAACCGCGACGGAAGATAGACATCGTGGACTTCTCACTAGGTGAGTATGCAAAACCCTATGACTTAGTTCAGGATGTGTTAATGCAGGGCCCGAAGATAACTTGGCCCCAATTACTCCACCTTACACCCAGAATGAGGAGGCAATGGACAAAAATGGTAAGTACCAGGAAATCAAGGCCCAGGATAGCTGGGGCTATCTCTGGAAGGGATCTCGATGACATCATACCAACCATGGACGCTCACATCAAGGGGCAACAAATCTCAAATGTCTACATAGATGGTGGCGCACAAATATGCGTCATGAGTGAAAAGATGATGCACCATCTAGGTCTAGAGGTAAGTAGTTTGGCACCCTGCCGAGCCAAGATGGCAAACAATGTAAGAGTGAAATGCGTGGGCATCGTAAATGCGATCAAAGTAAAAGCATTCAATAAAAAAGTGGAGGTAGACATCTTCGTCATGCCACACAAAGGGGAGGGCTACCCCATCATTCTTGGGAGGCCTTGGCTTATGGCTATGGAAGCTAAACAAGACTGGAGCACCGGGATGATTCAGATGAAAAACGCTAAAGGGAAGTCCATATTCTACGACATGAGGACTGGAAAGTAGCGCAACATGATCTTGGAGGCTTCAGAAGATGAGTCCACCATCGACTATTCGTCTACCTCAAGAGAAGAGACGACCACCACCGACGGAAGTGATAGTAGCATCGCCAAGTGCGGAAATAATAATCAGAGTCACAAATAGGGATTCAAATGTGCAAGTAGCTTGTATCAACATTATTGGCCCTCCATCTGGTTTGGTTAGCTTAAATGGGAACAACATAATAGGACGCATATCACTTAAAGATATAAGCCTTGATCTGGAATGGAGCAATTTGGGAAAGATTCATTTAACATGCATCAAGGTGTTCTTCAAGACTCTTGTAAGAATGTGTTGTTACCATACCTCAATGTGAGATTGAGAAGAAGCTTCCCTTTGCTTGTGATCTAATTGATGAAGCTAGAATATTCGATGGGTAAATTATGGGGATTGCTATATTTTGGCTTGTATAGACTTAGAGTATGTAAAACGCATTGCTAGCTAGCAATAATGTAAAGAACTCATTGTGACTATACATACATTAGACCATGTTCGATCATTCCAATTGTTAGCTCATCCTAGGAAATAGAAAGCTCTCATTGCCAATATGAGTTACAATACTTTGGGGATGCAGTGGTTGACAAAAGCCTGCAAGACTTGTGGGGAAGCTATGACGAGGAAATTGTCATAGACTTTACTGTCTTGTGCCATTGTGAAGATGTTGCTATTGGCGATCAAAGATTTCGCCCAAACTACTGGCTTGTAGTTACTAGGTTGTTTCCATCCCTGACATGGAGCAAGTTTTATTAATATGTGGACAAATAGGTTCACGCACTTTGACAAAGCGTCTTCTATTGAGCTCATTGGCTTTAAAAAAAATCAAGGTAGGACCATCGCATCTAGAGATTTTTATTTAGTGTCTACATTCATCTCTCCACAACACATTGCATGAGTGTGTGTGTGTGTGTGTGTGTGTGTGAGAGAGAGAGAGAGAGAGAGAGAGAGAGAGAGAGAGAGAGAGAGAGAGAGAGAGAGAGAGAGAGAGAGAGATTTTGATTTATGTATCTTATCTTTATCAAGAATACTATTGTGTATTGGAAAAAGTAGACAAGGCAAGAATAAATTTAACAGTAGACAATGGTATTGAAGAAAGAGAACCATAACCAAGAAATCAAATAAGAAAAGCTGAAACAGATTCCCAGGAAAGGAAGGGAGTTTGTGTTTTCAATAATGAAAGCGAAGACAACTTTGAAAGTAACATATTCACATTTTGAATACCAAATATAAACAATTGGAGATCCTAAGAACTTGGAGGGTAAGGAAATTGATATTTACAGTGTAACTTCTTCTAGTGATTGACTAATGTATACAAAACGTAATGAACCGTACAATCTCTAACTAGTGAAAGCATGATATGTACAAAGCTTTCATCTTTTGCTCTTGTTTGACTACTGCTTTCCATGTTGGATGCACCACTCATCAAAGAGTGCTCAACTCCTCCTGGAAAAAAAAGAGAGAACAAGAGCTCTAAGCCTAAGATCAAGCCTAAGCAAGCAAATCAATGACACAAAAATCTCACAAAGCATTTGTTGCTCATTACCTGAGATGACTGATTGGTTCTTGGTCTTTTGAGATGTAGACCACTGTAATCTACAACCACATGCACACCATCTATTTTATAATGACCAAGGTAAACTGATCGACTATATTCACATGTAAACTTAATTGACTATACTAGCACACGTACATAAAGGCAAGCGTGATCGATAGTTGTAACTAGTTTGTCTTGATTGCTTTACTATGCAAATGGTAAGAAGTAAAAGAGTGATAGCGGTGTAGATTTTACGTCATGGAATAGCTTTTGATGATGGCTCCATAGCATCTCTCTTTCAAGCTTTCGTAAAAAACTCTATGACCTTGTATCACAAATAAGATTTTGCATTAAATGATGTATTGAGGTGAAAATTTACAGATAATAATATTTAAAGATGGAGAGAGATGCATTTTCTGCATTGCGATACTTGTGCCCATCAAAAACCATACATATGATACATACATATGGTGTGGAGGTGGCACCATTCTCCACATTCATAATAATATCGTAGGAAACGTGTCCTTCCCCCACCACTTTTATTCCCTCCAATGTTGAAGAGGGACTTATGCTTCTCCTCCAGTGTTGGAGGGACTTTCTTTTTATGAAAATAATGCAGCTGTACAAGGAAAAACATATTATTAATGTTTTAGAAAGACATGTATCATTCCAGGTTGCCATGCCGTGGTGTATCTTCCATGGGTCGTCAGAAATATTCTTCAATTCTTGTCACCTTCATCTACAATCTTTTCAATAAAAATGATGTAAATTTATTGCTTTAATGTGTACATGATGGAATCTAATTACTTTTGAGATCACATAGAGAAAATCAAAATACGGAACATAATTGTACCTTTGGTATTTGCCGTCTGCATTAAAGCACAATCTTGGATGGATGGACTCCTAGACCTTCCTTCCTTGCATTGTTCCACCACCTTGCTACTAGTGTGTGTTTTGCCATTGTCATCCATTCTGGCTACTTTTGCCAACATGTCGACTATCGCATTCACTTTTGTTACCGTGTCTACCATTACTTGTATTGTTTCTAATATTTTGGGTCTCAGGGTATGTTGATTTTGCCATATTGTGTATCTGTAGGTACACACACATACAAAAACTTATAGTCTTTGGGGCACCCCCATATGACATACATACTATCAAAGCACAACCAAGCACGACATCTTTCTCCAAGAGCCCCTAAGACCATAGGCTTTTGAGGTAAAGCATAGGGAGAAAGGTCTTCCCTTTGCATATGTGAAAATAGCTCATATCTTCCTTTGCAATAGCCATGTTAAGCATATCTTGCAATCAACATGTCCTAGTGATGAAATTTTAAAAAAGAAACCCATGAAAAACTTCTTGTTCTTTCGTGACCACACCATATTTGGCATACATATCGACCAAAGCACTTGCAAGCACATCTTTCTCCAATAGCCCCTGACAAGTAATGCTATCATGAATTTTTCTCAACCATGTCAACACCTTGCGTAAGGCCACAAGCCTTCAAAATGCAACCTGGCCTTTGACTTCACATGTTGCAATCGTGTTCATGCAGCCTGTAGCCTCACCTCACCCTCAATAGTCAATCAATTTCCTCATGATTGTTGACCTTCCTAACCCTAGTTCCCTTTGTAGCAGCTCATATGATGTTTTACCTCCTACTCTTTTGATTGATGGATGCCATGGTATTTTTATTAATGATCAAAGGAGGCACCCACAACCCACCTAGCTATTCAAAACCGCAATATCCTTGCTTTAGATGGCAAGTCATGCCCTGATTTTCTCATGGCTCTTGAATAGATCACCTTTTCATGGTGCGAACCAAAAACCACATGATTGTTCAGTCCCACACCACAGTCAGTGCACTCCAAGAGACCACTATCTATGCAAGAAGCTGATTGAATTATTTTTTTGAGCTTTTGTGAGAGTGCCCTCTCAGCTAGCCCATATTTCCTCCTCCCTCTTGAATAGATCACCTTTGCCTAGAGCTTTCTGGCCTTGCTTCTGCTACATGTCTCCCACAATCAATGCATTCCAAGGGACTGTATTCTGAACAAGAAGCTTGTCAAGCGCTTTTTGTGCTTTGAAGCTCTTTTTTCAACAACCTCTGACTAATTATATAACTGTGAATTTTTGTGCCCATATTAGCATTTTGCCTAGAGCCACATTTTTTCAACAACCTCTGACTAATTATATAACTGTGAATTTTTGTGCCAATATTAGCATTTTGCTTAGAGCCACATGCCGTCAAGATGCATGCGTCCGTGATTGCATGGAGAAGCCCTTGCTTCACATCTGCCAAAAATAGACTAGAGCTTTTTGGCCCTACCCTAATGGGGCAATTCTGCAATCAATGCATTCCAAGAATCAACACTCTGTATAAGAAGCTCCTCAAGCACTTTTCCTCCAGTTTTTATGCTTTGTGAAGTGCACCACATTTAGCAAACATGTCTATCAAGGCATTTCCAAGCACGCTATTTTTTTCAACAGTCCCTGACTAACAATATCATTGTGAAGTTTTATGCCCATATCAGCATCTGTGTAGAACCACATGCCTTCAAGATGCACGTGTATGTGATTGCATCTGGAGAGAGGCCCTCCCTTTGCATACTTGAAAATAGTCTAGAGATTTTTGGCCCCGTTGCTGTTGCATGTATCCTCTAATCAATGCACTCCAAGAGACGACATTCTGAACTGGAAGCTCCTTGAGCACTTTTTGTGCACCGCGTTTAGCATACATATCGACCAAGGCATTGCCAAACACTTTTTTTTTTTTTTGGCAACAACCCCTGACTAACATTATCAAAGTCAATTTTTAAGCCCATATCAGCATCTTGTGTGAGCCACATGCCTTCAAGACGCACGCATAGGTGATTTCTTTTGGACAAATGCCCTTACTTTTCTTGTGCTTGATGGTTTGGTGTTGGGATGATGCCAAATTCCTCAATGATAGCTTCAAATTAGTCACAACCCTTGTTGGAATTAGGGTTGTAAGGAAACACACACAGCTTGGAGAAGATGAAGGAAGCTCAAGGCACACAATAGAGAGCGTATTACTTAGTGCGCAATGGAAAGATGAGATAGCCCTAGAGTGATGGGCGTATATACAATGCACGGGGGGGAAAACCTCCTAGTGAGGGAAAAAATGCCCTTGCGGTCCTAAGTGTTTCACACACATCATTGCCACATGTATATGGTAACAAAATCCCCTTGGGAGTGATGCGGTGAACGAGAGCTGTCACATAGAGTATATGAAAGTGTCATTCCATGAGGACATGATTAGTCCACAAAGGGGAGTAAGCCCAAAGCTTTGCAAAAAGCTTTGAACTTCTCACGAGACAATGCCTTTGTGAAAAGATCTGCAAGGTTGTCCTGTGTTAGCACAGATGCCAAGTTGATCTCTCCCGTTGAGAACCTCTCCCTAACAATGTGGTAACCCACCTCAATGTGCTTTGTGCGAGCATGAAAAATTGGGTTCCTCACAACTGCCAATGCGCTTTGACTGTCAGTGTAGATAGTGTCTTGTCCATCACCCAAATTAGCCATAAGGTGTCTGAGCCATACACACTCAACCGTAGCTGTGAAGACTGCCCTGTACTCATCCTCACAATTGGCAGTGGCCACAGTAGGTTGCTTCTTGCTCAACCATGATATACATGAATTATCGAGCATGAAACAAAAACCACTTCTGGACAGCGTGTGTTAAAACAACCAGCCCATCTGAGTCCAAAAAAGAATGTAATTCTGGTGGCAATGATCCTCCCTTGGGATAAAACAAACCAAGATGTAAAGTGCCACTCAAGTAGAAAAAAATCCTCTTGACAGCTTGCCAATCCTTAGACATTGGGCTATGCATAATTTTGCTGACTTGTGAGACTGCAAACTGAATATCCGGTCTCTGTTGCATACATAAATAGGGCAGCCAACAATAGTTTGGTAAAGAGTGACATTGATAGGATCACTAGCATCATGAAGACTCAATTTTAAACGTGTTTCCATCAGAGTAAGTCCAAACTTACATAGCAATGTCTCTATGTAGCTTGTCTGACACAAGGCAATACCACCATCACACTACTTAAACTGTATACCCAAGTAATGATGTAACATCCCCAAATATTTCATCTTGAAAGTAGCATTCAAATCAGCCTTAAATTCAGCAATATGTGTCTCATTTAGTGATCAGCAAATCATCCACATAGAGAACGACAATGAGAAGTACATCACCCCCACTCTTTACATACAATGTGATTTTTGTTGGACTGCTACAAAAGACTCCATTGACCAAATGAGTGTCAGCCTTCTCATATCAAACACAAGGAGATTGCTTCAACCCATGCAAAGCTTTCTTACATTTGCACACTTTATCTTCCTTCCCTTTAATGACAAAACTGCGAGGTTACATTACATAAACTTCCTCAAATGCGTCACCATTCAAGAAAGAAGTAACAATGTCTGACTGATGTACATCTCAACCCAATGAACTTCCAACACAATAGTCATACGACAAGTGGGAGCAAAAGTCTCTTCATATTCTATGCCTTTTTTCATTGCATAATCCTTTGCAACAAGTCGAGCCTTATAGCAATGAATCTCACCATCCTGCTTACGTTTCAACTTGTAAACCCACTTTGTACAAATGGCCTTTTTGCAAGGAGGCAAATCACATAAAGTCCATGTGTCATTTTCTATAAGTGCATCATATTCCAATTGCATGGCAACCATCCAATTTTTTGAATTTTGTGCTTCATCAAAAGATAGAGGTTTCCTCAAAATCACATAAGCTAGACATAGCCAAAGCATAACAATCGCGAGGAGGGTTTCCAATTAACGAGAAAAGAAAACCGAGCGAAGCCAATTTTTGAGCAAATATGAGCAGCACCCTTGAAAAATTGATGCGGATGCAAGATATATTGAAGAAAATATTCAAGTCATGTTGGATTGGACCACCCAACACCTCAACACAAAAGTGTCATACGGCAAAAATTGCCACAAAGCAGTGAAGGCTTCAAAATCTCAAACCTCCTTACATGTGGAGGCCCTAACAAAATCCCAAGTCACATAAATTTATAAAAAGCAGTTGATTATGATGCATCAAGAACACCAAAAAAGGTTAGAACTAACAAACTTCTAGCAAATTTATGAGGCTAGTGGGGTACCTACCAAGGCTTGAAGCAACTCCACCTTTGCGACTTGCGAGTGCAACTTGATGCCCAAACTCATGGGCAATGAAGTCCAAACCAAGGATGTGAAAGAACATGTAGACAAAACAACCTTGTTCAACTAAGAAACTTCGTGATCAAGATCATAAACATGCTCGTCCATAATATTTTATCTGCAATCAAGCTGTACATGCTCTCTAGACAAAGTGAGAGGACCTTGCATGTTTAGGTGTGTCCGAAAATGCATATCTAGACTTTGGCACAATGGAATAGTTCCACCATAGATATCTAAGGTCTTCCATCCTCTCCTCTAAAATCCCTTTCCTCATCAACTGAAGCTTGACTACTCTTGAGATTCTTGCCGTGCATTGAATGGTCAAAAAATCTGCATACCGATCAACAAAAATCATTGCATGTTAGAACTTTATAGAAGTGCAAAGGCTTTAGAGGTTGACAAGGTGGACCTTTTTTGAGGCTAATGGGAAAGAGCTTTTTTCATGGGACATGTAGGCGGCCAAGTGATTTTTCTTGCGGACCGGCAATAATGTCAACTGGAGGGAGCCTAGGCGAGCAACCAGCTTCTTTAACTCTTTCTAGGCTTGCAAACTAAAACTTTAACGTACCTGTCGTACATGCAGGTGCACATAAAGAGGCCAGAGAGAGATAGGAGGTTATTACCTAACTATAAAGGAGGTTAAAGAATTTGTATATGCCTTGTGTATGCAAAATGGGGGAGGGAAAAGAGAAATGGCACGGGCACCAAAGAGAGAGAGAGAGAGAGAGAGAGAGAGAGAGAGAGAGAGAGAGAGAGAGAGAGAGAGAGAGAGAGAGAGAGAGAGAGAGAATGCGTCACCCCATGAGTCAAAAACCAAGAAGCAAGCTACAAAAGTGGAATGCTTGTCACACCATTATCATAATTAATTACACATACTTAATCTCCCTACCCAAACACGAAAGAAGAATCACTTTTAGGCCTTTACTTCAAGACTTAGCAAGTCCAAGAAGCCACTTCTTGTTACAAAATATAGGACCCTAATGTTCAATCTCCAATGTTATTTGGCACTCATCTTCTAGTTGTTCTATGGGAGATCTATCATTCCATAATGTAGCATTCTGAGTCTAGCTTTTCCTAGAGACATTAAAGAGATTGTTGAATGCCATCCCATGAGGCTAGTTTGAGCGCTATCTAGGGAGACATTACTCCATGCACCACCCATCAACACCCAATCACCAACTCCATTTGTATCTACTAACACATACATTTTGAATTCAAAATATGTGGATGGGGATTCGCACATGAAAAAACCCAATTCAAAGTTGATCACATGGTTCATCAATAGTTGCAAAACAAATCTATCTTAGTATTCAAACATGCATTGCACCTTGCAAAGCCGTGAAATTATAAACTTGAGGAGGCAATACTTCTGTACAGTTTAATGCACCAAATCCTTTGTTGAATGGTGTCGGTGTGGAAGAGATGCTGATAGCCGTTTTTCAGCTTTCCATAATTGCCATAGTAAGCTACCTCACCCTATCAAATCACTCAAACACTGTGGCTATGCCTACCATTTCACTGAACATAGGCGTGTGTGAGTTAGGAGACTTTTCCCATATCTTCTTAAAAATCCTCAATTAGCTAGTCACTGGGCTAGTTGAGCAATAAAAATAAATAAAATATAAGTATATTATGGCCCATTTGTGTGTAAATATTTCATTGTATATAGGGCCTAAATAAAAGGATTTTTCATAATTATTTTGGTATTTATTTAAATATTTCTACCTATGGTGTGTTATTTATGCTATGTACATTGACTCACCATTACCATATTTTTTCTTACCATTTTGCATACTCTTTATTCCATATAAAAATAATTTCATGCAAGCTTCTCTTATTTTTGGTGTAACTCCATCCCAACAAAAATCCAAAAAAACTAGTTTTATTTATGTGTATATTTTTTCACTATTGTGATTTTTCCTTCCTACATCTATTCTCTTTTACTCTCATAAATTAGAACACCAAAAATATTCATCTTTTTATGGTAGACTTATAATGAGAGAGATTTAATTTGACCCCTTTATATTTTTTCCACCTATATTATTTATATTTGACATGTACATATTTTTTAGACCCCTCAATATTTGATTTTCTTAGTTGTACTATTCAATTATATCACGATCTCAACAATATCTTCAATTATAGACCTACCAAATAAGGTCAAGGGTATGTGGAATGCATGCATGCACCATGGGGAGCTCACTCTTGGAGGTATTCAAAAGAATCATCCAAAGAAAGAGCTCACAAGGATTTTGTGCAGTGGAAAAAACAGTCGGTTTTGCTGAATTTTTAAAGATCACATGCTCCCCGAATTTGAAAAGGTGATACAAACAAAAGTTGTAGCTCATGAGCTAAACTTTCACCTTAAATTTTTTCATATTTTTCTGAGCTACGAGCTGTGAGCTATGATTTTATTGGTGGACCCCAGTTTGCCCATGCTATGCAGCCACACTCTCTCTTCCACTTTATCATTTTCCTCTTTCACACACACTCCTCCCTCTCCTTCCCACTCCCAAACTTGTAACTCCCATGTCCTAATTCACCCTCTTCACCATTGACACATCTCTCACACCTCCATAGCCTTCATCCTCCATTTTTACACCCTATGTGTCCCCCTTTCTCTCTACATATATGTCCATATTACCATACTCTCTTCAGCTTTGTAAAAAACTTCAAAAAATCAGCAAAAATCCAAGGATAACCTCTGCAAATGAAGGCTTTTATCATGAATTTTCCAAGGTTTGAAGATAACATAGCTTCATCGACACGCGTTACTTCGCCATGCTGACCGCTTCTTCTACCGATGCTGTAAAGAGGTGAATGTCAACTTCTCCAAGCTTCAATCTTGCTTTACAAGCTCATCCCTTCTCTAACTTTTCTCATCATATATCTCACCATTTGGTGAATGATTTTGTAAATATTTTTTAGTGATAATTACTAACTACTAACCACTAACCTTATTGTAAAATGCACCCTCTACTAGAGTAGGCACTCCCAAATTATGCACTCCATCCTCTCTCCTTTCATCCTCAATAATTCTCTTCCATTGAGCCCACATCCATGTGACTCAAACGACAAGAGAGACCGACCCTCATTCAAATAAAAATAAAAATATGCATAATCTTTTATTCCTTCAATAAACTTGATTAGGCCTAATCCTAATCGGGGCTTCTAAAACCTATAAATAGAGCCCTTCTCTCCCTTGTAAATCATCACATGATCACACTACACCACACCATTCTCAACACATAACACACCACTCTTCAAGCCTAGTTGTGTAGAGTGTGTGCATTGTGAGTGCTCTATTCCATCACTACACATAGGTGCATGGAGAAGCTTGAAGTTAGTTATGCCATCTAGATGAGTGGAGTGATACTATACTTAGCAATCACACTTGTAGCCTAATCTTGTCCATAAATAAGATTCATAGTTTTGGGTGCAATTGTATGCTGCAACTACGACTCTTCTCTCCAAATTGACTTGATAAGTTGGCTCATCAGGTGGTTGAAGGTATATTGTCCTTAAAGTTTGTTGTGCCATTTCATGCTTGGTGGTTTGAGGGCTTGTTGAATTGTTTGCCTAAAAGGTAAATTGTAAGAGGGTGCTCGGTGAGAGGGCTCCCGTGACCCTAAGACAATTTGTGTATTGGCAACAAGGTCAAGTTTTGTGTTGTCCCTCTATTTCTCATCAAGCTTTGTGTGCATCTAGTCTTTAAGGCTAAGACTGAGTTGCTCAAGTTGATTTGTGCTCTTTACCTCTCTCTGGCATGGTGAATGTTTGTGTTTGGTGTGTGTGGCTATCTTGCATTCCCCTCTCTTTGTGCGTTTGAGTACAAGGAGATATCACGTGCGTCCTAGTTCGCATCTACAACTAGGTGGTGCCCCTTTTCTTGTTTGGTTTCTGGCTGTGGGTTGTTGTTGTCTCTGATTGTGCTTGCCCCAGCCCCAATTGAGCAGCACGGGAGCCTCGAAGGGTGTTTAGAGGCCGCTCTTCTTGTTGCCCGCCCCGGACCGCCTCAAATTGGTGCCCCCACTGAGGACGGTTTGTGTATGTTTTGTGTAGGCTCAACCTTTAGCATAATCAAGTAGCTTGCATGAATCACGAGAATTTGTATGATCCCTTCATTCCCATTGCAAGGCAAAAGGTACACATAATTGTTAGTACTAAGTTGCAATTTCAGCGAGTAATTCGTAGAATTGTAGGTCCTGTTAGGTTGACCGAGATAAACACTTCAGTAAATCCTTTTATTTTGCCTCTCATTAGGTACGACCTTAGTTTGGACATCTATATTTTTGTTTTGTTTTAAGCATTAGGTCATGCATAGACAATGGATAATGGCCCAAGAATAGAGGTTTTCCCCTTTCATTTCACTCCACACATTAGATTAAACATTGCAATTATTAGAAAAATCCATTTTCAACAACGTATGGTGTTCATGTTTGGTGCCCAAAGAGTAGGAGAAATTCTCGCATCACCAAACCCTGTCATCCTGCCTCTTATTGATTATCATAGGTCATTTGATGTGAATATTTTTATTTTGTTGTAGAATAGATTGCAATTTAGAAAACATTTTTGTGTAAATTTTTTGAAGAAAGAAAAACAAAAACGTGTTGTCACTTTGAAACCGATTCAATGGAGGCTCAACGCCAAATGTCTGGATATCCTCTTATCTTTGGAGAGCCTGGAGAGGATGCAGAATTATTCTTAGCAAATTTCAAAATGTGTTGCCGTATCAAGAGGCTAGTAACTGATCAAGAACGTGTAGAAATGTTTGAGGTAGTCCTTAGGAAAGATGCTAGCACTTGGTTTGACTCTTTGCCTGAGGAAGTTAAGGGAAATTACGCAGACTCTTTTGAATCGTTTCAAGAAATACTTCTTTGATCCCCAAAACACTCAAAAACTATGGCAAGACATTGTTTCTCATAAGCAAAAAGACTTAGATGACTACTACTTGTACAAGCAAGAGTTTCTACGTCTTTGGGCTCTATGGATACGAAATGTTGCTAACCCTGGTGATGGTGCAGAATTTGTAAAGAAGGAGAGGTTCATAGCCGGACTCTTTCCTGACCTTAAGGTAAAAGTTGAGGCGGGTGCACCTGCTACCTTTCATGCAGCTGAAACTAGGGCTGCTGAGAAATATAGGAAACTCAAGTGCTTAAGGGGGGAGGTTCCAATAGAAGGTCTTAGACCCAAAGGTAAGTCACAAGAATCAACATCTAGGGAGCTTCCGGAGGTAACGGCGGAAGTGATTGAGAAGTTAAATGAATCTTTAAGCAGCTTGTCAATTCACCTTGCACAAGCTGTAGGTCCAAAGGGACAAGCAAAGAAGTCTGAAGAGCGAGATCCACGACCTAGGAGAGTCTTGCAATGCTGGAATTGCGGAGAGTCTGGATATGGGATGTATAATTGTCCTTGGCCCCGTGGGGAGCCAGGGAGACCTAACTTGAATTACCCAGTGATGAATGCAGGTGAAGGAACTAGTCAGCAACCACGGATTGTACAAAGGCCGAATGGAGCAAGACCACCTCCACAAGGAGTGGATGGAGTTCCACCTTTGCTAGACCCAAATGTGCATGTGGTAGAGGTGACAAACTCAAATGAGGTTGACATGGAAGCAAATGGAATTAAGCGTGGCCGAGGAAAAGGTAAAGAAAAAGAAGGTGTCACATCACAGAGTGACCATGGACGAGGCAAGAAGGCAAAGGAGACCAAGGAAGCTAAGAGGACTCGACGTCGTATCAATCTCCAAGACTTCCCTCTTGGACATGGTATGGCTCCATACAACCTATTGGAAGACATGAGAGGTAAGGGTCCTGATATCTCATGGCCTCAGTTTCTTGCATTATGCCCACAAGTTAGGAGGGATTTAACAAAGGCAGTTAGCACTAGGAGAAAGGTAAAAGAGAGTGTGCCTGTTGTAAAAATTGCACATGCTGAAATGAATGAGGATATTACACCTGTGCTAGATTGTTACATGAAAGGAAGATTGGTTAGGAAAGGTCTAGTGGATGGGGGTGCACAAATTTGCATCATGAAAGAGGGACTCATGCAAAAACTAGGCATGCACATCCATGAGACACCTGAAATTAAAGTCAAGATGGCAAACAATAGCAAAGCTAGGTGTGTAGGCATTTGAAAAAATGTTTTTGGAGAGGCCTTTGGCATTAAGAAGGCGGTGGATTTTTATGTTATGTCTACCAAAGGAAATGGTTACCCATTTATCCTAGGGAGACCATGGCTAATGAAAATGCGAGCTTTGCAGGATTGGGAGAGTGGAAAGCTAATTTGCAGGAATGACAATCATAAGAAGGTTGTCTTTGACATGAAGGAGCTCCTCTTGGCTTTGCTCCTTCATGTCCTAAGAAAAATGTCTTGTCACTCCTAAGAAAAATGGCAAGTGGAGGGTGTGTGTGGATTACCGTCCACTCAATGAGGCAACAAAAAGAGATCACTTTCCCCTCCCATTTCAGGATGAGATACTAAATGAGGTAGCTGGTCATGAGAAGTACACTGTGTGTGATGGCTATTCGGGTTACTTTCAAATAGGTATCACATTGGAAGATCAGTTGAAAACAACCTTCATCACTCCTTGGGGTTGTTATGCTTTTAGAGTCATGCCATTTGGACTGACAAATGCTCTTGCAACTTTCCAACGCTTCATGAACATGGTGTTTCAAGCATTCTTTGGAAAGTCCATTAGGGTTTTTATTGATGATTTTTGCATTTATAGCTCAAAATCATTACATCTACAAAGGGTAGAAGAAGGTTTAAAGAAGCTCTATGACATGGGAGGTCAACTCAACCCCGACAAGTGTCACATAGGTGAGGATGAAGTGATCTTGCTTGGTCACAAGGTTTCCTATAAAGGCATTGAGGTGGATCCTTCAAATGCAAAGGCTCTTATTGAGCTCCCATCACCCAAGAATCTCAAAGAGGTCATCTCATTCATTCAAAAGGTGAAGTATATGTCACGCTTTATTCACTTAGCTTCGGAGTTGCTTCATCCTTTGCAAAAGTTGACACAACAAGTAGAATTTGCATGGTCTTATGAGCTTGAAGAGTATTTTTGTAACATTAAAGTCATTTTGTCAGAGCTACCAATACTCATGCCTCCTTGTTGGGAGTACACATTCTTTGTTAGCTCTAGTGTTGGGAAGGAAACAATTGGTGCAGTTTTATTACAACAAGATCCCCACAGTACCAGGATGCGACCCATCTACTTTGCTAGTAGGGTCATGAATGCTTTGGAGAGAGGCTACACGGAGGCAGAACTCATGATGCTTTCTCTCATGTTTGCGGTGAGAAAGTTTAGATCCTACTTGCTACCAAAACATTTTGTAATTCTCACTGCAGAAAATTGTTTCCTTGGGTGTCATCTCAAATGAATCTTAGCCCTAGGATCTCAAAGTGGATTATGGAATTGCAAGAGTTCCAATACTGTTTCAAGGTAGAAGATAGTGTGCGTGCACAATTGGCAGGGATCCTTACTTATAGGGTACCTGAGAAGGAGATTAAGGTGCCTGAAGTAAATACCCTACCATTGCCACCACCTAAAAGTATTCCTAATGCTTTTACCTTGTTCTTTGATGGAGCTTTTCGACGAGTCACAGGAAAAGCAGGGGGAGGGCTAGTATTGCTAAACCCAAGTGGAGAGGTGGTCATGAAAGAGAAGGTCAATCTACCAGGTTCAACTAGCAACAATGAAGCAGAATATGACACACTACTTCATGGTTTAAAGATATGCATTGGCCAAGGTATACAACATCTCATGGTAAAAGGGGATGCACTGCTCATCGTGAAGCAAATTTTAGGCATTTGGGCATGCAAGAATGAAAGCCTAAGGACAAAAGTTCATGCCATTCATAGATTGTTTAATCAATTTGAAGAAGTGCTACTATATCATATTCCTAGGAAACAGAATGAAGATGCCGATTTACTTACACAACAAGTAGTTACATGTGTTGAGAAAGAAATGCAGGTCATCATGGTGGCAGCAACTGTCAAGCAACCGAGATACCAGGGATTGGAGTCATTGACTCCCATTATTAGCTACATTTTGGAGGGTGAGTTTCCACAAGACTTCCCGAAGGCTCAGAAGAGGAGACTCATGAAGAAGGCAAGCACGTATCTCTTCCTAGAAGGATCCCTCTATCAAAGAGGGAAGGATCAAGTGTGCAGAAGAGTACCAACTATTGAGGAAATCCGAGCCATTCTAAAAGGTTTGCATGAGGAAGCGTGTGGTGGTCATTTTGCACAGGAACTCACTGCAAAAAATATTTTTCTTGCCGGATATGTTTGGCCAAGCTTACACATTGATGTTCAACATTGGTGTAAAAGCTGCCACAATTGTCAGATTAATGGAAACAAGCGTCTGTTACATGGTCCACGTTAGCTAGTCCTTGCAAATGGTCCATTTGAAAAATGGGGCATTGATGCTATGGGTCCATTGCCCAGGACTAAAAATGGAAAATTGTATATCTTGGTGGCCATAGACTACATGACTAGGTGGGTAGAAGCTCAAAGTGTGGCAAGAGTGAATGAGAAGACAGTTAGCAAGTTTGTGTACACTCACATTTGTTGTAGATTTGGCACACCTTTGGAGATTGTTTCTGATAATGGTCCAGGGTTTAGGAAGGGCTTGCTCACAGAAGGCTGTGAAGAACTTCAAATTCTACATCGTCATAGTACACCCTACTATCCCCAATCAAATGGTTTGGTATAAAAAGCTAATGATGTCATTGCAGGCATCATTAGAAAGATGGTGAAAAACAAGACAAAGTTGTGGGATGACTTCTTGGATGGTGCCTTGTGGGCATATCGAACCACATATAGGGAAGCCACGGAGCTCACACCATTTTACTTGGTCTATGGTCAAGAGGCTTTACAACCAATTGAGCTCAACATTCCAACAATGCGACTTCATGGCAAAGAAACACAAGATGATCAAGAAGCATGGATGGATCGATTTTTTACCTTAGCTGAGCTTGAGTGGAAAAGAGAAACAGCATACGAGTGCTACAAGAGGAAAGCTACGCAAGCAAAAGAAAATCTTGACAAGAAACTAAAGGACAAAGGCATCAAGGAAGGAGATCTGGTGCTAAGGTATGACAACCGACTCGATAATCATTTTGATGCCAAATTTGAAACTAGATGGCAGGGGCCATACATAGTTAAGAAGGCTTTCAATTCAAGTTACTATCAACTTATGGACTTGAATGGGAAAGAGCACTCTAGGAAGGTAAATGGTTATCGCTTAAAGCCCTATTTGAGTCGCCTTCTACCAAAGGGTCTACCAAAGATCTGTCAAAGGGCAGCTGTCTCATGTAAGTACTGTTACATGAAGCATGAGTGTAACTCCAACAAAAATTCTGAGGGGCCAAACAATGAAGATCTTGTCAACGACTCTGAAGTACTCTTTTTGGGAAAGATGCTTTATGATGGTACATGAATATACCATCATCCTGGGGGAGGACTAATGATAGCCGTTTTTCGGCTTTCCATAATTGCCATAGTAAGCTACCTCACCCTATAAAATCACTCAAACACTGTGGCTATGCCTACCATTTCACTGAACATAGGCGTGTGTGAGTTAGGGGACTTTTCCCATATGTTCTTAAAAATCCTCAATTAGCTAGTCACTATGCTAGTTGAGCCATAAAAATATAAAAAGTATAAGTATATTATGGCCCATTTGTGTGTAAATATTTCATTGTATATAGGACCTAAATAAAAGGATTTTTCATAATTATTTTGGTATTTATTTAAATATTTCTACCTATGGTGTGTTATTTATGCTATGTACATTGACTCACCATTAACATATTTTTTCTTACCATTTTGCATACTCTTTATTCTATATAAAAATAATTTCATGCAAGCTTCTCTTATTTTTGGTGTAACTCCATCCCAACAAAAATCCAAAAAAAAAAAAGTTTTATTTATGTGTATATTTTTTCACTATTGTGATTTTTCCTTCCTACATCTATTCTCTTTTACTCTCATAAATTAGAACACCAAAAATATTCATCTTTTTATGGTAGACTTATAATGAGAGAGATTTAATTTGACCCCTTTATATTTTTTCCACCTATATTATTTATATTTGACATGTACATATTTTTTAGACCCCTCAATATTTGATTTTCTTAGTTGTACTATTCATTTATATCACGATCTCAACAATATCTTCAATTATAGACCTACCAAATAAGGTCAAGGGTATGTGGAATGCATGCATGCACCATGGGGAGCTCACTCTTGGAGGTATTCAAAAGAATCATCCAAAGAAAGAGCTCACAAGGATTTTGTGCAGTGGAAAAAAAAGTCGGTTTTGCTGAATTTTTAAAGATCACATGCTCCCCGAATTTGAAAAGGTGATACAAACAAAAGTTGTAGCACGTGAGCTGAACTTTCACCTTAAATTTTTTCATATTTTTTTGAGCTACAAGCTGTGAGCTATGATTTTATTGGTGGACCCCAGTTTGCCTATGCTATGCTGCCACACTCCCTCTTCCACTTTATCATTTTCCTCTTTCACACACACTCCTCCCTCTCCTTCCCACTCCCAAATCTGCAACTCCCATGTCCTAATTCACCCTCTTCACCATTGCCACATCTCTCACACCTCCATAGCCTTCATCCTCCATTTCTACACCCTATGTGTCCCCCTTTCTCTCTACATATATGTCCATATTACCATACTCTCTTCAGCTTTGTAAAGAACTTCAAAAAATCAGCAAAAGTCCAAGGATAACCTCTGCAAATGAATGCTTTTATCATGAATTTTCCAAGGTTTGAAGATAACATAGCTTCATCGACACGCGTTACTTCGCCATGCTGACCGCTTCTTCTACCGATGCTGTAAAGAGGTGAATGTCAACTTCTCCAAGCTTCAACCTTGCTTTACAAGCTCATCCCTTCTCTAACTTTTCTCATCATATATCTCACCATTTGGTGAATGATTTTGTAAATATTTTTTAGTGATAATTACTAACTACTAACCACTAACCTTATTGTAAAATGCACCCTCTACTAGAGTAGGCACTCCCAAATTATGCACTCCATCCTCTCTCCTTTCATCCTCAATAATTCTCTTCCATTGAGCCCACATCCATGTGACTCAAACGACAAGAGAGACCCACCCTCATTAAAATAAAAATAAAAATATGCATAATCTTTTATTCCTTCAATAAACTTGATTAGGCCTAATCCTAATCGGGGCTTCTAAAACCTATAAATAGAGCCCTTCTCTCCCTTGTAAATCATCACATGATCACACTACACCACACCATTCTCAACACATAACACACCACTCTTCAAGCCTAGTTGTGTAGAGTGTGTGCATTGTGAGTGCTCTATTCCATCACTACACATAGGTGCATGGAGAAGCTTGAAGTTAGTTATGCCATCTAGATGAGTGGAGTGATACTATCCTCTGCAATCACACTTGTAGCCTACTCTTGTCCATAAATAAGATTCATAGTTTTGGGTGCATTTGTATGTTGCAACTACGACTCTTCTCTCCAAATTGACTTGATAAGTTGGCTCATCAGGTGGTTGAAGGTATATTGTCCTTGAAGTTTGTTGTGCCATTTCATGCTTGGTGGTTTGAGGGCTTGTTGAATTGTTTGCCTAAAAAGTCAATTGTAAGAGGGTGCTTGGTGAGAGGGCTCCCGTGAACCTAAGACAATTTGTGTATTGGCAACAAGGTCAAGTTTTGTGTTGTCCCTCTATTTCTTATGAAGCTTTGTGTGCATCTAGTCTTTAAGGCTAAGACTGAGTTGCTCAAGTTGATTTGTGCTCTTTACCTCTCTCTGGCATGGTGAATGTTTGTGTTTGGTGTGTGTGGCTATCTTGCATTCCCCTCTCTTTGTGCGTTTGAGTACAAGGAGATATCACGTGCTTCCTAGTTCGCATCTACAACTAGGTGGTGCCCCTTTTCTTGTTTGGTTTCTGGCTGTGGGTTGTTGTTGTCTCTTATTGTGCTTGCCCCAGCCCCAATTGAGCAGCACGGGAGCCTCGAAGGGTGTTTAGAGGCCGCTCTTCTTGTTGCCCGCCCTGGACCGCCTCAATGCGTATGACAATAGGACGAATATCGAGGAGGGAGACATGTGCACTACAATTCTGCTATGCTAGCGGTAAGAAGCATGCTTACCTCGGTGGTGGCCAACGGCTCGATGCATCACTTGACCTCGTCAAGGTATGCATGAAATTGTAGGGACACCATCCAAAACAAAACTATTAGAAAGACTTTAGGCTTGCAGTAGCTCATAATGGGCCTCCTAGAGCTCTCTCTCTCTCTCTCTCTCTCTCTCTCTCTCTCTCTCTCTTTCCTGAGATAAGATGGCATTAAACATTCTCAATTACTCCTCAACATATAGCAGTGCTACAGTTCTGTGACAAACAAGGCAAGAAATATGCCCTTGAGAGCTTGCATGGGCTTGGCGCTGTTACAAAAATTTAACCTATTGTGTACTGGGTTGGATCGCCTACACAATGATCACCTCTGGCTTCTTTGAGACCTCCACAAGTTCACCGAGATTCGTTTGCTTTATTGCTGAAATGCTTCCCTTGAAGTCCCACACTTCCAGTATTGATACAATTCGGGGCACCGATATGTTCAAGGTATGGAAAGTTTCCTTTATAGGTCCCATCGCCAGGCATATGAAACAACCTATCCCTGCCATAAATGTTGCTGCTAAGGAGGTTATGCCTCCCTCTCTCTCTCTCTCTCTCTCTCTCTCTCTCTCTCTCTCTCTCTTCTTGAGTTCCTCCACCAGCAGTGGCGATCAAGTCATGTTAAAAGAGGAATTTTGTTGGCTATTACACCAATAAGGCGCTTTGGCTGCTTGTATACGATGCTGCCAGCGACACCGGCACGAGGGGCTTTGGACAGCTTACCATATAGTAAAAAATATATAATTGCTAGATGATTTACTAGTTTCAATACACACATCTAGTAAGAGTGTAAACTAGTAAAAAAGAGACTATTCCTAGATGATACATATAATAATTTTCTTACTATATGGAGAGTTGAATAGCCATATGGTAATTTCACTCTCAATATAGTAAGAAAATTGCTAGTTCAACGTAGGAGTTGACTCAATTACTAGTTGGATCTTACAAATCGCTGTTCTCAAACTAGTAAGTCAACTATCAATTTTTGTTTACGGCCTAGCAAGTCATCCAGTCATATACAAGAACGGTTGCTTGCAAACTAGTAATTCATCTAGCAACTTTCTTATGAACAAACTAGTAATTCATCTAGAAAATTTTGTATAAACGACCTAGTAGTTCATTTAGTAATTCATTAAGGAGCATATAGACACAAACTAGTAATTAATCTAGAAATTTTCCTTTCATTTTTGGAAAGTTTCCCACCCAGTACCCCCTATGTTCATCGTTTGTATTGGAAGGACACTCACATGCATCTCTTACCCAATCAACTATGTTTCATAGGCAGGGGAGTGCGTCACTTGCCTGCAAGCTCTGCGTAGCTTCACATGTCCTCAGAACTCTCTTTGTCCCTCTCTCTCTCCCCACAATTAGGTTGCTTGACTAACACTCACTCCAACCACTTCTCTTAGTGGCACCGTTTATTGCATGTGCTGTGTGTGTGTGTGTGTGTTCGTGAGAGAGAGAGAGAGAGAGAGAGAGAGAGAGAGAGAGAGAGAGAGAGAGAGAGAGAGAGAGAGAGACTTCTCTTAGTGGCACCGTTTATTGCATGTGCTGTGTGTGTGTGTGTGTGTGTGTGTGTGTGAGAGAGAGAGAGAGAGAGAGAGAGAGAGAGAGAGAGGAGTGAAGAGGGAGCATAAAGGAAATTTCTTATATGTAGGTTTTTCAAGTTTAAGAGTGTTTTTTTTAAATGGTGAGTGGGATGAATTGTATTAGAAAATCAATATTGTGAGCTTAGAAGGCTATCAGCGGCCAATCATGCTCTAAAAATCCCTAGGTGTAAACCCAACTACAAATTCTCAGATGTACCTCTACATTTTAAAGTGAAAAGTGAGAAAACTTATAAAATTCAGGGAAATTTACTAGTGAGCAAACCTTCAAATTTAGTCAATTTACGCCTACTGTTTCTGATAATCAAGTTTTCCCTTATTTTCATAGGTTAGGGAAAACCTATTTTTCTAGCACTATGGGCATAAAGGGGGACCCAAACAAAAGTGGTCTTGTTATCATTAACGAGATTTGTGAGATTTACAAGACTTTGCAAACTAGTGGTTACCTGTCTTGTGCGACATTGTTAGGAAAAAAATCGGGGTCGTCTAGTGTATTTTAACCACCTGAAATTGTAAAATCCCGGTTATATTGTGAGCTTTCCTTTAAGAAAACAAAAAAATTAACACATGTTTTCGTGTGATTATACCAGCAAAAGCTTCAAATTTTGACCTAAAACCCGATAGAATTTCAAGTTTGCCCTTATTTTCATTGGTTAGGGAAAACATATTTTTCTAGCACTATGGGCCATGGCCAATGCCAAATTATTAAGGAAGGACTCAAAAAAAGGGGGATAAGAGCCGTGTCTTGCTATGCATTAATGAGATTTGTAAGATTTACAAGACTTTGCCAAAATAGTGGTTACCGATGTGCGACATTGTCAGGAAAAAACCGGGGTCTATTGTATTTTAATCGCCTAAGCCTGTAAAATCCCAGTTGGATTGTGAGCTTTCTTTTAAGAAAACAAAAAAATTAACACACATTTTAGTGTGATTACCGACAAAAGCTTCAAATTTTGACCTAAAACCCGTGAGAATTTCAAGTTTGCCCTTATTTCACTCGTTATGGCAAACATATTTTGCTAGCACTATGGGCTATGGCCAATGCCAAATTATAAAGGGGTGACCCAAACAAAAGGAGATAAGAGCCAGGTCTTCCTATGCATTGATGAGATTTACAAGACTTTGCAAAATAGTGGTTACCCATGTTGTGCGACATTGTTAGGAAAAAAACAGGTGTCTAGCATATTTTAACCGCCTGAAATTGTAGAGTACCGATTAGATTGTGAGCTTGCCTTTAAGAAACAGAAAATTAACACAAGTTTTAGTGTCATTACCGACAAAAGCTTCAAATTTTGATTCAAAACCCAGGAGTTTCAAGTTTTCCCTTATTTTCACAGGTTAAGGATCAAAATGCATGTTCCTAGCATTGTTGTGCTGCATGATATTAGTGGAATGAGGGAGACATGTTTCACAAATATTGAAAAGCGGCAAATACAATTCGTTTGGATTAAGAGAGTTCAATGGATACTAACATATTTTACTCTTTTAAGAGACCAAAATAGACCCAGCCAATTTCTGGAAGCAATTGTTTAGGTAGAATCTAGGGAGATACCTTTGTTTCAAAGGGGATGTAAAAGTAAGGTTAAGTGTTTTAGTTTTAATAGGAAAGCTTTGATGGCTAGAGAAGATATGACCGATCTATTGATGGACTGCCCAACTATTAAAGGCCTCACTGGAAAATATGCAAGTGGGTCCAAAGAACATGGAAAATTAGGTTCTTCAAGACTGACCTATTCCTTGGAGGTAAGAATTCAGGAAGTCCTGTCCTCCTCGTCAGCACTCAAATCATTAGATATTTCTTTTTACATAATGTGTGGCAGACAAAGAACCGCCGTGTGTTTGAAGGAGGTTCTGAGGTGGCAATCTTTGTAGAAATTACTCAAGAAAGCAAAGTGCTAATATGGCTGCCCTGACTCAATAGAATTCACTCACAATTGTGAGTTTTGCAAAAAAAAGGAAAAGAAAAAGGAAAGCAAGGAGCCATCCATGTGCATGTTTGTGAGTAAGGGTCCGGGGAGGACTAGTGTCGCAACTTAATATCATTTCGCTTTCAATTTTCTGAAAGCAATTGTTTAGGTAGAATCTAGGGAGATACCTTTGTTTCAAAGGGATGTAAAAGTAAGGTTAAGTGTTTTAGTTTTAATAGGAAAGCAAGGAGCCATCCACGTGCATGTTTGTGAGTAGGGGTCTGGGGAGGACTAGTGTCGCAACTTAATATCATTCCGCTTTCAATTTTTTGAAAGCAATTGTTTAGTTAGAATCTAGGGAGATACCTTTGTTTCAAAAGGATGTAAAAGTAAGGTTAAGTGTTTTAGTTTTAATAGGAAAGCAGGGAGCCATCCACGTGCATGTTTGTGAGTAGGGGTCCGGGGAGGACTAGTGTCGCAACTTAATATCATTCCGCTTTCAATTTCAAAAATGCCAATTGATGGCAAGACGAAAATGAAAAGTTACGTCCCAAAATAGTGTAAAAACCCAAAAAATAAACCAAATTTCCTCAAGGCAAATTCAAGAAAAGGAATTTTGTATGTAAAATGATTTTTTCCAAACATTGGGAGGCATTATTTTTAAGGGCAAAATACCCCTCTAATTTGTTGAAATTCCGAAGATATCCTTCAAATTCAAAAATTTCCAAAATGCCCTTTATTCCTTTTTGACAATTGAGATCCGTTTTTGTGCGGTTGGCATGTAATTTGTCACAAGATGCCTCACAAAAGAAGGCAAAGATGCCTAAAAGTAATGAAGGAATTCATCTCCACAGTCTACAAAACGAACTTATATTCCGGTTTTAGCATCTTGTATGATAAAAACTACAAAAAAATTGATTGTTGGAAAAATTTACTAAGACAACCAGGGGTCTTTTGGAAATTTTGGAAAATTGGCAAGGCATTTTGGGAATTTGCGACAAAATATTGGGGGTGACTTTCATTGACCGAGTAGGTGAGACCATATTTTACTCTTTTAATTGATACCGTTTGCAGACTCAGATCTAAAAAATATAAAGAAAAACTTAAAAGAAATGTAAACCTGGCAGAGAGCTTATGTTTGATACCATTTGGAACTCTTCCCTAAAACCTTTAAAGAAAAAATTAGAAGAAAGAAAAAATTAGAAGAAATGCAAACCTGGCAGAGCACAAATCGTCCCACATGATCAAGCATAGTCGTTGTGCTGAACTTGCGTTGCAGAGCGATGGCAGATACTTGGTCGAACCTATTGCGTAAGTAGTCAGCGCTACTCTCTCTCTCTCTCTCTCTCTCTCTCTCTCTCTCTTTGTGCAGTTGGCCGTGATGCTACACCCCCTCTCTCTCTCTCTTCGCTCAGGTGAATATGCTAAGCGGCGGGAGGCAACTAAGATTGAAGACTTTCTTTCTTGGCCTTTCCGTTTAGCTCCAAAACTTTTAAATTTAACACATGCCTTGGGTGAATGAAAAACTTCTCCTATTAAGAAATGAGAATACTTTGGGTTAGGATTTCGTTGGCTTCTCCCTCAGGGTTGATGGTGACTCGTGATGGTATCATGTGGTGGGAGTGGCTCTCTTGTGCGGCTTTGGATCTTGTGTTGGGGGAGCAGGGTTGCTATGGCAGGATTTCCTTGCTTTGTGGCTTTATCCTCGGGTCTCGGGTTCCTATCTTTAGTAGTTTTTTATTTTCGTAGTTTTCTTTCGTTGTTGTATCTTGTCTACCTAGTGTCGTCTTTGTCCTGGAGGGGGATTGCATTCAGGAGTGGCAGGCTTGGTGTTTGTCCATGGCACCCTCTAGAACACTGTGTTTGTGTAATGGTTTGCTGGTTTGTATATGCTATATGAACACTTGGTGATCTGTAGCGGGTTTCGGGATCCTTGTAAAACCCTGAACTTTTTGTATCTGTGTGTTACGACAGTGCTCCATGGCACAGTCTGTGCATGGAGTACTTATTGTATTTTCTTGTTTTTAATATATTCACTCACATAATGTGACTTTGGCAAAAAATAAAATAAAAAATGAGAATACTTTGGGTTATGCCAAGTCTCCATACTTTGATGCCCCACCTAGACTCTGAAAAATCTTATATATACTAGTACGGCGGGCCGCCTTCGACGGCCTCTATCTCTCCCCCTCTCTCCCTCTTTATCGCGTGCAAAGGGGTTTTTTTTCGTTTTGGACTTTAGCCTTTAGGTCGCAGATTGCGACACGTGTAAAGGGCTCCCCCTTCCGCCATATTATGTTAGTAGATATATATATATATATATATATATATTAGAAAGATAGACCTAAGGTGCTAGTTTGTTGCAAATCCTTTCTCCCCGCCTCACTCCTTAGTTTTCTTCCCATCTTCTCCATGATGGCTGCTATTGTAGCTTCATGCCTTGGATTGCGGGTGTAGCGGGCTGCCAACTGGCGCTCTCTCCACCCAACCACCTCCCCTCACTTGCTCCTGCTCAATGCTCTCCCCTTGAATTGGGTGTTGACTTCCAACACTAAAACTTCTTGAACGGAGACTCGGCGTTGATTTGCGGAACCAAGGTTATGTAAATCTTTGTTGCAATCACCTATGAGTGCACCCTCAGGCATATCTATAAACCATCTTGCATTGCTCACAACAAATCTACCTGCACGCTTGACCATAGCCAACCTCCTTGCGTTGCTCATGGGCTGTTATATATTGACTATCCATATCGATCAACTACGGAGATGGATATATATATATATATATATATATATATATATATATATATATATAGAGAGAGAGAGAGAGAGAGAGAGAGAGAGAGAGTAGTAGATAGAGAAAGTCGGCGTGTGAGAGTTAGCTTGGCTGACCAATTGTGAAAAAAGGAGAGAACCTCCCGCCGTGGCTTGCCATCAAGAAGGGTCATTTGATATTAGGCTTGATTGTACCTAGTAAGTTCAAGGCCAAAAACATGGATGTTTATCTAGCACCACTAGTTGACGAGCTCCAGGAGTTATGGCATGGGATCGACATGGCAGATGCGGTTGAACCAGCAGGACAACAACATGCAAGGATCCATGGACTTCTTATGTGGACTATGCATGATTGGCCAGGATACCGTGAGGCTTCTGGTAATGGTTCTTGATTTACAAAATTCTCGCTATTCGCAAGCACTCTGTGTAGTACTGAATCATGCTTTAATATATGCAGGGCTTACAACTTCGGGATACAATGCATGTCCAATTTGCGAGCTGTCTTTGGATGTGTGCTATTCTGCCTCGCTTCGAAAGACAATTTATCAAGGCCACCATCGTTATCTTCCAGATGGCCATCATTTGCACGAAGGTTAGCTTGGTCGCGTCGAATGTCGTCCTATGCATGTACAAGAGTGGCGTCGCAGATGGGACCAACATGAGGGGCAACCTTTGTCCATTCTCCATACGTTGCTGTACTGGGGTGATCTACTAATTAACCATTTGCTGGATCCAATGCATATATTCAAGAATGTGGGAGAGCTCCTCTGGAAGACAATCATGGGAATGAAAGACAATCGAGCTTCACGAGATGGTTTGCAGTCAGTTGGAAAGATGCGAGAGCTGTGGCGCCTATGGGGGGGGGGGACGCCTATGGGTACGACGCTTGCGAGGTCTCCCATCACGGCCGCTTCTACACCTAGGGGTATGACAGAGGCGGGTACGTCATCATCTCCATAGCATAGGCGCACTCGCCGATCTCGGTGATCGTCAGGTGGAGGTGGTGGTTGTTGTGGAGGAGGGTTCACAGATGCTTCGCCCCTCCTTTCTCACGACACACCTCTCGACACACCTCTTAGCACACCTCAGACACCTTGGGGGGCACATGATCCTAGTGCTTTTAAGGTCTATACTGTACGGGAAGATGGTTCTGTTGACATGGATAGAGTCGGGACTTGGATGAGACAGCGGGTTTGCTAGCTCGCGGAGCTGCAGTTTTTGACCAGCATTATGATGTCTTGGCCTGATTAGGATCGCAACAAAATCAATTATATAGTGGAGACCATCATGAGAGAGTATTAGCCTGCTCCGGGTTCAGAGGAGCTTCCGAGGAGGTGGATCAAGGGTGTTGCACGGGACATCGTGAAACATCGTCGAGATGCAGCTCGTCGGGCTTTCAGGACCGGCTCGTCGAAGCCTTCGAGCATCTCACACAAGACATGGCAGCAGATCAGGGAGGATGAGTAGACATCGGACACGCGATTCAGACAACAGCGTCAGACCGTGGAGGTACGACAAATGACCAGGGGCACATCTCATCTTGGCAGCGGAGGCTTCGACACCTTTCGCTATGAGTTTGTGAGTTTCCAATCCAATCCTAGCTATGGTGTTTTTTTAAAAACGTGATGAATCATGTATTATTAATTACTTTGGTTTTTGTATAAATGCATAATCTTGCAATGCATCGAGCCCCGACACGCCATGAGGAGACAGATGGATATCAGAGAGGCATTTATGAAGTATTGAATGATCTTGTGGCCTCCGCAGTAGAGCCTGTAGACTGGGAAGCCTTAGAGTCTCGCTGATCGATTGAGGTGAAATCTCAAAAAGTGTGAGTTGATTTAACTAATTAAGTATATGTGAAGTAATATCAATACTAATTTTGTGACTTGTCCTTTTATATACAGGTTGTGACGCAGAGTCATCACTGGATTTCTATATATGTTTTGTGAGACACAAACATATCTCTGTGTCTCTTTTTTGTATAGACATGGTTATGGTTATGGTTATGGTTTTGATCAATATGGTTATGGTTTTGCACAAAGTTCGTTTCATTTCTTTCATTTGCCTTAAATCTCATGTGAGATCCTACATGGATATCATGTAGGAGGTACATGGATATCATGTAGGAGGTGTATACATATGGTTTTTTTTGAAAAGTTTATGTTAAAACAAAGGCAACTTTGTCGAAATTTCTACGGGAGCATGGTTGATTTTGGTGCTGCTCGCTTTCTTGGGCAGAGGACAGGCAGTCTCTGGCTGTGGTTGTGTCCATCATTTTATTGGGCACAGGCCAGACTACCTGTCCTCTACCCAAGATTTTTTTTTTTGATATGGTCGTCAAAATACGCATCGATAAGAACGTCGAAATACGCATCGAAAACAATGCCTTTCGACACAGATATCGACGTGTATTTTGACGGTTTCACAGGGACGAATATTTCGACGCACTTTTCGACGTCTACCATCGAAATCTGCGTCGAAGGCACCTTTTTTTTGTTGTAGTGCCAAAAAATTGTGGGGGGCAGACTGCATGGAGACAAAGTGGTTAAATTGTGCCAACATCATCTAGCCATTTAAATGTCCAAGCTCTATAAAAGCCTTTGCATGAAAGGTGTTGTGGGGGGTGATCTTGACTAGGACTAAGATTCAAGTTAGAGGGATTGGCTCAGATACTTGTTTTGCATGTAAGGTAGCTTCAACAGATCCCTTGCATCTTTTCCAAAATTGTCCTTCCACAATGGGTTTTGCCAATAAATTATGCAAATGGGTGCAAAAGACCTAGAAGGTTTCCTTCCTTAGGATTGACTTGCTCTAGGAGGGAGAAGGCTCCATAACCTAGCAATTTTGGTGTGCATACAAATAATCAGACACTGCTATGTGAGTCACATTATTTGGAAGAAACCTACGAGTATTTGACAAAAAATCTATCGTGGTATAATTTAACGATATCTTGCAGGGAAGCACTAACGTAATGATTATGGTGGTCTCTAGTGCAGGGTACGATAGGCATGACTATGATTGGAAGTAGGCTCTTAGTAGCATATGATGTCGGTGAGAGCTTTATAGAGTGGTTCTATGTCATAATGCATAGAATAATGCGCATATTCCTCCTCGAGAGTATCCAAGGTACGTTGTTTTGTGGGCTAAGAATACTCAAAGGTTCATTGATAGCTAGCTACTCTGCCCTCTTTTGGTGGTATAGTTTCCTGGAGGCACATGTGGGGCATGATGCCTGATGTACATCTTTGTTGAGCTAATATAATACCACTTGAATTGTGAGTTTGGAAAAAAATGATACACTGTTTAACGGAATCGATACTACTCACAATATCAACTTTAAGGAAAATAATTGGAAGGAGTTTCTTTTAGAGTAAGCAAAAACAAACATGGACGTTTAGAGAACTCCCTAGAGTACGTGCTTAATAGAGCCTATTTACTAAATAGAAACTAACTAAAGGAGTCATTGCTGTATAGTAAATATATGGCAAATGCTTAAGCGTTATGAATTTGCTATCTCTATCTAGCAATATCAAACTTACTATATTGCAAGCTCACAAAATTATACTACGAAAATTGTGTACTTGCTATTTCTATCCAGGAAATAGATCAAACGGCTAGAATATTGCTATATAGTAACCAATCAAAAACTCCTTGTGACCGTGTTGGCATCAGATGTGAGCTCTTGATTTGGTTGCAACTTGTCGAATGGAGATAGAGAGTATGCACACGTGGCATAAAGAGAAAGAGAGAGCCTTGTAGAACATGGAAGCTACCGTCAATAATCTCCTCCTGTTGCTCTTTCCTTTTGTAGACAAAGACCAATCCTTCTACAGACACCCTCAGTGGCACTCTCCACTTGTAGCCTCATGCTTATGATGCCGTGTGCGCATGCAGAGCTCCTCAGGTTAGGATTTGACCTTAATTGGGGACCAATTCCTTTGTTGGTTATGAAAAACTTAGGGGAAAGCTCCCACATTCCAGAGCATTCCACTGTTAAATACCCCCCCGCCCCCTGTTGAAACCAATCCGCACCGGCACGGATTGGTTCCAACACATTCAATGAGCAATGAGAGTGATATACAAAGAATGCTAGTTATGAAAAGATTAGGGGAAACCTCCTACATTGTAGACCGTTCTAGCGTTAAATAGTCCCTCACCCCCGTCGAAACCAATCCTCACCGACGTGGACTGGTTCTAGCAGGTTCAACAAGCAATGAGAATGCTATAAAAGAAAGTTTTTGGTTTTTGTTTTTTAAAATAATCGGTTGCAGCTAGTAGTGCATAAAAAAACTTGGTTTTAGTGTAATCCCATATAACCCCTCAAATTTAAATTTAAAGGTGAGAGCACCCACAAAATTTAGAGAAATTTTATGCAAAACCTTTCAAATTTTTAGTCAATTTTATAGTATTATTTTTCATACGTAGGCTTACCACATTTTCGACAAATTTTTTTTTTTGGGCACTAGGCCTTGGTGAAACTCGTCTAAACCAATCCGCGCAGGTGCAGACTAGTTCCAATACCGGGCGGCAATACCGCCAATCGTGGTAGATCCGCACAATGCTATGACAGATTTTTTGTTTGTTTTTTTTATGAAATCCAAATCTTGGCTAAATTGGATCACATTTGTTTGGAAAAAAAAACTCTCGAGCATGTTGGAGAAGCTGAATAGCTGTCGGAACGGGTATGGCTTCTTGAATATGCACGGGAGCTTTTTTTTTGGCTTGCCCGAAGGGCAACGGCTTTAAAGTTGTGTTCTCTTTGTAGCTCTACTTATTACTAGGCACTCCTTATCAAGAGGGAATGTTCTTAGTTCAAACTGCAAAGCTACAAAGCCTGGACTAATATGGATCATTGGGATATTATCATCTCTCCTCTCCATATTAAACCTTATGGCTCCTCCATTGTATGCAGGTTTTGGGCTGCCTGGGACACTATCAAGGGCTCTTGGACTCCTTCTAAGTTTTCTAAGAATAACTATCTTTGTCTCATGTTTGATCCCCCTTGGACAAGATATTTTGTTGTGCATTACAAGCTGCAGCTTTGAATTAGGGCACACAAGTGATTTAAAGCTAGCATCAAATGCTAGGGAGATATTTTTCTCAACAACAGGTTGAAGAATGAATATGATCTAATGAAGGAATTTAACATCAATATAACTAATGCAATATGGTTCTTGGAGAGAGCAAAGGAGATGATGTTCAAAGTTAATGTATCCCACAAGGCCACCTTGAGTCATAATAGTCTGCAGACCATTACTTTTGAGATGTTCTCACGGTTCAAGGCAGTGGGTGGGCTAGTGGCCAGCATGAAAAATAAGCTAAAAGGAATATGGAGAGTGGGCATACAAGTTTAAATATATGGGCCTACCCTTTGGCTAGCAAGTGCAGCTACCTGCTATGGCTTATCATACACCAAGGTGTACGGTGTGGGTAGAGAGAAATGGTTTGTGTCAAAGGTGTAAATCTATTGTAGAAGATTGTCCTCACCTCTCCTATTCCTGCCATTCTAATCTATCAATTATGGTAATGCTTAGGAAGATTCACATTCAAGTCTCTTCAATGGACATGACAATCAAAGACTTGCTGCTTGGCCAATGTAAAGGTCTAGATATCCCTTTATGGAATATTTTGAGGGAAATCATCATGTGGCATATATGGTTGCAAAGGAATTGTGTCCTCTCCAATGGCACTAACCCCCCTCATATCTCTAGTGTCAAGTAGCATTTAGCCCAAGCATATTCTAATCTATCTAATCTGACTATTGAAACCCTTGAAGATGTAACCTTTACTGAGCTTCGAGACACACACACACACACACACACACACACACACACACACACACACACACACACACACACACATACACACACACACACACACACACACTCACACTCATCTAGCTGACAATTTCTTGACTAACCCTTAGCTAACTTCTTCCCTCTTTAACTCGGGAACTCGGGAACTCCTTATGTGAGGTGGATCTACTGCTGGGTAGGTGCATATTAGCTCCTTTAACGTGAATAGCGGCAAAAAGACCGCATTGGACCTTTCCTTAACTCAGGAACTCCTCACTGGAACTAATGGTCCATAAGATAATTCACAAAACATGGGTGGTCATAAAGAAGTCAACAATATTAGGCATGGGTGCTTAAATAGCCCCTCTAAATTTGGAATGGGCATTCACTTATTATAAGAATGGTGGTCGTTCTTTGCATACCCACTGTCTCTTTCTGGTTTGCTTCTTTCCCGCGTGCGAACACAAGCGAGGGCACATACACATACACACCAGTTACTCGCATGCACTCACACATACCCGTCCCTAGCTGAATATCCCTCTTCTCTTACTGATATGGTGGGGTTTGCTGCTCATGATAGGCAGGCTATGGATCTGTTCACGAACTCGTTTTTGCTGATACGCTTGTTCATGCTTTTCACCTTCACACACACACACACACACACACACACACACACACACACACACACACACACACACACACACACACACACACACACACACACAATAATGGAAATGGCCTATGAACTTTGAGAGTAGCAGAATTAGGAAATTAGGTGAAGCACTTTTGAGAGATTACTTTGTGAGCATAGCGGGTGAACTTAATTGATGGTAGCAACATAAACATGGTACTTAGTTAACTTGGCATGAACAATACTTTTGCAAGAGAGAGAGTTTAGAGAACATGACAATAGTTGAGGACCGGATTCATATTGAGCCGGTCCCCCCTCCAATAGGCATTTGTGTTATAGTTTGTCCCATCAAGAGAGACTTGGTACAATACAAATCTTTGTGTTCCTTGTGACCTACCTGATGCAATGAAGATGGAAAGATTCATGCATCACAAGCATAACATAAACTTATAGAAAGCATTAACTATCCCAAGCCTCAGTCCCAAGGCCTCAAACACCTTCGCAGGTCGAGAGAGCTAGCGGGGAATGAGGAAGAAGGAACATTCCATAGGAGAAATAAATAGTTCCTCACTTATCATTACTCTTTTTGCTAGCATACATAATAGCATAGTAATGGAGATGGAGAATGGCAAGCTTAAGCATGGAAGCATGGCTCTTGGTTGGATTTGCATTCCATAGCCAAGAGTGTTGATGTAGGCTTTCACTCTCACAAGCTTGGAGAAGGAGGTGGTGTTCCTCAACTTTTACCAAGAGAGAATGTGCCTCAAATGAGTGTGTGTGTGTAGAGTATATCTCCCTAGCACCCCCTTCCTTGCTTTGGGCGAAATTTCTCCATGCTACAAGCTCATTGGACCCCTCTCCCCTTAGCCAATCACATGCAGCCTGCAGTCAAGCACATGGGTAGTCTTTTGACAAGTGTCCTCCTTATCCCTTAGAGAGAGAGAGCTTGAAAATATCTAGATATTTGTTAGATGGAAGTAGAAGCTCATTGGACCCCTCTTTAGCCCAACCAATAGCATTCAAGCACACCATGTGGTTAAGCTTAGTGCCCGCTTAGTGAGAGTCTCAAATGTGTCCCATGTGCTCTTTTAGAATTCCCCTAACTTTGAGATTTTTATGCATAGGAAGTTTCTCAAGCAACTTCTTCATTAAGTGTGACAAGTACCTCAAGTACCTTAGTCATCAAGCATGACAAGAACCTTAGGTGGAGTTCTCACCTCAAGCACAACCCTAGCTTGCCTAAGTTTAGGTCGGGTTCCCACCTCAACCACAATCCTAGCTTGCCTAAGTTTAGGTCGGGTTCCCACCTCAAGCACAACCCTAGCTTGCTTAAGGTTCCCACCTCAAGCATAGCCCTAGCTTGCCTAAGTTTAGGTTGGGTTCCCACCTCAAGCACAGCCCTAGATTGCTTAAGAAGCACAACCCTAACTTGCTTAAGGTCAAAAGGACTTTTAACACTAACCATTGGAGGTCTTTAATGAAGCTAACCCTAAGGTCTTTTAAGCTTCATTAGTTAACCTTGCTCTTTGACAAAACATCTCTCATTTGGAGCCCTTTACCATTGGCCCCATGTTGAGATAGATCCGTAAGCACATGTCTATATTCTAACTCTTGTTCCCGTTTATTATCCCATATTAAATGATCATTTTAATATGAGAAAATCATTTGGGTTGGTTAGATATAGATATTTGATGACATTGCCTCTCTCTTGAAATCATAGTCGTCCTCGACTATGAGGTAAAAGAGATAAAGTCATAGTCATTGGTCAATTTGTCTTAGCGGGTAGAGGATCCCTTTTTACCCTACGACATCATTCCAAGATGGATGAATAATCCATTTGGTGCTTGGGAGACATAGCTGCTGCAAGCATGTCTGCTCTTTAGTCCATTTCATCCTCCCAAGTAGAGTGACAAATTCTACATGGTGTTTGAGAGAGGTCGTCATCCCAAACATGATTTTAAGCATGCATACCTCTTAAATTTGTGCACAATAAAAAGAGAACTAGTCATATAAGACAAAAAAATTTTTCGTTTAAAATGCATTTTCATATGCTTACTCTAGTGCAGCATTGTAAGCATTCACAAGGTTCATATTATCCTTAAGCTAGGTTCCTTGCATCCATTTAGCATCTTAAAAAGAATAATTCTTTAACTTAATAAGATATCGTTAGATAATCTTACCGTTTCTTAATACCTTGTCTTCATGTCATAGGATGGACTTAGATTGAAGTAGTACTTCTTGATCTTCGATTTTTAGAGGGTCTGCAACAACTTTTTCTTCTTTTGATGGCGCTCCTTTGTAAGGCTTACTTAGGCTCTCATGGAAAACATGGTGCATGAGCCAATGGTTGGGCAACTTTAATTGATAAGCTATCTCATTGATTAGCTTAAGAATTTAAAAAGGACCATAATATCTTTTTGCTAATTTAGCATCATATTCTTGGTGGTCCATAGGACTCTTGCCCGTAGTATGCCTCAGATGAGCCTTGAGGAACTTTAGCAAGACCCAATCATTTTCCTTAAAGGCTAAGACTCTTCTGTGCTTATTAGTAGCAAACCTTTTTGCCTTTCCTATGAGATGGATATAGCCCCTTTAATCTTTGGAAAAAGATTCTTGTAGGTCTAGGCTATATTCATCAGCAACGAAGATCTTCCCATGTACTTTAAAGCAGTAAGGGACTTTTGGATCTTCCTTCTTTAACCTCAAAAGGTACTTTCCCCATAGAAGTATGTACAATATCATTGTACGCATACTCTATAAGAGATAGATACTTCTATCATTGAGAAAATTGATCTACTTCCATGACATAGGCTTTTAGTAGATCAAGAATCGTTAGATTAGTTATTTCACTTTGGTCATCTGTTTGTGGATGATAGGCCAAAAGAGAAATTTAATCTACTTCCTAGATTCTCAAAGAGACCCTTCTAGAAATTACTGGTCATTCTACGATCTTTGTCCGACACTATGGGTGTTGGAAATCCATGATGTTTGAAAATTTGAGATCTGAAGAGGGTTGCCATTTGATGTGCCTCAATAGTCTTTTTGACAAGCATAGAGTGTGTTTTCTTGTTAAGCCTGTCGACTGAAACAATCCAAGTTGCTTCCCTTGATCAAATTTCAACTTTTGGTATACCACGCATTTTGAAACATACTCTTGTATGTTTACTTTTCATGGTAGACAGAGAGAAATACATTTCTACTCCTTGAAGAGTAGATTATGGAATCCCTCTTTGCCCCGCATAAGGAGAAGTATGAGATTCATACATGACTTTCGTATTGTATGGGTGATTCACACATAGCCTATTGCCGTTTGGAAGATAACCATCCTTCAAGGTGAATGGTTCTTTTTTTTCTTCCCTATTGCAAAGGCTATAATTATGTACTTAAAGTTTTGGTTAGTAGCATACTCATCTATCATAAAAGATAGATCATTGTGAGTTGCTATAGACACCACATTTACCCTTGGTCATTGTGAAAGTGCATTGACAACTTGATTGTGCTTGTTAGCGATGTGAGCAATATAAAATTTAAATTGAAAAAGAAAATTTGCCTACCTCATTTGTTTGTCGGAGAGCTTGGTTTGCGTCATGAAGTTCTTGAGGCTTTGTGATCCATTTGTAGGATGAATGGAGTCCCCAAGAGATAGTGTTTCCAAGTGTTTAGGGCATATAGAATAGCTAATAGCTTTTTTTGTATTTGCCCAATACTCACTTATTGAAGTTGAGTCTTTGACTCTCATATGCTATGGCATGCCCTTCTTGAAGCTGAATAGCTCCAAGGCAATCACCACAAGCATCAGATTGGACCTCAAATGGCTTTGAGAGATCTAGTAGTGTGAACACACATTGAGAAATAAGCTTCTCAAAAGCTTCTTGCACTTTTGTAGTCGATGAATACTTAACGTTCTTTTTTTGTTAAGTCATGTACTAGGCACACATACCTACAAAGCTTCGTATCTCTTGTAGATTCCTTGGATTAGGCCATCTTTTTATTACCTCTAACTTTGTTGCATCCATACGGGTGCCATCTTTAGAGATAATGTGACCTAAGTATTGAATCTCTTGTAGAAAAAAATCACTTTTCTTTTGATTAATGAAAAGATTATTCTCTCTCACAACTTGAAAGGTTACTTGGAGGTGTTGCTTGTACTCTTCAAGAGAATTTGGATGGCCTGAAGATTTTTGTCCATCATGAGTTTGAATGCGTCTGGAGCATTTGTCAGGCCAAAACTTGTAAATTATCAAATAGATTTTCTACCCGTGGCACAGGAAATCTATTTTTGATAGTGATCTTGTTTAGTGCTCTATAGTCGACACACATGTGATATGTGTTGTCTTTCTTTTGCACTAGAAGCAATGGTGAAAAAAATGGAGAGGAGCTAGACCTCACCATTCCCTTAAAAAATAAAAATAAAAACGAATTCATGCACTTGCCTCATGATCTCCTCTTGTTGAGCTTGTGAAACTCGATAAGGAGGCTTGTTAGGCGGTGAGCTTCTTGATAGGAGCTCAATTGCATGGTCATCATCCCTCATTTTAGAGATAGCTCACTAGGGATGTCATCAATGAAAACATCTTGGAATCCTTTTAAAAAATTAGACAACTCTAATTCCTCTTGATTCCCTTTATTGCAGGGATATGGTGTTCCCCAACTCATTAGCATCTATGTACATGCTCTTTTCCCTGTAGGTGAAGTAGATTCTCCTTTCAAGGAACTTCATGTTGGAAGCCATGCGCATAAACCATGGTGCCTCAACGATAACATTCTCATGTTTGAGAGGGGAGATGAAGAAATCTCTTTGTCCAAATAGATTTGGACATGAAGCCTTAATGTTCCAATGAAAAAAGTAACTGAGACATCTTGCCCCTTGATAGATCCATTGGCTTTCAATGCATCTCCCATCTTGTGGGCTTGTATGCCTAGCTTAGTGGTCAACTCCGTGGATATGAATGTGAGTTGAGCTAGGGTCAAACAAAATAAAGGCATCATGCTCTTGCATCTTTCCCCAAGCATAGGAAAGGAGAAATCCTTGGCAATGAGCATCCTCTTTTGGAGCTTCAAACATAGAGATTCTAGGAGTCTCATTGCGGGCAATTCTCTTGGGGCAAGGACGATAACCATGGCCTTGCTCCCCACACTTAAAACATTTGTGGTCCTTACTAAAAGCTTCTAGCTCTTTAGGAGAGAGTTTATATTTACCTTTGTAAACTCCCTTCTCCTTGGACCAATTGTTGTTGTTGTTGGAATAGCCTTGTAAGAATTTTGGGCATTGGTTTTCCCCTTGGCATCATTTTTGTCTTTATTTTCCATGGGCTTGACATTCCGTCTAGCCCTTTGTTGGAAATTGATGCGTGAAGCAAGCATGGTGTGGTGGATTACTTTGGTGATAGAACCAGGCCGTTGAGAGTTGACATACTCGTCCATCTCTTTGGGTAATCCTGCACAGAATTGTTGCTTTTGCTCGACAAAGTCTATCTTTTGAAAGATAGTAGCCTTGAGATGTAAATCCCAAAACTTGTCCACATATTTGTGGATAGACTCATGAGAGAGAAGATTTAAAGTTCACTATTTAGTAACCACTTTTTTCTTTGCTACACTTGCAAGGAATTGCTTCATGATGGAAACTCGTAGAGTTTTCCATGTCTTTGGGGCTTCGCCGTTGCCACGAAGGCTAGCCCACCATTGACGAGTCAATTTTTGGAAGTGCATAGCTACATGGTGTAGCTTGGAGGACTCCGTGAAGCCCTCGTCTCCAAAGGCCCATCAAATTGTTGGATGAAGGCCAATACTTTGTCGGTAGCACTAAAGGTGCCATCATAGGTGAGAAAAGAGATAATCTTTCCTCCCTCTTTGAACTTCTTTAGCTTTTGTGACCTTCACCATGCAGGGTAAGATTTGTGATGTCCTCCCCTCTTGTATTCTCTAGGAGAATAGACATAGCTTTCATCGGTAGAGGAGGAAGGTGAAGAAGAACGAGAAGAGGGTGACCTCTTTCTTGCCCTTTTATTCCTTGGTTTCCTCTCTTCCCTTTTGGAGTGACGAGGAGGACTATGGGTTAACCGTTTTCTCTTGGGAGGAGTTGGAGATCGTTTAGACCACCATCTTCATGGATCCACATCTTTTAAGGAACTTTGGGAGTCATTACTTTCTCGTTCTTTGGATTCCTCCTCTCGTATGGGAGAGAGTCTTCTTTTGGGGGTCTCACCAAGAGGCCTCCTAAACTCTCTCTCCTCTTTGAGAGGAAAGGAAATCCCATAAGCACGAAGTTGTTGGATAACTTCGGCTTGCAAAGAGGGGTTGCCCATAGCTTGTTGCAACCTAGTAACAAGATAATTAACAAACATGGGGGCATCATCATTAACACCTTTATGTGCAAAATCAAAGTTATCAATGTTCATTCTACTCTCTTGGTTATTGTTAGCCATGTTAATTAAACTTAGGTGTTTACTTAGTGTATGCTTTGGCAATTCAAAACCTTAGTTGCTACTCCTCTTAGCCTTTGAAAATAGGCACTTATCTACACCCATGGCTCAAATTGGTTAATTATAGAGAGTAGTGGAGTGAGTCTAACATAGCGAAGTTGCCGAGGGATAGCTCCTTTCGGACTTCTTATGGCTCAATAATGGTAAAGCCGTACGCAAGTCTAAAAAGACTCCATTATTAAGACCAATGCTTTTAAGGTGTGCACCATATCCCACATAGTGGGCTCAAAAAAACCGATAATAGATCCCAGTCCCACTTACCCTAATATAATGAACAAAATCAACCATTAATAGGCTACTTAATGACCTCTCTCCTTAACCAAGAAAAGAGAAGCCTAATGCTCTGATACCAATGTAATGGAAATGGCCTATGAACTTTGAGAGTAGCGGAATTAGGAAATTAGATGAAGCACTTTTGAGAAATTACTTTGTGAGCATAGCGGGTGAACTTAATTGATGGTAGCAACATAAACATGGTACTTAGTTAACTTGGCATGAACAATACTTTTGCAAGAGAGAGAGTTTAGAGAACATGACAATAGTTGAGGACCGGATTCATATGGAGCCAGTCCCCCCTCCAATAGGCATTTGTATTATAGTTTCTCCCATCAAGAGAGACTTGGTACAATACAATCTTTGTGTTCCTTGTGACCTACGTGATGCAATGAAGATGGAAAGCTTCATGCATCACAAGCATAACATAAACTTGTAGAAAACATTAACTATCCCAAGCCTCAGTCCCAAGGCCTCAAACACCTTCGAAGGTGGAGAGAGCTAGCGGGGAATGAGGATAGGGAAGAGAAGGAAGAAACATTTCATAGGAGAAAGAAATAGTTCCTCACTTACCATTAAGGCTTCTTGCTAGCATACATAATAGCATATTAATGGAGATGGAGAAGATGGCAAGCTTAAGCATGGAAGCATGGCTCTTGGTTGGATTTGCATTCCATAGCCAAGAGTGTTGATGGAGGCTTTCACTCTCACAAGCTTGGAGAAGGAGGTGGTGTTCCTATACATAATAGCATAGTAATGGAGATGGAGAAGATGGAAAGCTTAAGCATGGAAGCATGGCTCTTGGTTGGATTTGCATTCCATAGCCAAGAGTGTTGATGTAGGCTTTCACTCTCACAAGCTTGGAGAAGGAGGTGGTGTTCCTATACTTTCACCAAGAGAGAATGGGCCTCAAATGAGTGTGTGTGTGGAGTATATCCCCCTAGCACCCCCCTTCCTTGCTTTGGGTGAAATTTCTCCATGCTCCAAGCTCATTGGACTCCTCTCCCCTTAGCCAATCACATGCTGCCTGCAGTCAAGCACATGGGTAGCCTTTTGACAAGTGTCCTCCTTATCCCTTAGAGAGAGAGAGAGCTTGAAAATATCTAGATATTTGTTACATGGAAGTAAAAGCTCATTGGACCCCTCTTTAGCCCAACCAATAGCATTCAAGCACACCATGTGGTTAAGCTTAGTGAGATTCTGACATGTGTTCCATGTGCTCTTTTAGAATTCCCCTAACTTTGAGATTTTTATGCATAGGAAGTTTCTCAAGGAACTCCATCATTAAGTGTGACAAGTACCTCAAGTACCTTAGTCATCAAGCATGACAATCACCTTAGGTGGAGTTCCCACCTCAAGCACAACCCTAGCTTGCCTAAGTTTAGGTCGGGTTCCCACCTCAACCACAATCCTAGCTTGCTTAAGGTTCCCACCTCAAGCACAGCCCTAGCTTGCTTAAGTTTAGGTCGGGTTCCCACCTTAAGAACAACCCTAGCTTGCTTAAGGTTCCCACCTCAAGCACAACCCTAGCTTGCTTAAGGTCAAAAGGACTTTTAACACTAACCATTGGAGCTCTTTAATGAAGCTAACCCTAAGGTATTTTAAGCTTCATTAGTTAACCTTACTCTTTGACATACCATCTCTCATCTGGGCCCCTTTACCATTGGCCCCATGTTGAGATAAATCCGTAAGCACATGTCTATATCCTAACCCTTGTTCCCGTTAATTATTATCCCATATTAAATGATCAGTTTAATATGAGAAAATCATTTGAGTTGATTAGATATTAGATATTTGATCTCTCTCTCTCTCTCTCTCTCTCACACACACACACACACACACACACACACACAACCAAGATGATGGTTCAGCTACTAAGGATCTTCCATGGAGAGTAATGCCGAGATGACCTTCCTATTTGTACATGCAATCCACATTCACTATGCTACAATGGAAGCAAATCTGGTTGCAACCAGTAGCTACATTTTGACATCAGTAAGAGGTAGGTGCCTATGTACCTACTCAGGATGGATAACATGCTTTGGAAATGGTACAAATTTGTAGTGTTTGCATGCTCATTAGATGTATAACAGTTGAATAACTTTGTTTTTGAGTGATGAGGCATTTTCCTAATACCGGATAATGAATGTTTTGGACTTTCTAATACAGTTTTTGATGCACTTTCTGGGTCCTATAATGCAATGTCTGATGCACTTTAAGGGTCCTATAATGCAAATTGATGATGGTATAAAGTTTTTTTGATAAAATGATCAGAAACACAAACAATTTGCTGGCACCTAAGTTTTAGGGTCCTATAATGCAAATTGATGATGGTATAAAGTTTTTTTGATAAAATGATCAGAAACACAAAAAATTTGCTGGCACGTAAGTTTATTCTTGGACTTGCTGGAGTTTTGGCTGGTGGTGGTTTGGCCTTTTAACTTACTAGCATTTTGTGAGATGAAATTACTCTATATGGTAATGATTGGTATTCCATGTGGATTCTTACTTATGCTGAGAATAAACATCGTTTGGGCTTTGGGTTGAACACAAAAATAAGGGCAATACAATTGGCAATTGATGTTATTGTTCACCGTAAATTTGAATTGGTAGGGTCGGCGGTAGTTGCAAACGGCGTAGCTTGAGCAAGCTTTGAAGTAGTATGGCGGTCGGTGAGAATGCTGCTGATGATGGCGAAGTAATTTTTCAATTAATGCTTGCCTTTGAAGTGGTTTAGATGTTAAGGGGGACCGAATGATCGAGGTTAGACCGGCTAACCAAGAAGCTTTAAGGGAATGAAGGGGTGAATAGAGTCACTCTTAGGAGAAGGGGGAGAATAGTGTCTTAAACAAGGGCTCAAGGCTTCAATGAGAGGCCGACCAAATTGAAGATTAAAGTAGGGGTCACCTTTTTGAACTAAAGGTGTGAAGGGAATTGACATGCAACAAAACTAGCAAGGGATGAAGGAGAAAGCGCCGAGTAGTAGCGAGGGCGACCGTATGTTGCAGAGGCCCTTTCAGGCCACGAGAGAGAAGGGTAAAGTTACCAATGGGCCTCGGCGCCCTTGTTGATACCACCCTTGCAGGATTTGAGGAGGGTCGACGGTGGAGCTCTCTTGCATGCAAGGGGTGTATCCCACGGCCGCCAGCGGGTAGCCCTTCAAAAGAAATAAAATAAATTCTTTTATCCCTCGGAACTCAAACTTCGGTTACAGGATCACGATTGGTGGATTGCCGATGGCTTCAATTCCTCCTATCAACTTCGAAGGATCTTGCAAGCCGTTTTTCGTTTAATCTCCTTCTTGATACACTTTAATCTATGCCGGGTTTTGGCCATCCAAATTTCCTTCTGAGTTCTTCGATGTCAGATTCTTAATTAAGAAGACTCTTGTTTCGACTCTTGTTTCTTCAATTCTTGATCTCTTAGCTTCACCATCCGCAAAATTTAATCCCTTAATTGAAATTTAAAACTCGTCTTACCGACTCTTGATCTTCGTTGAGCACGATTAATGGATTTTTTATCCACTCATTTGCGTCATTTGGCAGATTCGACGTGGCCTGCTTTAAAAATTCCTCTTCGAACTTGAAATTGGTTGCTGATCAATTTATGGGTTGCAGATTCGATGTTGCCAATTCGGAAATTTTGAAAATTGATCACCAATTTCCTTGAACCTGAGGCTCTAATACCGCTGTTGGGAGAAGAGGAGACGATTGCTTAGAACAATTCAACACTTGCTCACATACATCACCATCAACCTGTCAACCTCTTTCCCCAATTTCCAAGCGCGCGTGCACACACACACACACACACACACACACTAAAAGCATAGAATTGATAGAGACAAGCTATAAGAGAGTGTGAGAACATGGAAGAGAAGATGTAAACTTAATTAGGGAGTACACAACAAACGCATAATAGCCTAAGAGAGAGGAGATGGAAAATTGAGAGCATCTACACAAGAAAGGTCTAAAATCATAGCCCCAAATTCCACGAGCACCTCTCTTTTGGAGTTTGGTGTTTGATATTTTGATTTATTATTGATGCCAAAATTGGAGGCCCCTCTTTTACACTTTAGTCCCACTTTAGTTATGAGTGGTACAGACTACTTATTGCACGACCCTCTTAGGGTGGATTCTCACTGTCCTATTTACAAAGGAGCCATAGTGGCATATTTCTAAAATATTGTGCTAGGATAAAATGACTGAGAGAATTATTATTTGCTACGCCTTGTCGTCAACTCCTAGAGTTCCAATATACAAACCATCATGCACTCACTATTAGTAAAATTCAAATAGACAACACATAATTAACCATTAATCCAGCTATCCCAATTGCAGTTAACCACATGCAACAAGAGGGTGCCGAGTCTCATAATACCCCAACCCAACGCAGGCCACTGAGGCTGTCGACAACAGAGCAACCCGTTAGAGTTCTCTCCTTATCTTAGAAAAATAACTTGATTTTAAATGGAAGAGAAGCAAAGGTACTAGGGAGACGGGGCTGCCGCCAAGCCTGCAAGGCAACAATTACAAGCTATACTAGAGAGAACGCATCATCGAGGAGGGCACAGTCCAACCGGGAGTCCCTCCCCGAGACGAGCCCCTCATGAACCTTCAACCTCTCAAGGCCGCTCCCACCTTTTTGATCGGGCGTCATCGCGGACAGACAAGCCCCCACAACGATGCACTGTAGCCAACCCCCAGAAAAATCCACCTAGAGGGTGCCCCAACCCAACGTAGGTTGTTGACCTGTCGACAACAAAGCAACCCATTAGGGTTCTCTCCTTCTCTTAGAAAGATAACTTAATTTTAAATGGAAAAGAAGCGAAGCTCTTCAATTGGAGTGATTTTACTTTCATAGTTTTTTTTAGGTGCGTGTTTTTTTCTCTTTTTTGGGGTGAGGCCGAGGGATTGTGTGCGTGTATGTGTGTCTTAGAGACCACATCCAGCGTAACGGTCTGAAATGCAGCGGGGGGGCGCTCCATTTTGCCAAGTTATCGACTCTACAAAGCTTTGAAGCTCTCCGACTTGATAACCCGACATGAATTTGGAACGATTTTTTAAAGGGGAATCTGCAAAGGTGCTGCCATGGCTTTGAGGAGGAAAAAGGCGAGTGTGGCACGTGGAGGGGGAAGATAGAGATGACGTGCATCGCCCAAAGCGAGATTTCTTTTGCCTGCGTGCTCTCCACAATGCCACAGAGGGGGGGCCAACGAGGAAATTTGGTTGTGAGCAGATCTTTTTCGGCTCCATGTTTGAACGAAATCTCTGACACACTGTCTGTACCATCGAGACTTGGGCTGGGGGGGCGGCGGGAGTGTCGTGAACGACGAAAGCGGAATGAGGGTTATATCTCCTTGTGGACAGAGAGCGAGGCTATTCTGAGGGGGGGAGTAGTGATTCCTATGCACCCTAAGATGCACGCCAGATCAGCAGCGATGATCTTTTTTCATCTTGTCGAATGAATTTGTGGCAAGTCACCAACAGGAATTTCGTTCAGCATGCTACACCTAAGCTCACATAATTTTTAGGGGGTGATGCAATCATTGCGTGACAGATCAGCAAACAGGAATTTGCGCTCAATCTCAGCATGGCATGCAACAGAACTGTCACTACCATTTGCGCTCAGTCCAGCAGCATTGTCACTACCATCTGGTGTGATGACTGGCCCCCCTCGCCAACGACACTTGATGATCGGGAATGGGCCTCAAGCGTCCATTCCACATTACAATTGCTCTCAAGCGGCTCCTGACTCCCCGTCGGTTGCCACGTGGTCGCAATTATTTTGGTTCACCAACTCCTAGAAGAATTGCCAATTCCACGTGCCACTCCTCCAATCATTCTACATTGTGACAATCAGTCAGCAATTGCAATGGCAAAGAGTCTTCAGCTTACCGAGCGCACAAAGCACATCAAGCTCGCTATCACTTCATCAAGAAGCTAGTAGAAGACAACTTCATCCACCTCAAATACATCTCTACCACAGATAATGTCGCAGATTTCCTTACCAAGGCATTTCCTCATGGGAAACATATTATTTTCTCAACAAAGGCCGGTTTGGAAGCTCCATAGCTTCATCTTCAACAACATTCATTGTATTTTAGCATAGTTTTATTTTGTATTTGCATTTGAGGGAGGATCTCCTCACAAATGCTCTATGCTTTCTGTTATGGTTGAGGGGGGATGTGGAAAGTGCATTGCACTTTACACCTAAGCACTGGAGTTCAAACCTCACTACAACGGCTTTATCCATGCCTATAAAAGGAAGTCTCCATTGTATTGTAGCAGTGGAGTCCAGTGTGTAATTCAAATTCGAATTTTCCCCCTCTACTTGGTGTCAGCTCCCCCTTCCCTTCTCTCATACACTTCTCTCCCTTCTCTATCTCCATCTCTCTATCTGCTCTCTCTTCCTCTCCTCTCTCACTCTATCTTCTCATTATCACTCAAGTTCACACGGTTGGCATCATCATGGTGATGGATAGCACAAGACATTGGCAGGTCGACGACGACATGGCGGTGGGCAGATATGGCTGCGACAGTTGGTGGGGACATTGCAGATGATGGAACTGGATCTAGGGGCGAGTCCAGGCGGAGTACCACTGGGACAAGGAGAGGGCTCTCCGGTAGGTGTTAACATGAGCTATGGGATAGGGGAGGCGTAGGGCTATCGAAGATGGACTACAGACGCATAGAGGTGGGGCTGTCGAGCTCGGGGAGTTGTGGGCAGTTTTCCTGCTGGCTTCGAGTAGAGCGTCATATCAAGTAGCCTGCTGAAGGGCTTCGATAGTGGAGCATGAAATTTCGGCGAACGACATCCCAAACGTAGCTGGCAAGGTTTGGCCTTGTGGAACAATATTGGAGGAGCTGTGGAGGCGAGCGAGAGAGAGAGAGAGAGAGAGAGAGAGAGAGAGAGAGAGTGTCGCCCATTATGGCAGAGGAGACAAAGAACGTGCTTGCTGTGCAAGAGCTTCCCAGGGAGCGACAGAGTTGCAGGAGCATCGTCATGCTCTTTCCGCGACATCACGATGTGCGGGCAAGAGCAGCTGCCTTCGATGCATTGCTTCAAGGCCTGGAACGCCAACTTGCCCAGGGGCAACGAGAGGCTGCCGCTCAGTTGAGGATACTCACAGCTCTAGAGACTGCTCCACAAAGACGCACTTGCGCTCTGTCCCAGCGAATGCTAGAAAGAAGGCAGCCTCTGTCATCGGTCTCCAAATACGTCATGGGAGGCCTACCTCTTTACCTTCCCATGCGCTCTTTTGAAGGGCAGGCCTAGTAATTTTATCACTTTGCTGGTTTTTTTTTTTTTTTTTGGGGGGGGGGGGGGGGGGGGGGGGGGGGGGTAGTGTCGTAGTGCCTTTGTACTGTCCTAGTGCCTTGTGGAACTTGACGTGCCAAGAAGCTGAGTTTCTATCAATAATCACACTCACAACATAGACCTTTTTTTTTCCCACTATGCAAACGCGACCCGAAGTATAGAATGTTAAAAAGAAGCACATCCATGGAACATAGCTTTTAGATGGTTAGGCTTTTCAACCTAAACTATCCATTTACTTTCAACTCATACACACTAGCCACTTGGAAAACCTACGTCTGGAAAATTATAATGTAAACTGACCATATTTGGAGATTTTTTTCACTAAATATTAGGATCATGTAGGATTTGTGACCTTCAAATTTCAAGGTAAATTTCAACACTGATTCTGTTGGTGGGAATAGACTATTGCAAACACTAATTAAGTCCCTTTTAACTTGGTTGAGGAGCCCATCACCCTCATTAAGCGAAATAAATTTGGACCGACCCCCACCTGAGTAGCATTATCACCATTGGGTGAAAGCATTTGCGGTGGAGAAAGCACCACTAATGTTCGACGCATTGATCTTGGTGGCTCTCTTGTGTTAAAGTCAAAATTAACTAGTGTTTTTGTTTTCAGTCAGTAGTCAGCAATATCATGTAAACAAGTGATAAAATCACCAGGCATGCCAAGCATAGTAGAAATTTCTTATTGACATGTCATTTTTCAAGTCCCCCTTTCATATGCTTTGTGTAATGCGATCAACGTATATAATTTGCCATATATAATGTTAACTCAAGGCTATAAATACAAAAAATTGACAAGCAACTTTGAGATTCTAGTATGTCAAATGACATGAGGTTTTTTTTAAGCATTTGTTTTGATAGGCCAATTAGCCCTTGACAAAAAAAATAGGTGTCAATTTTAGGCCTTGATTTGAGTCTAGATTCCACTTTGAAAGCTCTACATCTTTAACCTTTTTTTTTATAGAAAGCATATAGAATTGAATTAAAATAGCACCCATAAGCTCTACATTCCTAAGCTTTAGAGCCCTATGCTCTAGACCCCACTTTAAGCTCTCACATTTCCATAAGCAAGCCTTTTTTTCTTGGGAAGAAGAAATAACTTTTTAATTTTGTTATTTCCCTCTAATTATGGTTCATTACTAATCATAACTAACCATGTTGCTAGCAACTAACCACGATGTTATTTCAAGTTGTTAGACTATCAAATTAATATGGCATAACTGCAATGTGACAATCGGGGAGGGAGTAGGAAGCGCGAGAAGGAGAGAAGTGAGCACCGTTAGCTCACGCTGTGTATTTCATTATCCAAAACTTAAAATAAACTTACAAAAATTGGCTTTTATACTTTAGCGAAGGTTTTTGGTGGTCAAAACTAATAATCTTGTAGCCCTGGCTCATCAATTACAAGGTTTATAAAAAAAATAGGATTTATAATATTTATAATTTATCAAAATAATAAGTGTTTTTACAATAAGAGCTCCGAAAAATGGTATCCGAGTTAGCTTGCTGCTAACATTCCCCCCCTCCTCGCCTGTGTCGTCCCTTGACACAGCTTTATGGACTGAAATAGTCCCTAGGTTGACGGATGGCGAAGCAGTCTTTAAGTGCCTTTACTATTTAGAGCTTTTTCGTATTTGATCTTTATATCTTTATCTGGCACCTGCAAAAATTGCATAGTGATTCTGTTTTAAAGCTCAACTGCGGAGTAGCCTACAAATCTCGAAGTCAGGTTGCTGATCACTAGCCCAAATATCTTGGTTCGCTAAGTGAAGAACGCTGTGTAGAACCCCGAGGGATTCACTCTATATACAAAACAGGATGCCACCTACGAGCGAACAACTTTGATAAAACCCCTATATACGACTCATATTAGGGAATATGACTCCCCTTTCTACGCTTATACAAAAGTCAATGCAGAAAACTATCATACCCCTATCTTACATATAAAATTTAGGTCTCACATGATCTAACTAAGTAAAATTAATCAAAGAGCGTGTAGCATAGTGACTGTCAATGTACTAAGGATCCATTGCTGTTGATAACTAGATGTACCCTCAATGTGTCTTATTTTGACTTTCAAACTGTGTGCCCGTTCAGCATGCACTCTAGGTACTCATCCAATTTTGACCAATCTAAATTACTCAAAAAACATGGTTATAAAGTTTTGTTAGGTTCTCTGTGTAAATTTGCATCTATATAAACTCTTTATAGCTTTCATCCCTCAACAAATGAACTAAAATAGCAAAACAAGCAATTGATACAAATTATTGTTGGTTCTTGCATGTATCTTGGTAGCTATTGACTCACAAGTGTGAGGGAAGACTCTTTTGGGAAGCCATGATTTTGAAACACAAAAACTTCCTCTCATTTTTCCCTTTTCTCACACCCCCCCCCCCCTAAATATGATATCCCCTTCCTTATTTTTAAACTTAGGAGATAAATTATTGAGGGCCTACCCCTAACTTATACGCTTGTGTAACTTGTAGAAAAACCCCCCTCCCCTGCACTTATGTGGTGCGGTAAGTTTTCGATGGTGAATCCCCCGGGTGTAGAACGCTTCCTCAAACGCCAACATATTATGTGAAGGTAAGAACATGCATCGGGCATTGAATCCATAGAGGAATTCTTCGGAAGGTTGATCACTGAGATCGTAGCATAAACCTTTATTGCCCTCGAGGAATGACATCCATGGGGCGTGTGCGCTCCTTGCCGCACTGTCGAAGCAAGGGACTTGCCAATACACCGTGTGCGAGCCACAAACGGCTCCAAGCACACAACAAGCCTAAACTAGCAAGCTCAAGAAAACAAAGGGTGTGTCACTCACCGCTCTACGCTCGCCTTCGTGGTGGATTCCTCGCCGCGATGAAGAAGAAGCTGCAGTCGTGCCGCGCTCAACCGCTTCGCCGCCGTCGTGCCTTCGTAATGCTCGATCGCACACACACTCTCCCTCTCTCTCTCTCACACACACACACACAAGGAGGTGAAGAAGAAGAAGATGGAGATGGAGCAAGAGCACTCTTCAATTGCACAAATGAGAGAATGAGTAAAAATTAGGTTTAGTTGGCTTTTATAGGAGCTCACCCCATTCACACTTGGGCGCCCATGCTTAACCAACTAATCCCTTGAATGTCCAAGTTAAAGTGCGCCTCTCATCGGCGATCACTCTACCTTTCCCTATTGGTCCGACAAGCCCGGTACCTGACTCTACCAAATACATAATACGCGTCCATCGTAGGTGATGGGTGTCCGTGAGCCGTGAGGGTTAACATGCCCCCCTTCCTGATGTAGATTCCGTCCTCGGAAGCTATTGAGTTGAACCTGGATCGTCGAGGTGGAAGAGCATTTGAGATTAATGTCCTTAGCCTTCTTCAGTCACTGCAAAATCAAACAACATTGGCACAGTAATTGCATTCTCTTAAAAAGCATATGCAGTTTTAGATAGAAAAATTGATTGGTAAAAGAATTTCAAACAATTTGTTAGCAATGATCATTAAATTGCAATGTAATCAAATGCATAAACAGATGTAAAGGCAAAAAATTAAACAAGTCTGGGGTCGCTAATTTGACGGTCGAAAGGCACTAGAGATCAAGTATTAATACCATGGGTAAGCTTCTTAACTTTCTGTGGTCAATTAAGTTGTTTAATCGCGAGAGCCAAGTATTCATGTTCGAGGGCTGACTAGAGGCTATATCTAGAAAACCTTGTAGTTAAGCTACCATAAAAGGAATTTCTCATGAAATCATCGCCTGACTGATTACTTTTTCTTTGACCCCCCAAAGTCTTTTCACATTGATTCAATTATGATGTGTGTGCTTATTTTGTATGCCTTGGGTTTTTTGCTTTTCAAGGAAAAGCGCCCACACTGGGAACCTCTAGGGCTCTAGTACCATAGGCAATACATTGTGGCACTTTGATTTTTTGTTTGTTCATTTTCATCATTTAAATTTTGTAACTTTGGGAGGTCATATAACACTGTTACATTCCCCAGGCTCATCACATTAGTAAACTCCCTTTATAATACTTACGCTAAAGGTCAATAGGGTTAAGCCCACTAGAAAGCCCTAGTACATTTCATACAATGCTGCCTAAATCGGATTAAGAACCTAAGTAACCATTGCTTATTAGGAAGGCATTCCCCATGGTATTAAGAGAAGATTTCTAATACCTAGCTTGGTCAAACTAGCTTAGTCGGACTGCTTGATTTTTACACCTAAACAAGTGATTATGACAAAACACTACATTGAATTAAATGTTTGATACTAAGCCAATGCGCTGAATATTATGCTACCAATCACAATCAAAGCAGACAAACATGGATGCAAAAAAGATAAGGGCAATGCTAATGGATAAGAAACACCTGTTTGTGTTGATGGTCGCGCTTGATTTGAAGTGTGAACGAGAGAAAGGTTCCATGAAGGTCCAAATCCTATCAATAGCAATACGCTCCTGTACACACTAGGAAACACAAACAATACCTCTAGGAGGCACATCAGTGGGAAAAGAGATCTTTGCTAATCACTCAACTCTAAAACAGAAACACTCCTATCGTACTAATCTTACTTACCCTCCATCACTCAAGTGATGAGGATCAAAGGTGTTTTATGGCATAGGTTTCTGTTTCACTGTACCAGATGTGACATGTGTAGGTCTGAGTCAATGTTTTGACTTTTATTGTGCATACTCGTTTGCTAATTGCTCTTGCTCTTTTTTTTTTTGTTTTTTTTTGAGTATAAAGCTTTATATGTACATTCCCTAAGATTGGAATTGAGAGGTCAGGGAAAAAGGTTGAGAGGGAAACAAATGAATGATGACTGTCAGCAAACACTCCCCCCTTCCTTGGGTAGATCATACCGTTTGAAATGAGCTTGTCACCCTTTGAAACCAATTGTTCCAGTTGGTAATAGGTGAGGATTTTTGCCAGTAGTTTTCTATTACCCTAGGTGCCTCGTCAAGTTGCAACGGTGGTAAGGTACTCTCCCAGGATCGAACTTGAAGTGGTTCATTAGGTGATTCTTGAACACTGGGAGGTGTGGATTCTTTTTTAGCTTCATGGAGGTCCACTACTATAGATGGAGACTGTGTAGAAGCTTTTACCTCTATGGATGTATTACATGATGAGCTAGAATCTTCATGGGACTCCCCCCTTCCTGAGCTAGGTGGAACAAATCGTTCTTTCTTTGGTACCCAAACTAGCTCGGGAGCAGGTGTGTAGCATTCTGTGATTTTTTTCTTTCCATTATCATTGATTCGTTTTGGAACTAAGGGATTGGGCTCACTTGGGTCAGGTGATAGGTAAGAGCATAATCTACGTTTTGGCACCCAGATTTGATCATTTCCTTGATAGTAGCCTTGGGCTTCCAATAGTCGTTTAGGGATCCATCGCAACATTTTCTTACTTTTCTTGGAGCGAGTGGTACGTTTCTTACAAGGCTTCCGTTTTTTAGCACTAGCTATGGTCACTAAAGAAGTTTTAGGGACCCACTTGTATGTTTTCTTCGTTACATTAGGATGGTTCTTGTGTGTCTCAAGCTTTCTTTCAACTACATTAGTTGAAGCTCTAGAGAGTTGGGCTATGGGGACGTATGGTTCAACCTCCTGGACATGCAATGTCTTGGGTTTTATTTCCTTGGGCAATATCTCAGGGACTATGGCTTGAGTGGTAGGGCTAAGAGTTGGTTTTTGCGTTGTAACACCCCCAGTCCCCCAATCAATAGTGCATTTGGTGGCTATCATCCACGTGCGGCCTAGGTTTATATTACCCTCCATAGTTCCAGTAGGCATGACCAAAAAGTCTTGAGCTACCACCCCATTGTCATAACTGACAGAAGTGTGCCAGATTCCAAAAACCGCAGTTTTTTTCTTGTTGACACCCTTGACTTGGATAATACTCTCAGATAGAGGTGGCTTCCCTAACTGACACCACACCCCATAGGATAACAGATTGTATTTAGCACCCGTGTCCAATAAGGCGTTATATATCACTTTCCCATAGGCACTATTTAACTCAATGGGGTATCGTAGAGGTGTGTCAGAGTCCAACCCATCCTCTTCGTGTGCTTCATTTGCATCAGGTTCCGAGCGAGTAGCTCTACCTAATGTTTCCATGAAACGGCTAAACATACTAGTACTAGGCTGTGGAGCTTCGGGAGGTGCATGGCCTTCTCTCTCAGTGTTTTGGGTAGGGTATGCTTCCATGATTTCTGAGTCGGAGGAGGAGTCACTAGCGGCTATTTTAGGGTCTTGGGTGGTGCTACCTTGTGTCCCCGCTGAGGGTCTAGAGCTTATCGTGGATGGGTAATGGGTGTCCGTATGAACAGAGGCACCCTCAATATGCTCGTGTTCTAGCACCCGCCCAGAGCGTAAGTGCATGTGCTTTTGATACCCTAAGGTGTCAAAAAGCTGCTCTAGGAGGCCTTGTGACTAGTTTTTAGCGTGTTTTTTGTTTGTTTTTTTGCTAGATTTTTTAGAGCGTGTCGTGGAATGGGCCGTGTGATAGCTCAAAACGAGCGTATCGGTCAGAGGGTCGTGCCGTGCTTTACAGCCCTTCGTTTGGTCACTCTATGCCCTCGGAATCCCTAAAACTGTCAATTTCCAGTAGGGAACTAGGCCCAAACTAGAAAGTCTAAGGGTGCAAGTGGGAAGAGAAAGGAGGAGAGTGGAGGACTTGTCCCACATGCTCTCATTCTCTCTTGAGGGAGTAGGGTATATATATAAGAGTGAGTCTAGTATATATCATAAGACTGAGGACTGAGGCCTGGGCCTGGGCTTGGGCTTGGGCTTGGGCTTGGGAAAACGATCCCGATCTACCTTTTATACAAACCAACCCGTCCGTTTTAAGAGTCACGTTTTTTATTTTCGAAAAATATCGCCACCCACTCGCTCGCGTTTTTAATTTCCGAACTTTTTTCCTTTTAATTTTTTTTTTCAAAATTATTATTAGTTTTTTTCGAAAAAGTTTTTTTTTTTATAATTTTTTTTTTTTGCTACAGAAAAACGCAAAAATTGAAAAAAATGCAAGAAAAACGCAGAAATTGCAGAAAATTGACAGAAATTGCAGAAAATGCGGAAAAAACGCAGAAATTGCAGAAAATTGACAGAAATGCGAAAAATTGCAGGAAGTGAAAACGTCGAACTTGAAAACGCAGAAATTGCAGAAATTGAAAAACGCAGACAATAGCAGAAATTGAAAAACGCAGACAATAGCAGAAATTGAAACTTGACAGCAATTGCAGAAAACGCAAAAAACAGAAACCTTCCACACACTCCTTCCCTGCCTTTCCTATGATAGAAATTGCACCACAAGGAAGCGTAAAGTGCTAACCGAGCTTAGTGTAGGGCATATCCCCGGCAACGGCGCCAAAAATGTGCGCTCCTTGCCGCACTGTCGAAGCAAGGGACTTGCCAATACACCGTGTGCGAGCCACAAACGGCTCCAAGCACACAACAAGCCTAAACTAGCAAGCTCAAGAAAACAAAGGGTGTGTCACTCACCGCTCTACGCTCGCCTTCGTGGTGGATTCCTCGCCGCGATGAAGAAGAAGCTGCAGTCGTGCCGCGCTCAACCGCTTCGCCGCCGTCGTGCCTTCGTAATGCTCGATCGCACACACACTCTCCCTCTCTCTCTCTCACACACACACACACAAGGAGGTGAAGAAGAAGAAGATGGAGATGGAGCAAGAGCACTCTTCAATTGCACAAATGAGAGAATGAGTAAAAATTAGGTTTAGTTGGCTTTTATAGGAGCTCACCCCATTCACACTTGGGCGCCCATGCTTAACCAACTAATCCCTTGAATGTCCAAGTTAAAGTGCGCCTCTCATCGGCGATCACTCTACCTTTCCCTATTGGTCCGACAAGCCCGGTACCTGACTCTACCAAATACATAATACGCGTCCATCGTAGGTGATGGGTGTCCGTGAGCCGTGAGGGTTAACAGGGCGCCTGCTTGCTCTGGCTCATGAAAGACTTCAATGCAGGTAAGCAGCATTCGACAGATTTTATAAAGCATCACACCCGATAGATCAGGTAGACTTTTGAAGAATGACATGGCGTCCGTTAGGGTTTTCACCATGTAGTCTTCTGTCCGCGGTCCCTTTTTTGGGGCTAGCAATCTTGAGTAGTTCCATCAAATCGGCCGCTTCTTTGTTATTGCCTCATGTGCTTGCCAAGTCCTTACTCTTGGTATAAGACAAAAAGTGGGATCCTTTTGTAGTGCCGTAGGTGCTCTTATGAACAGAATCAAGTATCTTGGATTCTTGTTCAACCAACTCAACCTCCACTTGGGGTGGTCTTCATATGCTCCTTCTACTTGTATGTCTTTGTAAAGCCTCTCTTTGACTTGGAGAAACTCCACCTTTATCAAAGGATATGACAGGGATTGCTGATGCCATTGCGCATTGATTTGATTGGGAGTGAGTTGAGTAACATTGACAGAGTGAAGAACTCTCAACTCCAAATCCATCGCTGCTTTCCACTGCTCAACTGTCTCTTGTGTAATCTTTTCTTTGAGTGCATCTTTCTCAGCTTTTGATAGCTGGACCATGGACAATTCATATGCTTCGATTAATGGTACTCTGAAATCCTCTTCGCTACCTAGCCCTTCTGCTGGCTCTGTTTTCATCTCAGTAAAAGAAATTGAGGGAATGTCTATTTGTGGCTGTTCTGAAGTTCCGGCTTCTTCATGCGTTTCTTGCCATCCATCTCTCAGCAGAGCTGGTTGACTCTTTTAAGCTCGGCTATTTCTTTTTGTAGCTCTTCTTTACGTTGCACCCGCATTAATGCCACGTCTCCACGCTGAGACTACTCTAGTTTTAGCTCCAGCTCTAGGTCTTTGTTCTTTTTCTCTAATGCTTTGTAGACTTCGTCTATTACTTTGATCGAGGCTACTGCAAGATTTTCTCGTATTTGTCGCGGAAAAGTTTCCTGATCATTTATCCTCTGCTTTGAATATTGCAGGGAGGCGTTCGCTACCTCTAACTGCACTTGAATCTTCTGAACTGACAGAGTTGTAGTTAGAAGTTCGCTGGTAACCTCTATCAGTTGGTCATCTTTGGATTTGCAAATATCTGTGAACTTCGTAAGAAGTTCACCTAACTCCTCCATTTCCTTTTGCTGTTTATCTCTTGCTAGCTCAGTTCTTGCACTTGTTTTTGTAGATCGGGGATGACATTTAATCCGTCTTCTAACTCTCCTTGGAGAGCGTCAATCACCATCTCCACTTCTTTAGCCTTTGTGCTACAGCTAAGTGCTATTGATCGGAGTCTTTCCGTCATATCCTGCATTTGCTTTGCATATTCGTTGACTTGCATGATTACTTCATCATTGGATTACCAATCCTGATTTCTTGTGAGCTGCCTAGATGGCAGTCTCTTGTGACTCTCGTGGTGGCATCGTGGCGGCTGGTTGTTCTTGCCCTTGAGGCTGTGGTTGGGCCTCTTCTGCTTTGTCATCCTGAGGCTTCGTGGATGCCTCAGCCGTTTCGTACTGTGTGGAGGTAGAAGGGGTTTTTTCTGTTCCATGTTCCTTCGTTTGCTCAAACCTTGTGGACTCCCCTAGTGTAGGACTCACTGCCCTTTCTGGCTGTGGTTCTTGTGCTTTGGCTTGCTTCTGTGTAGTGTCTGCTTTCTGTTCAGGCTCTGTTTCTTTTGTGGGCTCAGTTTCTGTGGTCCTATCTGCTAGTGATGGTGGTGGGCTTAGCATGGGGTGATCATGCTCTTCTGTAGCAGGTGAAGAAGGTCAAGGAGACATGTCACCTTGTTCTTGCTGGGCTTCTCCTTATGCGGTTGCTTCTTTTGCTTGTTTTTGCTGCTTTGCCGCCTCTTTAGCTTTTTGTTCTGCTTCTTGGGCTTCTTTCAGCTTCAATGATTCTCTTTTCATTTCCTCGATACGTGCTCTTCTTTCCTCATTGTCGGAACTTTCACTGCTATGCAGTTTTGGAGAGCTCTCGGGAGATTCGTTAGCAGATTTGTATGTTCTCTTGGTAGATCTTACGGCTCGAGGGGAAGGTTGTGCAGACACGATCCAAGTGTTTTGATTTGGGACAGGTGGCAATTTGTCTGCCATGCCGATAGCATGGTAGGCAATTCTTGTGAGAACCTCTGGTGCTCCCAGATATGTTATTTTACCTTCTTTCTTTGTCCCTTTTAGTGTGAATAGAGTGTCAAAGTTAGCACATTTGGTAGATTCTTCTCTGAAATGTTCTTCAGTCTGAATTGCTGACAAATTGAGTCCAATTTGATTCAAATCAATTTTTGAACATGCATAGATGCATAAAAACATGTAAAGGTCAAATTTATGAAGTCAAAACAAAAAATTGCAACAAAAGTAAATAATCACAATTATTTACAACTGAGTAATTTTTTCAACTCTTTGCAAAGTTGACATTATAGGATTGAAGTATATACCAAATAGATACTCTGAGTGAAATATGGGCTCATTTGGGTGCACCGGATGAATAGGTGTGTACAAGTGATAGGTGAAGTGATGATACAATTTTCAAGCCAAAATTTTGCAAAAGTAAATAATCGCAATTATTTACAGCAGTCAATATTTTCTTGCAAAACTTGGAAATTTTGACCTAAACACATTCTATACAACTAAAACAAGTCATAAATTGAATTTGGTCTTGCCGGCACCACTTCGCGCTTTGTCGACTCTGAAATCACCGATTTTTGTGACTACATGGCTTGTAGAGTTGGTTAATCACTTTTGAGGCTATGGACCTGTCCGCAACATACTCGTAAAGCAACTCATCCAATTTTGGCCCATTTGGAGTCAGTTTGACCTCGTATGTCGAAATTGATGCTTTGTAGTCTTCAAGCCGTTTTTTGCTTTTTGAGGGCTTGGTTTGATTGATTTTATGAAATATACATTGTGTATAGACCTCGTATGTAAGCTATCTTTGGAGTCAGAATCCAATTCTGGTATCTACCAAAAACTTAGCTTTTCTACTTGGGACCCCCTTGACCCTTGTTGAATGGTCAACTGTTGATATAGAAGTGTTCTATTATGTTGGGGCATGCTACAATTCAAATCTCATCCAATTTGGTTGAGCTGACAGGCCGCTATGGTCGATTTTTGGTCGTAGGTCTTCGTGCACTGCTCGGATTCTAGGGGGTTTAGACTAGCTACCGGCCGTACAAAATGGATCATTGCTAATTATAGAACTTACCCTCATGTCTTGTGTGAGATGACACTGAAAACAAGTGACTATGGACTCCGAAAAATACGCGCGAAGAGGGTCGAAAGGCTCTCTCTCTAAAGGCAACAAGTGGAAATGAGGTGATTTTAGCGTACCTTGGGTATCTATACCAAGACTTCTCGAACCGTTTTTCCCTAGATTCTCGTATTAGTCCTACTAGACCGTGAAATCTATGTTAGAATCAAAAAAATTTCCAATTGGATTTCTCTAGCTCATTCTGCAAGAATTCTGAAGAAGTAGCAAGGATTTAATATTTACGTAATTACGTCAATTTTTGTGTGATCACAAGGTCTTGTTGACACATTTACATGATCACAGTAAACATGATCACACATAAACCGGTTTAGGGTGACTTGCAAACCCACAAAAATCCCGCCGGGATTTTCTGTTTCCCCGGCCCGTCGGGTATTATAATTTTCCCTTAGGGTCCGCTGGGGAAACAGGAAAGCCCGACGAGCTATTAGCGTTATATATACGCGAGCCCGATCGGGCCCGCTGGGTGTATTAGCACTTTTGTCTTGTGTGTGTGTGTGTGTGAGAGAGAGAGAGAGAGAGAGAGAGAGAGAGAGAGAGAGAGAGCACTTGCGCCACCTTTACAGGTACATCGAGAGGAGAGAGGAGAGAGGGAGAGAGGGGGTCGTGTGGGAGCGTGCTCTACGTCGCAGTGCACGACATCAGACAAATTACCTGACCACACGATCCGGGTATGTGTTGTGTGTGTGTATGCGTTGTGTGGTAGCGTGCCTTTTGTCGTAGTACGTGGCAGTAATAAGGTACCTTACCACACAATGGGAGTGTGTGTGTAAGCTGTTCTACGGAACAGTGCGTATCACCAGGGCATCACCTCGGTGATGCAGGGAAGATGATGTCCTTGTGGTAAGTATTGGCTTACTGTCTGGGTACTACGTCAGTAACTCGACGAATCTAGTATCCTTATGGTAAGTCAACTTCCCTTCCCCTTTCCCAAAAAACATATGGGCATCGATCGATAACGCGGCTATATGATGTTCGTATGTAGGCCATTGTTTTTCCTTAGATTCAGATGGCACTCGGTCGGTAACGCGGCTAATAGAGTGTCGTTTGTTAGAAGCATATATTTTTGCATAAATATGGCGTTAGCCCGGCCGTACGAACGTCATATAATTTGTATGTGCATGTGCAGTTGATTTTTTAAGTATTAAGTATATGAAATACTTGGTCGGTAACGCGGCTATGAAGAGTATTTCATATATAAAATGTTTGAATTGTTTGATTTTGTAGTTTTTAACTGTCCATTTGAAATTATATACTAGCTAATCATATTCAAAAGAATACTATATTCATCAATTATCGCTATTTTAAATGTTCCATTTATATAGAATACTTTATTCATCAATCATCGCTATTTTAAATGTTCCATTTATATAGAATACTTTGTTCATCAATCATCGCTATTTTAACACTACAAGAGATTGTGTGCTCTTGTGACGCTGTTAGCGACGGAAATACACTGGGTTTTTATAACCCCCGGCGTCGCTAAAACCGTCGCTAATAGCGTTGCTACGAGAGCGTCGCTATATGCGTCGCTATATTCGTCGCTATAAGCGTCGCTATATAGAGACGCCCATAGCGACGGTCATAGCGACGTTTACATAGAAGTCTATAGCGACGCTCATAGCGACTCTACAGAGCCATACATAGCGACGGTTATAGCGACGCCCGAGAGATTTTTTTTTTGGTGACAGGACATTGAATGCCCTGCCACCCATCAACCATATTGTACTTGATTCACTTTTTAAAAAAAGTGCAAGGGTAGATAATAGACCCAAAATAGTCACCCACAAGACGCATTGTTTGCAAAATTGACAAGCGTAAAATTGACAATTGTACACATCATAGGCAAAATGAATTGATTGACAAATGTAATAATGACAATTGTACAACATCATAGGCATAAAGAATTGATTGGCAAAATGAACTGCGGTGACAAATGTAATAATATACATGGTTCAAAAAGACGTATAAAATCCGTCTCATGATACATAAGCTATGAGAAACCCTAAACTAATGCTCTAAACTGACGTCGTCTAGTCAGACGTCTCATCGCGTCCAAGCGGCGTATCTGTCGGATTCTGCAAAAAAAGACAATAAGACAGCTTTCAGTAAGTATAAACATATAACGACATTTATAAAACAATACAAAAAATAGAAAAGAGTAAACCCTAATACTAACCATGCCGCCGCGAGAACTGAGAATGTCCATCAGGGCGTTTAAGCCCTTCCTGCCTGCGTACTCGCGCTCGTACGGTGTGGGATCACGTCCTGTCATCGACCACTGTCAAAACATACAAAGAATTCATTATGTTAGAATTAAAAAACTCATTAATCCTAAACTATTGAACATAAAGAGCAATGTGAAAACACTTACAAAATCGGCCTCAAATGATGTCCATCCACCGCTCCCCAAGTGGTGCGAGCTCCCTGCCTCTACTCGCGCTTTGGTTGCATCCTTTTGTTGCTTCCACTTGTCGGGATTCTCACGCGCTGCTTTCTTCGCATTCTTCCAATCTTCTTTGGCCAGCCAATCTGGCCTGTTCCACCCATGCTTAATTGCTTTTTGCACTTCGGAACGCTTGTGTTTGCAGTATTCGCGCATTCAAATCTTCATCAGGTCTTCATTGAAGCGCTGATCCCGTGTTGGAACAGGAAACTCATCATGAAGTATGCTGATGACTCTGTTTTTTAAATCACTTGGTACTTCACTCCATTTGTTTAGTATGTAGTGTCTAAACAGCTGAGAGCAAAGACCACGCATGCGCGAGATCACCTTCTTGCCGTCATCATCCATGATGATGCCACCACTGAAGTCAACGGAGTAAGGCAAGCCCTCTGGCCGGTGACGCGTGAACCTAGGTGTCCCGGCAGGGGTCTCTAGCGGCGTGTCGATGGGGGTACGGACGTCAGGTGTCTCCACCGGCGTCTGGGCCCCGAAGCGAGGAGTGTCGAGTGGGGTGGCTCTTGGCGGAGTAGGTAGAGGTGTGTAGCTGCTAGGAACAGTTAGCCGTGCAAAACCTGGCGTAGATGGCGATGCTGTGGCTGGTGTGGGGGCGGGCAAAGAAGGGGAGGGTAAAGAGCCTCGTCGAACACGAGGCGGTGTGGAGGCATCGGTGGCGGAATCCCCACAACAACCGCCACCGCCACCACTAGAGCGCCGGTGTCTAGACGAGTGTGAAGCTCGTCTCGTCGACGCCGAAGCTTCGGAGCGCATATAAATACAATGACGCAATGAATTGAGTGATAGAAGAGGCAAGTCGAAAACTCAGAATTTTCAATCAAAAGATGTGAGCGCGAGTAGAAAAGAGCGTTATACACCATGGAAGGTACTTAGAGAGCCAGAGCTTTTACAACACGGAGCAAAATTGTTCAAATACAATATTTGTGGCTTTAAGATATCTCTCTCTCATCCTCGCATAACTCAGCATAACTTCCTATATCTATATAGAGCTCTCCGTTTAAACACATATCCTCTGTTTCATTTTGTAGCTCCTCTGCATGCACCCCATATAGAGTAGTAGCATCTTGATGCTCGTCTGGCACCACCGCAGCGGCTTCTGATTGAGCATCTTCTCTGATCTCCTCCATTGATGTCGTTGTGATTGGCACATGGTAGCCTTCATACGTCCTTGCACTATGAGGGGCTACCTCTATGACGTACCACCAGTTTGATGTAGACTTTGTAGGATGAAATATTACCTGCCAGAGCCACATAACTTACATGAGAGCTTTCAAGCACATAACTTGTAAAAGGCTCTCGTTAACTATTTACATACTTACTTGTTCACAATGCTCGGGTAGTACGAAAGTGTCTCTTAGGTCAGCCCATTTCTTAGTAGAATCCACCTCAAGAAAACCAGACTCTCCTCTACGCACAGTAGCGTTGCGACCCTCCATGATTATCTTGAACCATTGCACGTCGAACAAGTCGACAAAAAATCCTCTGTAATCGATCCTCAAAATCTCTTGCAGCATGCCGAAGTAAGTGAGTTCCGCTACCACAGGATCTGCATCAGAGGAACGTCGTCGACTAGACTGTTCAAAATTTGCCATGATTCCACAATCTTGAGTAAAACGCTTTTTGTCGATTTGTTCCACCCTAAAATGTCGAACTTTACACCATGCTGCTGTGTATGACTTATACTACAACGAACAAAGATTATGAGTGGCCGTTCAAACGTTTAGAAATAAAGTCACTAGCTAGTCGTACATTGCAAACTTACCTTGGTCGCGCAACCCCGAGAGTACTCCCACTCTTCCTTAGTCACTTCGTCACCGAATTGTTGTCGCGTAACACATGATTCTCTGGAAGATACGCTTGATGACCTTCGTAGATTTGCTTCTTCAATGAGGGCGCCCTACGTGCATTCAGTCTAGGTCCACATATGACACATGCTCTGTATCCGCTTGTTTGAAGCCTTGCATGTATACACATGATAATAGATCAACTATGGGAAAAAACAAGATTTACAGTGTCTGAGTGAGGAGTGTCAATAGATCACCTGAGCATTTTGTTAGCCCGGGATAGTCATGCATGGTCCACATTAGAATGCCTCTGATCAAAGCATTCCGTCGTCCTGTGTGTCGGCTCATATCCACCACCTCTATGCCAATCCACAATTGTTGTAGCTCTTCCAATAGTGGACGAAGATACACATCCATATTCCCCACTTTATATCGCCCTGGCACAATCAAGCTTAGCCATAGGTGCCCCTTCTTCGTAGTCAACCACGGGGGAATGTTGTAGTTGACGATGACAACAGGCCATACACTGTAAGATGTTGATCTTTGACCAAATGGATTTACGCCATCCATAGCCAGGCCTAAGCGCAAATTTCGAGCTTCCCTGGCAAGATCCGACCATGTTCCATCTATATGTTTCCAGGCTGCGCAATCTGCAGGAATTCGTAGCACACCATCCGAAGATTTATTCTCCTCATGCCATGATGCTAGGGCGGCCATGGACTTACATTCGAAGAAATGCTTGATGCGAGGAAGTAGAGGAAAATGTCGCAAAACCTTTTGTGGAATTTTTGTCCCGTGGAGATCTACTCGATATCTTTCGGAATCACATTTTGGACACTTCTCCATGTCTATGTATTCCCCTCTGAAAAGAATGCAGTCATTAGGACAAGCGTGGATAGAATTGTAATCCATCCCCAAGTTTCACAAAATCTTTCTTGCTTCATCTCGGGAATCTGGCATCACATTGTCAGCTGGTAGTATGTGCTCTTTAAGCAATCTACACAACATAAAAATACGATACAGTCGTGTAAAAATCTATCAGATCATTATACATTTAGAGTTTTATTAAAGTAAACTAATTGTAATAGATCACCTGAAAAGCGCTGTGACGCTAGTGTCACTCCATCCAAACTTTGCCTGCATGTTGAGAAGAACCAGGAGTGCTTTCAATCTAGACATACGTGCTCCATTATACAATGGTGTATCGGCTTCACTTTTCATATCATCATAGATAAGCCTTTCTGAATCCATGATCGTCTCGATCATTTCATCAATCTCGGGCTCAAACATTGCCTCGTTGGGAATGTGCTCTGCATGATCATCCCCCGAGCTGTTAGAGGCTACATCTTGTGGCCTCACATATGCTGCTTGACCAAAGCGCCTGCGAACACGTCTATTGGGTTGCAAGATTGCTGCTTGTTGGCCAGCGTCAGAGTCCGACGAGTTATAATTGGCAACAACTCGATCTATAATAGATGGATCGAACTCGCCAAATTCGCGAACGTGTTGCAAAGAAACGCGTCTTGTCCGTCGCACAGCATGCTTGCATTGGTTACAAGGACATAAGACCCTCGTTGAGAGATAGGTGTTTCGGTTGGACGGTCCCACATCCTCGTCACTACTCATAATGAGGATAAAAATCTTATAGCCTGGACAACAAATTTAATATTCTATTGGCATTCTTCGTCTTATCTCTCTCTCTCTCTCTCTCTCTCTCTCTCTCTCTCTCTCTCTCTCTCTCTACCTCACATTCTCTAGTCATGTCCAATCCCCGCACACCTCGGTCTAGAGGTGCATGGAGATCAGAACCACCGGGTTATAATCTCGTCTTTATTGGTCAATACCTATATTTGTGGGTACAAGAAATCTACAGACCCACGTCTACATGATACTGCATGTAGTGGACAAAACCCCTTTGCCTCTTCTCTAGCTGTAGCACTTCACAGCATCTTAACATCTTTTCACAGTAGATCTTTTCACTGTTCATCTAACTCTAAACCCTAAACCGTAAGTAATTCTTGCGTGGACTCGATCTAACGTAAATAAGCGTAAATCTAACTAAAAATAAACCTAAATCTAATTTAACGTAAGTCTACATCTAACCTAATCTTTAACGTCTTTTGGGATAGTTTCCTACGACGTTAAAACTCTCTTCTTCTTGTGTGTGTGTGTGTGTGTGTGTGTGTGTGTGGGTAAACTTAAATAAACCTAAGTCTAATCTAATATAACATAAATCTAAATCTAACGTAAATTATGTTATATTAAAAACAAAGAACTAAACTAACGGGGATTATAAGAACCTTAAAACTGATTTAACACATAATTTTTCACATAACTCGGCAAGAGTTGGCATTCTCATCACTAAAGATGTGAGAGTTAACTTCCGGCGGTGACGCTGCCTCATCTCCATCCAGATCTGACGACAACAATTGGCCCTTTAGACCGTTCTTGCTCTTGTTACTAACTTTGAAGTTGCTGTTGAATGACTTTGAAATCCAACACTCTGGCCTTCCATGCTGAGCGATAAACGTTGATACCACTAGACCTCTTGGGTCTTCTTGGTTGCATGAGGACCCATGAACCTTTTTTTATCCTTTGTCCAACCCATTGGTTCTCTGCACTTATTGAAGTTGATATTGTAATTGAGGATATGCTACTACTTGGCCTTCTAGGCAAAGTGCAGCTGTTGGTTGTTGGTGTGAGAGATAGTAAACACAAAGAGCTTCTTGGGCGAGAAGACGTGGAAGCCATAGCTCTCAGAGAAAAGCTTTAGTGGAGGGAGATTCACTTTGAAAGCATTCTAATGGAGGGAAAGTGTTTTAGAATTCCAGTATCTTGTGCGGGCTTAATGGTCACCCTCCAGTACGTTAATGACCATAAGAGAATATCAGAAGTGGGACCACATGCAAGCACCTAAAAGCTCGGTAAAAGGAAGGAAATTACGATGCTACAATCCTAGATTCGTGAAAGTTTTATGCTATTTTCCTATTTTTTGAGTCTTTCCACGTACTTTCCTACGTAACGTAGCCTTCGTGCTCATTGGACGCGCTCTATTTTTCTCTCTCTTCATATGGCCCTCCAAATGACCTCTGAAATTTCCTAATGGTTCACTTTCAGCAACGCATAGTGTTTCTATTTGGTCCTGAAAGGCTCAACGAAATACTTTTCTCACCAGATCCCATCATACTACCTATTATTGACTATAACTTCTCTTTTGATGTTAATGTGGTTATTTTATTATGAATCAAGAGGATTTGTACTCACAAATAATCCCAATCGCTAGACAAAACATATACATTATAGTAAGCACAAAGCTACAGTTCCAAAGAGCAATCCGTAGCTTATTTGGACAACAAAGATTAAATATCATTAACTCATCCATTAACCCTTTTATCCTACCCATGATACGATATGATCGTAATCTCGATGTTTTCATTTTTGTTTTGTTTTGACTATCTTTCATGAGTTCTCTCCATCACGTGTGTGTTTGTAAGGGAAAGTGAGCGGCTTCTTTGGCTACATTTCTTCTTTAGCTCTAGAAGCTATGTTATCTACATCTTAGCTCCTTCTCATAACCTTTGAGCTTCCTCACAAACTCTCACAGCAAGAGGCCCAGTGCCTTCCTAGCAAGACCGCCAACTTCTTGACAACGGGAGGCAACTGTGGCTTGATTGCACTTCAAAAAACATATACACGGGCTTGCACTGCCATCACCATGGCCATTTTCAAGCAAAATTTACAAAGGGGCTAGCTCGCTAAAGAAGTCCACTTTGCAGGCTTCAAACGGCACTCCAAAGGCCAAGAAAAAAGCCCTTAATTTACTCCATTTTTGACTTTTATAGGGGGGGCATTTAATTTGGGAATTTACAATTTAATTGGTCCACTTGGCACCTTGAATTGGCATTTTATGGGAAAGGGGGCACCGCCTTGCTCTATTTTCTCTCTTCTTCACTCTTTGCACTTGGGGGGCATTAGCGATGTCGCTATTGTCCCCTAGCCTTTTCATTTTTTCATTTATTTTTTATTTTTTATCTTTCATCTTTTACCCTCTTTAGGCTTAACCTTCTACTGCGCAATTTTGACTTTGACATTGTCTCTCTATCCGACTCCTCCTTGGCTACAGCGCCACCTGCGCTCAGAGCCATAGCCAACGAGATCATGGAGCTCCAACACACCTTCATGCTCCCAAATGGCGCCACTTTTCAGCTTCTATACCCCATTCCCCTACACGCCGATAAGACATGTGGGGCAAAGGTCCGCCACGTGGCGGCCTGTGGCTCGAACCCCCTCCAGGGCTTCAAAAGATCATTCTTTAAGTTTTTTCTCTAAAAAAAACACCCCTTTTTTGCTTGCATTGGGTATTGTTATGCCCTGCCCAGTTGACCTATGCATCGGTCTTGGAGCCCGACCAAAACCCACCATGTCCTTTCAAATCAACTACTTCCTGCCCCATTTTGGGATCTTCAATGCCGTCATTCGAGGCCGCAAAAAAACCAAAAAGCATCTGCCACATTTTCCTCTCGGCATTAACTCCCGACTTCGTCCTGCCACATCTAGCTGTCGAGTGCCCGATTGAGGCACCGTTGATACACACTATCACCGAGAACCTTGGTGAGGCCGAAACGATGCCAGATGGCGTCTCCTCCAATGCGGCCTCTGAAAAATCTTCAAATGATCATAACTTACTATCCAGAGCTCCGATTCGTGATCTGAGAAGACCAGCATGCTCCATAACTCGAGCTCTACACATGTATACATTGACATCAGCCCGGGCCACCTGCTCCCAGCTGCCCTTTCCGTCGGGGATCTACTACACACTCTTCCTTTAAACTGCAATATCTTGAGTATCGGGGCTCCGTACGTTTGACGAGCCGTCTAGACCGACTTCTAGAGCACATTGAACACCATATTTAAGGACACTAATTTGGCATTTCGGACACCTTCATTTGCCATCCGATCTAGACCATCCTGCAGCACTTTTGGCCTAAAGAATCGCTTCAAGCATTCATTGCCGCTACCCTTTGGCTACCCAGGTCCTTGGCACTAATAGCCATTTTTCGGCTCTCTGTAATTGCTATAGTGAGTTATCTCACCCTATCAAATCACTCAAACACTGTGGTTACCCTCACCCTTTCACTGTATATAGGTGCGTGTGAGTTAGGGGACTTTTTCCATATCTCTTTACTGAAATAAAAAACCCTCAATTAGCTAGTCATTGGGCTAGTTGAGCCAAAAAAATAAAAATATAAAAAATATAAGTATATTATGGCCCATGCGTATGTAAATATTTCTTTGTATATAGGGCCTAAATAAAAGATTTTTTCATAATTATTTTGGTATTTATTTAAATATTTCTACCTAGGTGTGTGTTATTTATGCTCTGTACATTGCCTCACCATTACCACAATTTTTCTTACCATTTTTCATACTCTTTATTCCATAAAGAAATATTCTCATGTAAGCTTCTCTTATATTTGGTGTAACTCCACCCCAACAAAAATCCAAAAAAACTAGTTTTATTTATGTGTATATTTTTTCACCATTGTGATTTTTCCCTTCCTACATCTATTTTTGTTTTTTTTCTAAAAAATTAGAACACCAAAAATATTTATCTTTTTATGGTAGCCTCATAATGAGAGAGATTTCTTTTGACCCCTTTATATTTTTTCCACTTATATTATTTATATTTGACATGTACATATTTTTTAGACCCCTCAATATTTGATTTTCTTAGTTGTATTATTCACTTATATCATGATCTCAACAATATCTTCAATTATACACCTACCAAATAAGGTCAAGGGTAGGTGGGATGCATACATGCACTATGGAGGGCTCACTCTTGGAGGTATTCAAAAGAATCATCCAAAGAAGGACCCCACAAGGACTTTGTGCAGTGGAAAAAAACAGTCGGTTTTGCTGAATTTTTAAAGTTCACTTGCTCTCCGAATTTGAAAAGGTGATACAAACAAAAGTTGTAGCTCGTGGGCTGAACTTTTGCCTCAAGTTTTTTCATATTTTTTTGAGCTACGAGCTGTGAGCTATGATTTTATTAGTGGACCCCAGTTTTCCCATGCTATGCAGCCACACTCTCTCTTCCACTTTATCATTTTCCTCTTTCACACACACTTCTCCACTCATCATCCCCACCTCTCTCACCACTCCTCTCTGCACCCTACTCACCTTCTCCTCAACCTTGAAGAATAAAAGAAACCATGGTGAACTCATACCTCCCACACACAATTCCATTCCAAAATTGACCACCTAGTCTCATTTTTCCTCCTCCAAATTACCCATATCTATCAAAAAACCACAAAATTCAGCCTCTTCTCTTAAAAGACAGCATCATGGTGGTTGATTACTCAGCTTCAATTACCTTGTCTCTCAAGGAAGGTCAAGAGTGGAGAAAAAATGTACCGTCAAAGCTAGTGGACCGTCAACAAGCGTCAAAATTGGCCCTACTCAAGACACTTGGAGCATCAACCTTGTAAGAAATCCACCTTTTCTTACCTCTTAAGAGTTTTTCTTCCTTATTTGTATCCTACATGGATACTCCCATTGTAAATATTCAATTCCATTTGTAAATTAATACTAACTCTACTAACAGTAACCCACTATGAAAAGTCCTATCACCTCCATTTCTCTCCTCTCTCTTCCCCCACCAACTTCTTGATAATTCCAAGCAAAAGAAATTAGGTAAATTGCTGAAAATCTAACCCAACCATGGTTAGAGGAGTAACCCTAGCCTTCAAAATTGCTATAAAAGGAGGGTGTAGCTAGCACAAAGGGGGGAGAAGAAAGAGCACTATGATATAGCTTGAGAAGCCAAGCTCAACCTCTTGAGAAGGAGCTCTTGAGTGGAATCTCATTGGCATTAGGCATATGTATGTGTTGTATTAGGGGTGATTAGCAAGGGAACTCTATGCCATTGTAAGAGAGAGTGATCATTAAATTGAGAGTAGGAAATCTATCATTTCTCCTACTAGAGTAAGCCCAACATTTGCTGAATCAAGGAGGGTGAATTTGGACTAAGCATGGATACCTTGTCTCCCTTCCAACGTGAAGTCATGGACAATAATGATGTGTAAGTGTCTTGGTGTTTTATGTAAGTTCTTGATAGCTTGTCTCCGGGTACTGTTATCAATTTAGCCATAAATCCCACATGCTGTAAGAGGGCGACAGGGTAGAGAGGACTCCCCTGGCCTTAAGACAGTGATTGGGGTGGCTTTTTTCTTGTGATGTGTTGTGGTGTAATTTACTCAGTCTATGTTGAACAAATACTAATCTCACTTTGATTGGTCATGACAGATTTGTAAGAAGGCATTAGTGCAACAAGCACCCCCTTCCCCCTTCTCTCTCTTTCTTACATATATATATTTATGTTTGCTTGATCATTAACGATACACTTCAAAGCAGCCCGAGCACCATCTCTCTCTCTCTCTCTCTCTCTCTCTCTCTCTCTCTCTCTCGTGTTTTAGTGTATGAGAGTGTTCCATTGGTGTTAGGGTTAGTGTAAATTCCTTGCTTGTTTGTGGGTTTCTCTAACGATTCTCCTCTTTTGCGTCCTAGTTCGCTCTTAAACTAGGTGGTGCCCCTTGTGTATTTGGGATTTGGCTGGGGGTTTGTTGTTTTGGTTTGTGTTGTGTTGTGTCCCAGCCCCATTGAGCAGCACGGGAGCCTTGAAGGGTGTCTAGAGGTTGCTCTTCTTGTTGCCCGCCCCGGACCGCTTTAGCACCTGCCCTAGCCTTTTGCACTGCACTCGACTACTGCCTTTGCCTGGCATGGACCGCCTCTTAGCTTCGACCAACTTTGGCTACACCAACACCTTTCAACAAGAGTTTGGCAGTAACTTCAATCTGGATGAACTGACTTTTGGGTGGACTTTTGATCCTCCCCTAAAGAACTATGTCTATTCTACTGACTTTCTTACTTCAGATAAACAGGCATCTTGTATGCGTTCTCTGTTTAAAAGTTACTTTTCGGATTTCAATAATTTTGAACAATATGTTTGTACTATGGATATGTCTTTCATTAATTCAAAAGAAATGAGAGACCTATTGGGAAAAGGTATGAATCATATCCCACTCCAACCCACAAACCCACATTTGGCCTTTGCCGCACTACTCACTTGTTTGGCTGACATAGCCAAACTATTGGAACTAGACAATCTATAACATGCTAGACTTTCTAATTCTCTATTCTCCTACTTCCAAACATGCATTGGGTCTATCCCACTTGCATGGGTAATCCAAGAAACTACATGGCTTACTCCTTCACTTTTTCTATAAAACATGACTGGTTTGTGGTAGGGCTTGACAAAGCACCTCATATACCCACTTTTATTTGCAAACATCTAGCTAAGATAACGGCTGAGTCTAGGCTTAAGGGACCAGAGTTCCTGCTTTTTGAAATGACTCCAGTGAAAGCCATCAGATACCTAGACTCCTCTCTTAGTCATTTTCAACTAAACACTCATAGCTCCAAACTACCCCTACTTTTTCCCACATATAAAAGTCACAAACACAAGTTGAGGTGGATTTTAGATGCTTCCAACTGTATTATTTTACAAGCCACGAATGTAATCAGTGCCTATCTCAACCTGATTCTCACTGATTTCAATAGCATTTGTGAGGAGAAATTCACGACTGTTGAACCCTTCATTGGCCTTAAAATCAATACCTTTTGGCTTGTTAAAAATGCAATTGAAGTATTCATTAACTTACCACAACACATCTTTTCCATGTTTTCGGCTGATATTATTTAGTGCTATGAAAATATCGGGGAAAATATGTCACTTTTTGATGACTCTGGGTTGCTCTTTGTGCTACAACACACTAGTAGAATAGTGTTTGAAAGGAGGAAGGATATGGGTTATCATGCTATTTCACTAACTAGGAGTCCTAAATGGGTTAAAAGTAAACTCAAAGGACCTCCCACTCACTATAATCTGCATAATTTAAGAGAACTTATTGAACTCAAATATCTTAGCTTTTGCAAGAAAGAGATTAATTGTTTGATGGAAGTTGGGGAAGGTAGATTTAGCAATGTTTCTATCTTTTCAGGATCTACCTCGATTCCATCAATGGACACTACATGCCCCAATAGTGTAACCTTGCTTTCCCCAATGTGACATTTGTCCTTGTTTAGTTGTCCACCCAGCTTAGCTAAATGAGTAAATCCTTCATCAATCCTGCCGAGATGCATACTTTTGGAGCTGTAAATACAAAAATCATCTATGAAAACCCTTATGGACTTACCAAGGTACGGTTGGAAGACCGTATTCATGAATCGTTGAAAGGTGGCTGGAGTGTTGGTGAGACCAAAAGGCATGACTCGAAATGCAAAACAGCCCCATGGTGTGATGAAAGTAGTCTTTTTATGGTCCTCCTCTGCAATGCGTATTTGAAAGTAGCCGGAGTAGCCATCACACACTGTGTATCGCTCGTGGCCTGCTACTTCATTTAGAATCTCATCTTGAAATGGGAGAGGGAAGTGGTCTCTCTTTGTTGCAGCATTTAGTGGCTTGTAATCCACGCACACTCGCCATTTACCATTCTTCTTTGGCCTCACCACTACTGGGGAGACTCATTCTGAATCTTCTACTGGGTATATGAATCCTGCTTCTAAGAGTCTCTTCACCTCGGACAATAGTGCATTTTGTTGCACAACTCCTAATCTTCTTAGTTTTTGTACTATTGGCTTGCTCCCTTCTTTTAGATGGATATGATGCTTCACTGCAGTGACACTTGTAATGTGAGTGTAATAAAAAATAAACAATGATGCATGCTTCTTGAGAACATTTACATAACCCTTCCTTTCTTCTTCCTTTATATTCTTGGATAATATCTTCTCTAGGCTGGCATCCCACACATTCTCCATTTGGATCCTTGGGTTGTCTTCTGATGAGGTAGTTTCCTTTATGGTGACGCCCATGACTTCGAGAGTGCTATCACTCTCTTCACTTGAACTCTCTTCCTCGTCCATGGATGAGGAGCATCCACTTGAGCTCCACTCATCAGCTGCTGACGTCTCTAGTTCAAGGTTCTCTTGTCGCCCATTCTTCAAGTTATAAACCACCTTCCGACTATGGCCACCCACATGAGGCCTCAACTCCAAGTCTCCTGTTGCCCAATCTTGCCTAGCTCCTATACCCATGAGCCAAGGTCGCCCTAAAATAAGGGGGTATCCTTCTCCCTTCACTGGCATCACATAAGCATCAACCTCTGTAGTGATTCCAAAAATAGAAACTCTCAAAGCTTTCACTACACCCACACAAGGGACAGAGACATTATTGGCCATTTTTGCCCTAAAGTTTGATGATTCCATTACCTCTAAACCCAATTGATGCATTAGCTTTTCTGTCATGACACAAACCTCTGCTCCACTGTCCATGTAAGTTTTTGGAATCCGTTGTCCTTGATTTGAGCCTCCACCAAAGGCACTATATCCTTGAGACCATAGGCTTTGATTACACTTACTAGCTTACTTCGCTTTGCCCTCGTGCTCGCCATTTTTTACCACTATCATCGTAGCTTTGGGGATATATGAAGTAGTTGTGGCCAAGTAATCTTTGGTCCTTGAGAACTCACATCAGCTGTCAAGTCATAAGGTTGTGTCCGAGATCCCATAGGGAAATCCGAGATGTCAATTGAGACCTAGTACGGGTCTTTCTCTTCTTGGCTTCATCTTTAGTTGCCCGAGATGTACTTGCTTCATTCCTTGCATCCTTGCTTGTTTCTTTACTTACTTCATCTTGGACACGCACACGCTTGATAGGCATTGTAGCCACTTCATCTATCTTCATCTTCCCTTTAGCTATTTCTTCCTGGTTGCTTCTGCCCTTGACGACCTCGTCCATCCTTATGATGCTTACATTTGGCTGAGTAGCAGGGGCTTGAGCTTGAGCACGAGGTGGCTTCAAAATTTGAGGTTGCGGTTGCTCTTGTGCTTGAGCTCTATCATGGGGAGGACTTACTTGTTGTCGAGGACCTCTGACAGTGTAGTCATATCTTCTGGGATGAGGGCAATTATACATGCCGTGGCCATTTTCCCCACAATTGTAACACAACATTTCCCTTGCTTGACGATGCATTGGTGGTCGATTCCCACCATTCCCCTCAATAGGCCTTCTTGCACCCTGCACAAGATTTACTCTCAAACCCTCTAGTTGGTTTGTGAGATTGTTTATTTTTTGGAGCATATCTCTTGTTGACCTCTATTGAGGTCTGGTGCATTAGGCACATTTGGAGGTACGTGAGAAGCTTCCATAGTTGTGATATTGCCTCCCAAAGCTAGCTGGCCATCTTGGGCTTGATAGAGACTCTTTCGATTCTTTTCCCTAGCAATTCTTAAGGCATCTTCAAAAGTATTTGGAAATTTGCTCTTTACCTTCTCCCTTTGCAAGGGGTACAAACCTGAGATAAATCGATCCTTTTGGAGTCAATTGGGAGCTTGCTCACCAGGGTTTAGTGAGTCTGACCATTGCCCCCAAAGTTTCAGAAAACCTTCCTCATAGGTTGCATAACCATGAGGGTCAACTTGATGAAGGGCTAGAAGCCGTTGCCATAGTTCTTCTGCCGAATTGGCTCGTTGAAATCTTCGTAGGAAAGCCACCTTCAATCCCTCCAATTCAGCTCTTTGGGTTGGATCTAGAGCCTAGAACCATATCCTAGCTTCCTCTTTGAGCACCAAAGGAAAAGCTCTCAATTTAAATGCTTCGTCATCCCTCCCAGAGACAAGAAAAGCCATCTCCAAGTTATCCAAAAAATCCCCAGCATTTTCCCCACTACGCCCAAAAAAATTAGGGAAAGCCATGATAGGATGGGTTGCCTTCCTCTCAATACAGCACAAAGATGAAAACGTCTAGGCCCAAATCATATCTTATTAAGGGTAGAATAAATGGACAGATAGATGCATTAATCTCAGCTAGACGACGAGGGCCTAGTAAGTTCCTTATGATGTTTTGGAACCTAAGCTTTGTGCTAGCTATTATATACATAGTTTGTCTAGCAAGAGGTTGGATAGGTCCATATAAATCCCTATGATTCTTGGAGTGTGCTTAAATCAAGATGAAGATGTGAACATCAAAAGATACATTATACTCCAAAATAGGAAATATTATAGGGTCAGGGGACAACAATATCTCTCTCAACCTCTCAGCTCCAAAATAGAAGACCAATCTTTGTTGCAAAAAAATCTTTCTATCAATGCGCACATTCACCCTAATATTTTGAACTGATTGAAAGTTGTAGAAAATGGGATTATTCATTTGTGCATTAACTACAAACTTCCATGAAGCACTTCATTGAAGTTCAGCTCTCTTGGATCCCACCATTTGAGAGATGCGAGAATTTGCTCACCAGTGATTAGCCTAGCTTTGGTGTGACCATCTTCAGCTTTGTAGAGTTCATAGGGTTCAATGGCTCCCTTCTCAACCACCTTGAGCCTTCTTGCTAGTAGCAGTTGGAGTGCATCACCATATGTAGCCTCTTGCCAATACCGCACACCATTGATATATAGCTCCCCCTCCAAAAACTTGTTAATACCCGAGTTTGAGAGTGCTTTCACCACCTGAAGTCGAGGCTTCAAAGGAAGTGTCTTCACACTAGCCATGAAGCACTCAACACAATGCTTTGACCTAGGGACTTGATGACTACAAGATTTTCCTTGAAGAAAAGAAGGGTGTATGTAGTTAACTCTCTTTACCCGCATACGTGCTATTTGTCAATAAAGACGCTTCTTCTCTCGAGCTTCTTGGGAAGACCATAGTGGAAGTCTTGGAGAATTTGATGGACCTTCCTTCAAAGGATTGGCAGAGCACTGCTTGAGAACTCCTTCGTGGGGGCACCAATTTATGACGAAGGAAATTTGGAATGGCGGCCTCTACACCAAAACAAACTCCATTGCGCCACAAGGGAAATGCGATGAGGGCACCACCTAGTCTTGGAAGCGTGGACTAGGACCGCTATGCAAAGAGAGAGAGAGAGAGAGAGAGAGAGAGAGAGAGAGAGAGAGAGAGAGAGAGAGAGCTATCACTATGAATGAAGCATTAACCTCAATGTGTGTACAAGGAATGGATAACTTCAAGCACTCCCAACACAAATAGCATGTAGATTACTAAACAACAACTCAAGATTTAGCCAAAATCACATCAATCATTCTCACACACACATAAAAGATCTCTCTTAATTAACATAAGTAAGAGGAGGGGAGGTTACTAGCATAAAACAATTTGCACTCTACAATGTGCAAAGAATAGAGTGAATGAATGAGCTTTATGGGCTCATGATGAGTGATACAAAGACTCAATGAGGCTGAGGGATACTTGAAATTACAAAGGGGAGGGCCTCTTTATATAGGCAACAGAGTGATTAGGAGTGAGGTTAAGATCCAAGTGCAATTTGTACAAATGAAGCTTGATTAGGGACATTCCACCAATGAAGAAGCTCCTTGCAAGTGATTTGTTGACCAATTTGCAACTAATTGGCTCCATCATCACTTGTGTTGTCTTCACTCCTTCCTCCATAGCTTGAGTCCAAGATCTTCCTTATTTTAAAATGTAAAGAATCTACATAAAATCAATGCATATCTAGTAATAATAGAAAGGGGTTGAATGAAAACTTATGAATTACAACAAGATTAAGCATGATTTGGGAGGTGATTAGAAGAGGAATTTGTGATGGTTTTATGAGCTTGAGAGAGAGGAGGAAGTAGGGGAGGGTGAGGAGACTAATGGATGATTTTTAGAGAAGGACTAAATGTGGAAAAGAAAGGGTGTGTGTGTAAAGGTAGAGGGGGCGGTCTCCACCACAGTTGAAAAAATTGGCGTCCACTATTTTTGCCATATCTCCTAGACCGTAGCTGCAAAAATTATAAAAATAAACATGGTCAGAATCTCCAGCTCATAAGCTACAACTTTGATGAAGATAAATTTTCTTGGATCGGAGTGGACGTATTTTTAAAAAATCCAGCAAAATCATGTGTCTGTTTCCTTCCTTCACCAAGACTTCCACCTGGGTCCCATCTGTTTGAATCATCATATTGCTCCAAATCCATGATGATATGAGCCCCTCATGACCCTTGAATCATGGGTGCGTGGCTCCACAAACACATCATATCTTTTCTTTTCACATTTACATATTTTCCCTTCCCTTTACCACTAGGTTCTACCTTTCACCTCCTGTGAACTAGTCAAGGAAAAATTCCCATCAAGTCATTTTTTGAATTTTTCCAAGAGGTTGTTCTCACTCTTTCTTTTATTGTAAACCTCTAGAAGCAGGGAAAACCAACAAAATATAGTAACAAAAAAATTTGTGATAGGCTCGGATCAACATCATTACATTTTTCTAGCAGCATGTTTTTCTTTTATGTTATGTTCCTTGGTGACATGGATGACAACTAGGTCACCCACATTACCTGCAATGCTGTTTGAAAACTAACCTATAGGTTGTTTTTTCACTGTGGATGTAGGTAATGATGCCCTCTCCTTGGTTGTTGACTAAAAAGATGCAGTGTTGTACTCTCAATTATCTTACTCTACAGGACCATTTTACTGTCTTAGGCCTGTAACTGAAGATGTATATTTTTTGGGTACACTGTCCAAAGGAATACATGTCTTTGTATTATAATTGTTGAGAAAGGTCTTTGTATAAGTTTCTCATGTGTTATGTAAATATTTAATATATAAAACTCTCTCTCTCTCTCTATTTCTATGTAACAAAATCAACATTTCTATCTAACATTCTATCCAAACAAGCCAAGCAAAGCAATCATTTCCAAACAAGCCTAGCAAAGCAACCAGTTCCAAACAAGTGGAGCAAAGCACCCATTTCCAAATGATTGAGGTATGTTATGAATTCTCTATTTTTTTATTTGTTTTTTATTTATGTATGTGTGTGTGGTAGAAAACAATAGGGAAAGAGGGGGGAGGAGCTTTGTGTTGTGTTTACCTCTTTCCTTGTAGCTAGGTTGAGCTTCCAAAGACGATGGTGGAAAACCCCCTTCGACGAAACCCCCTTCGATGTTGTGCTCTTAAAGACAATGGCGGAAACCCCCTTCGATGAAACTTGGGAAGCTTGGAGAAGGAGAGAGAGGGAAGGGGGGGGGGGGGGAGGGGGGAAGCTTGGGAGCGATCGCGGAGAGCAAGAAGGTAGAGTATGCAGCAAAAACGTCGCATACTCTGCCTTCTTGCCTATTTTAGGCGCCAGGCATTACCGCGGGTAATACCATGGATATGCGTCCATTAACAAGCTTATTACCACTTCTATTACCACGGCCGGTCATTTCAAACGGATACATGTGAGTCCGAGGTTGCAGAGAGGGGGGGGGGGGTACAAACCACCCCCTCTTTCCTTAGCTATCCATTATTTCATTTCTTAACCTTTTGAGTTTTTTTATGAAGATTTTTAATTTTTTATGGATACTTTATTTTGTAATACTTTTAAATGTTTATTAATTGCATTTTTTAAAGTTCTCTTTTAGTTACAAATAAATTTAGCACTCATTGTCATTTATTCCCTTTGAGCTTAACTTTATGTAATTTTTGTAATGGAATTTAGGGCTTTTCTAACTATCTATTTTTTAGGACACATGACTAAATAAACAACATTTCGTGTGTGCAGGACATCGACTGGGATGATCGTGGTCCCCTTAGAGGCCCTGAGCACGATCATTGGCTCAAGGAAAAACTCCCTTGTCCTTGCGCCAAGTGCAAAAGGGGAATCCCTCGCTTGAGACACATTGCCTTCTTGGAGCACGTGGAGAACGAAGGGATTTGGCATCCTCAAAAAAGAGCTCGGAGAGATGAGAACGCAACTCACTTGTCACTTGAGGAGGTTCCCCATTGGTCTGTGTTCGGTGGTGGTGCACCGGCGCACAAGGTTGAACGGCAGAGGCAAGAGTGACTAGACATTTTGGGTGCATCGCATGGTGATCCTCCCATTGGCTCTACTTCGGCAGCTCCTATGACGTCTATGTCACACTTTGAGGTAGAGGATGAGCACATGTTCGACATGTGTGATGAGTTACTAGCTCATGAGCGCCACGTATGTGAGGAGGATTGTCAGCCCTACACTAAACAGGCTGTCAAAATGGAAGATAGATTGATGATGAGTGCCCCAGTACCTCTTTACGATGGTGCATGGTACTCGGTTCTCTAAGCATCATTGGAAGTCATCAACTTGCAAGAAAAAACTGTTTGGAGTAATGTAAGTGTCCATGCACTACTATTGTAAGTAGGGAATGTGGCTTTTATATACTCTCCACTCGCATTATGGTGCCGTCTTCTAGCAATTATACTAATACGTATGTTTGTTGTAGTTTGATGGGAAAAATGTTACCAAAAGGTCACCACATGCCTCTAGATTGTCAACGAGCTAGATCGTATGTCACTGCACTTGGAATGGAGTATGAGCGCATCCATGCGTGCGTCAACGATTGCATGCTATACCGCAATGAGCATGCACATGAGGTAGCATGCACATGCTACCTCATGTCCCGTGTGCGGGGAGGCACGATACAAGACAGGAATGAGCGGGGTGCACCTACCCCACAAGGTATTGAGACATTTTCCATGAATTCCTCGCATCCAACACATGTTTAAAAGCAGGTCTATCGTGGAGCTTCTCACGTGGCACGCAAACCATCGCTCAAATCATGGAATGATGCATGTCCCTGCCGATTCACCTGCATGGAGGCACATCAAAACTCAATGGCCAGAGTCTGGGTTGGAGCCTCGACACTTGAGGCTTGGGTTAGCAAGTGATGGTGTCAACCCCTTCGGCACTAAGTCTACTTCATGGAGCACTTGGCTTGTGGTGATCGTCAACTACAATATTCCACCATGGGAGACAACCGAGAAGGGCAATATACTTCTTTCCTTGCTTGTGCCAAGGAAGTACAAAGTGTCAAATATTGATGTCTACCTCGAGCCCCTCATCAAGGAGTTAGAGGAGTTATGGAAAGGCATTCCTATTGTCGATGTCTCACTTGCAAAGGGGGGGAGAGAGGCCATTGTGAGGGGAGTCCTTATGTGGACTATGCACAACTATCCTGGGCTTGGAGATATTTCTGGTAACCCCCTTTCCTCTATCTCTCTCTCCCTCTTTCCCTCTCTCCCTTTAGTTCACTCATCTCTCTAACCCTATGATATGTATGCAGGGTTGTCCACATCAGGGCACAATGCATGGACTACTTGCGGGCCATCGTTGGTGACAGAGAGGCCCAATTCCTTGCGCAAGGTAATCTATCCAAACAACCATCATTTCTTACCCCAAGGGCATAACAAGCACAAGGCTCCAACAAATGGGAAGACCCCTCTAAAGCTCAGGATGGTAGATTGGGCAACCATTTGGAAAGAACACCACAAAAACAATCCGGCTTCGTGTCCTCCACCAAAAGGTATGTCAAGGTATTCCATATTTTTAAGGCTTCCATATTGGAAGGACTTAGAAATACAACACCTCTTGGATCCCATGAACATATTCAAGAATGTAGCCCAAACATTATGGGACCACATTATTGGCAAGAAGGACTCTTTGGGTGCGAGGGAGAATTTGAGGCTTTTAAAACATCTCCCCCCCTCTGCTACTCCATCTCGTGCCCCAAATGGAAATATTATGCTTTCTAAAGCACCATGGATACTAGTCAAAGAAGAATTAGACAAGGTGAAGGGTAACATTGCCTCTATTTGCACACCAACAGGATACATGAGGTCGCTAAAATCAAGGTGATCACTAGAGCCCAGGCTAAGAAAAGAAAAAATAACTCCTCTGATGAATAAAAGAACACTAAAATTTCCTCTCAAAAGACCAAGAAAAGAAGAAGTCAAAGGTATGAAATGAGAAAACAAAAACAAAGGGTTGAAATCAAGGAAAAAGCCAAGAAACTATTCCAAGAAAAAATGAAAGAAACTAGAAGTGAAATCAAAGAAACCACAATGAAATCTGGAGGATCAATTTTGGTATACAAAAATTTTGAGGCAATTAATGTAGCCTTGGAGCTTACTAAGCAGGACTTAAAGCATGCCAAAACATGGAAAACAAATGGAAAAACTATCCTTCTCCAGATATGGAAGCAAGTAAGCTTGAAGCTTATCAAAATTTGGTATGAATTACTCAAGAAATGCTGAAAAAACAAAAACCCAAGCTTGAGAGTCTAGCAAAACTTGGGGAGCTTGTGGTAGAAACCAGTAAAGAGAAATCCAAAGTGGTGGTAGAACCCCACCTTGAAACTAAAGAGCCAGGACTCATAGTGCGTGATAGTGAAGATGCCTTAGATGGAATTCCGTTTGTGGAGGAAGATTGGCCGGGACATTTATGGAAAAGAGTAAGGGAGATTAATGATGGGAGCATAACCTTGAAGTCGACTCCTATAGAGGATGTTTCGTTAGACCATTTACTCATGATATAGGCAATGATATCCAATCCTTGTATGGGGATTGTAGATTTGAAGCATCAGGAATGTCTAAACCAATGACTCTGAAAACACTATCCTCTTACTTGGGAGATAACAAAGATGAATCCATAGTGTGTAAAACCACTCAGATAAAGAGAGCGGAACAGACCCTAGAGGTAGACAACATCCATTCAATCATGTCTACACCCATCCAATGTACTCTTACCTTGGGAGAACTGTTAAAAATCAGACCATATTTATGGAATGACTTACAAAAAACTCTAGAGAAAGCGGGGATAACAGGGCTAATTGCAAAAAAAATTGGGAAATTAAAACGCGGATTGGATAACAAAGAGATTAGATATGTCCCATTGACCAAAGTCAAAGAATACTATGAAGGGAAAGAAGGAGACACAACTCTTTCTGTGAGATATAATGATGTAGAAACCATGGCAATACTGGATAGTGAGGCAGGCGTAGCCATAGCCACAAAAGCAGTATGGGAAACATGGGGAACATCGGCCATTGAAATTATAATTGGCTGATGGACACATCGAAAGACCCTTAGGACTGCTTGAAAAAGTGATAGTTAGTTCCTGTGGAGTTGATTATCAACATGATTTTGCAATAGTGGACTTTGGAAAGAAACTTAACTATGAAATCATCTTGAGAAAACCATTCATGTGACAAGTACAACTCATTTAGGATTCAAAAAACAATTACTTGTATTTGAAGCAAGTGGGATCAATCACAAGGGTTAATTTGAAAGATCACACTTATAGAGATGTAATGAAAACACCCATTCAAGAATTTGACTCAGTCTCTTCAATTGAATGAAAGCTTCCATCTTGGTTAAACAGAGACACACCTATTTGGATGTGTGGAGCCTCGAAAAACGGGAGTTTAAAACGAGAAGAATGTATTTTAGAAAGGGGTTTCATAGATGAAGCATATATACTAGAATCCTTTCCGAAGCATTTGTTTGAGCCATTTGAGTGGACTCAAATTTTGGCAACAATGGATGTGCATGTGAATACGTCTATGCCTACTCAATTTTGCAATGAGGATGGCTATGACTTAATTCCCATACAAATGATTTCAACCATTGACATGGAAGATGAAGTTTAGGAACCCAAGGACTTACTGAAAGCTCAACAAGTCTTTTCAAACCTCTATTATGATGCAACACAGGAGTTTGAAGAACATTTAGCTACATATGATGATTCGGGTTCAACAAAAGAGCATGTGGGAGCCAAATTACTCATAAAATGTGGAGAGGAAAGTTTTTTGACTTTCCAAACCAAAAACCTAGGAAGCAAAAATGGTATAGAAGAAAAAGAGACACAAAAAACTTGAAATCTAGACCTATGCCATCAGTTTCTTCACTCATTTGTAAAAAATTGTCTTCAATGCCAAAAATAAGCACCCATACCCCATGTGACATTATTTCAAGTTTCACTTGTTCCTAAGTTGAGTAACTATCTAGTTACTTACTTATCAATCAGAACATTTCTGAAAGATAAGAGTAAACACCGCCAGAGAGCAATTGAAATTGAAACAAGAGACTATGCTCTGATTGGAAACCAGTTGTATCAAACAGGAAAGGATCAACATTTCCGTCTTTGTGCAAATGAAGATGAATGCATTCTCGTTCTAGAACAAGCACATGCTGGATTAACTGGAGATCACTTTTCTAGTGAATGTAAGAGATAAAGATATAGAGAGATGGCGGCGGTTAGAGATAACGTGAGCAAGAAAGAGATGACAAGAGAGACGAGAGAGAGAGAGAGAGAGAGAGAGAGAGAGAGAGAGAGAGAGAGAGAGAGAGAGAGAGAGAGAGAGAGAGAGAGAGAGAGAGAGAGAGAGAGAGAGAGAGAGAGAGACAACTTCCATTCATTCAATTGACTCACTGCTTACAACCAAAGACACTCTTTTATAAGTTCCCCATGCCCCTTGGCACCTCCTCCTAGGCAACCCTTCAATGCTCCTCTAAACCTTAGTTAAGGGTCTAGGAAATAGTGCACTATTGCGGTTCAACACCTCACATGGTGAATAGTTTTTTCAAAGACAAAAACTTTTGACTCGATACCCACAAATCTCTTGTTCCAAAAAATCAGTGCTCATAAAATACCATGATGCAAATTGCAGTGCCTGGAGTCTACTCCAAGGTACACATATACACAAAAATAGACCATGAAACACAACCCTTTTTCCCCCCAAGCATTTAGAAAATGCAAAGCACAGTGCTTGGAAATTAATCCAAGATGCACAAATACACTTACTAAAGCTATATATTGCATTACAATCACCAAACCAGGTATAGTGTGCCTTCTCACAAAAAGTGTGAATACAAGTGCACCATTTATTGGCAACATGCTAGGGCTGGGAATCCATCAAGTAAATCAACATCCATGAGAGCTCATACAAAACAAACTTGTAGAACCATAAAGTAATGATAAAATCTCCATTCCATTGAGTAGATTCCATCTTTGAGCCAATCACTTCAAAATAAGCTTCATTGTTTTGCAAACAAGGATCAAAATTCTTCAACAAAAATTCCTTTGCTTTGACAAACACTTTTTCAAAAAGATTGTGAGCTTTGGCTTCAATCTGTAAAGCTATGCTTTCAACAAGCACATTGAAATTCAAAAACCTGATTGATGTAATTAAAGAAATTGGTGTTGAACATGTCGTTCAAGTTGTGATGGACTACGTAAAGAATTGTAAAAACGTCAGTAAATTAATAAAGAAGTGCTTTCTACACATTTTTTCCAATAGTTGTAATATGCACAGCTTGAACTTGATGCTGAAAGATTGGTACACTAGCCAAGAAACCACATGGTTCGCCAAAATAATTGATACAGCACGTCAGGTTGTGAAATTTATCTTGAAACGACAGAGAGTGCTCGATTTGTATAGGATGCGTATGTCAGTGATGCTGAAACTTCTTGCTGAAACTCGGTTCTACACACACTTTTATACCTTGGAATCACTTCTCCATAATAAATGTGTTGTGATTGACACATTCAATTGCGCGGCCTTTGATGAATGGCAGCTTGAGCAGAAAGAAACAGTGAAAGATAAAATTACATGTTTACATGGCAATGTAAACAAGGTTGCTTGGTAGAGGAATGTAATGGATGCATACCATGTAATGATGCCCGTTATATTCGCGATCCGCAATCTTGATCAAAGGGCGCCAAACTTGGGCAAAGTGTGGATGACATGGTGGTCAGTCCAATAGAGTCTTGAAAATTCTGAAGAGCTGAAAGAGTCTGTAGTAGATAAGGAGTGGCAATTACCATTCTCTGGCAAACAGCGGAAAATTTTGGCTAAGTATTTTCATGCAAGGTGGAAGAGCGCTCATAGTCCACTCCATAGCATGTCTTACATGCTCAATCCAGAGTATTGGAATTTAGATTTGATGTCCAATAGGGTGGTAGGCAATTTATATCACGCGGTCAACACGTTCTACTCCAACGTTCTAGACCGAATTGATTGCATCAAAGAAATGAGTGCATTTAGTATTTTCATGCAAGGTGGAAGAGCGCTCATAGAACACTCCATAGCGTGTCTTACATGCTCGATCCAGAGTATTGGAATTTAGATCTGATGTCCAATACAGAGGTGGTAGGCGATTTCTATCACGTGATCAACACATTCTACTCCAACGTTCTAGACCGAATTGATTGCATCAAAGAAATGAGTGCATTTAGATTAAAATAAGGACCTTTTGCAAATGATTTGTGCAGGTAATGGCAAAAGAGCAACGTGCATGGAAGTCGTGGATGATGAATGGTGGAGAGCAATACTCTACCTTACGTCCTCTTGCAATGAAAGTACTCGCCCAATGTGCAACAAATTCAAGTTCAGAGATAAACTGGAGTATGTACAAGTATGTTCACAGCACTATTCGCAACATACTATTAGCAAATAGAGCAAAGAAATTAGTGTATATGTATTGCAACAAAAAGATACTGAATCACATCGAAAGTGCTGGCTACGAGGAGGAACTGCCAACCTGGTTGTATGATTGTCAAAACAAAAATGAAGAACATTTCAATGTTGGTGTATCTCAATGCATTGTAAACGAAATAGAAGAGAATTTGATAATAGATGTGGAGGTTGAATTACAAGGAGAACCACAACACTCAGACTTAGAACCAGATAACAACTCAACTGATTTAATATAGCTTGAGAGTAGAATGAGTAAACGTCAAAAACCATTGTAAAAGACCTTGTATTCAAATGTGTTTTGAGTAATTACAATGCAAAATATTCTCGATAGTACATAGTTTGTCGCGATATTACATAGTTTGTCGATCTCAATTGTGTTGCCCTGAAGCAGCATCTTGCTCATCAAACAGATTTCTAATTGTGCTAGGGATATCTGGGCGTGCTTGCTTGAATTTATATTCGTTTGCCATGCCAAACATAATATATTGTGGAATATCTTGTGAACATATTGCGCATCGACTATTGTTTTGCATCAAACGAATAAAACAAACTAAATGATAATAGTAACCACATGTCAATGTATAGTACCCACTCCATCCATCAAAATTCTTGTAGAAAACTGGACATTGGGAATATGAGGATGCATCTGAAGTAGACGAGGGGACCGACTCCGGATGAAAAACAAGGTGGCTGATGTGTGTCCCTTGTACAGGTGTTGGATTCACTCATTGTGTTAGGGTTTGAACGTCCTGACTTAAGCGGTGAATGCTTTTCTCCATCCAGACTTGTGAGGGTTGCGGTGTCTGGGTGGCTATAGAAAGACGTGTTATTTTTGCATCTTTCTCTGCTACAACTGTGTCGTGTAAATATCCTTCTCTCTCTTTAATTGTAGGTCGGCGCCTTCCACTATCAATGCCAGCTCATCTCGGGTGAAAGTGACACAACTCTCCCTTAAATCATGAGTGGCAACAGTTGTCTCCTTTAACGAGAAGTCTAATGGTCGCTATTGCACAAAGTGAACATATAACATTTTGGCAAAATATAGCGCACAATCTACATTGTGCAGGGGATGTCCATAAACCTCCAAATAAATCCTCTCAACGTTATCTTTGATACCATCATGGGTGCACTTCGAAACCTTCCACCTTCCTTTCTTGATCTCTACGTCCTCACATGGCCATATTGTCTTGATCATGTCCTTTGTCACTTCTTTATTGGTCTCTTTCCACTGCATATGGTTTGGATTTTCCCACTTTGAGAGTCGGCGAGCGATACACATCGCTTGTTGCACCAACATGTCGTGTGCCAAAGACTTCATGCGCTGAAATGCATTAACAACTGCTTGTTGTTAATCATCCGGCAATGATTGGGTGCCAATATCTTGTTCTTGTGTTAGCATTTCTTCTTCCTCAGGCTCTAAATCAGTTGCTATATAGATAGGCCGAGGCTCTTCACCTGGCGTAGCGAGGTCAATTCGTTTTGCATCGCCCATCGTAAGATTCTTGGTTTATTCTTTCCCTTTTTGGTGGTGTCATTATGATTTTTCTGTCTTGGATGGTGAATTTTCGATAGTGGGATGGTACATTTATGTTTCCTTTTTCTAAATCCTCCTTACCTTCACTTTCTCCCTTAGTAGTCCATACCTCTCGTAACGTCCGTTTAAGTTCTTGATATTTCTTTTTACGCTCCATTTTGGTCCACTCTGGATCTTTTGTCTTTTCTTGTTTTGATTGTTGAGATTTTCTTGATTTTGTTCCTGTTTTAGTTTTCCGTGCTTGTTTTATTTCCTCATGTGTCCTTTCCCTTCTAACTCTTGAGAATCTCCCTGATATTTGGTATTTTACACAATCCTCTGCCTTGACAAGCATTAGATAGTGAGTTTTGTCTTTTATCTTAGGCATCATATTTTCTCTAATTTTGTTTTCTGCTCTTTTTTTTCTATAGCGTTCCTGGCGTCTCGGGTGTTGATTTGCAAACTCATAAAACTTGATATTTGCGGTTGTCTCCCTACGCTCGCTTGAGATGTCTGAACACTCGTTATCTGCATCATTACTTAATTTCAGATGCTCAGAGGAGTTATAAAACTCTTCTTGTTCTTGTGAGTCTACATTCTCATCTCCTGTTGGGTAGCACATCATAGCCGTCCTTATCGCAGAATTTTGTCGTTGGGCTATCTGTAATGGTACACAAATCCAATGTTGCTAGTATGTGTTCCCGTTCCATAGGTTCTAAGTCATCTTCGAGAAAAGGTTTCGCAATATAATCCTTGCCCTCAATAGCTCTTTCTAAGATGCATTCTTCTCTTTTCAAGATTCCACAATGTGAAGCTCCACACATCTAGCTCTTTTTTTTGCCCTAACCATGCTGGGAGTTCCGACCCTGCCAATGTAGCCGAATCAAACTCTTCCACTAGTGTCTAGTTCACATCTTTGTAACTATGGTCTTTTAGATATATTTTGGTTGTAGTCTCCCCATGCGTGAGGTATATGTGGTCATAACCCCAATCCTGTACCATCTTTAATTGTCTCATGAATAGTCTTCCCAAGATGATCTTGTAATTGTTTTTTTTGTTGAAATCAACTATTGCAAATGTATGCTCATACTCGATTCCACAAGAGGTGACAATTAATTTTTCTAAAAGTCCTAGAGGCTTTTCCATGAACCCATCTACCAGTTGCAATTTCATTCTGGTTGCTCTCAAAGCCGGTTTTCCCCATTTTTTCCAGATTTCTTTGGTGGCGATAGCGACTCCTGCTCCACTGTCGAGAATAGCCTTGGATACTACTCCCTTGATTCTACTAGTAGTGTGGTATTTCCATCTTCTCCCTTGCAATATTCTCCAACCTTGTTTAAAGGTACATGCCTAGTGTATAGTTGAGGCTTGTCCAATTCTCTGATCCCTTCTTGAATTCTCGAGGTAGGGTCTTTTACTCCAATTTTTTCTAAACATTTGCCTACGGTGGTCCACATGTTTGGTCGTAACCTCAGGAGTTCGGCTAACGTGATTGTTCATGCCACAGGTGTGGAAAATAACTCAATCAACCCTTGTGAATCCATTACTCTGTTGGGAGAAAGTCTTTGATATGGAATTGCTCTCACTTTAGACTTAGCTTCATACTCCCTTAGGTAAGAGGGTAGAGTTTTTAGCAAGTCTAGTTGGCTGTGCCCCGAACTAATTGACCCCTGAACCCCCCCTTGTGAATGCATATCAAAGTTCATTTGTAATCTTGCCTCAAATCCTTGAATGGGAGGTAAGATCTCATTTTTCTCCTTCCCAGTGCAATTTAGTTGGTAGTTTACCCCATTAGCTTCATTTGCTTCCCGTATTTGCTTCCACAGGTCATCTAGACTGTCACACTCTTTACCCATCCCCGTCGATGTTTTGGGTTGGAATCCATCAATTGTCTCATCTGTTGTATTTGACACTATGATAGATTCTCTCCTAGACTCTAAGGCAGTAGTGAGTCCCTCCTTCGTGTTTGCTTCTTTCTCTAGAGTTGGTGTGATAGGGGTTGGAGCTGGCACCTTGTACCAACTTGCAGGTTTACCAAGTGGGTTTTCTATCAAGGATTGGGCTGTTTCAATCATTTTTCGACACATTTCCAACCTCTATTTTTCTAGTTCCGCATATGGATAAGTCATCCATCTTTGCTCTTGGTTTTGGTTGTTTTTGAGTCTGGCTTTGTATGCTTGTAAAAGTGCGTCAAGCTGCTCATTTACTTTTTCTACCAGTACTAATCCTCCTGATCCTGCACTTTTGGGTTTCAATATTTTCTTGGGCCCTATGGTTGCAGCAGTGTGTGAAATTAAACTAGCTAGATCCTCTAACCGCTCCAATCTATCTTTTGTGTGTTTTAACTCCTCGGATAGAGCTGTTTGCTCTCGTTCTCTCCTGGCTTTCATACGAGCCTTTCTAGCTTTCCAAGTGCTTCTTTGATTTTTCATTTCTGCACTAGGGGCATCGGTCTTTGGCTCTTCAACTATGGGTTCATTTTTCCTTCTTTGAGCTTGTGCCCATGTGACTGCCTGAATAGGTATTACTGTTTCGTTTTCTGACCCCCCACTGGATGGCACTGCTTCCAACATGTTCAAAGTAGTTTTTTCTCCTTTTCTCGGGTTCTTAGGGAAATCAGGAATCAAGTGAGTAATTCCACACTCTGTGCAATATGCGTTGACTCTAATGATTTCATCGTGAGGACAGTCCCTTAGCCAATGATCTCCGCCACACTTGTAGCAGGGTCCCTTAGGTTGTTGAGGTGCTCCTTGAGCTCCTCTCTGTTGGTAAGCATGCCTCTACTAGCCCATGCCTCCATTGGCTATGAACAATAGTGTTCGTTCATCCAAGCTGTATCTTCCTTCTCCTGTAACCTATGCAACTATTGGTGGTCCTGTACTTCCAATCATGATCCAAGGTTCTTGCGTCTTTGGTTCTTCCAGTGGATAATAGACAGGATTTGCTGCATATCCATTGGGATCTTCGTAATATGCATGCATAGGTACCAAAGCCTTCTCTTCTGGTTTGTTTATCGTTGGTGCGTATCTTATGCCATCTGGTCGTACTCCTGGTAGGGGTGGTTGTTGCCTCAATACTGGTTGTGGTCTTTCAACTCCTACAGGTCCTGGTAGATAACCTGCTTGATACCTTAGGCATCGATGGGATTTGAGAAGATGCTACCTGAGCTTGGGGAGCATATGGTCGCTCTCTCACATATCCCTTGTTATAATAACATTCCTTCGTCACATGGTTTGTCCATTTTTGTTCAATTGCACACCACTTAGGCTGCTTAGCCTGAGGCTTGGCATACATATTAATTTTTTTTAGCACTTCTTCCACAAGCTTCTCTTGGCTTACAGCTACTTCTCCTTTCGGTGTTGTCTTAGTGGACTTGCTTCCACTTTGTTGTGAGGATGAATCATCATCAAGATCCTTGAATTCACCCTCCTTGTAGACCGCACAATTGTCTACAAGGTAAAGAGCTTCCTTAGTTAACTCATTTAATGTTGTGCTCCTCTTCATATGTAAGTCCTTCTGGAGATCTGCGTTTCTCAATCCTCGAATAAATATAAGTATAAGTCTGGACTGGGTTGGTAGTTCTTCCACCGGACAGAACTTCACATATCTCTTTAGTCGTAGGGCTGCCTTTTGCACAGATTCCCCTTCTTTCTGTTTGAATTTATGGATTTGTGAGACTGTATTATGAGCTATCCCCCTTTGTGAGAATTCCTCAATAAACTCGTCAAAAACCTCCTCCATAGATTCAAAATCTCTACACTCCACAGAATCAAACCACGTGGTGGCATCCTCTTCTAGGGTAAGTCCAAACCCTGCAAATTGAGTAGGGAAATCTAAAACTTCTTCAACTCTAATTACACGTACAAAGGCTGCTACATGATCCCTAGGATCTCTGTTTCTCGTGTATTTCTTGTTTACCCATTTTTGCACCTGAGAAGGTCTAATTCTACGATGGTCTATAAATCTCATCATTTGTTCTCCTCGTCCTACTCGATATACCTCATGTGGCCTATGGTAGTGGGAGGGTTCCTCTCCCAGAGGTGCTCCTAGGCCATAATTTCTGATGGTTCTTGCAAGAGGTGGTTCATCTCTCCGAACTCGTTCTCTTTGATCTCGTTCTATGGGTTGTCTTCCGGGCTCTGTCGACTCTTGAGTTTTTGGATTACTCTTGACTTGATACTATGAATAAAGTGGTGGTTCTTGTAAATCTCTTAGCCCTCGTGTGGCTGGATAACCACCTCTGTTTCGGTCTTGTTTTAATGTCACACTTTGTTGAAGCCATGCCTGCAATGATGGTTGGGTTGCGTGTTGGTTCTGGTAGTTGAACGACTGCTGTCGGTGGTTAGAATGTGATGTTGCGTCATACTCCTTTGAAAATGGATTTTGTGACTTGCTAGGGGTATAGGTGGACCTTGGTACTTCTTCGGGGGCATATGTTGAAGTTTTTGGAACTATTGCCTTATCTACCTCCTCTGGCAGAATTCATTTGTATTCTCGCCCGTACCTATCAACAAAAATGATATCCTTTCCCATAGCAGTTTCATAAGAGAACAAGTAAAGAACCTTGTCATTGCTCAATTCATTTGGGTAGGGTTCTTTGCATTGAAAATAAGAGACTACTGCCTTGCTCTCATGCTTGTAAATTCTCACATTCTCATTATAGGTAGAGACTCTGGTTGTTTTTTTATCATACATAAAAAGAGCTCTAGGTCGATCAATTTTAGGAGGCGGCTCTTGAGTTTCTGAGACCATTTTTCCTTTTGCCACATTATCTCCATTCCTGTTGTAATCCTCAGGGTTGCTAACTATCAGATAGTGGTTCCCCTTTTTATGTCGGAATCTATCTCCATCATCATAGAGGTGAATTATCTCCAGTCTCTGAGAAGGCCTTTTTTCTATACAAATACACTTGCGTCCCCGATAGTCAGAATAAACTAGGGCTCCCCAAGAGTTTGTTCCTTCTAAGAAGATTATAGTGAACTTGGCATTGTTCCAAGGGTTTTGGGAGGTACATCCTCCTAGCATTGGTCCTTCACCGAAGAAACCTCCTGGCTGTTGACTACCCATCATGAAGAAGGACTTATCTGATGAAGTGTCAGTATCACTACCTTCCTCAATGATTGGGGCTAATCTCGGGGGGTTCACTATGTGTAAAACTACCATGACATGTTTGTAAAACCCCTTATCTGTGAATTTTGTTAGTGATATAATGTACCCTTTTCTTTTAAAATCTGTAAGTTTTTTTCAAATCTAAAAAAATAATACCCTTTTGTATATATATTTATGTAAGTTTCAAGAACTTTAAATACCCTTCTGTTGAACTCACGTGACAGGTTACATTTTTATCAGGTGACCTCCCCGAGGGGATAATGGATCTAGCCTTGCCTGAGTTACACTTTCCTCAGTGGATACTAAGCTACCCTGATCACCTGCCTCTTTTTGGTCTCTTGAAATGCGTCTTCTTGATCTTAAATTCATCAAACTTAGCAATGATACTTATCACAAATCCAACCACTCACACGGCAAGGGATCAGTTTTCGCACAACTTCTTGCCTTGATGCTGCTGAATATACCTATACACAAGCGTTTAATTTTGGCAATCAAATAATGGATCTAGCCTTGCCTGAGTTACACTTTCCTCAGTGGATACTAAGCTACTCTGATCGCCTGCCTCTTTTTGGTCTCTTGAAATGTGTCTTCCTGATCTTAAATTCATCAAACTTAGCAATGCTACTTATCACAAATCCAACCACTCACCCAGCAACGGATCAGTTTTCGCACAACTTCTTGCCTTGCTGCTGTTGAATATACCTGTACACAAGCGTTTAAGTTTGGAAATCAAATCAAAGTATTTAATCGTAGAGGTGGTCTTAGTAATGATTGGTATAACTGGAGGGTTGATCCCAACCACTAACATACTCTATACACTTCTTGATGTTCTTGATTCGGTCTGCTAATCTGGGATTGTACACCACCCAAGTGTTTGTCAGTCTAGAGGTAAAGTCTTAATTCCATCTTTGCTCCGTCAAAAGGTCAAACAAAGTCCAATTTCACTTCTGAAAGAAGTGTTCTGGAACTCTTAGGCCAATTAGAACCTCCAGGTATGTCAATAGTTTAATTTTGTCCAAAAAATTACCCTGTAGTCATCCTACGCGTAGGATGTCTTTTTGCTATGTTTTAGCCAAAATTTGCAATGTAGACTTCCCTTGATGTGTTGAGCTCCCAGCTGTTCTTACTTTTTGGTTTGGACACCTATAGGCTGGTCAACTGATCAGAAATATGTTTCAAAAGACTAATGTCCGTTTTGATGAATTCACCAGTCAAATCAACTCCAAATTGGACCAAACTTGACTAGGAGGTTTGTCTAAGGCTATATGAGAGCTTGATATGTCTCAAATACGATTTTGGGCTTTTAATCATGCATTAGACATCCTATGCGTAGGATGTCTTTGGCATCAGAATTTAACCCAACTTGGCCCACAGCTTTTCCTTGATGTTCTGAGCTCACTGGTGTGTTTAGATCTGAGTTTGAATGTTAAAAGACCCCAAACTTAGCTATTCTAGCCTTTTTTAGTAAAAAATGCTAAAGTTTGCTTAAACTCCAATTTTCTCACCCAATTGAGATGAAATCTTTCACATACACTCAATAAATCATGTAGATCATGCACATAAAACATCCTATGGTTTTGGTCTCAAAATTATGCCTTGGCACAATTTGGGTAGGTTGTCTGGCTATTTCTGTCTTTTGGCCACAATGTATCAAGATATGGTCAATCTTCCACTTTCCAGGTGAAAATAGGGTAAAACCTACCTTCTAAACACTCTGGTCAACTTAGTTTCTCAAACTTCCTGCCAGGTCACCCTGTAGACATCCTACACGTAGGATGTCTACTGTCTTAGATTTTAATTTTTCTCTGTCAGTGGCTTCTCTATGCTCTACAGATCTCTCAAAAATAATCACAGAAACTTTTGGACTTCCATTCAGCTTCTAAACACAATTTACCGTCTTTTATAGTTCTTTGATGAGCCTAACAACAAATATAACATGCATGAAGTGCTCCAGATCATAAATCATGATGTCCTACTTACCCTACTCCTACTCATAATGTGAAATGGTGATTTTGGTGTCTCGGTTGCTTCCTGGCCTCCCACGGACTCTCAAGCTCTCCTCTCACTGCCTGTACCACTGTAACTCCTACTCTCCTACGTAATACTACCTAAGTCGAAGGATCTAGGCCAGACACAGGCTCCCTAGACTCCTCCTAAGACCTGGAGAGTCCACCACCCTCTAATCCTATCTAAATGTAAAATAAGACTCTGGCAAGGCAGAGAATCCCTATCCTCAAGGACTAGTCTCAGTCACTTACCTAGGATTTTCGTCCCTAGCAGCGGCGCCAATGTTGGCGGATACGTCGCGACGCGGACTTCAGCACAACAAGAACTCACCTAACAAGATTTGTCAACTAAGGAAGAAGCTCGACTCGGAGGCGCGTGGAAGCAAACATAGGGTGTCAACCTACACTCGACTGACTATTGACTACTTCCCACAAAGATTTCTACCCAATGTCTAAGTTACGGCCTTCAAAAGTACACATGAGGAGATTTCTTACAACGCTTCCATGAGTCAAATACCCATCAGATGTTCTCAAAATGCTACAAAACTTGAGGGATATCCTACTAGTACCAATAGGCCACTCTCCCTAAGGTCCGTGACCCAAATCCCTACCAAAAAACACCCAATGCAAAATCACGTAGGATGTCTGACAGGTTTTGCAGGTCATCGTTTCTGAAAACTAAGGTGCCTAATGTGTAGCTCTACTCAATACGAACGCGTGGATATGCTGAAATGCAAGAACAGATACCGTTTGCTTATCGAATCTTTACTAGAAATAGCTCGCGGTTCAATCTCGCGAAGCCGAGCCGTACACCCACAATGTAGGTGTTGGCACGTAGCTCTCTCCGGGGGCAACACGCTGCACTTCTCCGCACTCAATTTCGACCACCAATGTGCGCGTAGCCTCAAGATAAACTCTCACTCTCTCTCGTACACAGAATACGCTTCTCACAGACACTTGATAAAATGAACAAAAGGGTCTTTTCATTAAGGTCAAAATTTGGTATAAATACCTTCCAAATACAATATCTCATGTTCCAAAGTAAAATCCTACTCAATCTAATGGCAAATATAATATACCAAAATTGGAAACTTCTGCATGCCCCAAGTATTTACAAATGAAATTACAGGTTTTCTTAATCAGAGAATGACTACATCGAATTTCTTTGTTTTCGCATTCCATCAGTCTTCAGTTAACACCATGCTATTAGATTCTTGTCACGCTTGCAATGCACGTGCCTTGCATCAGAAGGTGATGGCAGAGTATCATAAGTCGAAGGCATCCTTTATACATTGGGGGTTTATCCTTGGCACATATTTGCACTTCCTAGAATATGCCCCTTCCTCTCACTTTATGTATGCACATCTACAGCTCTGGCACCTCCACCTCCGCCATCCTCTCCTCCCTCTTACCTCTTTGCATCCTGCAGACTTTGAGAGAGCATACGAATGATTAGAGAAGATTCCTTTACCTCTTGCCTTCTCCTCCTCCTTCTCCACGCTCTTCCTCCACCTTCTTCTCGAGTCCACCCTCCCCCTTCCTTCTTAGTGTTGTTTTGCAGAGCTGTGTAGTAGGCTTGACTTTCCCTTGATGCTACACAACTTGCACAAATGTGCTTGTGGTTGTTGTTTCCTTCATCCACTCTTGCAGATTTTGCCTTCTACACCCAAACTCGTCGAGCTCCATCAGACCATGGGCCATGTCCACCTCCTTTGTATGCAGATTGTAGTTTCTCTCGTCCAATTATTTTTCTACAAAGGGGTATCCCCTACTGAGCTAGCCTTCTTGCAGGTAGTCCCTGAGAAGAGGAACATCCTCTACTCATCATGCAGATGTAGACTTGAATGCCATGATGGAGACTTCCAACTTTCTCGCCATCATCATGCATTTGGGAACCTGACTGATCATCTGCAAGAGTTCAAGAGGTCGACAATAACACATGCAGGGTCATGTAGAGGATGTGTAACCCCCCCCCCCTCTCTTTCTCAAAGTAGAAATTCAAAGTGGCTAATGCTTGCGAGTGTTGGGATGTGGTGGCTAGTTACATTAGCAACATAGGGGGCCGGGTTCATCAGGCATAAGGTGAGATCTGAGATGCAGCTGAGTGGGGTGGGCAATGAAATATTGGAGGCTTCTGCAGTATGTTTGGAGTGGAAGGAGCCTAGGATCTTGGAGGAGATCTGTTTAAACATCCCCAGTCCGTGTGGGCAGTTCATGCCTCATTCATGTTGGCTCGAGGGCACAAAGTGGCCGGGCACCATCAACATCTCAAGGCTCAGTGTGGATGCATCACAAAGTGTCCAACACACATATCTGAAGGCCAGTGGCTCAGCTTGCAAAAACGCTCCCATGGTCTTGCATCTTATTTTGGTAGTCCATGAGGCGATCCAAGGATGATGAAAGCTTGAGGATGAAAGCTAGTAGTAGGTACATGTCGAAGGCACCTGGTAGCATGGCCTCTGTGTGTGTGTCAAGCGAGAGCATACATTGATTGCTGCTTCGGTTCCTCACTGCAAGCATCTCTTATGATCCCGACTCCCAACTTGCACATGTAGTAGTCAATAGTGTCTGATCATGCAAAGACCAAGAGGGCTTGAGATCATGCAAAGACCAAGAGGGCTTGAGATCATGGAAAGAACAGAAGAGGTGGATATAGACCATGGCCCATATAAGCTTGAGGGCTTCCGCAGTACGTTTGGAGTGGAAGGAGCGCTTAAGGTGCAAAGATCAGGAGAGATGGGAGGAGGATTGAATACACTAATACTTTCTAGAAGGGTCTCTTTGAGAATCTAGGAAGTAGATTAAATTTCTCTTTTGGCCTATCATCCACAAGCAGATAACCATAGTGGCCCGTAGCCTGATGGTAACCTGTACCTCAAGGTAACTCGGTGGAAACCCGCACCTTGAGGGAGTGTCCCGCTGGTCAATGCGGCCATGTCACACAGTGCAAGGGGAGCCAGGTCATGCTGCACTTTGTCAAAATTGCTACTCCACGTTGGTTAGAGGTCGTTAGTAGAAAGGGAGGGGTAGGGCTATCCTCCCATGGCTATAGGCATTTGCAGCCACGTGGAGGGTTACCCCTTTTTTTTTATATAGATATAGATTAAGGATATTATTCACCATTCATCATGCATACTATCTAGATATATATGAGATCTAGTCACCTATGGTTAAAGAGAGTGCTTCCTACTCTCTCTATGCCATATTAATATGGTAATCTAAAGAACTTGAAATAACAAAACTTGAAATATATAGATAATTATGACCTCCAATTACCTATGGTTAAAGAGAGTGCTTTCTACTCTCTCTATGCCATATTCAAGTATGGTCGTCTAAGCAACTTGAAATAACATCATGGTTAGTTGCTAGCAACATGGTTAGTTATGATTAGTTAACCGTAATTATAGAAAAACAAGAAAATTAAGAAGTTATTTCTTCTTCCCAAGTAAGAAGGCTCGCTTATGGAAATGTGAGAGCTTAAGCATGGATTTAAGTAAGCATGAAAGTAAACCACTTTCTAAAAAAGTGCAATACCATAAAGAGAACAAGAAAAACACTACTTTAGTGTGTGTGTGTGGTAGAGTCTTCTTTGCACTTTGGGAGGGTATTGAAGAAGTGTGTTGTAACATTTAATGGCCTAAAATCTTATGTGTAGCGGAATTTAGCATGAACATAGTGGGCATTTCATTAGAGTTGATTCCTAATGAGAATTACAAGAGTGCTTGGGTGGAGAGAGCAACAAAAAGCATAACACCTAGTTAGATAGCATCGACAATACTTTCAGAAGAGAGAGCAATTAAGCTATTGACAACAGTTGAGGACCGGATTTGCATGGAGCCGGTCCCCCCTCCAAAAGGCTTTGTATTATGGTTTCTCCCATCAAGAGAGACATTGTACAATACAATTCTTTGTGTTCCTTCAAGACTAGCTAGTGCAATGAAGATGGAAGCTTCATACACCAAGCAAAACACTTAATCAAACACAACTTGAATTATCCCCGTTCTCAGACCCAAGACCTCACACACCTTCGAAGATGGTGAGAGCTAGCAGGGTATGAGAGTAGATTGAGAGGAAAAAGAAGTAACTTACGAGAAAGAAGTACATCTCCTCACATAATCACTCATATTAGCATAGCTTAGCTTAGTAATTAGCTTGGTAGAGAAGATGAGCATGCATTGAAGCTTGGCTCTTGGTTGGATTTGCATCCACATGCCAAGAGAGTGTTGATGTAGGCTTCTATCTCACAAGCTTGGAGTAGGTGATGAGCTCTCCATTAAAGCTTGGGAGGAGATAGAGTAGTTTCCCTTCACACATGGTCAAGTGTGAGAGTGTGTGTGTCAATGCCAAGCAAAAATCAGCCCCCTCTCTCTCTTGGGCGAGCCCTAGCTGCTAAATAAGTCTGGCCTTTGCCTCATTGGACCTCCCCGGGTCAAGCCAATAGGAATTAAGCAGCATAAGTGATAGCCTTTAGACATGTGTCCCCCTTTCCCCTTTTGTGAGAGCTTTGGGTAATTAAATAATTAAACTAAACTCTCATTGGACCCCTTTGCCTCCTGGCCAATAGGAATCAGGCAAGCCATGGGGCTCCTGAATGCTCATTGGACCCCTTGGGAGACTGCCCAATAGTCTTCTAGGAGACTTAATTCTCATTGGTTTCTTTTATTAAATGTTTTTAAATTAATTAAACTAGATTTACTCTAGCTTAATTCTCATTGGTCCACTTCAAGGGTCTTCCAATAGGAATTGGGCACACCTTGTGGGCATCTGGCCTAGGGAGCTGACATGTGTCCCTCATTCCTTTGTGTAAAGGGAGCCTGTGTGTGTGTGTGTGGCTTTCTCTCTCATCCCCTAGCTTTGGGGCTCGCCCCCTCCCATGTAGGGATGTAGAAAGACTTTTTGGGCACACACAAAGCATCCAATTTTCCCTAGGGTTGACCTTTGGACACAACCTTTGAATTTCGGAACCTTAGCATTTTGGAAGTCTTAATGGGCTGAACCTTAGGGTCTTTTTGGCCCATTGTTTCACATGGCTCTTTTGCAGATGGCCCCCCCTTTGGATCCCTATTTTCCCTCCTTTGGATCCCTACTGTGGCCGGTCTGCTAACTTAACCAATATTCTAGCTTTTTCTCCCTTGGCACTTCCCCACATTAAATGATCAGTTTAATATGAGAAAATCATTTAGGAGAATTAGATATTGATTATTATGACATTACCTCTCTCTTGAAATCATAGTCGTCCTCGACTATGGTGTAGAGAAGATAAAGCATATGCATGAGTCCTTTTCTTAGCGGGTAGAGGATCCCTATGTTACCCTACGACATCATTCCATAATGGATGACTAGTCCATTTGGCGCTTGAGAGCCTGAGGCTGCCGCAAGCATGTCTGCACATTAGTCCTATCAGTCTTCCATAGTAGAGTGACAAGCTCTACTTGGTGTTTGGGAGACGTCGTCCCACAAACTTGATCTAAGCATGCATACTACTTCATTTTTGTGCACAAATAAAGAAAAAGAGAGTCTTATAAGACAAAAATTTTTGTTCATTTTTAACATTTTGTACATTTGCTTACTCTTGGGAAACATTGTAAGCATTGACAAGGTTTAGGTTATCCTTTAATTGTATGCCTTGCATCCATCTAGCATCTTCAAAAGGATAATTCTTAAACTTAATAAGATATCGTCTGATAGTCTTACCGCCTCTTAATACCTTGTCTTCATGTCGGAGAATGGACTCGGGCTGCAGCACCTCCTCGTGGTCCTCGATCTCCGGTGGGTCTTCAATAGTTGGTTCTTGAGGTGGCTCTCCTTTGTAAGGCTTTAAGAGGCTCACATGAAAAGCATTGTGTATGAGCCAATGATTGGGCAACTTAAGTTGATAGGCCATCTCATTGATTGGCCTAAGAATCTGGAAGGGACCATAGTACCTTTTTGCTAGTTTAGCATAGTACTTTTGGTGGCCCGTAGGATTCTTGCCCGTCGTGTGCCTTAATCGAGCCTTGGGAAACTTTAACAAGACCCAATCGTTTTCTTTAAAGGCTTGGGCTCTTCTGTGCTTGTCAGCAGCAGCCTTTTGCCTTTGCTGTGAGATAGAGATAGCATCCTTAATCTTTTGGAAAGATTCTTGTAGGTCTCGGCTATACTCATCTGCAGCGAAGATCTTCCCATGTACCTTAAGTAGCAAGGGACTTTTTGATCTTCCCTCAATTACCTCGAAAGGTGCTTTTCCCGTGGAAGTATGTACAGTGTTATTGTAAGCATACTCTACTAAGGGTAAGTACTTCTCCCATTGGGATCTTTGATCTACTTCCGTTACATAGGCTTTTAGTAGATCGAGAATGGTTAGGTTAGCTATTTCACTTTGGCCATCAGTTTGTGGATGATAGGCCGAAGAGAAGTTTAGCCTTGTTCCTAAATTCTCAAAGAGACCCTTCCAGAAATTACTGGTCATTCTAGGATCTCTATCCGACACTATGGACATTGGCAAGCCATGGTACTTGAAAATTTGTGAAATGAAGAGGGTTGCCATTTGATGGGCTTTGATAGTCTTTTTGACAGGTATAAAATGAGCTTGTTTACTGAACCTGTCTACTATCGTCCATATTCCCGTATTCCCATGGATAGACTTAGGCAATCCAAAGATAAAATCCATGGATATGCTCTCCCACGGTGAATTAGGGATTGGCAAAGGTTGAAGCAATCCAAGTTGCTTCCCTCTATCAAATTTTGTCTTTTGACATACCACACATTTGGAAACATACTCGTGTATGTTCACTTTCATGGTAGGCCAATAGAAATATGTTTCAATTCCCTTTAGGGTAGACTGAATCCCTCTATGCCCCGCATATGGGGGAGCATGAGATTCATACATTACTTTCTCACGTAGTGAGTTAGTAACGCATAGTCTATTGCCATAGAGAAGATAACCATCTTGTAAAGTAAATGGTTCTTCTTTCTTCCCTAATGCAAGGGCTGAAATCACATCTCTAAAATCGGGATCAATAGCATACTCATCTATCATTGAAGATAGATCATTGTGAGTTGCTATGGAAACCGCATTCACTCTCGGTCGTCTTGAGAGTGCATCGGCTACTTGATTATGCTTGCCAGCAATGTGAGCAATATGAAAATGAAATTGCGAAAGGAAATTTGCCCACCTCATTTGTTTGTCGGAGAGCTTGGTCTGCGTCATGAAGTACTTAAGACTTTGGTGATCCGTTCGCAGAATGAAAGGAGTCCCCAATAAATAGTGCTTCCATGAGTCTAAGGCATGTAGAACTGCAAGGAGTTCTTTTTCGTATATGCCTAGAGCTTGCTCAACAGGGTCGAGCCTTCGACTCTCATAGCCTATGGCGTGCCCTTCTTGGAGCAGAACAGCCCCAAGGCAATCACCACAAGCATCACATTGGACCTCAAATGGTTTTGAGAGATCCGGTAGTGTAAGCACAGGTTGAGAGATAAGCTTTTCTTTAAGCTTTTCGAAAGCATTGTTCTCCTTAGCAGACCACGTATACCTAACATTTTTCTTTGTTAGGTCATGTAATGGTCCCGCAATTTGTGAGAACTTTTCTATGAAGCGTCTATAGTATGCACACATACCTATAAAGCTTCTTAGTTCATGAAGATTCCTTGGTTTAGGCCATCCTTTTATTACCTCTAACTTGGATGGATCCATTTGGATTCCATCTTGAGAGATAATGTGACCTAAATATTGAATCTCTTGCAAGAAAAATTCACTTTTCTTTCGATTAACATAAAGTTTATTCTCTCTTAAAACTTGAAATATTACCTGGAGGTGTTGCTTGTGTTCCTCCAATGAATTAGAGTAGATGATAATATCATCAAAGAACACTCCAGTGAAGGTTCGATGAGGCCTGAACAGCTTCTCCATCAAGCGGTTGAATGTGGCTGGTGCATTAGTCAAGCCAAAAGGCATGACAATGTATTCGTAAAGACCAAATGTAGTACGAAATGCGGTCTTTACAATGTCTTGATCAACTATCCTTATTTGATGATAGCCACTTTTTAGGTCAATCCTACTGAAGTAGGTCGATCCTTGTAGCTTATCAAATAGGTCTTCTACCCGTGGAACGGGAAACCTATTCTTGATAGTGATCCTATTTAGTGCTCTATAGTCGACACACATACGATATGTGCCGTCTTTCTTTTGCACTAATAGCACAGGTGAGCAAAATGGAGATGAGCTAGGCCTAACCATGCCCTTCTCAACTAACTCATGCACTTGCCGCATAATCTCCTCTTGTTGAGCTTGAGAAACTCTATAAGGAGGTTTGTTAGGCGGTGAACTTCCTGGAAGAAGTTCAATTGCATGGTCGTCATTACCTCGTTTAGGAGGTAGCTCACAAGGGATGTCGTCAATAAAAACATCTTGAAACCCCTTGAGAAAATTGGATAACTCTAATTCCTTTTGGTTGCTTTTATTTTCTTTTGCTAAAGCATTAGGTTCATTTTGAGAATCTTTAACAAAAATCATGTACACGGAAATAGAGCTCTTTATTGACTTGTTGAAAGCTGGTGTATGTACAATGGGATGGTGTTACCCATCTCCCTAGCATCTATATACATGTCCTTTTCCCTGAACTTAAAGGAGATTCTCCTTTCAGGAAATTTAACATGGGCAGCCAGGCGGTCAAACCATGGTGCCCCTAGGATTACATCCTCATGCTTGAGAGGAGAGATAAAGAAGTCCTCTTTGTCCACATAGCCTTGGACATGAAGCCTCAATTTCCCGATTAAGGGAGTGACTGAAGCTTCTTGCCCCTTGAAGGCACTGTCTGCGGGTAGGATATCTCCCATCTCGTAGGATTGTATGCCTAGCTTGGTGGCTAACTCCATAGATATAAAATTGTGAGTAGAACCAGGGTCAAAGAGAATAAAAGCATCATGTTCTCTTACCTTTCCCCAAGCATGGCATAGAGGAGATCCTTTGTGGTGAGTTTGGTGAATCTCCTCCTCTTGGATTTCAACCAAAGAAGCTCTAGGAGGATCTTGGCGGTTGTTCTTTTGGGGACAAGCGCGGTACGCATGCCCTTGTTCGCCGCACTTGAAACACCGGTTATCTTTACGATAACGCTCAAGCTCTTCAGGAGAGAGTTTATTCTTTCCTTTGTAAACTCCCTTCTCTTTAGCTTTGTTGGAATTGCCCTTAGGAGACTTTTGGACATTGTCCTTCCCCTTAGGCTCATTGGAACCCTTGTTTTCCGGGGGTTTATTATTTCTTTTACCCCCCGTTTGGAAATTGATTCGCGAGGCCACCATAGTATGGTGTATTACCGCCGATATGGTACGTGGCCTTTGGGAGTTGACATACTCCGCCATTTCTTCGGTTAAGCCCGCACAAAATTGTTGCTTTTGCTCTCCAAAATCCAACTTTTTGAAGACAGTGGCTTTGAGTTGTAGGTCCCAAAACTTGTCTACATATTTGTGGATGGATTCATTGGGAGAGAGCTTTAAGCTTCGCCATTCGGTGAGTACTTTGTCTTTGGCATCGGTGGCCAAAAACTGCTTCATAATGGAAGCTCTTAAAGCCTTCCATGTTCGTGGAGCTTCACCGTTGGCTCGTAGGCTAGACCACCATTGTCTGGCGGACTTTTGAAAGTGCATAGCTACATGGCGTAGCTTAGAGGACTCCGTGAAGCCCTCATCTCCAAACGCCGCATCGAATTGCTGGATAAAGGCCAAAACTTTGTCTGTAGCACCAAAGGTGCCATCATAGGTAAGGAAAGAGATGCTCTTCCCTCCCTCTTTGAATTTCTTCAGCTTGGACGACCTCTTCCATGCGGCATAGGATTTCCTATGGCCTCTTCTTTTTGATGGTTCAAAAGTTGCACCATCACTTTCTTCAGAAGATGAAGAATTTGAAGAAGGTGGAGAAGAGGGTGACCTCTTTCTCGCCTTTTTCTTGTCTTGATCTTTGTCGTCTTCACCATAGCTTTCATAAGAGGAAGAGGATGAAGAAGATGGAGAAGAGGGTGTCCTCTTTCTCGCCTTTTTCTTCTCTTGCTTTTTATCATCCCTCTTTGAATTATGGCGTGGAGAAGAGTGTGATGGTCTTCTCCGCTTTGGTGGTGATGGAGAGCGTTTAGCCCGCCGTCTTCGTGGAGCCATCTCCGCCGAGGTGGCGGGAGACTCGCTTCTTTCTCGTTCCTTCGGTGGAGGCTCTTGAGTTCTCCTTTGGGAAGGAGATGCATCATCAAGAAGTAAGTTCTTGAGCCCTTCATATGGATTCTCTTCTTCTTCCCGAATCGGAGAGAGACCTCTTTTGGTAGTCTCACAAGGAGGCTTCCTAGGTGTTCTCTCGTCATGGTGATGAGCTTGGAGAATCCCGTGAGCACGGAGCTGCCGTTGCACTTCACTTTGGAGAGATGGATTGCCCATGGCTTGTTGAAGCCTAGAAACAAGATAGTTAACAAGCATTGAAGCATCATTAGTAGCTTGCTCATGAGCAAAATCAAAGTTATCAACATTAATTTCACTCTCTTTAATATTGTCAGCCATTCTAACAACTTTTAGGTGTAAACTTTTTAGGTGTACTTTGGCACTTCGCCCTAGTTGCTACTCCTCTTTACCCCTTTAGAAAAAGCACTCAAGCTACTGTACCCGCGGCTCGAATACCATTAATTGCAAGGAATAGAAGAGAGGGTCTTTCGACACCAAAACAGCACCGGCTCCTGTCAAGCTTCTAATAGCTCAATAGTGGTTAAGCCGTAGGCAAGCCCCGTAGGACTCCACTATTAAGACCATAGCTCTCGACGGTGATGCCCCGTTAACTGCACAAAGGCAGGCGCACTGCAAGGCTGAAAAATCCCTATTCTACTTACTCACAGGCAATTAATAATACCAACCATTTGTAGCTAGCTTGAGGACCTCCCTTCTTGAGCAAGAAAAGAGAAACCTTGAGCTCTGATACCAATGTAACATTTAATGGCCTAAAATCTTATGTGTAGCGGAATTTAGCATGAACATAGTGGGCATTTCATTAGAGTTGATTCCTAATGAGAATTACAAGAGTGCTTGGGTGGAGAGAGCAACAAAAAGCATAACACCTAGTTAGATAGCATCGACAATACTTTTAGAAGAGAGAGCAATTAAGCTATTGACAACAGTTGAGGACCGGATTTGCATGGAGCCGGTCCCCCCTCCAAAAGGCTTTGTATTATGGTTTCTCCCATCAAGAGAGACATTGTACAATACAATTCTTTGTGTTCCTTCAAGACTAGCTAGTGCAATGAAGATGGAAGCTTCATACACCAAGCAAAACACTTAATCAAACACAACTTGAATTATCCCCGTTCTCAGACCCAAGACCTCACACACCTTCGAAGATGGTGAGAGCTAGCAGGGTATGAGAGTAGATTGAGAGGAAAAAGAAGTAACTTACGAGAAAGAAGTACATCTCCTCACATAATCACTCATATTAGCATAGCTTAGCTTAGTAATTAGCTTGGTAGAGAAGATGAGCATGCATTGAAGCTTGGCTCTTGGTTGGATTTGCATCCACATGCCAAGAGAGTGTTGATGTAGGCTTCTATCTCACAAGCTTGGAGTAGGTGATGAGCTCTCCATTAAAGCTTGGGAGGAGATAGAGTAGTTTCCCTTCACACATGGTCAAGTGTGAGAGTGTGTGTGTCAATGCCAAGCAAAAATCAGCCCCCTCTCTCTCTTGGGCGAGCCCTAGCTGCTAAATAAGTCTGGCCTTTGCCTCATTGGACCTCCCCGGGTCAAGCCAATAGGAATTAAGCAGCATAAGTGATAGCCTTTAGACATGTGTCCCCCTTTCCCCTTTTGTGAGAGCTTTAGGTAATTAAATAATTAAACTAAAATCTCATTGGACCCCTTTGCCTCCTGGCCAATAGGAATCAGGCAAGCCATGGGGCTCCTGAATGCTCATTGGACCCCTTGGGAGACTGCCCAATAGTCTTCTAGGAGACTTAATTCTCATTGGTTTCTTTTATTAAATGTTTTTAAATTAATTAAACTAGATTTACTCTAGCTTAATTCTCATTGGTCCACTTCAAGGGTCTTCCAATAGGAATTGGGCACACCTTGTGGGCATCTGGCCTAGGGAGCTGACATGTGTCCCTCATTCCTTTTGTGTAAAGGGAGCCTGTGTGTGTGTGTGTGGATTTCTCTCTCATCCCCTAGCTTTGGGGCTCGCCCCCTCCCATGTAGGGATGTAGAAAGACTTTTTGGGCACACACAAAGCATCCAATTTTCCCTAGGGTTGACCTTTGGACACAACCTTTGAATTTCGGAACCTTAGCATTTTGGAAGTCTTAATGGGCTGAACCTTAGGGTCTTTTTGGCCCATTGTTTCACATGGATCTTTTGCAGATGGCCCCCCCTTTGGATCCCTATTTTCCCTCCTTTGGATCCCTACTGTGGCCGGTCTGCTAACTTAACCAATATTCTAGCTTTTTCTCCCTTGGCACTTCCCCACATTAAATGATCAGTTTAATATGAGAAAATCATTTAGGAGAATTAGATATTGATTATTATGACATGTGTTGATGTAGTTGGCTCTTTCCCTCTTCACTTTGCTAGAGAACCCCCAATTTGTCTACTTGAATGAGAGAATGGCAAGAGGCAAATTCAAGTTATGGAAAGCTTGAAAATTAGGAGAGAGGAACGGAGAGGGTAATGTGAAGAAGAAGATCAAGTTTTTTGAATTTTTTTTTAGGGTTTTGAGCATGGCTTCTCTTGGAGGTGTGTGTGTGTGTATGTATGTAGAAGGTGTGTCTGAAAGAGCTTTGTTGGCTATGGCTTCCCGAAGCTTACTCTTAATCTTGCACTTCTAAAAATGAGAAGGGAAGTGTAAAATGAGAAGGGAAGCCCTTTTTTTATGCACATTTTTTATAAGTTCTTTCCCTTATCTTGATAGCTTATCCTCCTTATCTTGATAACTTATCTTACTTATCAAAACTTTCTCAACAAGATACTCACCTCATCCTTATCCTTATGTTCTCTTTATTTTTCCTTTTCTTTTTCTTTCTTATTTTTTTCATTTCATTTTTTCTTGTCTTACTTTTTCCCTTTTCCTTATCTCTTTCTTTATGTTAAGTTTCTTAAAATGAGAAGCTAATTTTTCATGCATTTGTTATGTCCCTATTCCCATGGCGCAAGGCGGAAGTGGCCCGTAAGTATACCTTGGTGCTTGAATTGAACCCGAAATTTTCTCAAATATTTTTTTCTATTATTTTCTTTTTCTTTTTTATCTTTTTAAGTTAGTGGCTTAGATGTGTTGGCCTTGCGTAAGGTCTAGGAGAAGGCCCTTGCAAACTCCCCAACAAAAAGAAAGAGTTGTCCTCAGCTCAAAACAATAAAGGAAGGTGGTAAATCGTCAACCGCAAGTTACACCTTTAACTTCTAGGTAACGTTAATTTGCTCATTGCTAGATAGCTCATCTATATACGGAGCAATCTCTCATTCTTTCTTACAATATTCTTGCCTCCATCTTTCTCTTTTGTTCCCATCTCCTTGTCAAGAACTTCTTAGGATTTTCTCTTATAACCCTTTCCGTCGTCTCTTTGCTCACTACCTTACTTTATGGATCAGTGGCAAGAGCTGGTTTTATCTATGACCATTCCTCATTTACAACAAACAAGTGAATCTCTTAGGAGAGATTTTGTGAAGCTGTATGAACGCTGGCTTTTCCCCCACTTACGAACTTAAGTTGCTTAAACCAAATGGTGGACGTTCTGCGATGTGAGGTCCCCAACCCACCGACATCAAAAAGCTGCATGGGGTCCTTGATAGGTCTCTAGGCCTAATAAAAATCAGAGTCTATTAACAAGAAAAATACAAGGAATAGACCTTTACCATTGATAATGGCTTAGGTCTATAGCTTTAGAAGAAGACCTAGTCCTATCTCGCAACGAAAATGGGACAATATATTTAAAGTCCAAAAACTCTTTCGGCCCTATAACTTCCACATATTGGGATAAGGTATCCTCAACCAACACTTTTTTCCCCCTAACATATGTGAGGGCACAGCCGCTGGTGGACTCCTCTTCCAAGTGAAGAAGATTTCTAGATGTTTTTAGTGCGTAGGGATGAATAGTTACCTAACTAATCAGGTCCACCCGTCCATATCCATCCATGATTGACAACCTTAGTTAGTCACCACTTACCACCCCGCACTTACACATGATTTCTTTGTTGTCTAATTACTATCACATTGTTTTAACATTTAAAATAATGGTTTCTTTTCACTTTTCATCACAGTAATTCCTTCAATCAAGTATTAAGACAACATTGTAAAGCAATCTTTTAGCAAACAAACATCTTTAAACTGAAGACAAGGTACTACCAATCAAAACATTGTCCCTAATAACCATGACCAATACTCTTCTTGTCTCAAGACCACCTAAGGGTGAAAAACGACACCCATTCCTTGCTCACAATCCGGAGTAGATTAACCCCCATCCAAGGTTCGGGGTGCCCATACACCAAACCAGTTGCCCATACAACCGGGCGGCTCTCCTAGGATACAAACGGTATCCTAACTTATGTAGAAACATCAAGACATGACACGGAGTAGGCACTCATTGTTCATGGGGGTAACCAACTTATCCGTGGGGCTATCATTATTCATCAAAATATACCAAGGAGTCGGAGGTGTCTTGAGACCAAGCTATGTGAATCATATCTTTCCTAATTCAACCAATTTTAATCCAAACAATTTATTCCTAATTTACAAGCAAATGCATGTTGGAAGTTACCTTCCATTTTCGGCCAATTACTCCTTTTCTGATTCTTACTCACTCTTTACGTATGCAATGTTAACTTATAAAAGAACTTAACTATTTAAAGACTTAATTGAATAATGGGAAACCCACCTCGGACTGATCGGCCATGTGCCCTGTGCTGGTGCCTGAAGATTCTCGTCTGTAGGCCTCCTACTAGGCCCGGGTTCGTTGTCGTGCAACGCTCTATTTCCTTTTGGAGCTCTGCCCTCATCATCAGATGTAGGATTGGCTCGGGTCCTTTTAGATGCTATAACTTTTTATCCTTATAAAAAGGGTGTCTAATCATGAGATAAATTATCCAAAAGCTAGATTTAACCCTTATATTTAATTTTAACCCAATCCGGGTTAAATTTGTAGGTTTCATTGGTAAACTCTTGACCTAGTAATTTTTTATTTGCCTATATAGGTATGATAACTTTTTTCATAGCTTCCTTAAGGGTTTTCTAAGCTCTTATAATTTTCTATATCTTTTTTCTAATTTTCTCATTGAATTTTAATCTTGGAATCTATTTATTTGAAACTTCATATTTATTCTATTTATTTTCTCTTAACGATTTTATTTTCTCAACTTTATATCATTGGTTTCCACTTATTGTAATCTTCGTAGAAACTTTTGACCGCAATGTCTATTTATTTTAATTAATCTTTAGCTAAAATAGCACTTTTGGTCAATTATAAGATTCTAAATTGACTAGTTAATTATGGTATAATTATCACAAATACATAATGATATTTTTAACCTTTGGTAATTATCTTTTAATTTTTCAACTCAATTATCTGATTTATTCATTTAGTTTTTAGCTAAAATTAGTATAGTTTGAGTTAGGTAAATATCTATACTAATTTTCAAACCTTGACATAATTATCACAGCTTTTATATAATGTAATATAACTCTAAAAAATAACATGTAATCATTTAATATGATTTACTATTTTTTCCCTTTAATGTTTTGCTAAAATGATATAATTTGACTTAGATAAATATCTATACCAATTTTTAAACATTGACATAATTATCACCTCTTTTTTATCATATAATCTAACTCAAATAAATAGCATGTAATCATCTAACATGATTTACTAATTTTTCCCTTTAATTTCTAGCTAAAATTAGTATAATTAGACTTAGATAAATATCTATACTAGCTTTCTAACTTTGAACTAATTATCACAACTTTTTGATCCTGTAATATAATTCTAATAAATAGCATGTAATAATCTAAGATGATTTACTAATTTTCCCCTTTTATTTACCTTCAAAAACAGAGTTTTTTGACTAACATAATTAGCTACATTGCTTTTTTGTGACTAAGCTAATCATCATGGTTTTCTTATAATATATTCTAACTCTGAGAATTATCTCAAAGCTATCTAGTCTAATTTACTAATTTTTCCCTTTAATTTATCCTAAAAAATATGGCTTTTTATTAAGATAATTAGCTAAATTATTTTTCTATGACTAAGCTAACTATTATGGCTTTTCAATAATTTATTCTATCTCTATAAATTATCTCAAAGCTATCTAATCTAATTTAATAATTTTCCCCTTTAATTTACCCTAAAAAATAGGTTTTTTCATTTAAGATAATTAGCTAAATTACTTTTCTGTGTCTAAGCTAACTATCATTGCTTTATAATGGTGTATGCTAACTCTTAAAATTATCTCAAGACTGTCTAATCTAATTTAATAATTTCTCTCTTTAATTTTTTTGATTGAAATAATTAGCTAAATTACTTTTCTATTGCTAAGCTAATTATTATGGCTTTTTAATAATGTATTCTAACTTTGAATACTATCTCAAAGCTATCTAATCTAATTTACTAATTTACCCTAAAAAACAGGGTTTTTTGACTAAGATAATTAGCTAAATTACTTTTTTGTGGCTAAGCTAATTATCATGGCTTTCTAATAATGTATTCTAACTCTAAAAATTATCTCAAGGATGTGTACTAATTTACTAATTTCCTCGTTTTATGTTTGCTAAAAAACAGACAATTTTGGCCTAACTAATTAGATAAACCAATTTCCTACGTATATTCTAGTTATCCCAACTTTCTAACCATGATTCTATGTCTGATAATTACTTTGTAATTATCTAAGTAATTTTTTAATTTCTTTTTTTAATTTATAGCTAAAAACAAATAGTTTTAGCTTAATTAAATACTTAGATTAATTATCTGTTAATGAGTAATTTATCCCGTGTTCCTAATAGTATTTTCTAGCTGTGATAATTAACTTAGAAATGTTTGACCTAATTAAAAAGATTTCCCATCAAGTTTTGATTAAAAACAGCTAATTTTTGCTTAAATAATTACAAAAACTAATAAAAAATTAAGAGATAATTTTCTAGCATCTTGATAGTTTAATATAGCTCTGATAATTATCTTATACTAATCTAAGTTTAATTAATATAATTACTATTAATTTATTACCAAAAAAGATTAATATAGAAAAGGATTAGGCTAATTACCGTGGATAATCAGCTAGAGATTTTCTCTCTATTGATTTTTTAGTAGAGTTTGCTCCCTTTGTGAGAGAGAAATGGCCAAGACTCGAGTCTGTTTGAAATTGTGAAGCAAGGGGTCTTATTTATAGGTTTCTGGGCACTCACAGGCTGGAAATGGCAGTAACTTGCATCCCAAGGCAATGCTACAGCTCCACAAGTGCCCCCTGCTGCTAATTCCAGCTTGGGAAAGTTCATTACTACCCCACACAGCCCCCCAGATACACAAAATCGATTTTTTGCTATTATCTAACCCTTTTTCATGATTAATTTTGGAAACATCTGCAATTATCCGTAATTATATAGGGATTTTATGATAAAAGTCTTTTGCAGTAATGATTACCAAAACCTTACAATTTATTTAATTTATTTAATTAATTTAATTTATTTAATCAACAGTGTAAACTTCCAGGGGCCATAACTATGCCAGTTTTTAATGGAGTTTAGTTCTGAAAATTTCTAGCCCGGGGTTTACTGTGCTTAAGATTCCAAAAATACAATTATTTATTGGTTTTGAGATAGTGTTTTTACCCAATTTCCTAGTCAATGCTTTCTCCTAAAGCTTGAGCTCATTCCCGACAGCTAAAAAGGTGGAGACCTTACAATCACCCCAACTTAAGAATTTGAGATGCGCTCATCTCAACCGAAACTGGGAAAGTTTTTGAGAAAAAAAGTTTCATTTTTCCAAGTGGCATCGTCAGTGGGATAATCTTTCCACTTTACCAAGCATCACTGATTACTCTAAGAGTTCTTTCTAGTTTCAAGGATTTAATCTGGTTGGAGTTATTTGCTAGTCAATTTTTCCCCTCTCAGTGTTGAGTCCATATTAAAAACCTTTACAAACCATTTGTATCATCTCAAAAAAACCAGGTTAAATCCATTCTATAAAAGATCCATATATCCACCTTGTTAACATGAACGCGCTCGGTCTAACTAACCATTCAAAGCAATCAGCATTCGATAAGTATCATGTATTCGAGCTTTGCCAATCTGAACGTGCTCGGTGTGTTCTTGTTATTCTGAGAAATTTGTGTTTGGCACAAGCTTCCATCATTGCACTAGAGGTACCCCCTCTGTGCTCTAACCTGGTTGGCTAGCAATATGTAAAGGGTTTTAAGAGGTATCATACCAAAAGTTCTTTTTGTCTCTAGGTCATTTTTCAAGGAAGGCTATCTTGTGTACAAGGAATGTGAGTTGGTTTCTTGATAACTATCTCATTTCTAAGATTCGAATCCTGCCTTCCTATCAAGAACTTCTGTCTGACTTGCTAGATCTATTTCTTGATTAATACTAACTTAACTTTAAATTCCTTAAGTAATTTTGGAAAAGAAAATAATGTATACCATTATAATATATAAGTAACTCCAAGTTTTACATTATCAATTTATAGTGGTTTACAAAATTTCCTATTGTTGCTGATCTCTAGGATTGCTAACTGTGGTGAAACGAGTGGCTCATTCATCTTCCTTGCTCATTAAGGTTGGTTCTCCCATGATTGCATAAGCTTTGGCTCCTCTTGCTCTTCCTCTACCTCGTCCTCCATTTCTACCTCCTCTTAGATTGTCTCCTTGATTTTGAGAAATGGCTCTAGCAGCAGTTCAAGGGTTTTGCTCTTCAGGACAATTATTTCTATAGTGCCCCATTTGACTGCATCGATAGCACCTAGTGTTTGGGAAGGTCTGCTCCAAGTTCACCGTTGCAGCTACTCCACGTTGTTGATATCCTTGGTTGAAAGTTCCCCTGGATCTTCCCCTAAAGTTATTAATCCATTATAGTTCCTTGTAGAGTTGGTTCCTTCAGCTGCAAGAGGCTTGGCCCTGAGAAAGGCATCCTGTATTGATGTAGGCCTCATGGATTCGAGGCGTGTACTCAAGGGTTTGTTGAGGCCTTGACAAAAACGGGCAATTTATTGCTCCATGGTCATCTGGGAAGCATAGCGTCATAACGACACAAACTTGGTGTAGTACTCCTCTAGTGAAAGTTCTAGCTGGCGTAGATGAAAGAATTTGCTCATCTTGATAGCCTAAAGTGCAGGAGGGAGATAGATTTCTTTGATTGCCTGCTTCATTTTCTTTCAAGACGGACTACTCGTGGGATTATCTCTGCAGTGTTGCTTCCACCAAAGTTTGGCATCTCCGCTGAGACAGAACATACCCAACATTGTTTGGTTTTCCTGAGTAGTTCCTGCAGTTTTAAAATAGTTGTCCATAGCATCTACCCATACTTCGGCATCTCGCTCTAAATTGGGTCCCTCTCCCTTGAAGGTAGCGAGTTGGAATTGCTTTAGTAGTAATTTTTTCTCTTGAGAAACAATGTAAAGGCTATTTACACGAGTATTTCCCCGAGATTGAATTAGTGGAAGTTAGTACCAGATGAAATCTCTCTTATTTATGCTTTTAAATTATCTTATACTAAAAAATTTTGCACACAGGATGAAGACAATTGCCAAGCTATAAACAAAATTGCTTATAGCACACTCATGAGAACCATAGTATGTACAAGAGTTAATACAATCCATGAAGATCCTACTATGTACAAAGGTGACGATAGTCCTATACTAAAATCTTGTGGACTTCGGGTGGATCAGATATAGGATCAAAATATACAACATCTTTTGGTCCACTAAAACTAGGGTCTACACCTATGAGTCTAATTCTACCTGGGTAGATTACTTTAGACACCTGATCAAACACCCACTGATTCTGTGATACTTGGGCATCATTTATTACAAGGGTTTTCTCTGGATTGTCCATCTCAATAAATAAGTATACTTCAATGACTTGAAGATCTTTGGCCCATTTGAGTCTCTTCATATTTAGTTCTAAACCTTCTAACTCTCCCGCATCAATGAAGAAAATTCCACTAGATCCTGACCACTTGATCCTCCAAGTGGAAGGCGAAAATCTCTTTTCTAGCCATTTCATCACGCTTTTTCGCATTGAATAGTGTCGAGATAGGCAAGCCCTCATAAACCTAATGTTGAAATCCATGATTTTGAAGTAGGCGTGATTGAATTCTTCCTACAAAGATGGGGATAATTATCTCTCTTCCTTTCTCTCCCTCTTTTCAATTAAATACGTTTTTAATTGAATTTGTTAAAGATCACTTATTTCATCCTAACACCTTAAACTTTTCCTTAGGTCCAAGACTTTAATTAACACACGCTCTGATACCACTTGTGAGGTCCCCAACCCACCGACATAAAAAAGCGGGATGGGATCCTTGACAGGTCTCTAGGCCTAATAAAAATCAGAGTCTCTAAACAAAAAAAAATCCAAGGAATAGACCTTTATCATTGACAATAGCTTAGGTCTATAGCCTTAGATGAAGACCCAGTCCTGTCTCGTAGCGAAAACGAGACAACATATTAAAAGTCCAAAAACTCTTTTGGCCCTATAACTTCCACATATTGGGCTAAGGTATCCTCAACCAACGCTTTTTTCCCCCTAACATATGTGAGGGCACATCCACTGGTGGACTTCTCTTCCAAGTGAAGAAGTTTCTAGACATTTTTAGTGCACATGGATGGATAGTTACCTGACTAATCAGGTCCACCGTCCATGACTGACAACCTTAGTCAATCCCCACTTACCACCCCGCACTCACACATGATTTCTTTGTTGTCTAATTACTATCACATTGTTTTAACATTTAAAATAATGGTTTCTTTTCTCTTTTCGTCATAGTAATTCCTTCAATCAAGTATTAAGACAGTATTGAAAAGCAATCTTTTAGCAAACAAATATACATCTTTAAACTTAAGACAGGGTACTGTCAATCAAAACATTGTCAATAATAACCATGACCATTGTCATTACATCTAATATCTAACCAACCCAAATGATTTTCTCATATTAAACTGATCATTTAATGTGGGATGATAAACGGGAACAAGGGTTAGAATATAGACATGTGCTTAACGGATCTATGTCAACACGGGGCCAATGGTAAAGGGGTCCAAATGAGAAATGGTGTGTCAAAGAGAAAGGTTAACTAATGGAGCCTAAAAGACCTTAGGTTTAGCTTCATTAAAGACCTCCAATGGTTAGTGCTAAAAGTCCTTTGACCTTAGGCAAGCTAGGGCTCAGTTTGAGGTGGGAATCTGACCTAAGCTTGAGGTGCTTATCGTGCTTGATGACTAAGGCGCGTGCTTTGATGACTAAGGTGCTTGAGGTGATTGTCGTTTTTGATGACTAAGGTGCTTGAGGTGCTTGTCATGCTTGATGACTAAGGTACTTGAGGTGCTTGTCATACTTAATGAGGAAGGTGCTTGAGAAGCTTCCCATGCATTGGGGGTAAGGTGCTTGAGTAAAAAAGAGACCCTAAAAACTTAATGAGGAAGGTGCTTGAGAAAATTCCTATGCATGGGGGGCTATGCTGCTTGAGTCAAAAAGAGACCTAAAAACTTAATGAGGAAGGTGCTTGAGAAGATTACTATGCATGAAAGTCCCAAAGTTAGGGGAATCTTTGACTTAACCTTCCACTCACCCAAAGGGCACATGGAACACATGTCAGACTCTCCCTATACTTAACCATATGGGTGTGCTTGAATGCTATTGGTTGGGCTAAAGAGGGGTCCAATGAGCTTCTAGTTCCATCCAACAAATATCTAGATATTTTCAAGCTCTCTCTCTAAGGGTGTTGGATGGATACGCCGCGACGGGCGTCAGCACAACTAGAACTCACCTAACAAGATTTGTCAGCTAAGGACGAAGCTTGACCCGCAGGTGCGTGGAAGCAAGCATAGGGTGTCAATCTACACTCGACCGACTCTCGACTAATTCCTACAGAGGTCTCTACCCAATGTCTAAGCTACAGCCTTCAGGAGTGCTTAAGAGGAGGTTTCCTACAACGCTTCCAAGAGCCAAATACCCATCCAACGGTCTCGAAATGCCACAGAACTTGAAGGAGACCCTACTAACACCAATAGGTCGCTCTCTCTAAGGTCCATGAACCAAAATCACAACCCTAAACACTGGGTGCAAAATCACGTAGGATGTCTGGCCGAAATTTGCAGGTCGTCGTTTTTGAAAACTGAAGATCCTAATGTGTAGCTCTAGTCAATGCGAACGTGTGGATATGCTGAAAACCAAAAATAGATAACGTATGCTCACCGAATCATCAGATGAAGCTCATAGGTCGAGCTCGCAAAACCATACCGTACGCGCGCAATGTAGGTATTGGCGCGTAGCTCTCGTCGGGGGCAACACGCTGCACTTCTCCGCACTCGATTCCAACCACCATTGGTGCACGCGTAGCGTCAAGATGAAGCTCTCACTCTCTCTCGTACATAGTACGCTCACTCACAGACTTCACTTTTTTTAATTAAGGTCAAAAAGTGGTATAAATACCTTACAATCTCAAACCCTAATGTTCCAATTTAACCATCTACTCAATCTAAATGTCAAAACTGGGATACAATCTGGAAACTTCTGTAAGCCCCAATATTTAAAAAGGTGAAATGTCGGGTTTTCTCAATAAATGAATAATTTCAAAAAATAATAATCCGTCGAGTAGTCATTTTCCGTAGGGTGTGTCCATCTTCTAACACTCCCCCCCTCCTTGTTCATGTCGTCCCCGACATGGCTGTTGAGCTGCTTCTTCATCGTAGGCTTTCTCTCATCTTGAGCAGTGACTCATATCTTGCATGTTGAGCTAGTAGCGTCGGGCCGAATATGTCAGTGCTGATTGTGAAGAAGACGGTGTAGAAGGCTTCTTCAAAGGTCTGGAGGTGATAGGATGGAAAAAACATGATCCTTTGATACAATGCATGTATCACCTCATGGGAAGGCTGACCAGACAGATCGTATGCACATCTGTATGTATCTTGAAAGAAGAAGATACTGTCTGTTGCCTGGCCTGGTTTGAATGTCTCGAAGACTGCCAAAAGTGTTTTGCAAATCTTTCTCATCATAATGCAAGATAGGTCAGGCGAGCTAGTGAACAATTTGAAGGCGCCCATTACGGTTTTCACCATGTATTGCTCACTTATTCTCTCGCCTGCCTTCGAGCCTAGCAGCTTCAGGTAATTTAGCCAGGTAGGTTGGCTTCTTTGCAATAGCTCATGGGCCTTCCACGTCCGCATCCTTGGTAGAGGGCAGAAAATAGGTTATCTCTGATGACTTTAGGTGCCTCTACCAGATGGATTAGATACTATTGGATACTTTGTCAGCCATGTCTTTCTCCACCTGGGTTGAGAGTCGACTATCAGCTACTCCCCTTCAGGCTTGGAGATGTCTGCTTTGTACATTGGCACTGTTGGCTCCTCATTGATCCACTTGTTTATTGTGGCAGCTTCATATTTCAATAGAGGATATGGGAGAGAGGGTTGTAGCCATTCACGCTGAAGGTTGCTGGCATCTATCTTCTGAATAGTCATTGATTTAAAGACCCTCTGCTCCCATTCCAAAGCTTCTCTAGCTATGTCTTTGACTGCTGCTTCTATTGCCTTTTGCAGCTTATCTTCTTCTTCTTGTGTCAGATCTTGTGGCTCTTGTGAGGGTCCTACAAGGATTTCCTCTTGCATGGTGGTGTCCACTGGATCTGCCACATTCTCTATGTCTATTCCCTCCATGGCTGCTGGCCCGGTGCTAAACCGCTCTTCTGTTTGCTGCTGACCTCTCAGCTCTTCTATTTGCTTCTGAAATGTCTTCTTTTCTGCTTCAGCTTGTTCTCCCATATTCACAAGGAGGTCGTTTAGATCCGCATTTATCTTTTCCGCCTCCTCGAGCTTTATCTTGATGGCTTCTAGCTCATTCTTCATGGCTGTGTTTTCTTCTTCCATGCGGTTTTGCATAACCACTGAGCCCTCAGCCAACATCAGTCTTTGCCGCTTCTCCAAGGTTAACTCCTTTTGTAGCTCCTTCATTTGCTCTTCATATAAATCCGTCTCAGAAGTAGTGTGAGTTGAGCTAGTAGCTATGACTCTGGCAGGAGATGCCCATAGTCGTTGGATGGTTTGATCTTTGACTTTCATCTGGTATTTAAGCTGTATTACCTCATCCTGGCTCGCCTCATTCTCTAGCTCTGCCTTTTGCTTGGCATTTCTCAGTGTTTCCACTTCCTTGGATTCTTCAGCAAGTTGTAGGGTTAGGTTGTCCCTTTTCGTCTCTGCATCTGTCAATGCCTTGCTGAGTTTTCTATATTCTTCTTTAGCTCCTTGTAATCTTTGAGCTGCTGCCTGATTTTCTCATTCCATCTCCTGGCATCTTTGCAATGCCGTGGCTAGACTGGCTTGCATCTTTGCTTGTTTCTCTATCTGCTCTTGGATCTGTCTTTGTAGTGTGTCTACTTTAGATTTGATCAGAACTTCATTGGCTTTGAGATTGTCAATCTCACTTTCTGTGGCCAATGATTTTTCCCTGAGCTCGGTTAGCTTGTGCATCACCATGTCCCAGTCATTGGTGGGTGGTTTTAGGTCCACTGTATCAGTGGCCATCTCTTTCAACTCCACTAACCGTAGACTCTGCTTTTGTTCCTTGGGCTATGTGCTTGCTAACTCAAAGGCCACTATAGCTACCTCTTCTCGTGGATACCCCGCAACTAGCAGATCAAGGAATGTGCTAAAATTATTTTCTTCTGGATCTATCTTTTCCTCTTTCTGTTCATCTTCTTCTTGCTCTTGGATCTTTTCTTGCTGAAAAACTTCTTGTTCGTCCTCCTTTTGTTGGGTTTGTGGAGGGCTAAGAGGAGGTGGTGATGGCGGTGGGCTGGACTCCCTGCTTGATGGTGGATTTGCTGGCTTCTTCTTAAAGTCCCTGTTTGCCTTTGTCTGCCTCTCTCTCTCTCTCTTGGCCTTCCTAATCTTCTAGCAGTTGCCGTCGCACTTCATCCACTTCTGCTTTTGTGAAAGGAACATTTTTGTTGTAGCATCCAAAATCTCAAAATTCTTAATGTAATCTTCAAATCTATCTCTGTGCACCCTTCGGGATGATCCCGACATTGCTTCTAGTGAGGGCTTCCATAGCTCGCTCAAATCTCCTTTCAGTGCTCTCTCGGCTTTGAAGCTTTCCATTAATCTTTCGAGCCGTGCCTCTTTCTGTGATTTTGTCTCTTTGATCAGCACTTGTACAGTTTCCTTCTTTCCCTTCTTCAACTCTGGTTGCTCCTCTTGCACGGTCTCTAGCCGACATTTCAATCGTGTGGCAACTCTGGGTGCTTTGGGCGGTTCCTCTTATTTATCTTCTTTGAGCCTTAGCCAGTCATTTTGTGATGGAGGGTCAGGACATCTTCCCTTGGCGTGCAATGCCCCATAAACCACTTTTTTTATCAGCTCACCCAGCACAATGTAGGTGGGGTTCTTGTTGCCCATCTTCACCAGATTGTCATGGATATAGGCAGCATACTTGATCACCTTTGGCTTGCTCTTGTGCATTGCCCAGGTGAAGGTGGTGGCAATGGCTCCAGGCGGAATTCTGTACTTCTGTGGCCGCTTTGTACACATATGGAAGTACTGGTTGTAGAGCTGGCTCATGATAGCCACTTTAGGGTTTGCAATATCTTCGAAGGTGTAGTTGTTTTTCTTTTCTGAGTACACCTTGACTTCATCTCTTCTCTTTGTCACACTATCCCCTTTGTTGGAGAGGTCTAGTGCGGCTACCACTACTCTCTCTGTGATTACAATCATAGTGTCCCGCTTGCCCTGCAGATCAGTGACTCTGGCCACTCCATCTTCTTTGATTGTAGCTTCAAAATAGTTATGGAGATGTATCTTCTTCAGGTACTCTGCCATCTTGCTTCTGACAAACTCATTGAGCTCCCGAGGTAGCATGGGTAGCTCTTTGAACACGCCTTGGTAGATCTTCAGATCATTTGAATCTAGCAAATCCTCCTGAATCCACGTTCTGGTTGGCTTCAGAGTTCCTTCTGGGATGACAAATGGGTCTACTTCTTCTAAGTAATCTTTTATCGTCATTCTCTTCTTCCTTGCAGGTGATTTTGGGGCTGCCATGGATCCTGTTGCACTCAGTAGTCCAAAGTTAGCGTTTTTTCCATATCAGCTAAGAAACCGAGTTTTAACTATCCAAATGACTTGAAAATTGAAAATAAAACTTAAAAGGAACTTGAGAAACCCTGCATGTGCTCACAGTGGCTTTCTGGCTAAAATTTATCATTCAGACATCCTACGCGTAGGATGCCTTTTTCATCAATTTTTGGTGAAACTTGGCAGGCTGGTGGCCCTTGGCCTGTGCAACATGGCTATGTGATTGGAATTGGGTTTGGGCATCAAAAAGTGCATTTTTGGGCAGATTCACTCTTTAGGCTCACAAATTGGGTAGGATGTCCACAACAGGTGGCAAATGATATTCAAATGTGTTGAAATTTGATATATGGGCTCCTTGCACCATGCTAATGGCTCCCATGAGGTCATTTCTTGCACAATAAGTCAAAATAATGCTGGAGACATCCTACGCGTAGGATGTCTTTTTCATCAAAATTGTTTGAGATTTGTTATGTGGGTAGCTCTTGGCATGTGGAACATGGTCCTGCTCTTGGATTTTGATTTGGACAAGAATTGGTGTTGGTAAGAGCATGTGTAGTGTTTTTGGGCTCAAAAAGTGTATCTTGGAGGTGTTGGGGGCCAAAAGTGATGGGAATGGCTTGAAACTTGATATATGAGCTCTTGAAGGTGATATGAAGAGATCTGGAATTGAAAAACACCATCTGTGGGCCAAAAATGTCATTTAGACATCCTATGCGTAGGATGTCTATTTCATCATTTTTTACATCTGACCACACAGATAGGTTGGTAATGTGCTCATGAATGTATTGTGCAAGTTTCATGTGATTTGGACAAGTTTTGGTAGGTCTATGGCCCATTATTGCCTCTATGCCCTGACTTTGCGTTTGGTCATCCACAAGTGGCCTCCTATGCTAGGGTAAGCCGCCGATGAAGTTTCATTGCTTTTGGGTTAGCCGTTAGATGGGCACTTCTACCTGCAGGTCTCTACTGCCCTCTTTCTGTGTGAACCCTATGCTAGTTTTCGCGACAAAACGACAAACATGCACGAAAAGCTCAAGGTGGTGAGCCTACCTCTCATGTCTGGAGCGCGTCGGGTGGTCGTGCGCATCGTAGAAGTTGCTGGAAGTTCCATTCGCTCTAGGTGGCAGAAGCTCTCTCAAAAGTCAATAGTAGAAATGAGCTACAAATGAAGTGAAAATTTCTTATAATGGGGTTCCCGAACCACTTTTCATGAAATTTGACATGTGCTCCCAACTTCTTGCGAGATGCAGTTTAGACTCAAAAATTTCTTGATTTGGACTCCATTTGCCCAGTTTCCGAGAAATTTGACATTTCGGTCAAAATCTGGCCAAAACACGCTTTCCATTGCATTCTCATAATTGTACCCCCATTGTACCATAGGTTTTCCTATAGTCACTAAACATCCCATATTTTTTGTTTTTCATTACGACCATTTTTCACCTGCTTTTTGTATTTTGAAGTTTTTCTGTCGAAAATTAGCTTTTTTTAAAAGGAGAATAGCAAATCCAACCCTGAAAATCCCCAAAAATCATAATAAATCAAAAACATCATCGCAAAACACTATATACACTCACATGCAATTTTTATGGCCGGGTTTCTCCGTTTTACCAATATTTTGCCCAAAAAATGACTATTTTTACTTATGTACACACACCTAGGGGCTTGATTTGGCATTTGGCCCCATATACTTGTAGATTCATGATGTATAAGGGCATATGTACTTGGGTTAGTCCATAAAATTTTGCAATCAAATGACAACTCTAAAAAATAGTCGAAAAACATGCCCTTTATTGCTCTTTTTGCCATTGGGTCCGCATTTGAGAATGCCTCCCCCCCTCGTAGCCGGAGTCCTCCCGGATGACAACGTATCGTCTCGGAGTATGCGCCGTGCATGGGTTGAAAAAATTGTGCTAATGCTCAGCTGTGTAATGTGGCCCCATATGATGCATACTCGGTCAATGCATGGAAAAATTAATGCTGTGCAAGAGGAGGTATAAGCAATATGCTTATTAGAATTTGCCGTCGAGGTTTCCTGTTTGTTGTTGATTTGTTCGGTAGATTTTCTTTGCGAGTAAAAGTTGTAACTCTATCGCTCTCTGTTTGATCGTCTTTCTTACAAAACTTGCTTGGTTTGCCGCTATTGTCGATATGGCCGTAGTCGTCTCCTTGGAGTTAATTTTCGTGGCGGAATTGGCCATAGACTTTGTCTCTTTTGATTTCCATTTGTAGCTTTGCTTTGGTGGTTTGTGTAGGTTTATTGATACTTCCACGGTTGTCATTGTTTTGTTGCTGATTGGCACCCACATAGATCGGTTTGCCGGTTTCTTATGTTGTATATGTCTGCCTTCCAATGTGGCTTGTACTGAAGGGAGTTCCTATTGCTTCGGTTTCGGGATCCAAATGCAAGTCGCATTTACTTTATTTTGCTGAGCATTTTCTTTGGGATCCATATCTATTTTATTCCCTTGTTTTTTGGGTGAATTGTCCGCTTCTGTGAATCTTGACTGCATCTGCATTCCAATCTATCTGCACATTGTACTCTTTTTGCCAAGGTTGTCCCAACAACATGGGGTGTTGTGTGCTTTCATCTTCAACCACATAAAACCTGTGTGGGTAAATATATTGATGTACTTGTACATGCAATATAATCCAGCCCAATGTTTTCAGCGAATGTGATGTACTACTTTCCAGCTTTTGTGGAGTAGGATGTAGTTGACCGGTGGGCTTGAGTTGTTTGTATAATCTCTAAGAGATTAGATTTTCTTGAGCTCCAGAATCAAGCAATGTTGTCGATTCAACTTGATTGCTACCCACTTTGACTGCAATGATTGGCTCCATTGTGTCTTCATCAAAATTCATTAGTCGAATGGCATTGATTCACAACGGTGATCCACAATGTTGTTGTCGTCGCAGAAGCCGTCTTTTTGCAATGCGTTCTTTTACTTCTGCTTGGGATTCTTCCCATACCCTTTGTTTCTCCTTCGTTCGTTGTTTTTCTTGATGGATTTGTTGAAGCATATCCTGTGTTAGTGGTAAATGATATTTCTTTAATCGACACCCACTAATCCAATTTGGCATTTCTTCACCTTCTAATGTAGCAAGCTTGACAGCTCCACTTTGTGATAGGTCACTAATCACAAAGGGTCCCATTCTACGCTTTTTAAGTTTCTTGGCATGTTGCTTCAAGGTATAAACAAGTACATAATCACCTGTTTTGAACTCTTTTGTGTGCACATGCTTGTCAAAAAACTCTTTTTGTCTTCTCTTTTTAGCATAGATCGAAGCTACAGCTCGTAAGCGAAGTTCATCTAGCTTTTCAAGATCATCTATTCTTGAAGAGAGCTCATGCCCTGTCCATTCTAAGAGTTTCCCTACTCGTAGAGTTGGAATTAAAAACTCTATGGGTAATATAGCATTTAGGCCAAACATCGTGTTGTACGGTGTCATTCTTATTGATGTTTTGTAAGCTACCTTGTATGCCCATAGTGTTGAGTGTATTTGCTGATCCCAGTCTGTTCTTGACTCTGATACAATTTTAGTAAGAATCGTGCATAGTGTTTTATTTGTGGCCTCAGCTTGTCCATTTTCTTGTGAATGATATGGAGCAGATTTTCTATGTATGATCATGAATTCCTCTAGCAGATATTCAATGACTTTATTAAGAAAATGTGTTCCTCGATCACTGACACTTTCTATTGGTAAACCGTGTTGTACAAAGACATTCTCATATAGAAATTGTGCAGTGGTTCGTGCATCTGCTTCTTGTGTTGCCTTGGCTTCGCCCATTTTGTGAGATAGTCCATAGCCAAAATGATATATTGGGTAATAGGCTCCACAAAATCAATGACCCATTTTGCAAATTCCCTTGCTCCCATCATTGGCCGTAGTGGCATCTCATCTCTCTTTATCGGCACCTTGGTGTGCTGACATGTGCCACAACTCTTTACAAACTCTTCAGCATCCATATGTAATGTAGGCCACCATATTCCTGTGGTCAAGACAATTTTTGCCATCGTGTCCCCCAAAAAATGGCCTCCACTTATTCCGCCATGTGCGTATTCTAGAATCAGCAGGTATTCACTTTCACTTGCACAGAATCTAAGTTGATTGTCCTTTCCTCGCTTATAGAGTTGGTTCTCAATTAACTGAAAGTCACGAGCCTCCAGCTCTATAGCCCTTTTCCGGGCTTTTTTTATGTTTTCAGGAAACGTCCTTGTGGTTAAGAAGTCAATGATATATTGACTCCATGTAGGTGGAATGTTTACCTGCAACAATGTCGCGTGATCCACTGGTCGTTTGGCACTGCATATAGTACAATTGTTAACATAAGCATGCGTGTCAGCATACATAGTTGGCCAATAAAGCCCTAATTGTTTCAGTCTTTGGTGTGTTTTCATTGTCGAACAATGAAATGCACAATCCTGAACATGTGCTTCTTCAAGATAACACTCGAACTCCTCCAGATTTATACACAATCGCAGAATCTGGTCCGCTCCCGGATGATACAGCCGTCCTGCAATCAACTGGAAGTTTTTTTTTTGTCAAATTGTTTGCTGTTTGGATTTGTCTTCCTTGTTATCAAATCTACCTCCAAAGGAAAGAATGCTAACAATTTCCTGAGACCATTTGGGTATCATTTCAATATTGAAAAGATACGCATCAGGTATGTCATCATCTACTCCTTCAAGAGCTTCCCCGTTTTGTAGCCTTGAAAGATGATCCACCCGTAGATGTGTTTTACCCTTTTTGACCACCACTGTGAAATCAAAGTCTAGTAATATAATAAACCAACTTGATGATTTGTGAAGAACACAAATTTGTTTGCGAGCAAATAATGTCAAAATTTCTTTATAGCATAAATCATTCCTAACCCCTCTCTTTCGGTGGTTGTGTAGTTCTTTTCTGCACTGTTTAACTGTCGGCTTGCATAACAAACTAGAAAATCCATTGTTCCGTCTCCAGGTTGAGCCAGAATACTCCCAATTGCATATGCAGAAGCATCAATGTGAACATGAAATATCTTTATCCAATCTGGTGCTTTAAGTACAGGTGCTGATACAAGGTTTTCCTTCAGCTTTTGGAATAAACTTTCACACTCCTCAGTCCAGTCGAAACTGACTAACAAACGATACAGAGGTTGTGCAATAACTGCATACATTTATATGAATCTTCGATAATATCCGCAGTGTCCCATGAAGGATTGCACTTGTTTCGCATTAGTAGGCCTGGGTAGGTCTACTATGACATTGATTTTATCTAGGTCAGTGGTTATGCCATTTCTTGAGACAATGTGTCCTAAGATGCGGCTTTGCCTAATGATAAAAATGTAATTTTCCGGGTTAAGACAGATTTGATATGTTTTGCACTTCTCAAATACCTTTTGTAAATGGTCAATATGTTCATCTCGTAGAAGAGAGTGCACACAAAGATCATCCATATATATTTCTAAGAATATTCTCAGATATTCTTTGAATGCATACGTCATTAACCTTTGAAAGGTAGCTGGGGCATTAGTTAAGCCGAAAGGCATAACTCGATAAGCATAAATTCCCCATTCTGTGGCAAACGCTGTTTTGTGTTGATTCTCTATTGCAATTGCCAGTTGGTTATACCCGAAAAACCCTTCTAGAAAGGAATAAGCCCGTTTCCCGGCCACCTTCTCAAGTACATGTTCTATGATCGGCAAGGGATAATTATCCCTTATGGTGGATGCATTTACCTTTTTGAGGTTCACACACACTCGCAGCTTTCCATTTTTTTTGGGGACTACCACAATGGGTGATACCCAATCTGTATGTTCTATTTCATAGATGAATTCAGCATCCCCATCAGCTTATCAATCTCCTCTTTGATTTGTTTAGCAAATGTGTCATTATATGTATAAGGACGTTGTTTGCTAGGTTTGGCATCTGATTTCAAAGGAATTGTATGTTGGCATATCGATGGATCAACTCCTTTGAGGTCTTTGTAGGACCATGCAAACACATCTTTATACTTCTTGAAAAGTTGTGTTAACCGTTCTTCTTCTTCAGGCTCTAAATCAGTTGCTATATAGACCGGCTGAGGCTTCTCACCTGGTTCAACGAGGTCTATCCGTTTTGCATTTTTCGGTCCATCGTAAGATTCCTGGTTTATTCTTTCCCTGATTGGTGGTGTCATTATGATTTTTCTGTCCTGGATGGTGAATTTTCGATAGTGTGATGGTACATTCATGTTTCCTTTTCTTAACTCCTCCTTACCATCACTTTCTTCCTCAGTCGTCCATACCACTCGTAAAGACTGTTTCAGTTCTTCGTATTTCTTTTTACGCTCCGATTTGGTCCACTCTGGGTCTTTTGTTGTTTCTTGTTTTGATTTTTGAGATTTTGTTTCTGTTTTAGCTTTCCGTACTTGTTTTATTTCCTCTTGCGTTCTTTCCCTTCGAACTTTTGAGAATCTTCATGATATTTGGTTTTTTACACAATCCTCTGCTTTGACAAGCATTAGATAGTGAGTTTTATCTTTTATCTTGGGCATCAGGTTCTCTCTCCTTTTGTTTTTTGCTCGTTTTCTCCTATAGCGTTCGTGGCGTCTAGGGTGCTGATTGGCAAAATCATAAAACTTGATATTCTCTGTTTTCTTCCCACGCTCGCTTGAGCTGTCAGAACACTCATTATCTGCATCGTTATTCATTTCCAGATGCTCAGAGGAGTTATAAAACTCTTCTTGTTCTGGTGGTTCTACAATCTCATCTCCTCCTAGTATAAGGTTTACCATGTAATAGGGTAGCACATCATAGCCATCCTTATCGCAAAATTTTGTCGTTGGGCTATCTGTAATGGTACAGGCATCCAATGTTGCTAGTATGTGTTTCCATTCCAGAGATTCCAAGGCATCTTCAGGAAAAGGTTCCGAAATATAATCCTTGTCCTCAATCGCTATTTCTAAGGCGCATTCCTCTCTTTTTCAGCTCCCACAATGTGAAGCTCCACACATCCATAGCTCTTTTTGTTGCCCTAACTATATTGGGAGTTCTGACCTTGCCAATATAGCTGAATCAAACTCTTCTACTAGTGTTTGGTTCACATCCTTGTAACTATGGTCTTTCAAGTGAATTTTGGTTGTAGTCTCGCCATGTTTGAGGTGTATGTGGTCGTACCCCCAATCGTGGACCATCTTTAATTGCCGCATGAATGATCTTCACAAGATGATCTCGTAATTGTTCTTTTTGTCGAAATCGACTATTGCAAACGTATGCTCACACTCAATTCCGCACGAAGTGACAATTACTTTTTCTAAGAGTCCTAGAGGCTTTTCCATGAACCCGTCTGCCAATTGCAATTTCATTCTGGTAGCTCTCAAAGCCGGTTTTCCCCATTTTTTCCAGATTTCCTTGGTGGCAATAGCAACTCCTGCTCCACTATTGAGAATAGCTTTGGAAACTACTCCTTGGAATTCTACTGATAGCGTGGTGTTTCTATCTTCTCCCTCACAATACTCTCCAACCTTGTTTAAAGGTATTGGCCTAGTGTTTAGTTGAGGCATGTCCAATTCTTTGATCCCTTCTTGAAGCTTCGAGGTGGGGTCTTTCACTCCAAATTTTTCTAAGCATTTGCCTACTGTGGTCCACATGTTTGGTCGTAGCCTTAGGAGTTCCGATAATGTGATTTTACATGCCACCGGGGTGGATAGCAACTCAATCAATCCTTGTGAATCCATCACTCTGTTATAAGAAAGTCTTTGAGATGGGATTGCTCTCACCTCAGACTTGGCTTCATACTCTCCTAGGTAAGAGGGTAGAGTTTTTAGTGAGTCTGGTTGGCTGTGCCCCGAACTAATTGATCCCTAGTCTCCCCCTTGTGAATGCATATCAAAGTTCATTTGCGATCTTGCCTCAAATTCTTCAATAGGAGGTAAGATCTCATTTTCTCTTTTCTCGTGCTATTCTTGTGGTAACTCACCCGGTTAGCTTCGTTGGCCTCACGGATTTGCTTCCACAAGTCATCTAGACCGTTACAATCCTTACCCATTTCTACGAATGTTTTAGGCTGGAATCCCTCACTTGTCTCATCTGTTGTGTTTGGCCTTATGATAGGTTCTCCCCTAGACTCAGAGGCATTCGTGAGTCTTTCCTTTATTTCTACTTGTTTCTCTAACGTTGGTTTGATAGGGGTTGGAGCTGGTACTTCATGCCAACTTGCAGGTTTACCAAGCGGGTTTTCTACCAAGGATTGAGTTGTTTCAATCATCTTTTTACACATTTTCAACCTCTGTTTTTCTATTTCACCATATGAATAAGTTATCCATCTTTGCTCTTCGGTTTGGTTCTTTTTGAGTCTCGCTTCGTAAGCTTTTAGAAGTACATCTAACTACTCATTCACCTTTTCTTCCAATACTGATCCTGATCCTACACTTTTGGGTTTTGCTATTTCCTTGGTTGCTATGGTTGCCGAAGTGTGTGAGCTTAGGCTAGCTAGATCCTCTAACCGCTCTAATCTATCCTTTGTGTGTTTTAACTCCTCGGATAGAGCCGTTTGCTCTTGTTGTCTTCTGGCTTTCATACGTGCCTTTCTAGCTTTCCAAGTGCTTCTATGACTCTTCACTTCTGAACTTGGGGCATCGGTTTTTGGCTCTTCAATTATGGGTTCGTTCGTCAGTCTTTGAGCTTGGGCTCGTGTCACTGCGTGAATAGGTATTATTGTCTCGTTTTTTGACCCTCCACTGGAAGGCACTGCTTCCAGCATGTTCAAGGTAGTTTTTGCTCCTTTGCTTGGGTTCTTAGGGCAATCTGGAATTAAATGAGTAACTCCACACTCGGTGCAATATGCGTTGACTCTAATGATTTCATCATGAGGACAGTCTTGTAGCCAATGGTCACCACCACACTTATAGCAGGGTCCCTTAGGCTGTTGAGGTGTTCCTTGAGCTCCTCTTTGTTGGTATGCATGTCTCTGCCCTCCCATGCCTCCGTTGGCTATGAACAACGATGTTCGTTCATCCAAGCTATATCTTCCTTCTCGTGCTGCCTGTGTAGCTGTTGGTGATCCTGCACTTTCCATCATGCTCCATGGTTTTGGCGTTGAGGGTTCTTCCGGTGGATAATAGGCAGGATTTGCAGCATATCCATTGGGATCTTTATAATATGCATGCATAGGCACCAAGGCCTTCTCTTCTGGTTCAGTTATTGTTGGTGTGTATCTTATGACAACTGGTCGTAATCCTGGTAGGGGTGGTTGTTGCCCCAACACTGGTTGTGGTCTTTCTACACCTACAGGTCCTGGTAGGTTACCTTCTTGATACCTAGGCATTGGTGGAGGTTGAGGAGATGCTACCTGAGCCTGGGGAGCATAAGGTCTTTCTCTCACATACCCCTTGTTATAATAACATTCCTCCGTCCCATGGTTTGTCCATTTTTGTTCAATAGCACACCATTTTGGCTGTTTAGTCGGTGATTTGGCGTACAGGTTAATTTTTTTTAGCACTTCCTCTACAAACTGCTTCTGGCTTACAGCAGCTACTTCTCCTTTTGGTGCTGTCTTAGAAGACTTGCTTCCACTTTGTTGTGAGGATGAATCATCGTTGAGATCCTTGAATTCACCCTCTTTGTAGACCGCACAATTGTCCACAAGGTAAAGATCCTCCTTAGCTAACTCATTTAACGTCGTTCTCCTCTTCATATGGGTGAAAGCATGTTAACTTGTCATGATTTTTCATGTCCCGGACAAGGCTAACTAGCACAATTTTGACATATGCTAAATAGTACAATAACTTGAGCTACATCTCCAAGATCTATGACATATGATATATCAATAGAAAGCACTTGAAACAAGGAATCCAAATGTACAACCTCCGACAAATTTTGATATTATTTGTAAAAAATTTACTAGACGCCCAACTTCTCGAAGATGTGCTAACTTGAAACTGCTAACTAGCACAAAAAGCGCGACAGGTTAACATGCTTTCATCCATATGTAAATCCTTTTGGAGATCTGTATTCCTTAGTCCTTGGATAAATATAAGCATAAGTCTGGATTGAGTTGGCAATTCTTCCACAGGGCATAACTTAACATATCTTTTAGTCATAGGGCTGTATTTCGCACAGATTCCCCGTCTTTCTGTTTGAATTTATGGATTTGTGAGACTGTATTATGAGCTATCCCCCTTTGTGAGAATTCCTCGATAAACTCGTCAAACACCTCCTCCATAGACTCAAAGTCTCTACGCTCCACAAAGTCAAACCAAGTAGCAGGGTCATCCTCTAGGGTTAGTCCAAACCCTGCAAATTGGGTAGGGAATTCTAACACCTCTTCGACTCTAATTACACGCACAAAGGCTGCTACATGATCTCTAGGATCTCTGTTTCCCGTGTATTTCTTCTTTACCCATTTTTGCACGTGAGAAGGTCTAATTCTACGATGGTCTACAAATCTCATCATTGGATCTCCTCTTCCCAATCTATATACCTCTTTTGGCCTTCTGTAGTAGGCGGATTCCTCTCCTAGTGGTACTCCTAAGCCATAATTTCTAACAGTTCTTGCAAGAGATGGTTCATCCCTTCGAACTCGTTCTATGGATGGTCTTCCAGGCTCTGTTGACCCTTGAGTTTTTGGCTTACTCTTGCCTTGATACCTTGAATAGAGTGGTGGTTCTTGTAAATCCCTTAGCCCTCGTGCGGCTTGATAACCATCTCGGTTCCGGTCTTGTTCTAATGTTGCACTGTGTCGAAGCCATGCCTGCAATGATGGCTGAGTTGTTGGTTGGTTTTGGTTGTTGAATGTCTGCGGTCGGGTAGAATGTGAGGTCGCGTCATACTCTTCTGAAAAGGGATTTGTCAACTTGCTAGGGGTGTAGATGGCTCTTGGCACTTCTTTGGGGGAATATGTTGATGCTCCTAGAACTGTTGCCTTTTCTACCTCCTCTGGGAGAATACGTTTGTATTCTCGCCCGTACCTATCAACAAAAATGATATCCTTCCCCATAGCAATTTCAAAAGAGAATAAGTAAATAACCTTGTCTTTGCTTAATTCTTTTGGATAGGGTTCTTTGCAACAAAGGTAGAGACTATTCCCTCGCTCTCATGCTTGTAAATTCCCACGTTCTCATTATAGGTTGAGACCCTGGTTGTTTTCTTATCATACATATAAAGCGCTCTAGGTCGATCAATGTTTGGAGGCAGTTCTTGAGTTTCTAAAACCATTTTCCTTTTTGCTACGTTATCTCCATATCGATTGTAATCCTCAGGGTTACTAACTATCAGATAGTGGTTTCCCTTTTTGTCTCGGAATCTATCTCCATCATCATAGACTCGAATTATTTTTAGTCTCTGAGCAGATCTTTCTTCAATGCAAATACACTTGCATCCTCGATAGTCAGAATAAACTAGGGCTCCCCTTGAGTTTGTTCCTTCTAAAAATATTACAGTGAACTTGGAATCGTTCAAATGATTTAGGGAGGTGCTTCCTCCTTGCATTGGTCCATCATAGGTGAAACCTCCTGGCTGTTGACTACCCATCATGAAGGAGGATTTATCGGATGAAGTGTCAGTATCACTACCCTCCTCAATAATTGGTGCTAGTGGATCTAGCCTTGCCTGAGTTACACTCTCCTTGGTGGACACTAAACTACCTTGGTCACCTGCCACCTTTTGGTCTCTAAAAATGTATCTTCCCGATCTTAAATTCATCAAACTTAGCAATGCGAATTATCACAAATCCAACCACTCACCTAGCAAAGGATCAGTCTCCGCACAACTTGTTGCTTTGCTGCTGAATATACTTGTACACAAGCGTTTAATTTCGGCAATCGAATCAAAGCATCTAACCGCTAAGAGGTGATTTTAGTAATGATTGGTATAACTGGAGAGTTAACCTCAACCACTACTATATTTATACACTTACGATGTCTTTATTAGGTGTGCTAATCTGGAACTATAGTTTCCCTCGGATGTTGGTCAATTTACCTGAAAAGTCTTCATTCCGTCTTTGCTTCGTCAAAAGGTCAAACAAGGTCCAAATTCACTTCTAAAAGAAGTTCTGGAACTCTTAAATCAAATGGAACATCACTGTATAACCTCAATCAAATTTTCTCTTCACTAAGCTCTAGTAGACATCCTATGCGTAGGATGTCTATTGCTCTGTTTTGCCTGGATTTTTGCAGTATAGACTCCCCTTGATGTGTTGAGTCCACATCTATTTTTACTTTTTGATTTGGACACCTATAAGCTGGTCAATGGATCAGAAATCTGTTCCGACAGTGTGATGTTGGTCTGACTAGTCAAATCAACTCCAATTTGGACCAAAATTTAATAGGAGGCTTGCCTAAGGCTATACAACACCTTGCTATGCCTACAGACAATTTTTGGCTTCAAATTTATGCATTAGACATTCTACACATAGCATGTCTAACTGCTCAAAATGGATTCAAATGAAAAGCACAGACTCCTCTTGAGGTGATGATCACTTTGGTATGCTCAAAGCTGGATTTGAAGTGCCAGATCACCCAAAACACATCCTACGCGTAGGATGTCTTTTTGTCCTGTTTGACCCCAGACTTGTGCCACACCTTTACCTTGATGTCAACAACCTAGTGGTATGCTTAGATTTTGGTTTGGATTTCAAAAGACCCCAATTTTAGTTGTTCTAGCCTTTTTCAGTCAAAAGTGCTAAAGTCTGCTTAGAACCCAATTTTCTCACCCAATTGAGATGAAACCTCTCTCAGTCACTCAATATATGATCCAGATCATGCTCATGCAGGCATCCTATGCTTTTGGTCTTAAAATAATGCCTTGGCACAATTTGGGTAGGATGTCTAGCAATTTCTATCTATCTGGCCTTATCCTATCAAGATATGGTGAAATTTCCACTTTCTAGGTGAAAATAGGGTAAAACCAACCTTCTGAACACACTGGTTAACTCAAAATTTCAAAATTTCCACCAGATTAGCCTGTAGACATCCTACGCGTAGGACGTCTCCTGGCTTAAAATTTATTTTTCTCTTGACAGAAATGTTCCTGATGCTCTGCATCTCTATCAGAAACACTCACAGTAACTTTTGAACTTAACTTCAGCTTTCAAACACTCTTTTGCGTCTTTTACAACCTTGTGATGAACCTAACAAACAAGTATACATGCATGAAGTGCTCTAGATCATAAATCATGATATCCTACTTACCCTACTCCTACTCATCATGTGAAATGGTGATAATGGTGTTTCGGTTGCTTCCTGGCCTCTCCAGACTCTCAAGAGCTCCTTTCACCGCTTCTACCACTCAAAATCCTACTCTCTTCACCACAACTAAACTAAAAACTAAAAACTATCTAAGTCTACCTAAGTCTACCTAAGTCGAAGGATCTAGGGCAGACACATGCTCCCTAGACTCCCTCTAAGACCTAGAGAGTCCTCCACCCTCTGATCCTATCTAAATGTAAAACGAAACTCTTGGCAAGCCAAAGAATCCCTTTCCTCAAGGACTAGTCTCGGTCACCTACCTAGGGTTTTTGTCCCCGGCAGCGGCGCCAATGTTGGATGGATATGTCGCGACGAACGTCAGCACAGCGAGAACTCACTTAATAAGATTTGTCAGCTAAGGACGAAGCTTGACCCGTAGGTGCATGGAAGCAAGCATAGAATGTCAATCTACACTCGACCCCGATAATTCTTACAGAGGTCTCTACCCAATGTCTCAGCTACAGCCTTCAAGAGTGCTTAAGAGGAGGTTTCCTACAACGCTTCCAAGAGTCAAATACCCATCCAACGGTCTTGAAATGCCAGAGAACTTGAAGGAGACCCTACTAACACCAATAGGTCGCTCTCTCTAAGGTCCATGAACCAAAATCCCAACCCTAAACACCCGGTGCAAAATCACATAGGATGTCTGGACGAAATTTGCAGGTCGTCGTTTCCAAAAACTGAAGTGCCTAATGTGTAGCTCTACTCAATGAGAATGCGTGGATATGCTGAAATGCGAAAACAGATAACATATGCTCACCGAATCACCAGATGAAGCTCGTAGGTCGAGCTCGCAAAACCGGACTGTACGCGCACAATGTAGGTATTGGCGCGTAGCTCTCGTTGGGGCAACACGTTGCACTTCTTCGCACTCAATTCTGACCACCGGTGCGTGCGTAGCGTCAAGATGAAGCTCTCACTCTCTCTCGTACACAATATGCTCACTCACAGACTTCACTGTTTTTAAAAATGACAAAGGTTTTCCATTAAGGTCAAAAAGTGGTATAAATACCTTACAATCTCAAACCCTAATGTTCCAATTTAACCATCTACTCAATCTAAATGTCAAAACTGGGATACAAGCTGGAAACTTCTGTAAGCCCCAATTTTTACAAAAGTGAAATGTCAGGTTTTCTCAATAAATGAATAATTACAAAAAATAATAATCCGCCGAGCAGTCATTTTCCGTAGGGTGTGTCCAGCTTCTAACAAAGGGGTAAGGAGGACACTTGTCAAAAGACTATCCATGTACTTGAATGCATGCTGCATGTGATCGGCTAGGAGTAGAGGGGTCCAATGAGCTTGAAGCATGTAGAAAAGCTACAACTCACCCCAAGCAAGCAAGGGGGCTACTGGGGGGGATATACACCACACACACACACACACACACACACACTCATTTTGTGGATCGATTCTCACTTGGTGAAAATTGAGGAACTCCATCTCCTTCTCCAAGCTTGTGAGAAGTGAGAGCCTACACCAGCACTCTTGGCTATGGAATGCAAATCCAACCAAGGGCCATGCTTCAATGCTTAAGCTTGCCATCTTCTCCATCTTCATTACTATGCTATTATGTATGCTAGCAAGAAGAGTGATGATAAGCGAGAAATTATTTCTTTCTCCTATGGAACGTTTCTTCTTCATCTTCCCTATCCTCATTCCCCGCTAGCTCTCTCCACCTTCGAAGGTGTTTGAGGCCTTGGGACTGAGGCTTGGGATAGTTAATGCTTTCTACAAAGTTTATGTTATGCTTGTGATGCATGAAGCTTTTCATCTTCATTGCACCACCTAGGTCACAAGGAGCACAAAGACTATATTGTACCAAGTCTCTCTTGATGGGAGAAATTATAATACAAATGCCTATTGGAGGGGGGACCGGCTCCATATGAATCCGGTCCTCAACTATTGCCATGTTCTCTAAACTCTCTCTCTTGTAAAAGTATTGTTCACGCCAAGTTAACTAAGTACCATGTTTATGTTGCTACCATCAATTAAGTTCACCTGCTATGCTTACAAAGTAATCTCACAAAAGTGCTTCACCTAATTTCCTAATTCCGCTACTCTCAAAGTTCATAGACCATTTTCATTACATTGGTATTAGACATTTGGTTTCTCTTTTCTTGCTTAAGAAGATAGGTCCTTAAGTAGCCTATTAATGGTTGTTTTTGTTAACTATATTAGGGTAAGTGGGACTGAGATCTATCATCGATTTTGTTGAGCCCACTATGTGGGATATGGTGCACACCTAGAGAGCTTTGGTCTTAATAATGGAGTCTTTTTAGACTTGCCTACGGCTTTACTATTATTGAGCCATAAGAAGTCCGAAAGGAGCTATCTCTTGGCAACTTCACTATGTTAGACTCACTTCACTACTCTCTATAATTAACCAATTCAAGCCGTGGGTGTAGATACTTAAGTGCCTATTTTCAAAGGCTAAGAGGAGTAGCAACTAAGGTTTTGAATGTCCAAAGCATACACTAAGTAAACACATAAGTTTAATTAACATGGCTGACAATAACCAAGAGAGTAGAATGAACATTGATAACTTTGATTTTGCACATGAAGGTGCTAATGATGATGCCCCCATGTTTTTTAATTATCTTGTCACTAGGTTGCAACAAGCTATGGGCAACCCCGCTTTGCAAGACGAAGTTACTCAACAACTTTGTGCTTATGGGATTTCCTTTCCTCTCCAAGAGGAGAGAGAGCTTATGAGGCCTCTTGATGAGACTCCCAAAAGAAGACTCTCTCCCATACAAGAGGAGGAATACAAAGATCAAGAAAGTAATGAATCCCTAAATTCCTCCACAGATGTGGCTCCACGAAGAAGGCAAACTAAAGGATTGCCAACTCCTCCCAAGAGGAAATGGTTAACCCATAGTCCTTCTCCTCGTCACTCCGAAAGGAAGAGAGGAAACCAAGGAAGAAAAGGGTAGGAAAGAGGTCACCCTCTTCTCCTTCTTCTTCACCTTTCTCCTCTATTGATGAAAGCTATGGCTATTCTCCTGGAGTTTATAAGAGGGGAGGACATCACAAATCTTACCCTGCATGGAGAAGGTCACAAAAGCTCAAGAAGTTCAAAGACAGAGGAAAGAGTATCTCTTTTCGCACCTATGATGGCACCTTTGGTGCTACTGACAAAGTATTGTCCTTCATCCAACAATTTGATGCGGTCTTTGGAGACGAGGTCTTACGGACTCCTCCAAGCTATGCCATGTAGCTATGCACTTCCAAAAATCGGCTCATCAATGGTGGACTAACCTTCGTGGCAATGGTGAAGCCCTAAAGACATGGAAAACTCTACGAGTTTCCATCATGAAGCAATTCCTTGCAAGTGATGTAAAGGACAAAGTACTCACCAAATGGCAAATTTTGAGGTTTCTCTCTCATGAGTCTACCCACAAATATGTGGACAAGTTTTGGGATTTACATCTCAAGGCTACTATCTTTCAAAAGATAGACTTTACTGAGAAACTGAGCAAAAGCAAAAAATTTGTGCGGGATTACCTGAAGAGATGGTAAAGTATGTCGACTCTCAATGGCCCTTCTAGCCCCTTGTTGAAAATTGATGCGTGAATCAACCATGGTATGGTGGATTAGTTTGCTGATAGAAGGAATGTCAAGCCCATGGAAAATAAAGACAAAAGTGATGCAAAGGGAAAATTAATGCCCAAAATTCATCCCAAGGCCATTCCAACAACAACAACAACAATCGTTCCAAGGAGAAAGGAGTTTACAAAGGTAAAAATAAACTCTCTCTTGAAGAACTTGAAACTTTTCGCAAGGATCACAAATGTTTTAAGTGTGGGGAGCAAGGACATGGTTATCGTTCTTGCGCCAAAAGAAATTCTCACAATGAGACTCCTAGAGCTTCCACTATTGAAGCTCCAAAAGAGAACGCTCATTGCAAAGGATCACCTCTCTCATATGCTTGGGGAAAGGTAAGGGAGCATGATGCCTTCATCTTGTTTGACCCTTGTTCTACTCACAAGTTCACGTCAATGGAGTTGGCCACCAAGTTGGGCATTCAAGGTTTTGAAATGGGAGATGTTGTAACTGCCAATGCCGCTTTCAAGGGACAGCAAACCTCCGTTACTCCCTTGATTGGGAAGTTGAGGGTTCATGTCCAAGCTATGTCGACAAAGAAGACTTATTTATCTCTCCTCTCCAACATGAGGATGCTATCCTAGGGGTACCATGGTTCAACTGCATGGCTGTCAACATGAAGTTCCCTGAAAGGAGAATCTACTTCACCTAAGGGGGAAAGAATATGTATATAGATGCTAATGAGTCTGGTCATACTATACCACTTGTAAATCCTCTTGCTCTTGATAAATCAATGAAGAGCTCAGTTTCTGCATACATTATTTTTGTCAAAGAGTCCCTAAAAGGCCCTAATGTTTCATCAAAGGTAAATGAAAGGAATCAAGAAGAGTTAGAATTGTCCAACTTTCTAAAAGGATTTCAAGATGTGTTCATCGATGATATCCCTATGGACTTACCTCCAAAAAGAGGGGATGATGACCATCGAATTGAGCTCCTATCAAGAATCTCACCGCCTAACAAAACTCCTTATCGAGTTTCACAAGCTCAGCAAGAGGAGATCATGAAGCAAGTACAAGAATTGGTAGACAAAGGGATGGTGAGGCCTAGCTCCTCTCCCTTTTGTTCTCCAGTCCTTTGAGTGTAAAAGAAAGATGGTACATACCGCATGTGTGTGGACTATCGTGCACAAAACCATATCACTATCAAGAAAATATTTCCCGTACCTTGGGTAGAAGATCAATTTGATAAGCTACAAGGCTCTACCTAATTTAGTAGGATTGACCTTAAAAGTGGCTAGCATCAAATAAGGATAGTGAATGAAGATATCCTAAAGACCACGTTTCGTACAATGTTTGGCCTTTATGAATATCTAGTCATGCCTTTTGGATTGACTAATGCACCAACTACATTCAATCAATTAATGGAGAAAATTTTTAGACCCTACTGCAAATTCACTGGAGTGTTCTTTGATGATATCATCATCTACTCCAATTTCTTGGAGGAACACAAGCAACATATCCAAGTGATTTTTCAAGCATTAAGGGAGAATAAGCTTTTTCTCAATCAAAAGAAAATAGAATTTTTCCTTCAAGAGATTCAATACTTAGGTCATATTATCTCTCGAGATGGTATCCGTATGGATCCATCAAAGTTGGAGATAATAGAAGCATGGCCTAATCCAAGGAATCTACATGAGCTAAGAAGCTTTATTGGTATGTGTGTATATTATAGACGCTTCATAGCAAAATTCTCTCAAATAGCAGGGATATTACATGACTTAACAAAGAAAAACGTTAATATTCATGGATTGCTAAGGAGAAAAGTGCTTCTGACAAGCTCAAAGAGAAGCTTACCTCCCAACCAGTCCTTATGCTTCCGGATCTCTTAAAGCCATTTGAGGTTCAATGTGATGCTTGTGGTGATTGCCTTGGAGCAGTCTTGCTTCAAGAAGGGCATGCCATAGAATATGAGAGCTGAAGGCTCAACACGGATAAATGGGTCTTAGGCATTTATGATAAAGAGCTTTTATCTATTCTACATGCCCTAGACACATGGAAGCACTATCTATTGGGGACTCCATTCATTTTACGAAGAGACCATCAAAGTCTCAAGTACTTTATGATGCAAACAAAGCTTTTCAACAAACAAATGAGGTGGGAAAATTTTCTTTCGAAATTTAATTTCCACATTGCTCACATTGCTGGTAAGCACAATCAAGTGGCTGATGCACTTTCACGACGACCAAAAGTTAATGCTCTGTCAATAGCAACCCACAATGATCTATCTTCTATGATATATGAGTATACTACTGACCCTGACTTTAAAGACATAATGTCAGCCCTTGCTTTGGGGAAGAAAGAGGAACCATTCACCTTGTAGGATGGTTATCTTCTCCATGGCAATAGGCTATGTGTTACCCACTCCCTTCATGAGAAATTCATGTATGAATCCCATGCTCCTCCCTTTGCTGTGGGGCATAGAGGCATTCAACCTACTCTTTGAGGAGTAGAGACGTACTTTTATTGGCCTACCAGGAAAGTGGACATTCAAGAGTATGTTTCAAAATGTGTGGTATGCCAAAAGACCAAGTATGATAGAGGGAAACAACCTGGATTACTCTAGCCATTGCCAATCACTAATTCACCATGGGAGAGCATATCCATGGATTTTATCTTTGGATTACCCAAGTCTATCCATGAGAATACTGGAATATGGACAATAGTCAACAGGTTTAGCAAGCAAGCACACTTGATTCCTATCAAGAAGACTATTAAGGCATGCCAAATGGCAACTCTCTTCATATCCCAGATTTTCAAACACCATGGATTGCCAACATCCATCGTGTCAGATAGAGATCCTAGAATGACCAGTAATTTTTGAAAAGGTCTCTTCAAAAATCTAGGTACAAGATTGAATTTCTCTTCGGCCTATCACCCACAAACGGACAGCCAAAGTGAGATAGCCAATCTTACGATTCTTGATCTACTAAAGACCTATGTTACAGAAGTAGATCAACGCTCACAATGGGAAAAGTACTTACCTCTTGTAGAGTATGTGTATAATAATACTATCCATACTTCTATAGGAAAAGAACCTTTTGAAATCATAGAGGGAAGACCTAAAAGTCCCTTGCTACTTAAAGTACATGGGAAGATCTTTGCTGCCGATGAGTATAGCCGTGACTTGCAAGCATCTTTTCAAAAGATTAAGGAGGCTATATCCATCTCCCAACTAAGGCAAAAAAGCTACTGCTGACAAGAACAAAAGGGCCTTAACATTCAAAGAAAATGATTGGGTCTTACTTAAGTTTCCTAAGGCTCGATTGAGGCAAACGACGGGCAAAAATCCTACGGGCCATCAAAAGTATTATGCTAAACTAGCAAAAAGATACTATGGTCCTTTTCAAATTTTGAAGCCAATCAATGAGGTGGCTTATCAACTCAAGTTGCCTAACCATTGGCTCATACACAATGCTTTTCATGTGAGCCTACTCAAGCCCTACAAAAAAGAGCCTCCAAATGAATACATTATTGAAGACCCTCCCAAAATCGAAGACCAAGAAGAGGTACTATAACCCAAAGCTATCCTTTGGCGTGAAGACAAGGTACTACAACATGGTAAGATTATCCGACGGTACCTTATTAAGTTCAAAAATTATCCTTTTGAAGATGCTAGATGGATGCAAAGAATTGAGCTTAAGGATAGTATGAACCTTGTCAACGCTTACATTGCTACATTAGAGTAAGAAAATGTACATGTTTCTTTTAAATGATCAACGTTTTTGTCTTATAAGACTAATTCTCTCTTTATTGCGCACAAATTTAAGTAGTATGCATACTAAGAATCATGTTTGTGATGACGACGTCTCTCAAACACCGTGTAGAATTGTCACTCTACTTGGGAGAATGAAATGGACTAAAGAGCAGACATGCTTGCGGCAGCTATGTCTCTCAAGTACCAAATGGATTAGTCATCCATCTTGGAATGATGTCGTAGGGTAAAAAGGGATCCTCTACCCACTAAGACAAATTGACTAATGATTATGGATTTATGTATTTTACCTCATAGTCGAGGACGACTATGATTTCAAGAGAGAGATAATGTTATTAAATATAATATCTAACCAACCCAAATGATTTTCTCATATTAAATTGATCATTTAATGTGGGATAATAAACGGGAACAAGGGTTAGAATATAGACATGTGCTTACGGATCTATCTCAACACGGGGATGATGGTAAAGGGATCCAAATGAGAGATGGTCTGTCAAAGAGCAAGGTTAACTAATGGAGCTTAAAAGACCTTAGGATTAGCTTCATTAAAGACCTCCAATGGCTAGTGTTAAAATTCCTTTGACCTTAGGCAAAGCTAGGGCTGAGCTTGAGGTGGAAACCCGACCTAAGCTTTAGGTGCTTGTCGTGCTTGATGACTAAGGTGCTTGTCATGCAACGTTCTAGTTCTTTTTGGAGCTGTACCCTCATCATCAGATGTAGGATTGGCTCGGGTCCTTTTAGATGCCATAACTTTTTATCCTTATAAAAAGGGCGTCTAATCATTGGGTAAATTATCCAAAAGCTAGACTTAACCCTTGTATTCAACATCTAGGTTAAATTTGTAGTTTTAATTGATAAATTCTTGACCTAGTAATTTTTTATTTGCCTATATAGGTATAACTTTTTCCACATCTTTCCTATGAGTTTTCTAAGCTCTCCTAATTTTCTTATAATTTTCTATATCTTTTCCCTAGTTTTCCCATCGAATTTTAAGCATGGAATCTACTTATTTTGAGCTTAATATTTATTCTATTTACTTTCTCTTAAAGATTTTATTTTCTCAACTTTGTATCATTGATTTTCACTTATTGTGATTTTCCTAAAAACTTTTGACCGCAACGTCTATTTATTTTAATTAATCTTTAGCTAAAAATAGCACTTTTTTTAATCAATTAAAAGATTCTAAATAGACTAATTAATTATGGTATAATTATCACAAGTAGATAATGATATTTTTAACCTTTGGCAATTATCTTTTAATTTTTTTAACTTAATTATCTAATTTTCATATTTAAATTTTAACTAAAATTAGTATAAGTTGACTTAGATAAACATGTATACTAATTATCAACCCTTGACATAATTATCACAACTTTTTTTATCATGTATTCTAACTCTGAAAAATAGCATGTAATCATCTAACATGATAAACTAATTTCTCCCTTTAATTTTTAGCTAAAATTAGTATAATTTGATATAGATAAATATCTGTACTAATTTTCAAACCTTGACATAATTATCACGGCTTTTTTCATGTAATCTAACTTTGATAAAGACCATGTAATCATCTAGCATGATTTACTAATTTCTCCCTTTAATTTTCAGCTAGCATTAGTATAATTTGACTTAGATAAATATCTATACTAATTTGTAAACCTTGACATAATTATCACGGATTTTGTATCATGTAATCTAACTTTGATAAATAGCATGTAGTCATCTAACATGATTTACTAATTTCCCCCTTTAATTTTTAGCTAAAACTAGTATAATTTAACTTAGATAAATATTTATACTAATTTTCTAGCCTTGACCTAATTGTAACGGCTTTTTTATCATGTAATATAACTCTGACAAATAGCATGTAATCATCTACCATGATTTACTAATTTTCCCCTTTTATTTACCTTCAAAAATAAGGTTTTTTGACTAACATAAGTAGCTACATTGCTTGTCTGTGACTAAGCTAATTATCACGATTTTTTAATAATGTGTGTTCTAAATTTGAAAATTATCTCATAGCTATCTAATCTAATTTACTAATTTTTTCCTTTAATTTACTCTCAAAACATGGTTTTTTGATCAAGATAATTAGCTAGATTACTTTTCTCTCAATAAGCTAGCTATCACGGTTTTTTAATAATATATTCTAACCCTCAAAAACAAAGTTTTTTCTATTAATATAATTAGAGAAACTATTTTTTTGTGTGGCTAAGCTGACTATCACGGCTTTCTAATGATGTATTCTAACTTTGAAAATTATCTCAAGGCTGTCTAATGTTATTTAATAATTTCTCTCTTTAATTTACCTTCAAAAATAGGTTCTTTTGACTAAGATAATTAGCTAAATTAGTTTTCTATGGCTAAGATAATTATCATGGATTTTTAATGATGTATTCTAACTCTGAAAAATTATCTCAAAGCTATCTAACTTAATTTACTAGTTCCCCCTTTAATTTACCCTAAAAACAAGATTTTTTGACTAACATAATTAGCTAAATTACTTTTCTGTAGCTAAGCTAATCATCACGATTTTTTAATAATTTATTCTAACTCTAAAAATTATCTCAAGGCTCTCTAATCTAATTTACTAATTTATTCCTTTTATATTTGCTCAAAAATAGATAATTTTGGCCTAATTAATTAGATAAACCATGATTCCATGATCCTAACCATGATTCCTATCTCTGATAATTACTATGTAATTATCTAAGTAATTTTTCTAACTTCTCCCTTTAATTTATAGCTAAAAATATATAATTTTAGCTTAATTAAATACTTAGATTAATTATCTATTAATGAGTAATTTACCCCGTGTTCTTAGTAGTATTTTCTAGTTGTGATAATTAATTTACGAATTTTTGAGCTAATTAAATAGATTTTCCATCAATTTTTTGATTAAAAATGGCTAATTTTTGCTTAACTAATTACAAAAAATAAAGAGATAATTTTCCTAGCATCTTGATAGTCTAATACTACTCTCATAATTATCTTATAATTACCATTAATTTATGATAAAAAAATTTAACTTCAACCCTATTATGGCTTAATAATTAATTAGATTAATATACTTGATCTTAATATAAGTAGTGAGCAAAATATTAAGAATTAAGAGAGTGTAAATAAGTTTAATCTTCTTAGTTTATTAGATTAATTAAAAAATATAAGTAATTAGCATAATGTTGCTAATTAAAAAAGGATTAAGCTAATTATCGTGGATAATCAGCTAGAGGTTTGCTCTCTAGTGATTTTTGGGTAGAGTTTTCTCCCTATGTTAGATAGAAATGGTTAGGACTCTGAGTTTGTTTGAAATCGTGAAGCAAGGGTCTTATTTATAGGTTTTTGGGCACTCACAAGCTAAAAATGACAGTAACTTGCATCCCAAGGCAGCCCTACAGCTCCACAAGCACCCCCTGCTGCTAATTCCAGTCTCAGCAAGTTCATTACTGCCCCACACAGTTCCCCCAGATACACAAAATCGATTTTTTGCTATTATCTGACCCTTTTCATGATTAATTTTGGAAATATCTGGAATTATATGTAATTATCTAGGGATTTTATGATAAAATCTTTTGCAGTAATGATTACCAAAACCTTACAATTTAATTAATAAATTTAATCAACAAAGCAAACTTCCAGGGGCCATAACTATGTTAGTTTTTATCAGAATTTAGTTCAGAAAATTTCTAGCCCGGGGTTTACTGTGCTTAAGATTCCAAAAATACCATTTTTTATTGCTTTTGAGATAGTGTTTTTACCTGATTGCCTGGTCAATGCTTTCTCCTAAAGCTTGAGTTCATTCCCGATAGCTAAAAAGGTGGAGACCTTACACGCGACATAACAAGGGTGACACTTTGGGGTCGGGATCCCTTTCGAAACAATGTCCGCTTGGCTATGATAATTGAAGCAATGGGTTTGGGTCCTTGATACTACTACATGATGAGGTCGAGATATCATGGGTTCTCCGAGCGAGTCTTTCTGCTTGCACAGTTTCTTCCTCATCAAAAGACATATCTTTACCCTCACTTTGATTTTCCTTTTAGAGGGCCCTTTAACTTCTCACCTCATACTCGAGAGATCAGTGCATCAATTTCACAGCAAATTCTTCCTATGGAAGAAAGGCCTAATATGTATCCCGCTTGTGATAGTTGCTTTTGTGATCGTGTGATGGATGAGCTTGTTGACTTGTTAAAAAAATCCATCTTCATTGCATCCATTAATAAATCCATCGTATATTAAGATCTTGGTTCTTGTCTTAAGTCCTTCTTTCTCTGATTTTTCTTAATAAACATAGTTAAATTTGTTCTTGGCTTCCTATACATGGTATTTTGCAGAACTCCCTGAGAGAGATAAAAATATGGGTAAACTTTATTCACATATTCATTTTGCATTTCCATACAGTTTGTTGAGTTACAAAGGATAACACTAATCTTGTTATTATGTAGCAAAAATAGTCAGGTTACATTGCTTGGGTGATAGAAAAAGTTAACAAGACGGAGCTTGTATTCATTGATTAAATTGAAAAGATCAAAAGGATCATAAAAAGTGAAAAACACATTACAAAAGGTGTGAAAATTGAGAAATAAGGCATTCTAAATCTTTCCATGAAGCATCTTCAACAGAAAGAAAGAGCACTTTCCTTGTTTAGCGTATAGCTAGGCTTTTTCTAAGAGTTTCCATAATATGGCATACAAGATGTTCTTGATCGTATTGGGTGTTTGAAAATATGAGATTGTCATCAAAGAAGTCCACAAAAAAATCATCTAGATCTTTTGTGAAAGGTCACTCATGAGACAGTTAAAGGTGGTAGGGGCGTTACCCATCAGGCCAAAAGGCATGACTGGGAACTCATAATGTCCAAACCTCATATTGAAAGCTATTTTTGGGGTAACTTCTTTGTTTTAATCTCAACTTGGTAATAGCCTAATCTGAGATTGATCTTGGAGAAATGTATGTCATCCTCTTCTTTTAGTTGAGTAGACACATCATCACCCGTGCCTGAAAATGAATGTGGCTGCACAGATCTAAGCGGGACTTTAGATCTTTGTCATATCCAAAATCCTCTATGAGTGTTGTAGCAAGCGACATTTGATTTGGTACAGGGACAACTTGAGGTGATGGTGGCGCTCGTGTATCAAGAAGCACCGAATTTGCAGTGTTAGCTACAGGTGAGTCCCAAGCAGTTCTATTTCTTGGGAGTTTAGATGGCATATTGTTTTTGGTTGTGGAAAAAAACCACTTCTTCTCAGCAATAGATTCATAAATATCACAAATACACAAGGTCTCTTAAAAAGTCAGAAATTTCAAAAGATGGATTCTCTTTATCACGTCCAAAACTACATTTGGGAAAAGAATTAACGCGATAAGAAAAAACACTTCTTTAGCATTGTTCTCCCATTTTATGCTTTTGAGAGGACTGTCCTTGAAAATCCTAGGGCTAACAATCATGAAAAATACAATATTATGGACTTGAATAAAATTTGTCAAGATTGGTTTTTTTTTTGGAAATATATCTTGACATCTTTTTGGATCATAAGCTTGGTGATCCCTTCTTTGGTTTATTTAAGATGATGAAATACTTGAATAGACGTTTATTAAGTCTTTTGACCGATTGATTAACTTTAACTACTCTTCTGCCTTGTACTTGTACCTTGTTCCCTTTAATTGTAGGCAAATGGTTCCATTCCCTTGATTGCAGTAACTTGTTTTTTGTTTTTGCTCACCACTCCATCCTTAGAATTTCTTTATATATATATAATGTTTCCATCTTGCATACACAAAATTGAATGAGAACTAGGATGAACTTTTAAGCTGGAATGAAGGTCTATGTCTTCTTTGTCTGTGAAAATAGTGGACCTACTAGCCCCATGATGCTCTCAACTCCTTACCCATGGTCCGAGCCTCAAGTCAGTGTAGTCTCTTAGTGATGAAACTAGATTTGAACTCATCTTGAACAATATTTTTTTTTGTTTTTGTTTCTTTGTTCCTTAAAAATCTTAATTTTCAGAAGGGTCTTAATAACTCTGATTTTGTTACCAAAGCTCATTGGTCTGAGTATTTTTTAAGGGAGCTTCTCTTGCTCTTCCTGGCAGTAAAACTTGTTCACCGTTTGTGTTTTGAAAAGAAACAGTCCCTTTTGTAGGAAAGATGAGGTGGACAAAATATTCTAGCATGGTTTTTGTTTTCTTTCTAGAGAAGTTAATTCCATTTCCTCTTCTTACAATTCCAAAAACTTCTCCTTCTCGAGATTTCTTGGCCATTTTCTATTTTTGTTTGCTCTTTCATAATGTTTTTGAGAACTTATCATTCTTGAGAGTTTCATGCCATTTTCTATCCATACCTCACTCTCTTCCTACAAAAGCTCTACTAAAATATTTATCTCGCCAAGGATAGAAACTACGCTTTGATACCACTTGTGAGGGCCATGCCGAGGACCACCGACTGTACCATCTCCAAATGGATACACCGTGATCTTTGACATCCCTCCCTCTTGAGACCGACGTTAAGACAGGACTCCTCTTGCGCTTTGATGCCAACTCAAGGTGGTGATAACATTCACTTTCTCTCATACGAAACCCTTAACCCCAAAATATCTTCCTTATCTCTTTGAAATTTCTAGTCGAAGTCATCAGACTAAATGTGAACTCAACCTTCGAGGGTCAATTGGTGGGTGTTCTCTAGCTCACCCTTGGTTCAAGGTCACTGACGCTTTTATTTTTCCTGTTATAGCCAAGCACTACCATTAGAGTGTTTCCCTAAGATGAGTGTATTTAATAGCTACACAAAGCCCTCGTTCGCAAGTTTGATTCCCACTCTATAGATCGGGATCCCTTTTCCCCGTTTTTGACTTAACTTAATGGACAACATAAATTGGGTTCAACTTTTTGGCCAACAAATTAAACCTCTGAAATCCATCCACCCACCAAACCCTTTGATAAATGCACCTTTCCAAGATAGTACTATGATACTAGAAAATAGTATTTCAATCATGTCAAACCAAGAATACATTCTAAGCATTTGAGAGCAGCATGCAAATTGTTGCATACCCTTGGAAGTGTGCATTTATTTGATCGTTCCCACCTTTTTCCTTTTTAAAATATTTTACTTCCTTTCTCCTTTAGTATTAGTAAAATTATATAGTTATCTTTGAAGCAATTACATATACTTCTCCACGTATATCCCTATCCTCGTCCTAGGACTTGGGTATTCTGTCTCCTCCGCCACATGTGGAGACGGCACCTTGACACAATTTTCAATTTTTATTTTTCTTTATCTTGTGTGATAAAGGCTTACAAAAATAATCTACTCTAGATTCTTTTGAAATCAATAATCTAAGAAGCAGAGCAAAGGTCCGACTGATGAGGACAATTGAGAAATAGCCCATTTAAGTTCCTAGCCTTTCCAAGGTTCGTTTTTACCAAAGACTTAGAAGAGTTCCTTAATTAAATCACATCATCCTCCCTTATCCTGATCCCTTCGTGGATCCATTTTTCATTCCTCCATTTTCCCGTTGGCATCAAGCCTACCTGGACAAGGCCAATTTCTTGACGCATTCGTGGGTCCCTCACTCCCTATCCAATTTCTAGGGTTGTGAATGAACCCGATCTCAAAACCTAGAGCAACAATTATCAGTCCTAGCCAAAAAGGACCATCTCCCATTGCATCCCACTTGTAAACACCTACGTTGGCCTTTTCCAAACATGTAAGACAAAGTTCACACTTAAATCTTCTATGTTATACTAGGGCTATCCATGTCAAATCTTCTCGATAAATTTTTTATTCTTAGTTTAAATTTAGATTAAGTTCCATTTTTTTTATATATAATCCCTTAGTTCCTATTTCCTTTTAATTTCTACTCAAACAAGACTTCAAGGAAAACAACGAGTCTCTTGGGAGTTTACGGTTTTGTCTTGACGTAAGTTTCAAATTAACCTCAACTTCGACACCATTTTGGTCCCTTTACATCATTTGCTATCCATGGAGTATCTCCATGGAAGTGGTGGGAGTTTTATGTTCAAGCAACATAGTCACAACATCCGTGAAGCTATCCCCTTATTCACCCCTAAATCGCAATTGCAAAACAAACTTGAAAGAATACAAACTTGAAAAGAACAATGCATATGCTCTTTGCTCTAGTGTGGATTGTGGGACAGGCTTCCAACCTCACTCTTATCTTATTGCAGACATAGCGAGAACCAGGAACATAATTGTCAGTCCATGGAATGAAACTGACTCAACTAGTGCATAGAGGCTACAAGAGGGTGTCAATCTCTTGGAAAAAAAACAGACAACTTGCATCTAACTCAAGCTACACTCAAATGACCAAAGTCACCTAGTCACTAATCGACAAGCAAAACATGACTGTTATAGCATCAAATGACATCCAAATGTTATTAAACTTCTAGGAAATGTATATAAAACCTAATCACACATGCTTATGGTCTCATATCTCACTTTAGGTCAAGTGCAAAAATCACAATTATTAACAGCAGCAGTGAGTTTTTGACCTAGTCGTTTTCGACCCAGAATGCATCTAAATGCTTAGCAATGATGCCCCAATACCTCGCCTATGCTTACTTTGTAATTTCCTACCTTAAAGTCATACTTATGATAAAATTAGGCCGCGGATCGGCGACGCCAAAAGCTATGGATTACCATGATATGTCTACGTCAATGCGTAGAGCTCTTACCTGCAGTTGCAACACAACAAACGACACTGCAATGTGACAACCAAAAAGGGCGTAGGAAGCGCAAGAAGGAGAGAAGTGAGCATTGTTAGTTCATGCTGTGTTTCTATTATCCAAAATTAAAAAATCACTTACAAAGATTGGCCTTTATACCTTAGCCAAGGTTTCTTTGGTCAAAGCTAATAATCTGGGAGCTCTAACTAGAGATAAGTTGATACAATCTGGAAGCTTATAGCCCTGGCTCATCGATTACACTATCCATCTGGAAGCTTATAGCCCTGGCTCATCGATTACACTATCCATCTGGAAAATAAGAGTTACAACATTTTTGATTTATCAAAAGAATAAGTATTTTTACAATAAAATCTCTCAAAAAATGTTATTTGAGTTAGCTTGCTGCTAACATTCTCCCCCTCCTCGACTGTGTCGTCCCTTGACATAGCTTCATGGACTGAGGTAATCTTCGGGTTGACGGCTGGCGAGGCGATCTTTAAGCACCTGTAGAGCTTTCTCATATTTGATTCGTTTTTCTTTGTTAGGGACTTGCAAAAAATGCATGGTGACTTTGTTTTCAAGTTTGATGTGGCTGAATAGCCAACAAACCTTGATGTAAAACTGCTGATTTCTGACCCAAAAATCTTTGTCCACCATGTGAAGAATCCAGTATAAAATGCCTCTTCAAAAGCCAACATATTTCTTGATGACAGGAACATGCATCTGACGTAGAAGCCGAAGAGGACTTCTTTTGAGGGCTGTCCACTCAAATCATAGCATAGACCTTTGTTGCCTTCTAGGAAAGACATCTAGGGAGCTCCTGCTTGCTCGGGCTCATGAAAAGCTTGAATGCATGTAAGCAGCATTCAACAAATTTTATAGAGCATAGCACATGAGAGGTCAGGTAGACGTTTGAAGAAGTTCATGGCACCCATTAGGGATTTTCACCATGTATTCCTCCGTTGTTGTTCCCTGCTCTAGAGCTGGTAGTCTTGGGTAGTTGAGCCAAGTTGGTCTCTTCTTCCTCAATGCATCATGTGCCTACCACATCCTTACCCTTGGTACAATACATAATGTGGGGTCCTTTTGTATTGCTGCAGGTGCTCTTTAAACAAAATGAAGTATCTAGAGTTCTTGTTGAGCCAGATCTTTCTCCATTTGGGGTGGAGAGTATCTGAGCCTTTTGCTTGCATAGTCTTTCTTTAGCTTGGAGTAGCTCCACCTTTATCAATGGGTAGGGCAATGACTGCTGATGCGATTGAGAATTGGTTTGGTTGGTGAGCTACATTTACTGAGTGGAGAACTCTCAACTCCCAATCCATTCTGCTTTCCATTCAGCATCTATTCCTTGGACAATTTCCTCTTTCAGTGCATCTTCTTCAGCTTTAGAAAGCTGAACCATTGGCACTTGCTCGTAACTCTGTCTCGCAAGTTATCCCTTCTGATGGTTGTGTTTACATATCAACAAAAGAGACTGATGGTATGTCTATGATTGGCTATTCAGAGGTTCTTGCCTCCTCTTGAGCTTTTGTATGTCCTTCTCTTAGCAGTTGATTGGCTCTCTTCAAATCTTCTATCTCCTTGAGCAGCTCGGGGGGTTCACTATGTGTAAACCTACCATATCACGTGCGTTCAAGACATGTTTGTAAAATCCCTTATTTGTGAATTTTGTTAAGAATATAATGTACCCTTTTCTTTTAAAATTTGTAAGTTTTTTTCAAATTTGAAAAAATAATACCCTTTTGTATATATATTTTTGTAAGTTTCAAGAACTTTAAATACCCTTCTGTTGAACTCACGTGATAGGTTACATTTTTATTAGACGACCTCCCCGGGTTGAGCAGTTTCTCTTCTCTTTGTACCTGCATCACTGCAAGGTCTCATCTTTGTGCTTGTTCAAGCTTCAACTTAACTCAAGTTTGAGGTCTTTGTTCCTCTTCTCCAAAGTCTTGTAGACTTCATATGTTCCCTTGAGTGAAGCTACATCGGGGTTTTCTCTTATCTGCCTTAGAAATACCACTTGATCATTGATTCTTTGCTCAGATTACTATAAGGAGGCATTGGCTACATCTAGCTGCACTTGGATCTTTAGGACTGACTGAGTAGTGGGTAAAAGCTCATTGGTCACTTCTGTCAGTTGTTGGTCCTTACATTTGCATGCATCAGACAGCTTCATGAGGAGCTCCCCAGACCTTCCATCTCTTTCTTCTGCCTTTCCTTGACAGTATGATGTTGTTCTACTTCGTCTTTTAGCTCTTTAATCGATCTTTGAAGATCTTCAATAATGTTCATTCTATCTTCTAGCTCACCTTGTAGAGAATCTATTACCTGTTCCAGTTCTTTAGCCTTGGCACTACGGCTAAGTGTTGCTGTTCTCATCTTTTCTGTCATCAGCTACATTTGCTTTGCATACTCATTTACGTGTATGATCACTTCATCTCTGGTTTCCAAATTTGAGGTTGCTTAGAAGTTTCAACAATTTTGGTTTGCGGCTCTTTTGTTGGTGTAGCGGATTCTGCTTCTGGCCTTGTAGGTGGTTCAAGTGATTCTCCTTGAGGCTTCATAGCTGGTTCTGCTTGAATGGTTGTAGAAGAAGGTCCCGCTTCAGTTTTTTTTGCTTCCTTGGGCTGTTCAAGACTTGCCTCTTCCTATTGATTAGGCTCTTTTTCCTTTGCTTCCTTGCCTTCATTGGATTTAGCTGTTGGTGAAGGTTTTGGACTTGGCATGGGCTAATCTTCTTGTTCTGCAGTTGGTGAAGAGGGTCTTGGAGAAATCTCTCCTTATTTAGGATGTGACGTACTTTGTTGTGCAGCTTTTGCTTGCCTCTGTTGCTCAACCGCTTCTTCTTTTGCTTTCTTTTGAGCTTCTAGAGCTTCCTTAATCTTCAATGCTTCAGCTTCAGCATACATCTGCTCTAGTAAATCCTTTGGATCCTCTGGAACCTTCTTTGCAGGGTTCTTAGTCTTGGGACCCTTGACCTCCCTCGGGCTCCATTTCTCAAGGTTTTCACATGTAGCTGGTGACTTCTTTCGTATGATTGTTTCTTTCTTTCAAATCTTGCCCTGTTTTTTGCTGAGGTTCCTCTCGATGAGTTGCCACTACTTTCTTCTTCATTGATTCCCTCCTTGCCCTCATTTCTTCATTGTCAGAGCTTTCACTATTGTGCGCTTCATGCGAGTTTTTGCATATTCCTCATCTGATTTATAGACTCTCTTTGTTGATCTGGTTGTTCATGGAGAAGGTTGAACTGAGATGATCCACGTGTTCTGATATGGGGCTGGCAACAAGTTGTCTACCGTTCCAATAACACGGTATGCTATTCTTGTTAGCACTTTTGGAGTACCCAAATACGTTATCTTTCCCTCTTTATTTGTGACCTTCAGTGTTGTAAGCATGTACTTCACGTGATCTATAGCTTGCCTTGTTGTCGACTTCAACACTTGAGTGAAAGTAGTCGCCACTGCATGATTTGGAGTTGTGTAGCGTGGCAGTCTCTCTGAAAGGAAGTGGAAATGTTGGTAGTAAAGGAAAGTTGGATCCTCCACTTGCCTTAGGATGAGATCAGAAAAGGTCTTTGCTCATCAAGCTTTTCTAAATCTTTGAGACTCTCTGTCAGTTCATGTCCAGTCCACTCAAGATCCTTAGCTACCCTTAGTGTCGGCAATAGAAACTCTATTGATAGTATGACATCAAGACCATAAGCAAGGTTGAAGGGTGTAGCATTTAAAGTTTTCTTGAATGAAACTGTATAAGCCCATAGAGCGGCATGTAGATTAATTTCCCAATTAGTTCCTCTTGAACTAACCACTTTAGTCAATACCGAGCTAAAAATTTTATTCGTGTGCTCAGCTTGTTCATTTGCTTGTGGATGATAGGGAGCTGTTATGGATGACCATAAATTCATTTAGCAGATACTCAATTACCTCATTGAGGAAATGTCACTGACAATTTCGATTGGCAGCCATATCTTGTGAATACATTCTCATACAAGAATGCGGCTGTGGTTCTAGCATCATTCTTTTGGGTAGCCTTAGCCTCTACCCACTTGATTAAATAGTCCGTAGGTACAATGATATATTGAGCTTGAGTTCTACAAGCAGGGGGCTGTATTGGCCCGACAAAATCTATGCCCCATTTTGCAAAAGCTCTAGCCCCCATCATCGATCTTAAAGGTTGGCATGCTATCTACCCGGGTTGGCATTTTTTCTTGTTGACATGCATCACACCTTTGAACATATTCTTTGGCATCTACAAAAAGTGTTGGCCACCATATGCCAGTCATTAAAATTACTCTAGCGATGTTTTCATTGTTGAACCGTAATAGTGCACTATTTCCTAGACCCTTTAACTAAGGTCTGGAGGAGCATTGAAGGGTTGCCTAGGAGGAGGCACCAAGGGGCATGGAAAAATTATAAAAGAGTGTCTTTAGTTGTAAGCAATGAATCAATTGAATGAATGGAAAGTTGTGTGTCTCTCTCTCGTGTCTCTCCCATCATCTCTTTCTTGCTCACACCATCTCTAACCGCCACCATCTTTCTATAATTTATCTTTACACTTGGCGATCCTGCAGTGGCGCTTGCATATATGTAGGCAAAACGAACCTGCATGCAATGTAAGGAGGATGGTGAGTCGGTTACATCAGATGGTCAAGAGTGTTCCTTGAACATGGCGTGAGTTCAAGTTACGTTATGGCTGCAAATTTTGCTAAGTTCTTGCACATGCAAAACAATTCCACCTCTCCAACATTATCAAGATTTGAACCCGCGATAATGAAGTGCTACACAGAGGTGGAACCGTTAGGGTAACGGCTCCTATTGTTCATAGCTCTCATTAATTTAATTTTACTACTAATTTTGATTGTGAGGGTATCGTAATCGTCCCGTTTGCAAGAGAGAAATCAATTGCAACGACTCTCGAGCAGGACACGTTGTGAGCGGGATGGAAACACACAGAACGCCTCTATAACGACCCGGCACACACTCTTGGGAAGATACACACACACACACACACACACACACACACACACACTATGGGGCACCACTTAGCTTACACAACACACCTGGCCGAGACAGGGAACACACCTATGGAGTGAGTGGAGAGAGACTATCCGTTTGCCCACTCCACAGAGACACACACACACACACACACACACACACACAACCAAAAAATCATCTCAAAAGAGGAGAACTTCTAATGATTAGATACAAATGAGCTTGGGCCAACACCAAGGGGGCAAATAGCTCACACAGTATGGGTAAAATAAACTAGATACAATCACAAACTGGAGCAGAAGCTTAGCTCATAGAAGAAACTTACACAGCCAAAATAGAAGAAAAACAATGAGGAATTTGGTAAAATGGACAGCTCCATCGCGTCCGGAACGGCTCAAAACCCCAGGCTACAATGTCAAAGTGCTCAAATCCGACCTCGGATGAGCAGTTTACGGCCAAAACAGGTTCCAAAAACCCCAAAAACACACCTGCGGCTGTTCCTCCTCTCTTCTCCACGTTTTTTCTGGTCTTCTTTCAGTTTTTTCAGTTCCCACACTTAGCTTTATTACTTGGGCACCCTTGGCCTTTTAGATGACCTCAAATGGACCCCAAACAGCCAAAAACTGACCTCGTAGTGCATAGTTGTCACCCTGTTGCATCCATACGCACACCTGGCACTCGACTTTTTCCAATAATGCATCCCGTCACCACGTGAAGTGGCCCCAAAAGATGGTCCTCATGATGACCTTTTTGCATAATTATCACAAGAAAACATCCACGTTGTGCCCATACTTCTCCACGTGCAAGTATTGACCCCATTCGACCTCCTGACGCCACTAGATGCCATCTGAGGCACCTGCTTACCTCATGTCGTCGGCCCGCGGATAGCTTTCTTGAGAAGTTTTACGTGCTACCAACTCCTCATTATTGTAGAAAAAACACACTGGGACTGGTAATAGTGAAAATCGATGCACTATGTACATGTTGTCCTACCTGTACACATGTGGGCCCCAGGTAACCACCTGGATCTAGAAAATGGGCAATCCTTTATTGGATGCACCATGCATGGGTATGTACATATGCACAATCCCTTGGTCCAAAAAACTCCTGACATAATTTACCCATCCCCTAGCCTACTAGAGCATTCATGCTTAGCAGCAACAACACTAGTAGATGCTCATTCTGGATCCCACACAAAAACACTTTGCATTCCCTGCATCAAAAACTTAATCAAGCTTCCACCTGGTTCCCAAGGAAAACATGTAGAGATTACATATATCAACCTTGCATCAAGAAAACCATCAATTACTTTGGCATCAACCTGTACGTGCAAATATATCTCCTTCTCCATAGCTGGGAGGTCTCCACTGATCATCTGTGTCATCAATTCTTGCTTCTTTGACAACTCAACCTTGGTTTGCATCAGCCTTTCAATCACTTCATAAGGCCCTTCACTTTCATCTTCAACCTCATTTGCAAATGCAACTAAACCAGAATCCTGAAGTCCTTTGTCCATCAAAAGAAATGCAACATCAGCATCCTCATCACTGCTGGTAGTACTATCACTATCCTCATCAGACACTGTGGATAGTCTTCATCACTAGACTCATCCTCATCTTCATAAAGCTCCTCCAACCGTTTCCTTGTGTCCATATTGTAAAGCTTCTTGGCACCTATCTTTCCATAGAGGCTAATAGTACCACGTCACCAATCTTGAACAGCTCCCACTGCACGTAACCATGGTCTTCCCAGTATAATAGGATATGCTCCCAACCCCACTGGCATCACATGATAATCAATCACTGCCTTTGCATCATATGCCTCCACTTATAAGCTCTTTACAACACCCAAACATTTTAATTTTTGATGGTTTGCCAATATGATCCGAAAACTTGACACCCCAGTCACTGTAAGACCCATCTTCTCAACGCATGAGTGTGTTATGACACATATTTGGGCTCCACCATACACATAACCTTGTCCCAGATTTTTCCTTTTATGCCACACATCTACTATTGGGCAAATGTCTGGTAGCTCATCCATTGCCAACACCTTCACTGAACCTCTCTCTGTCTCTTTCTCCATTGGGTTAACCATCCTCTTCCACTGCCGCTTTAGCTTAGGAACCATCTCTATATTCTGCCCAAAAGTAGCATCTTCCTTCCTACTTGTCAGATCCTCCTTTAAGTCGTAGCTTAATTGGCCATCCCCTAGTGGAAAATCTGAAACATGGAACTTGCGAGACGAGCCCTCCTTTTCCTCTTGGCCTTGACATCCTCACCTTCATGGCTCTTTCCCTTCTTCTTACTAGGACCTGGGGCACTTCTTCCTTCCTTTTCCTCTATGGTCCTCTTTCCAATAGGCATCACTAATGTATCTTCTAGCTTTGATGCCTTCTCCAAGGTGACTACACTAAGCACTTTTGTCTTTCCCTTTTCCTCCTAGGTTAATCCACTGGTTCCTTCATCTCCCTTAATTTCAATGCCATAATCATTTGACCTAGTTAGCACCTGTCTTGGCAATGGATACATGTCTCCCCCCATCCTTGGTGGCTTATCACATTGCGGGCTGATGTGGCCCAACTCTCCACAATTATAACATGTGGGCGTCTACCTCCAAAACCTACCATTGCTTTGTCAAGCACAATTTCTAGGTCTTTCTTCACCTCTTGGCTGATTTTCAAACCTTCCTCGACCTCGATTATTTCCCACTTGACCAAGCATGTTTAGGATGAGATTCTTCATTAAATCTACCACTTGCCTCATGTCTTGCCTTAACCCATCATCTTGTACTGTTGTAGTGACCACTGCTGGCATAACCTAAGGAATAACAGGAACCACTGGTTCATGATGAACCCCTGGCATGTGAGCTTGCGAAGAATCCATAGGCTGAAACTCAGACCTCATGGGCAAAGACTCTACTCCTAGCTGGCTCATTTTCCTCAGCTTCCACTCTTTGTTCCTTGCCACCTCTAATGCATCTTCATATGTCCTAGGCTTCTTTAACTCCACTCTCCAATGTATATTCTCCCAAAGACCAGCCAAGAACATGTCCTTCTTCATCATGTCAGGCGGGGGTACTTGTGGTGCTAAGGCCTTGCACATCCTCTCCCATGCCAATGAGAACTTACATATGTACACATCTACTGAATCACCTTCCTTTTGCACTAAAGCCTGTACTTCTTGCCACACTTTGCCAAGATATTCTATCTTCACAAACTCCACTTCCAATCCATGACGTAGATTGTCCCAACTCAATCTTACAGGTGGATCAGCCACACGCAACTCCTCTTCAAATGCTTTGGACCAAACTCGTGCATCACTCTTCAAACAGATTAGGAGAAGACGCAACATCTGTGCCGGGTCATGAATCTGGTTGCTAATGTAGGCAACCTCCATCTTTTCCAAAAAGTCTTCCACATCTTCATCACTTCTTCCATGAAACTCCGGATAAGAGAAATCCATGGCTACCCAAGTTTCAATGCTTTGAGAACCCCTTCGAACACACGTGCAAGAACCCAAAAGTTTTCACTGACTCAATTCCCAAAAACTTCAATGGAGCTCAACTTTAGATAAGGACAAACACATGCACATCAAATGAGTTTTCATAGTTAATCATCGGAATTACAACAGGCAAAGGACATTCCAGGATCTCTTGTAATCTTCTTGGCTCGAACATAAAGACTATGCGCTGCTGGAAAAAAATCTTCCTTGACACATGAACATTTATCTGGATTCTCTGAGTTACATGAAAAGGAGTGAATTGAGGGCCATTTCGATCATCCATTAAAGCCAACCATGCAGCTCCCAAGAAGGCACACCAGACTTATCCTCTGATTTTGTCAAAATTTCAGTAGCATAACAACATAAATGCCTTAAAAGACCAAAAGAATAGCCATCATAACTTGGAAAAATTTTGACAGAGTTTCCCCAGAAGTAGAGCAGTGAGAACCCAAAATATATATTGTATATATATGCATAAACTACCAACAATAGAACCCGAGCATCAAGTAGGAATCACTAGTACATAGCCTATGACGAGGTCAGGAAAAGGGTGCTCTAGCTACCTATATCACCAAAAGGATCTCCATATTTGAGAATCCCCCAGCTCAATAAAACCTCACGCTATCGACCCTCACACGAAGGCTAATGCAAATCGCGTATAGTGAAGTCTCAGAAATGACTATCTTCCAGACCAAGTCTCAAAAATGGCTGGGACTACCAAATAAAACCAAGTATGGCTCCACAAATGTGTACAATGGCAGTTTCCACAAGTAACGTACAATCCAGCAGACAATGCGCTCAAACAGGCGCCAAGTGATGCATACCCACGGCAACTGCAAGTGACTCCCACTTGCCAATGTATCACTAAACTCCATCTACCTGTACCTGTGTGAATCACCTGTACCTGTACCTATCCCTGTAATTTGTAACCTGTAATCTGCAACCTGTAATCCCAAATCTCAAAGCTCGAAGCTCAAAGCAGAAGGTACTCGAAGAAGATCCTCTGTGGGGGCGCCAAAAGAATGTGAGCAGGATGGAAACACACAAAACGCCTCTATAACGACCCGACACACACTCTTGGGAAGATACACACACACACACACTATGGGGCACCACTCGGCTTACACAACACACCTGGCCGAGACAGGGAACACACCTATGGAGTGAGAGGAGAGAGACTCTGTTTGCCCACTCCACACAGACACACACACACACACACACACACACACACAACCAAAAACTCAGCTCAAAAGAGGAGAACTTATGACTTTTAGATACAAATGACCTTGGGCCAACACCAAGGGGTCAAATAGCTCACACAGTATGGGTAAAATAAACCAGATACAATCACAAACTGGAGCAGAAGCTTAGCTCATAGAAGAAACTTACACAGTCAAAACAGCAAAAAAATAGTAAGGAATTTGGCAAAATGGACAGCGCCATTGCGTCCAGAACGGCCCAAAACCCCAGTCTACAATGTCAAAGTGCTCAAATCCGACCTCGGATGAGCAGTTTACGGCCAAAACAGGTTCCAAAAACCCCAAAAACACACCTACGGCTGTTCCTCCTCTCTTCTCCACGTTTTTTATGGTCTTCTCTCAGTTTTTTCAGTTCCCACACTTAGCTTTATTACTTGGGCACCCTTGGCCTTTTAGATGACCTCAAACGGACCCCGAACAAGCCAAAAACTGACCTCGTAGTGCATAGTTGTCACCCTGCTGCATCCATACGCACACTTGGCACTCGACTTTTTCCAATAATTCATCCCACCACCACATGAAGTGGCCCCAAAAGATGGTCCTCATGATGACCTTTTTGCATAATTATCACAAGAAAACATCCACGTTGTGCCCGTACTTCTCCACGTGCAAGTATTGACCCCATTCGACCTCCTGACGCCACTAGATGCCATATGAGGCACCTGCTTACCTCATGTCGTCGGCCCACGGATAGCTTTCTCGAGAAGTTTTTCGCGCTATCAACTCCTCATTATTGTAGAAAAAACACACTGGTACTGGTAATAGTGAAAATCGATGCACTATGTACATGTTGTCCTACCTGTAAACATGTGGGCCCCACGTAACCACCTGGCTCTGGAAAATGGGCAATCCTTTATTCGATGCACCATGCATGGGTATATGCATATGCGCAATCCCTTGCTCCAAAAAACTCCTAACAACGTTGTTCATTATGCTATTAAGAGGCGCAACCCAACAGGTTAACATCATGGCATTTTTCACAAATAACTGTTTTTACATTTTATATGAGCATCGAGTGTGCCAAGATGGGGGAGAAATATGGAAAACAAACACAGGATGGACAAGATGCAACCCAAAATCACAACAACGATGACCCACTGCAAACAGGACCATTGACAACATATGCCTCACCAATAAAGAGGGCTTTGCACTATTCTTTGCGCCAATAATCACCAAAATCCTTGACGAGAGCGATTCCGGGTGCGTCTTTTGAGGTTCTAAGAGCATTGGATGTCACCAAGCGCTGGTAATCTGCTTTGGGTCGTACCATAAGGGTTTTGGGAACCTGCGTCGTGTGTTGTTGATAAAAGCACGAGCAAGAAACGCTTACAATTTTTGACAATTTCATGATTTGAAAGTATCTATTTATGCTTCTAAATGGCATTTCTCACACTTGTAACACGAAACCCATGAACAACAAAGGGATGAGGTACGTATGTATGAAGGCGGTCAGTAGAATGTGCCAAAAAACCTTACGCGCTCAGAATTATTTTTGTTGCAAAGCTCGTCATCGGCATGATGACAGGTGACTTGTAAGTGCATGTGACATAATCTAAAGAACATCATTCATGGCATCATGGTAAACAAATGTAAGCATTCTTGCATTTTTTGCGGCCAAGATGACCATAATTGGAAACGATGTAAATAGAAACCTACTTCGCAATGCGGTCATGATGACCATAAATCCCGGCATTGCTCATTGACATTATTGGAGAAATATTATGTTCTCGAGCATGATATTGAGGAAACATTGAAGAAAAATCAAGATGAAAATGATCTCTCATTTCTTGTTTGATGACGAAAATGATGTCATCGATGCTTTTGTGAATTCTCTCACATTGGAAGAAGATTTTGGTGGCTTACATGATGTTGAAATAGTGACTAACCAAAATTATTTTCTTCTTGATGAAATGGCAAAGCAACAAAATGTGGTAAGCAATTTATTTCACAAATTCATGGTATGCTAAAGGATAGTTTGCTTGAGGCAATGTTGTGTGATGAGATATGTTTATTTATCCACACAATTGGTGCCTTTATAAATCATGATGGGGCTTGTATGATTATCCATGCTAGGAAAGGTGATGATGTCGTGACTTTAAGCAAACTAATGCTTTTTTGTGCATGATGATGCAAAGATCTTATGGCTTTTTCTCATTGTAAGCCTAGAAGGAGATCATGTTTGGTGGTTTGAAGTCCAAATTGCATCAAGGAATGAAGTTTCTCTTTGCACAAATAACATGGAGCTAAAGTTTTTGAATTTCAATGTGCTTGTTGAAAGCGTAGATTTACAGATTGAAGACAAAGCTCACAATATTTTTGGGGAAGTGTTTGTCAAAGCAAAGGAATTTTTGTTGAAGAATTTTGATCCTTGTTTGCAAAACAATGAAGTTTATTTTGAAGTGGTTGGCTCAAAGATGGAATCTACTCAATGGAGTGGAGATTTTCTCATTACTTTATGGTTCTACAAGTTTGTTTTCTATGAGCTCTCATGTATGTTGATTTACTTGATGCATCCCCAGCCCTGGCATGTAGCCAATAAATGCCATGCGCTTGTATTCACACTTTTTGTGAGAAGGCACACTATACCTGGTTTGGTGATTGTAATGCAATATATAGCTTTAGTAAGTGTATTTGTGCATCTTGGATTAAGTTCTAGGCACTGTGCTTTGCATTTTCTAAATGCTTGGGGGGAAAAAGGGTGGTGTTTCATGGTCTATTGTGGTGTATATGTGTACGTTGGAGTAGACTCCAGTCACTGCAATTTGCATTATGGTATTCTATGAGCACTGAGTTTTTGGAACAAGGGATTTGTGGGTAGCAAGTCAAAAGTTTTTGTCTTTGAAAAAACTTTTCACCATCGGACTATGCCAGGTGTTGAACCGCAATAGTGCACTATTTCCTAGACCCTTAACTAAGGTTTAGAGGAGCATTGAAGGGAGGAGGTGCCAAGGGGCATGTGGAACTTATAAAAAAGTGTCTTTGGTTGTAAGCCATGAGTGAATTGAATGAATGGAAAGTTGTGTCTCTCTCGTCATCTCTTTCTTGCTCACGCCATCTCTAACCGCCGTCATCTCTATATATCTTTATCTCGTACATTCACTAGAAAGGTGATCTCCAGCTAATCCAGCATGTGCTTGTTCTAGAATGAGAATGCATTCATCTTCATTTGCAGAAAGACAGAAATGTTGATCTTTTCCTCTTCGATACAACTGGTTTCCAATAATAGCATAGTCTCTTGCTTCAGTTTCAATTTCTCTCTGGCGGCGTTTACTCTTATTCTTCAGAAATGTTCTGATTGATAAGTAAGTAACTAGTGATAGCCGTTTTTCGGCTATTCAAAATTGTCATAGTGAGCTACCTCACCCTATCAAATTCACCCAAACACTATGGCTATCCCTACCATTTCACTGTACATAGGCGTGTGTGAGTTAGGGGACTTTTCTCATATTTTCTTAAAAACCCTCAATTAGCTAGTCACTGGGCTAGTTGAGCCAAAAAAATAAAAACATAATTAAGAAAAGGTATATTATGGCCTTTGTGTGTAAATATTTCATTATATATATGGCCTAAATATAGGGATTTTTATAATTATTTTGATATTTTATTTAAATATTTATACTTACGTGTGTGTTTTATTAAACTTATGTATGCCTTCTTTCATCCTCTTGCACCATAAGTGTATTTTTTGCCAATGTGTACATACTCTAACCTCATATTTTTCTTTTATACAAATAACCCCCACATTTTCACCCTAACCCTCGTGAAAACAAAAAAATTGATTTCTACTTTCTTAGTCATGTTTATTATATTATTCTCATTTACTTGCATACCTTTTCCTCTTTCACCCAAAATAATACAAAGAGGGACCATATCATATGATTCCAATATATTTCCATATCCATAATTCCTCCATTTTTTTTAATAACTCATTATTCTAACACCATGTGCTCATTGAGCTAAAATCCATGAATAGTCCATACACTAGTCTCACCATGTATACATTGCTTTATTCACCAATAATCCTCCTCCATGCATGTGTAAAGGGCAACTTGGATGCTTTGTATTATGATATGACAAAGGAGGGCTCACTCTTGGATACATTGAATAAATTCAACAAAGGAGGGGGCCACTAAAAGACTTTTGGAGGCATTAAAAAACAGGCTTTTTGGTGAGAATTTTGGCACCTATCTCCACTCGGATTTTGAAGAAGTAATCAACAGAGAAAATGTACCACAATCTAAATAATCACCTCAATTTTTTTCATGATTTTTGGAGCTACCAGAGGTGACATAGGATTTTTTGAGTGGACCCGAGTCTGCCCAATTTTCTCACATAGTAACCCATAGTCTTCTCTCACCTCCTTTCCCACTTCCACACACATACACTCATTCCTCTCCATCCCTCACTCAAACCTACAACTTTCATGGATTACTTCATCTTCTTCACCATTTCCATCTCTCCTTTCCATAGCTCAAAAGATTATCATCTCTACACACATATAGCTCAATTTCTCTTTTTAGAATCAAATTCATATTACCGTAACCTCTTCATCCTTTCATAAAAAGAGAAAAAATCAGCAAATAACCAAGCTCAAGCCCTGCAAAAGGAGGAGTTTGATCATGGAGAATTCAACTTCCCCATGGTCACAAGAACTGCACCGAAAAAGTTCTACAACCACTTCATTCACTGGAGAAGAAGGTGGAAAATTTCATTCACATCTTGTGGTTTCCACCAAATTGTGTACATTCTCATCCTTCTCTTACTTTTTATCATTGTATAAATCATATAATGCACCTTGAGTGCATATGCCATGTAATTTTATCCCATCCTACTAACTTCAAAGTACTAACACTAACTGCTAACCCTTTTTTTGTAAATTGCACCCACTCTACTCTACCGTGGAGTAGGCAACCTCACACAAAAAATCACTCACCTCTCTAGAATCTTCTCTATTTCACCTCAATAATTCTCTCCTTTTGAGCCCACATCCATGTGACTCAAGAGACAAGAGAGCCCCACTCTCATAAGAACATATAAAAAATTTCATAAACATGGTTTTCTATGAAAATGTTGATTAGGTTTAAACCTAAGTAGGGCTCTCCTCATCTATAAATAGATCCCTTCTCCCTTTGTAAATAGCAGGATCCCTACACTATTTCTCACTACTTTGAGCGTGCCATTCACCATCTTAGTTTTAGGGAGTGGGAGTGAGCTCTCTATGCACCATTACATGTGGTGTATAGGAAAGCTTCTTTGAGCTAGTTGTAACATTGCAAGGGAGTGAGTGATTCATAACTTCCAATTAAAGTTGTACCTACTCTTGTGCATCAATTTAATCAATAAGTTGGGTGCAAATCACGGATCAAAAATCTCTTGAGTCTCTCCAATTCACGCTTGGCAACCTCATCTCGTTTGGTTTAAGGTGACGCGTTTTCATTTTGAGATTCTTTTGTAGTATCTGCTTGTATGTGACTCAAGAGCTCTTGTGTTTGTTTTTGTTGCTTGGGAAAACATTATAAGAGGGTCGTATGGTGAGAGGTCTCCCATAACCCTAAGATAATGTGTGGATTGCAACATCATCAAACTTAATCGTGTCTCTTGACTCTCCTCCAAGCTGTTCATACACCCACGTCAATCATTAAAATTGAAGATAAATTCTTGCACAAAGATCTCTCTTTTGTGTGTGTGTGTGTGTGTGTGTGTGTGTGTGTGTGTGTTTGGTGTGTGTATTTGTAGCATTTGAATTAGTGATAGTGTACCCTTCCTTCTCGCTTGAATTCTCTTTTGCGTCCTAGTTCGCTCTCTAACTAGGTGGTGCCCCTATCTTGTTTGGGTTTGGCTATGGGTTGGTTGTTTTGTTGTGCTTGTGGTTGCCCCCAGCCCCAATTGAGCAGCACGGGAGCCTTGAGGGGTGTTTAGAGGTCGCCTCTCTTGTTGCCTGCCCCGGACCGCCTCAATTTTGGTGCCCCCACTGAGGACGGCTTGTGTATGTTTTGTGTAGGCTCAACCTTTAGCATAATCAAGTAGCTTGCATGAATCACGAGAATTTGTATGATCATTTTATTCCCATTGCAAGGCAAAAGGTGCACATAATTGTTACTAAGTTACAATTTCAACCGAGTAATTCGTAGAATTTTGGGCCCTCATAGATTGGCCGAGATAAACACTTCAGTAAATCCTTTTATTTTGCCTCTTATTAGGTACGACCTTAGTTTGGACATCTATATTTTTGTTTTGTTTTAAGAATTAGGTCATGCATAGACCATGGATAATGGCCCAGGAATAGAGGTTTTCCCCTTCCATTTCACTCCACACATTAGAGTTAACATTGCAATTAGTAGAAAAATCCATTTTCAACAACGTATGGTGTTCATGTTTGGTGCCCAAAGAGTAGGAGAAATTCTCGCATCAGCAAACCCTGTCATCATACCTCTAATTGATTATCATAGGTCATTTGATGTGAATATTTTTATTTTGTTGTAGAATAGATTGCAATTTAAAAAATATTATTGAAAAAAACAAAAACATGCGTCACTTTGGAATCAATTCAATGGAGAGCCAATGCCAAATGTCTTGATATCCTCTTTTCTTTGGAGATCCTGGAGAGGATGCAGAATTCTTTTTGGTGAATTTCAAGATGTCTTACCGTATCAAGAGGATAGTAACTGATCGAGAACGTATAGAAATGTTTGAGGTGGTACTTAGGAAAGATGCTAGCACTTGGTTTGACTCTTTACTTGAGGTAGTTAAGGGGAATTATACAGAAGTTTTGAATCGTTTCAAGAAATACTTCTTTGATCCCCAAAACACTCAAAAACTATGGCAAGACATTGTTTCTCATAAGCAAAAAGACTTAGATGACTACTACTTGTACAAGCAAGAGTTTCTACATCTTTGGGCTGTATAGATGAGAAATGTTGCTAACCCTGGTGATGGTGCAGATTTCCTAAAGAAGGAGAGGTTCATAGCCGGACTCTTTCCTGACCTTAAGGTAAAAGTTGAGGCCGGTGCACCTGCTACCCTTGATGTAGCTGAAACTAGGGCTGCTAAGAAATATAGGAAACTCAAGTGCTTAAGGGGGGAGGTTCCAATAGAAGATCTTAGACCTAAAGGTAAGTCACAAGAATCAACATCTAGGGAGCTTCCTCAGGTAACGGTGGAAGTGATTGAGAAGTTAAATGAATCTTTAAGCAGCCTGTCAATTCACCTTGCACAAGCTGTAGCTCCAAAGGGACAAGCAAAGAAGTCTCAAGAGCGAGATTCACGACCTAGGAGAGTCTTGCAATGTTGGAATTGTGGTGAGTCTGGACATGTGATGTATAATTGTCCTTGGCCCCGTGGGTAGCCAGGGAGACCTAACTTGAATTACCCAGTGATGAATGCAAGTGAAGGAACTAGTCAACAACCACGGCTTCTAAAAGGCCAAATGGAGCAAGACCACCTCCACAAGGAGTGGAAGGAGTTTCACCTTTGCCAGACCCAAATGTGCATGGGTAGAGGTGACGAATTCAAGAGAGGTTGACATGGAAGCAAATGGCATTAAGCGTGGCCGAGCGAAAGGTAAGGAGAAAGAAGGAGTTACATCACAAAGTGACCATGGATGAGAAAAGAAGGCAAAGGAGACCAAGGAAGCTAAGAGGAATCGACGTCGTATCAACCTCCAAGACTTCCCTCTTGGACATGGAATGGCTCCATACAACTTGTTCGAAGACATGAGAGATAAGGGTCCTGATATCTCATGGCCTCAGTTTCTTGTGACGAAGGAAATTTGGAATGGCGGCCTCTACACCAAAACAAACTCCATTGCGCCACAAGGGAAATGAGATGAGGGCACCACCTAGTCTTGGAAGCGTGGACTAGGACCGCTACGCAGAGAGAGAGAGAGAGAGAGAGAGAGAGAGAGAGAGAGAGAGAGAGAGAGAGAGAGAGAGAGAGAGAGAGAGAGAGAGAGAGAGAACTATCACTATGAATGAAGTATTAACCTCAATGTGTGTACAAGGAATGGATAACTTCAAGCACTCCCAACACAAATAGCATGTAGATTACTAAACAACAACTCAAGATTTAGCCAAAATCACATCAAGCACTCTCACACACACATAAAAGATCTCTCTTAATTAACATAAGTAAGAGGAGGGGAGGTTACTAGCATAAAACAATTTGTACTCTAGAATGTGCAAAGAATAGACTGAATGAATGAGCTTTATGGGCTCTTGATGAGTGATACAAAGACTCAATGAGGTTGAGGGAGACTTGAAATTTCAAAGGGGGGGACCTCTTTATATAGGCAAGAGAGTATAGGAGTGAGTTTGAGATCCAAGTGCAATTTGTACAAATGAAGCTTGATTAGGGACATTCCACCAATGAAGAAGCTCCTTCCAAGTGATTTGTTGACCAATTTGCAACTTCACTCCTTCCTCCATAGCTTGAGTCCAAGAGCTTCCTTATTTTAAAATGTAAAGAATCTACATAAAATCAATGCATATCTAGTAATAATAGGAAGGTGTTGAATGAAAACTTATGAATTACAACAAGATTAAGCATGATTTAAGAGGTGATTAGAAGAGGAATTTGTGATGGTTTTATGAGCTTGAGAGAGAGGAGGAAGGAGGGGAGGGTGAGGAGACTAATGGCTGATTTTTAGAGAAGGACTCAATGTGGAAAAGGAATGGTGTGTGTGTAAAGGTAGAGGGGGTGGTCTCCACCACAGTTGAAAAAACTGGCGTCTACTAGTTTTGCCATATCTCCTAGACCGTAGCTGTAAAAATTATTTAAAAAATATGGTCAAAATTTCCAGCTCATAAGCTACAACTTTGATGAAGACAACTTTTCTTGGATCGGAGTGGACGTATTTTTTAAAAATCCAGCAAAATCATGTGTCTGTTTCCTTCCTTCACCAAGTCTTCCACTTGGGTACCATCTGTTTGAATCATCATATGGCTCCAAAGCCATGATGATATGAGCCCCTCATGACCCTTGAATCATGGGTGGGTGGCTCCACAAACACATGATATCTTTTCTTTTCACACTTACATTATTTTCCTTCCCTTTACCACTAGATTCTACCTTTCACCTCTTGTGAACTAGTCAAGGAAAAATTCCCATCAAGTCATTTTTTGAATTTTTCCAAGAGGTTGTTCTCACTCTTTTTTTTTTGTAAACCTCTAGAAGCAGGGAAAACCAACAAAATATAGTAACCAAAAAAATTGTGACAGGTCTGTTGTTGAGGACCTTTGACAGGGTAGTCATATCTTCTGGGATGAGGGCAATTATACATGCGGTGGCCATTTTCCCCACAATTGTAACACAACATTTCCCTTGCTTGACGTCGCATTGGTGGCCGATTACCACCATTCCCCTCAATAGGCCTTCTTGCACCCTGCACAAGATTTACTCTCAAACCCTCTAGCTGGTTTGTGAGATTGTTTATTTGTTGGAGCATATCTTCTTGTTGACCTCTATTGAGGTCTAGTGCATTAGGCACATTTGGAGGTACGTGAGAAGCTTCCATAGTTGTGATATTGCCTCCCAAAGCTAGCTGGCTAGCTTGGGCTTGATAGAGAATCTTTCGATTCTTTTCCCTGGCAATTCTTAAGGCATCTTCAAAAGTATTTGGAAATTTTCTCTTTGCCTTCTCCTTAGCAAGGGGTACAAACCTGAGATAAATCGATCCTTTTGGAGGCAATTGGGAGCTCGCTGACCAGGGTTTAGTGAGTCTGACCATTGCCCCCAAAGTTTCAGAAAAACTTCCTCATAGGTTGCATAACCATAAGGTCAACTTGATGAAGGGCCAGAAGCTGTTGCCATAGTTCTTCTGCCGAATTGGCTCGTTGAAATATTCGTAGGAAAGCCGCCTTCAATCCTTCCCATTCAGCTCTTTGGGTTGGATCTAGAGCTTGGAACCATACCCTAGCTTCTTCTTTGAGCACCAAAGGAAAAGCTCTCAATTTCAATGCTTCGTCATCCCTCCCAGAGACAAGAAAAGCCATCTCCAAGTTATCCAAAAAATCCCCAACATTTTCCCCACTACGCCCAAAAAAATTAGGGAAAGCCATGATAGGATGGGTTGCCTTCCTCTCAATACAGCACAAAGATGAAAACGTCTAGGCCCAAATCATATCTTATTAAGGGTAGAATAAATGGACTGATAGATGCATTAATCTCAGCTAGACGACGAGGGACTAGTAAGCTCCTTATGATGTTTTGGAACCTATGCTTTGTGCTAGCTATTATATGCACAATTTGTCTAGCAATAGGTTGGATAGGTTCATATAAATCCCTATGATTCATGGAGTGTGCTTAAAGCAAGATGAAGATGTGAACATCAAAAGATACATTATACTCCAAAATAGGAAATATTATAGGGTCAGGGGACAACAATATCTCTCTCAACCTCTCAGCTCCAAAATAGAAGACCAATCTTTGTTGGAAAAAAATATTTCTATCAATGCGCACATTCACCCTAATATTCTGAACTGATTGAAAGTTGTAGAAAATGGGATTATTCATTTGTGCATTAACTACAAACTTCCGTGAAGCACTTCATTGAAGTTCAGATCTCTTGGATCCCACCATTTGAGAGATGCGAAGAATTTGCTCACCAGTGATTAGCCTAGCTTTGGTGTGACCATCTTCAGCTTTGTAGAGTTCATAGGGTTCAATGGCTACCTTATCAACCACCTTAAGCCTTCTTGCTAGTAGTAGTTGGAGTGCATCACCATATGTAGCCTCTTGCCAATACCGCACACCATTGATGTGTAGCTCCCCCTCCAACAACTTGTTAATACCTGAGTTTGCGAGTGCTTTCACCACCTGAAGTCGAGGCTTCAAAGGAAGTGTCTTCACACTAGCCACGAAGCACTCAACACAATGCTTTGACCTAGGGACTTGATGACTACAAGATTTTCCTTGAAGCAAAGAAGGGTGTATGTAGTTAACTCTCTTTACCCGCATACGTGCCGTTTGTCGATAAAGATGATTCTTCTCTCGAGCTTCTTGGGAAGACCATAGTGGAAGTCTTGGAGAATTTAATGGACCTTCCTTCATAGGATTGGCAGAGTGCTGCTTGAGAACTCCTCAATGGGGGCACCAATTTATGATGGAGGAAATTTGGAATGGAGGCCTCTACACCAAAACAAACTCCATTGCACCACAAGGGAAATGAGATGAGGGCACCACCTAGTCTTGGAAGTGTGGACTAGGACCGCTATGCAAAGAGAGAGAGAGAGAGAGAGAGAGAGAGAGAGAGAGAGAGCTATCACTATGAATGAAGCATTAACCTCAATGTGTGTACAAGGAATGGATAACTTCAAGCACTCCCAACACAAATAGCATGTAGATTACTAAACAACAACTCAAGATTTAGACAAAATCACATCAAGCACTCACACACACACATAAAAGATCTCTCTTAATTAACATAAGTAAGAGGAGGGGAGGTTACTAGCATAAAACAATTTGCACTCTAGAATGTGCAAAGAATAGAGTGAATGAATGAGCTTTATGGGCTCATGATGAGTGATACAAAGACTCAATGAGGCTGAGGGAGACTTGAAATTACAAAACGGGGGGGGGGGGGGCTCTTTATATAGGCAAGAGAGTGATTAGGAGTGACGTTAAGATCCAAGTGCAATTTGTACAAATGAAGCTTGATTAGGGACATTCCACCAATGAAGAAGCTCCTTCCAAGTGATTTGTTGACCAATTTGCAACTAATTGGCTCCATCATCACTTGTGTTGTCTTCATTCCTTCCTCCATAGCTTGAGTCCAAGAGCTTCCTTACTTTAAAATGTAAAGAATCTACATAAAATCAATGCATATCTAGTAATAATAGAAAGGGGTTGAATGAAAACTTATGAATTACAACAAGATTAAGCATGATTTGAGAGGTGATTAGAAGAGGAATTTGTGATGGTTTTATGAGCTTGAGAGAGAGGAGAAAGGAGGGGAGGGTGAGGAGACTAATGGCTGATTTTTAGAGAAGGACTCAATGTGGAAAAGGAAGGGTGTGTGTGTGTAAAGGTAGAGGGGGTGGTCTCCACCATAGTTGAAAAAATTGGTGTTCACTATTTTTGCCATATCTCCTAGACCATAGCTGCAAAAATTATTAAAAAAATATGGTCAAAATCTCCAGCTCATAAGCTACAACTTTGATGAAGACAACTTTTCTTGGATCGGAGTGGACGTTTTTTTAACAAATACAGCAAAATCATGTGTCTGTTTCCTTCCTTCACCAAGTCTTCCACCTGTGTCCCATCTGTTTGAATCATCATATGGCTCCAAAGCCATGATGATATGAGCCCCTCATGACCCTTGAATCATGGGTACGTGGCTCCACAAACACATCATATCTTTTCTTTTCACATTTACATATTTTTCCTTCCCTTTACCAGTAGGTTCTACCTTTCACCTCCTGTGAACTAGTCAAGGAAAAATTCCCATCAAGTCATTTTTTGAATTTTTCCAAGAGGTTTTTCTCACTCTTTCTTTTATTGTAAACCTCTAGAAGCAGGAAAAACCAACAAAATATAGTAACCAAAAAATTTGTGATAGGCTCAGCTCACTTGCATTATGTCCACAAGTTAGGAGAGATTTAACAAAGGCAGTTAGCACGAGGAGAAAGGTAAAAGAGAGTGTGCCTGTTGTAAAAATTGCACAAGCTGAAATGAATGAGGATATTACACCTATGCTAGATTGTTACATCAAGGGAAGATTGGTTAGGAAAGGTGCAGACTCTAGTGGATGGGGGTGCACAAATTTGCATCATGACAGAGGGGCTCATGCAAAGACTAGGCATGCACATCCATGAGACACCTGAAATTAAAGTCAAGATGGCAAACAATAGCAAGGCTAGGTGCGTAGACATTTGTAAAAATGTCTTTGTGGAGGCCTTTGGCATTAAGAAGGGGGTGGATTTTTATGTTATGTCGACTAAGGGAAATGGTTACCCATTTATCCTAGGAAGACCATGGCTAATGAAAATGCGAACTTTGCAGGATTGGGAGAGTGGAAAGCTAATTTGCAGGAATGACAATCATAAGAAGGTTGTCTTTGACATGAAGGAGCAACGCCAAGAGGAGCTCCATGAAGAATCATCTCAAAGTGAGAGGGAGGAAGGTTGGACCGATAGCACTTCAGAAGGAGAAAATAGCGGGAGAATTACTGAAGAGGAGTCTTCCATTGAAGTCATGGGGGTAAGGTTTAAGCCAAACAACCAAGAGACCTCTTGCCCACGTTTGGAAGAGGTAGGTTCCCAAGAGAAACAAAAAGTGGAAGATGAAAGAATGCTAGAAGGTATTCTATCTACAACACTTACAAAGGATGAAAGAGAGGAGTTCAAATGTGTGTTAAGGAAATTTCCTAGGCTTTTTGCTAAAGACTACACCGACGTGCGTGGGGTAGATGTTGTTCAACACAAGATTGAGTTAAATCCTGAGGCCACATCTAAAGCTCAAAAGCTACGAAGGCTAGGAGTTATAAAGGAGCAGTCTCTACTCAAGGAGGTTAGAAAGATTCTAGCAGCAGGTTTCATTTATCCAATGGAGAATTCAGAGTGGGTCTCTCCCGTTGTTGTCACTCCTAAGAAAAATGGCAAGTGGAGGGTGTGTGTGGATTACCGTCCACTCAATGAGGCAACAAAAAGAGATCACTTTCCCCTCCCACTTCAGGATGAGATACTAAATGAGGTAGCTGGGCATGAGAAATATATTGTGTGTGATGTCTACTTGGGTTACTTTCAAATAGGTATCGCATTGGAAGATCAGTTGAAAACAACCTTCATCACTCCTTCGGGTTGTTATGCTTTTAGAGTCATGCCATTTGGCCTGACAAATGCTCCTGCAACCTTCCAACGCTTCATGAACATGGTGTTTCAAGTATTATTTGGAAAGTCCATTAGGGTTTTTATTGATGATTTTTGCATTTATAGCTCAAAATCATTGCATCTACAAAGGGTAGAAGAAGGTTTAAAGAAGCTCTACGACATGGGAGGTCAACTCAACCCCGACAAGTGTCACATAGGTGAGGATGAAGTGATCTTGCTTGGTCACAAGGTTTCCTATAAAGGCATTGAGGTGGATCCTTCGAAGGCAAAGGCTCTTATTGAGCTCCCATCACCCAAGAATCTCAAAGAGGTCATCTCATTCATTCAAAAGGTCAAGTATATGTCACGCTTTATTCACTTAGCTTTGGAGTTGCTTCATCCTTTGCAAAAGTTGACACAACAAGTAGAATTTGCATGGTCTGATGAGCTTGAAGAGTACTTTTGTAACATTAAAGTCATTTTGTCAGAGCTACCAACACTCATGCCTCCTTGTTGGGAGTACACATTCTTTGTTAGCTCTAGTGTTGGGAAGGAAACAATTGGTTTTATTACAACAAGATCCCCACAGTACCAGGATGCGACCCATCTACTTTGCTAGTAGGGTCATGAATTCTTTGGAGAGAGGCTACACATAGACAGAACTCATGATGCTTTCTCTCATGTTTGTGGTGAGAAAGTTTAGATCCTACTTGCTACCAAACCTTTTGTAATTCTCACTGCAGAAAGTTTGTTTCCTTGGGTGTCATATCAAATGAATCTTAGCACTAGGATCTCAAAGTGGATTATGGAATTGCAAGAGTTCCAATACTCTTTCAAGGTAGAAGATAGTGTGTGTGCACAATTGGCAGGGATCCTTACTTATAGGGTACATGAGAAGGAGATTAAGGTGCCTGAAGTAAATACCCTACCATTGCCACCACCTAAAAGTATTCCTAATGCTTTTACCTTGTTCTTTGATGGAGCTTTTCGACGAGCCACATGAAAAGCAGGGGAAGCGCTAGTGTTAATCAACCCAAGTGGGGAGATGGTCATGAAAGAGAAGGTCAATCTACCAGGTTCAACTAGAAACAATGAAGCAGAATACGACACACTACTTCATGGTTTAAAGATATGCATTGGCCAAGGTATACAACGTCTCATGGTAAAAGGAGATAAACTTCTCATTGTGAAGCAAATTTTAGGCATTTGGGCATGCAAGAATGAAAGCGTAAGGACAAAAGTTCATGCCATTCGTAGATTGTTTGATCAATTTGAAGAAGTGCAACTATATCATATTCGTAGGAAACAGAATGAAGATGCCGATTTACTTGCACAGCAAGTAGTTACATGTGTTGAGAAAGAAGTGCAGGTAATCATGGTGGCAGCAACTGTCAAGCAATCCAGATACCAGGGATTGAAGTCATTGACTCCCATTATTAGCTACATTTTGGAGGGTGATTTTCCACAAGACTTTTTGAAGGCTCAGAAAAGGAGACTCATGAAGAAGGCAAGCGCGTATCTCTTCCTAGAAGGATCCCTCTGTCAAAGAGGGAAGGATCAAGTGTGAAGAAGATTACCAACTATCAAGGAAATTCTAGCCATTCTAAAAGGTTTGCATGAAGAGGCATGTGGTGGTCATTTTGCCCAAGAGTTAACTGTGAATAAGATGATGCTTGCGGGGTATGTTTGGCCAAGTCTGCATGTGGATGTCCAACATTGGTGTAAAAGTTGTCACAATTGTCAGGAAAATGGGAATAGAAGATTGGTTTATGGTCCAAGGCAAATCGTGCTTGTAAATGGACCCTTTGAAAAGTGGGGCATTGATGCTATGGGTCCTCTGCCTAGGACAAAAAATGGTAAACTCTACATTCTAGTGGCTGTAAACTATATGACTAGGTGGGTGGAAGCACAAAGTGTGGCAAAGGTAAATGAGAGGACAGTGAGCAAATTTGTCTACACTCACATTTGTTGTAGATTTGGCACACCTTTGGATATTGTTTCTGATAATGGTCGAGGGTTTAGGAAGGGCTTGCTCACAGAAGTCTGTGAAGAAATTCACATTCTACATCGTCACAGTACACCCTACTATCCCCAGTCAAATGGTATGGTAGAAAAATCTAATGGTGTCATTGCAGGCATCATTAGAAAGATGGTGAGAAACAAGACAAAGTTGTGGGATGACTTCTTGGATGGTGCCTTGTGGGTGTATCGAACCACATATAGGGAAGCCACAGAGTTTACACCATTTCAATTGGTCTATGGTCAAGAGGCTTTACAACCAATTGAGATCAACATTCCAACAATGAGACTTCATGGAAAAGCAGCACAAGATGATCAAGAAGCATGGATGGATCGACTTCTTACCTTAGCTGAGCTTGAGTGGAAAAGAGAAGCAGCATATGAGTGCTACAAGAAGAAATCCACACAAGCGAAAGAAATGCACGACAAGAAACTAAAGGACAAAGGCATCAAGGCATCAAACTAAAGGCTGTTTTTTTTCATTGGGAGAGTCTCCCCATCATGTTTGTTGTAGCCCTCTCTTGCAGAGGTTGATGTAGCCCTATGGGCAGCCAGCTTTCATTAACTAATAGAAGGATCTTTTTCTCGAAAAAAAAAAACTTATGGACTTGAATGGGAAAGAGTACTCTAGGAAGGTAAATGGTTATCGCTTGAAGCCCTATTTGAGTCGCCTTCTACCAAAGGATCTACCAAAGATCTGTCAAAGGACAACTATCTCATGTAAGTATTGTTACATGAAGCATGAGTGTAACTCCAGCTAAAATTCTGAGGGGCCAAACAATGAAGATCTCGTTAAGGACTCTGAAGCACTCTCTTTGAAAAAGATGCTCTATGATGGTACATGAATATACCATCATCCTGGGGGAGGGTTAATGATAGCCGTTTTTCGGCTATTCAAAATTGTCATAGTGAGCTACCTCATCCTACCAAATTCACCCAAACACTATGGCTATCCCTACCATTTCACTGTACATAGGCGTGTGTGAGTTAGAGGACTTTTTCCATATTTTCTTAAAAACCCTCAATTAGCTAGTCACTGTGCTAGTTGAGCCAAAAAAATAAAAAAATAATTAAAAAAAGGTATATTATGGCCTTTGTGTGTAAATATTTCATTATATATATGGCTTAAATATAGGGATTTTTATAATTATTTTGATATTTTATTTCAATATTTATACCTAGGTGTGTGTTTTATTAAACTTATGTATACCTTCTTTCATCCTCTTGCACCATAAGTGTATTTTTTGCCAATGTGTACATACTCTAACCTCATATTTTTCTTTTATACAAATCACCCCCACATTTTCACCCTCACCCTCGTGAAAACAAAAAAAATGATTTCTACTTTCTTAGTCATGTTTATTATATTATTTTCATTTACTTGCATACCTTTTTCTCTTTCACCCAAAATAATACAAAGAGGGACCATATCATATGATTCCAATATATTTTCATATCCATCATTCCTCCATATTTTTTTAATTTATTTTTTACTCATTATTCTAACACCATGTGCTCATTGAGCTAAAATCCATGAATAGTCCATACACTAGTCCCACCATGTATATATTGCTTTATTCACCAATAATCCTCCTCCATGCATGTGTAAAGGGAAACTTGGATGCTTTGTATTATGATATGACAAAGGAGGGGCTCACTCTTGGATACATTGTACAAATTCAACAAAGGAGGGGGCCACTAAAAGACTTTTGGAGGCATTAAAAAACAGGCTTTTTAGTGAGAATTTTGGCACCTATCTCCACTCGGATTTTGAAGAAGTAATCAACAGAGAAAATGTACCACAATCTAAATAATCACCTCAATTTTTTTCATGATTTTTGGAGCTACCAGCAGAAAGATAGGATTTTTTGAGTGGACCCTAGTCTGCCAACTTTTCTCACAAAGTGACTCATAGTCTTCTGTCACCTCCTTTCCCACTTCCACACACATACACTCATTCCTCTCCATCCCTCACTCAAATCTACAACTTTCATGGCTTACTTCATCTTCTTCACCATTTCCATCTCTCCTTACTCCATAGCTCAAAAGATTATCATCTCTACACACATAGCTCAATTTCTCTCTCTAGAATCAAATTCATATTACCATAACCTCTTCATCCTTTCATAAAAAGAGAAAAAATCAAAAAATAACCAAGCTCAAGCCCTGCAAAAGGAGGAGTTTGATCATGGAGAATTCAACTTCCCCATGGTCATAAGAACTGCACCGACAAAGTTCTACAACCGCTTCATTCACTGGAGAAGAAGGTGGAAAATTTCTTTTACATCTTGTGGTTTCCACCAAATTGTGTATATTCTCATCCTTCTCTTACTTTTTATCATTATATAAATCATATAATGCACCTTGAGTGCATATGCCATGTAATTTTATCCCATCCTACTAACTTCAAACTACTAACACTAACTGCTAACCCTTTTTTTGTAAATTGCACCCACTCTACTCTACCGTGGAGTAGGCAACCTCACACAAAGTATCACTCACCTCTCTAGAATCTTCTCTATTTCACCTCAATAATTCTCTCCTTTTGAGCCCACATCCATGTGACTCAAGAGATAAGAGAGCCCCACTCTCATAAGAACATATAAAAAATTTCATAAACATGGTTTTCTATGAAAATGTTGATTAGGTTTAAACCTAAGTAGGGCTCTCCTCACCTATAAATAGATCCCTTATCCCTTTGTAAATAGCATGATCCCTACACTATTGCTCACTACTTTGAGCGTGCCATTCACCATCTCAGTTTTAGGGAGTGAGAGTGAGCTCTCTATGCACCATTACATGTGGTGTATAGGAAAGCTTCTTTGAGCTAGTTGTAACATTGCAAGGGAGTGAGTGATTCATAACTTCCAATTAAAGTTGTACCTACTCTTGTGCATCAATTTAATCAATAAGTTGGGTGCAAATCGCGGGTCAAAACTCTCTTGAGTCTCTCCAATTCACGCTTGGAAACCGCATCTCGTTTGGTTTAAGGTGACACGTTTTCATCTTGAGATTCTTTTGTAGTATCTGCTTGTATGTGACTCAAGAGCTCTTGTGTTTGTTTTTGTTGCTTGGAAAAACATTATAAGAGGGTCGTATGGTGAGAGGTCTCCCATAACCCTAAGATAATGTGTAGATTGCAACATCATCAAACTTAATTGTGTCTCTTGACTCTCCTCCAAGCTATTCATACACCCACGTCAATCATTAAAATTGAAGCTAAATTCTTGCACAAAGATCTCTCTCTTTTGTTTGTGTGTGTGTGTGTGTGTGTGTGTATTTGTAGCATTTAAATTAGTGATAGTGTACCCTTCCTTCTCGCTTGAATTGCTAAGGGATTCTCCTCTTTTGCGTCCTAGTTCTCTCTCTAACTAGGTGGTGCCCCTATCTTGTTTGGGTTTGGCTGTGAGTTGGTTGTTGTGTTGCGCTTGTGGTTGCCCCCAGTCCCAATTGAGCAGCACGGGAGCCTTGAGGGGTGTTTAGAGGTCGCCTCTCTTGTTGCCCGCCCCGGACCGCCTCACTAGATAGTTACTCAACTTAGGAACAAGTGAAACTTGAAATAATGTCACATGGGGTATGGGTGCTTATTTTTGGCATTGAAGACAATTTTTTACAAATGAGTGAAGACCACTTCTCATGGTTGGCCAAAATACTCCAAGTCTCAAGATCTGTTGCATAGTTTGGTCTTTCGCAAAGGAAAGTCCTACTATGGTAATCTGCACTTGACTTAGGTATTGGGTTTTCTCTTTATTATCAATGCACAAAAGAAATATTCCATCCAGATTTATTTTGTATAACGTTCCAGCTAGTAATTGATACATAGCCAATTGCCCAACTAATTTGGTTGTAATAGGAAGTGGTATTTTAGAATTTACTTGAGCTATGGTCGTCAATGAAACCATATCTTTTGACCAACAGGGTATCATTTCCACAGAGAACAGATATGCATATGGTAGATCATCGTCTACCCCTTTTCGTGGTTCTTCTGAAATAATTCTTGATAAATGATATGCTCTATGGTGTGTGGTGCCCTTTTTTACATTTACAATAAAATCAAATTCCAAAAGAATGATGAACAATCTCACTATTCTTCCTGTGTTTCATGGCTTGTTGACCAAGTACAACAAAGCTTGGTGGTCCACAAAGAACACAAATTTGTTGGCTAATAGGTATGTCTATAGTTTTTTATGGCATAGATCATCCCTAATCCTTCCCTTTAGTCGTTGTATAATTATTTTTTTCCACATTCAACTGTCTACTAGCATATGAAATAGGAAAATCAAATTTTTTCGTCTCCTGATTGAGCTAACATACATCCAATGGACAAATTGAAAGCATCAACATGTATAGAGAATATCTTGTTCCAATCTGGTGCTTTCAAGATTGGGGTTGAAGTGAGAGCTTGCTTAAGCTTCATGAAGGATTCTTCACATTCATCAGTCCATACAAAGAGTGTAATCAAGCTATACATGGGTTTTGCAATCACCTACATGTAAATGAATCGTCGGTAATATCCACAATGCCCCATGAAATCTTGAACTTCTTTGATTGTTGTCAGTCTTGACAATTCCGTAATAACATGGATTTTATCCATATCCGTCACTATGCCATTTTTAGACACTAAATGTCCAAGAACTTTACCTTGTATGCCCATAAATATGCACTTTTCAAGATTTAAGTAAATCCTATAAAGTCTACATTTTTTGGATACCTTTTTGAGGTGTTCAAAATAATCAGCCCAGATTGATGTATGTACCTATAAATCATCCATATATACTTCCAAGAAATTCCAAAGATATTCTTTAAAAGTATGGCTCATCAATATTTGGAAAGTGGCAGGAGCATTAGTTTAACCCAAAAGGCATAACCCTATAGGAAACAATACCCCATTCAGTTTCGAAGGCAGTGTTATGTTGATCTTTGGGATCAACCAAAAGTTGATTGTACCCAGAAAAGCCATCTAAAAAGATATAAGCTTCTTTTCTTACAACTCATTCTAAAACATTCTCGGTGATTGGAAGAGGATAGTTGTATCTAATGGTGGCGGCATTCACTTTTTTGAGATTGACACACACTCTTAATTTTCTAATTTTCTTGGGTACCACCACAATGTGTGTTCAATTTCATAAATGAATAAAGCTTCCTTTATCTCTTCTTTAATCTTTTTGGCAAATGTCTCATTATAAGTATATGGCCTTTGTCTACTTGGTTTGGCATCATCTCTCATAGGTATGGTATGTTGACAGATTTTTGGATCAACACCCTTGAGATCTTTATAAGACCAAGCAAAGATAACTCGGTACTCTTTCACTAAGTTGAGAAATAGCTCTTCTTCTTCTGCATTCAAGTCATTTGCAATGTAGGCAGGTCTAGGCTCTTCTCTTGGCTCGCGGCTAGATCTATCTTCTTTGAATTTTCAGGTCCTTAATAAGACTCACCCTGATTTCTTATTTCCTTGATAGGTTGTTCGACTATGATCTTTCGATTTTGGAGAGTATATTTCTTATAATGGAATGGAACACTCATTACATATTTACTTTCTTCTTTCGTTTAACTCGGGTCATGGATGAATCATTATCCTGGTGTTTAGGTTTTCCTTTCTCGTTTTCCTTGATATTTTTGATGTTCCTTGTTTGTGCATCTATCTGCATCATGTGCATCTATCTGCATCAAAAACTATGTTCTGCTAGAAACTGACGGCATATGTCTAGATTTCAAGTTTTTTTTGTCTCTTTTTCTTCTATACCATTTTTGCTTCCTAGGTTTTTGGTTTGGAAAGTCAAAAAACTTTCTCTCCACCTTTTATGAGTAATTTGTCTCTCACATGCTCTTTTTCTGACCCCGAATCATCAGATGTAGCTGAAAGTTCTTCAAACTCGTCTCTTGCATCATAATAGAGGTTTGGAAAGACTTGTTGAGCTTTCAGTAAGTCCTTGGGTTCCTGAACTTCATCTTCCATGTGAATGGTTGAAATCATTTGTATGAGAATTAATTCATAGCCATCCTCATTGCAAAATTGAGTAGGCATAGACATATTCACATGCACATCCATTGTTGCCAAAATTTGAGTCCACTCAAATGGCTCAAACAAATGCTCTGGAAAGGGTGCTAGTATATATTCTTCATCTATGAAATCCCTTTCTAAAATACATTCTTCTCGTTTTAAACTCCCGTTTTTCGAGGCTCCACACATCCAAATAGGCGTGTCTCTGTTTAACCAAGATGGAAGCTTTGATTCAACTGAAGAGACTGAGTCAAATTCTTGAATGGGTGTTTTCATTACATCTCTATAAGTGTGATCTTTCAAATTAACCCTTGTGATTGATCCCACTTGCTTCAAATACAAGTAATTGTATTTGAAGCAAGTGGTATTGATCCTTGTGATTGATCCCACTTGCTTCAAATACAAGTAATTGTATTTGAAGCAAGTGGTATTGATCCTTGTGATTGATCCCACTTGCTTCAAATACAAGTAATTGTTTTCCAAATCCTAAATGAGTTTTACTTGTTGCATGAATGGTCTTCTCAAGATGATTTCATAGTTAAGTTTCTTTCCAAAGTCCACTATTGCAAAATCATGTTGATAATCAATTCCACAGGAACTAACTATCACTTTTTCAAGCAGTCCTAAGGGTCTTTCGATGTGTCCATCAGCCAATTGTAATTTCATTCGTATAATGGCCAGTTTTCCCCATGATTCCCATACTGCTTTTGTGGCTATGGCTATGCCTGCCTCACTTTCCAGTATTGCCATGGTTTCTACATCATTATATCCCACCGAAAGAGTTGTGTTTCCTTCTTTCCCTTCATAGTATTCTCTGACTTTGGTCAATGGGACAGATCTAATCTCTTTGTTATCCAATTTGTGTTTTAATTTCTCAAATTTTTTTGCAATTAGGTCTATTATCCCCACTTTCTCTAGAGTTTTTTGTAAGTCATTCCATAAATATGGTCTGATTCTTAACATTTCTCCCAAGGTAAAAGTACATTGGATGGGTGTAGACATGATTGAATGGATGTTGTCTACCCCTTAGGTTTGTTTTGCTCTCTTTATCTGAGTGGTTTTTACACACTACGGATTCATCTTCGTTATCTCCCAAGTCAGAGGATAGTGTTTTCAGAGTCATTGGTTTAGAGATTCTTGATGCTTCAGATCTGCAATCCCCATACAAGGATTGGATATCATTGTCTTATCAGGAGTAAATGGTCTAATGAAACTTTTTCTATAGGAGCCGACTTCAAGGTTATGCTCCCATCATTAATCTCCCTTAGATTTTCCCATAAATGTCCTGGCCAATCTTCCTCCACAAATGGAATTCCATCTAAGGCGTCTTCACTCTCAGGCACTATGAGTCCTGGCTCTTTAGTTTCAAGGTGGGGTTCTACCACCAGTTTGGATTTCTCTTTACTGGTTTTTACCACAAGCTCCCCAAGTTTTTCTAGACTCTCAAGCTTGGGTTTTTGTTTTTCCAGCATTTCTTGAGTAATTCATACCAAATTTTGATAAGCTTCAAGCTTACCTGCTTCCATATCTGGAGAAGGATAGTTTTTCCATTTGTTTTCCATGTTTTGGCATGCTTTAATTCCTACTTAGTAAGCTTCCAAGGCTACATTAATTGCCTCAAAATTTTTGTGTACCAAAATTGATCCTCCAGATTTCATTGTGGTTTCTTTGATTTCACTTCCAGTTTCTTTCATTTTTTCTTGGAATAGTTTCTTGGCTTTTTCCTCGATTGCAACCCTTTGTTTTTGTTTTCTCATTTCATACCTTTGAATTCTTCTTTTCTTTCTTTTGAGAGGAAATTTTAGTGTTCTCTAATTCATCAGAGGAGTTATTTTTTCTTTTCTTAGCTTGGGCTCTAGTGATCACTTTGATTTTAGTGACCTCATGTATCTTGTTGGTGTGCGAATAGAGGCAATGGCACGACGTGGAGTAGCAGAGACGGGGAGATGTTTTAAAAGCCTCAAATACTCCCTCGCACCCAAAGAGTTCTTCTTGCCAATAATGTGGTCCCATAATGTTTGGGCTACATTCTTGAATATGTTCATGGGATCCAAGAGGTGTTTTATTTTTAAATCCTTTCAATATGGAAGCCTTAAAAATATGGAATACCTTGACATACCTTTTGGTGAAGAACACGAAGCCGGATTGTTGTTGTGGTGTTCTTCCGAAATGGTTGCCCAATCTACCATCCTGAGCTTTAGAGGGGTCTTCCCATTTGTTGGAGCCTTGTGCTTGTTATGCCCTTGGGGTAAGAAGCGATGGTTGTTTGGATAGATTACCTTGAGCAAGGAATCGGGCCTCTCTGTCACCAATGATGGCCCGTAAGTAGTCCATGCATCGTGCACCGATGTGGACAACCCTGCATACATATCATATGGTTAGAGAGATGAGTGAACTAAAGTGAACTAAAGGGAGAGAGGGAAAAAGGGAGAGAGAGATAGAGGAAAGGGGGTTACTAGAAATATCTCCAATCCCAAGATAGTCATGCATAGTCCACATAAGGACTCCCCTCACAATGGCCTCTCTCCCCCCCTTTGCAAGTGAGACATCGACAATAGGAATGCCTCTCCATAACTCCTATAACTCCTTGATAAGGTGCTCAAGGTAGACGTCAATATTTGACACTTTGTACTTCCCTGGCACAAGCAAGGAAAGACGTATATTTCCCTTCTCCGTTGTCTCCCATGGTGGAATATTGTAGTTGACAATCACCACATGCCAAGTGCTCCATGAGGTACTTAGTGCTGAAGGGGTTGACACCATTATTTGCTAACCCAAGCCTCAAGTGTCAAGGCTCCAACCCAAACTCTGGCCATTGAGTTTTGATGTGCCTCCATGCAGGTGAATCGACAAGAACATGCATCATTCCATCATTTGAGTGATGGTTTGCGTGCCATGTAAGAAGCTCCACGATAGACCTGCTTTTAAACATGTGTTGGATGCGAGGAATTGATGGAAAATGTCTCAATACCTTGTGGGATAGGTGTGCCCCGCTCACTCCTATCTTGTATCGTGCCTCCCCGCACACGGGACATGAGGTAGCATGTGCATGCTCATTGCGGTATAGCATGCAATTGTTGACGCACGCATGGATGCGCTCATACTCCATTCCAAGTGTAGTGACATACGATCTAGCTCGTCGACAATCTGGAGGCATGTGGTGATCTTTTGGCAACATTTTTCCCATCAAACTACAACAAACATGTGTATTAATATAATTGCTAGTAGACGGAACCATAATGCGAGTGGAGAGTATATAAAAGACACATTCCATACTTACAAAAGTAGTGCATCGACACTTGCATTACTCCAACCAAATTTTTCTTGCAAGTTGAGGACTTTTAATGATGCTCGGAGCACCGAGTACCGTGCACTCTCGTAAAGAGGTGCTCGAACACTCGTCATCAATCTATCCTCTGTTTTGGCAGCCTGTTTAGTGAAGGGCTGACAATCCTCCTCACACACGTCGCGCTCATGAGCTAGTAACTCATCACACATGTCAAACATGTGCTCATCCTCTACCTCAAAGTGTGACGTAGACGTCATAGGAGCTGTCGAAGTAGAGCCAATGGGAAGATCACCATGCGGTGCACCCAAAACGTGTAGTCGCTCTTGCCTCTGCCGTTCGGCCTTGCGTGCCAGTGCACCACCACCGAACACAAACCAATGGGGAACCTCCTCAAGCGACGGGTGAATCGCACTCTCATCTCTTTGAGTGCTTTTTTGAGAATGCCAAAGCCCTTCGTTCTCCACGTGCTCCAAGGCAATTTCCTCAAGCGACGGATTGCCCTTTTGCACTTGGCGCAAGGACAAGGGAGTTTTTCCTTGAGCCAACGATCGTGCTCAGGGCCTCTAGGGGGACCACGATCATCTCAGTCGATGTCCTACACACACGAAATGTTGTTTATTTAGTCATGTGTCCTAAAAAATAAATAGTTAGAAAAGCTGTAAATTCCATTACAAAAATTACATAAAGTTAATCTCAAGGGGAATAAATGACAATGAGTGCTAAATCTATTTTTAACTAAAAGAGAACTTTAAAAATGCAATTAGTAAACATTTGAAAGTATTAAAAAATAAAGTATCCATAAAAAATTAAAAATCTTCATAAAAAACTCAAAAGGTTTAAAAATGAAATAATGGATAGCTAAGGATAGAGGGGGTGGTTTGTACCCCCCCCCCTCTCTGCAACCTCGGATTCGCATGTATCCATTTGAAATGACCGGCCATGGTAATAGATGTGGTAATAAGTGTGGTAATGGATGCATATCCGCGGTAATGCCTAACGCCTAAAATAGGCAAGAAGGCAGAGTATGTGGCTTTTTTGCTGCATACTCTGGCTTCTTGCTCTCCACCATCGCTCCCAAGCTTCCCCACCTCCCT